>NC_064624.1:36165941-37365941 GCF_023898315.1 Schistocerca nitens | reverse complement strand
TAAGTGGGCTGCTCAGATTACCACCCATATTATTTATGTAAATCAGGAACAGCAGAGGGCCTATGACACTACGTTGCCGAATGCCGGCTATCACTTCTGTTCTACTCAATGATTTACCGTCTATCACTACAAAATGTGACCTCTCTGAGAGGAAATCACGAATCCAGTCACACAACTGAGACGATACTCCATATGCACGCAATTTGATTAATAGTCGCTTGTGAGGAAAGGTATCAAAAGCCTTCTGGAGATCTAGGAATATGGAATAGATCTTAGATCCTTTGTCGACAGCGCTCATTACTTCATGGGTATAAAGTTGTGTTGCACAAGAACGATATTTTCTGAATACGTGTTGGTTCTGTATCAATAAGTCATTTGCTTCAAGGTGATTCATAATATTCGAGTACAGTATGTGCTCCAAAATCCTACTGCAAATTGATGTCAGTGATATGGGTCTGTAATTCAATGGGTAGCTCCTAATTCATTTCTTGAATTTTGGCGTGACCTGTGCTACTTTCCAGTTTTTAGGAACAGACCTTCCGTCAAGTGAGCAGTTGTATATGATTGCTAAGTAAGGCGCTATTGTGTCTGCATACTCTGAAAGGAACCTAATTGGTATACCATCTGGACCGCAGGACTTGCCTTTCTTAAGCGATTAGAGTTATTTCGCAACACCTAAGATATCTACTTTTAGGTCACTCATGTTAATAGATGTTCTGGTTTCGAATTCTGGAACATTTACTTCGTCTTCTTTCCTGAAGGAATTACGGAAAACTGCATTTAGTAACTCCGCTTTAATGGCACCATCATCGGTAACATTTCCATCGCTATCGCGCAGTGACGGTATTAACTGTTTTTTGCCACTGGTGTACTTTACATACGACCAGAATCTCTTTGGGTTCTCTACCATATTTTGAGACAATGTTTCATTGTGGAAACTATTAAAAGTATCTCGCATTGACGTCCACACTAAATTTCGAGCTTCCGTGAAATGTAGCCAGTCTTGGGGATTTTGCTCTGTCAGTTGACCTTGAACGTAAATAAATTGAACATACTGCGCATACATAGGAAAAGAAATCGACTACTGTAGAACTGCGGTACTGATGACAAACTAATGGAAACAGTATCTACCGTAAAATATCTAGGAGAAACTATCCAGGGCGACCCTGTGTAGAATGATCAAATAAAGCAGTTAGTAGGAAAAGCGAATGCCAGAGAGATTCATAGGGAGAATCTTAAGGAAATGTATCCCAACCACGAAACATGTTGCTTACAATGAGCTTGTGCGTTCGGCTCTTCAACATTGTTCACCAATCTGGTACGCTTACCAAATAAAACGGACGGAGAAGATCCAACGGAGAGAGGCGCTTTGCGTCACGGAATCGCCTGGTCGACGCGAGAGCGTTGCAGAGATGATCAACAAACCCGAGCGGCAGGCGCTGCAAGAGAGGCGCTGCAGATCACGGAGAGGTTTCCTATTGAAATTCCGAGGGAGCACTTTCCGGAAGAATCGGGCGACATGTTACTTCCTCCCCCATACGTCTGGCGAAATGACCACGGCGAGAAAATTCGGAAAATTTGAGCTGATACTGCCGACAATCATTTTTCTGAAGCGCCGTTCGCGACAGGAAAGGGGGAGATTGTTGTCAGTCAGCGGTACCGGAAGTAGGCTCCTCTTGAGGAGTGTGACGTGGACGCAGGTTAATTTCATGTGGTCGTTCCATATCAACTCGCTTTATACGCCTACTCCAAGATATTTTAGGTGAGTAACCGTTTACAGTGACTGTTCTGTAATTTAGTAATCACACACTAAAGGGTCTCCCAGGGTACATACTGGCAGTACGTTGCGTTTGTTCGTGTTGAGGGTTCGTCGCGACTCCCTGGACAAAGCGTCGGTCCTCCGCACGCCTTCCTGCGCTTCGCTGCAGTTTTCTACAGTCGCGACTCGTCTGCATACAACACCACCGACCGCGGAATGCCTCGTTCAACTTCTGACGTCGTATGTTAGGTTCTTGATATCTACTGTGGAAAAATAACGGTCCTATAACGCTGCACTGGGGCACTCCCGAAGTTACTTGTACGTCTGAAGACTTCTCTCCCTGCAGAATGACACGTTGTGTTCCGTTTGCTAGACACTCTTCAGTCCAATCAGACAGCTGATCTGATATTCCGCACGCTTCTATGTTGTTGATAAGGCGGGCGTACGAAACTGTACCGAAAACCTATCGCAACACAAGGAAGAATTTAGAATTAAAACCAGGTGCCTTTGTCCCATAGTGGTCAACGGTCTTGAAAGAAGAAGTAGACATACGAATCGCGCCGATATGTGAAACAATTTTGTGATGTCCACTATTTAAGGACGACGGATGGCACAGTTTATGAGAGTATAATTCGTTACACATAGTCGTAAAGAAAACTACGTAACTGTTTTAATGTACGTTCGGAATATGGAGCAGACTTGAGCAGAATTTCAAGACGGAAGATGCTACAGCAATGGTGACATGTAGCACAGGTCATGTGGTCCGATTGTCGAAGCAAGAATAAAGCAGCAAAAAAGTATACATTCGGCGATTTTAACCCGGTGCGTAAGAAACTGTCGGACAGATTTCCATCGTTTGTTTTCAATGTGTAGTAGAACTATATTATAACAGAATGTAGACACATTCAAGTCGAAAGACAACTTGGTTTCGTCATGAAATTAGTAATCTTTCAGAGTGCTAAATGTGTTACCTTGGTGAGAGGAATAGAAAGCCAAGCTCACTAGAGTATACGTCACACTGCAGAATTGCTCGTGATAAATACTTCGTGGTAGTCGATATTATGACGTCACCGTAGGTCTATCACAGAGACAAGACTTTCGCGATCAGTAGCTACTGATATACTGTCGCAAAACAAAGCTGCAGAAATACTCAATAAGGTCGTGAAAAGATTACGAAGCGGTATAAAGATTGTCACTTCACTTACAATGTACAGGAATGTGAAGCTGCGCACTTAGCGAGCATCGTATGAATGCCAGATCTATGATCAACAGTTGGAATGGGCCAACTCGCGCAAATATCCGGGAGCAGCTGTTTGTAGGTACGTGGAATGTGACGACCACAGAGGGCCAGTTGCAGGCGAGACGCGAGCCAGACTTGGGATCGTAGGCTGGACACTGGGGAGGCGCGGTCAGCCCAGGGATAGCGACCGTTCTCAAGTCGCTGTCGCGCCCCGTCTTGGAATATGGTCCAGGCGTGTGGGAGCCGCATGAAAGAGGACAAGCAAGGGGCTCTGGAAGGCCGCAAGGACCGTTTCTGTCACTCGTGGGAGATCGCGTCAGAAACGTCGAGAAACCCGAACTTGCAGACTCTTGAAGACATACGCAAACTGTCCCACGACAGCCCGCTTACAACGTTTCACAGACGACCGTCAAGTGATGATTACAGACACGTTATTCATCTGTGACGTGTCACTACCGACCTCATCCGTCTTATGCGACTGGAACGGGAAAAAATTCTGACAGGTGTCATGGTACCTTGTACCCTCTGCCATGCACTTCGCAATGGTTTTGTAGGGTTCCATCGTCGATACGGTGAATACTTTGTTTCTACGTACGACCGGAATGTGCAAGACACCACAGTACCATTTTGGCAAAGATGTCCCAGAAATGTAAATATGTCGTCTACAGGGCTCGCGTGATGCTTTTGCTGAGACGCAACATAAAATGATTAATTATTATGTAGTTGGCAGCTGTATCCAGCTGAGTTAAAACCGATCGGAAAGCTGTCCGCCGTTTGCGTTTTCAAGGCGTATTAGGCGTATACTAGAGCAAAAAAGAGGCGCATTAAAATGGAAAATAATTGTTTCTTCAGATTAATCTTTTAAAGTACTCAATGCATCACTTTAGTAAGAAGATTGTCAGGCCAGACACATTCGATTGCAGGGGCAGCATAGGCGGCAGTGCAGGACCGTTCGTAATGAATGAGTCGCCCCAGTGCCGATGTTATGACGTCACCACAGTGTGTCAGCAACAGACGCCCCCCGAGACCTGAGTACATGTAACGCAACTGAAGCGAAGGGAACAGTTAATTCTGGTAAGCATGTCATATTTCTAACATTCTTCGTCATTTTCTACTTGACTTAACTAATTACAACAGTACACACCACTGTTTTAGACAGAATCACCTACAGTACTGTTATCAACGCAATATCGAGGGATGCAGATATTGTTTTACGTAATAAAAGGGCTTTGCATTTTCTGTCATCAGAGAGGCGTCAGAGAACAGATTTAGCAACAGTAGTTCCAACCTGGACAGCGCCTATTGTCTTAGCGTCAGAGCAACTGGCCGAATTTATTGTCTCATTGTGGGGAAACAGCGTCGCAGACATCGACACCTTCTCTAGCAGCACGGCGGCAGTGATACGGTCCCGAAAAGAAAAGACGACGGACGTTTTCAAAGAAATCTAGAATTGTTATTCACGTTTAACTCGCCAAGAATACGGACGGCGTCTGACGCAAGTATGCCGTCGCGAGCAGCTCCGTTCCCAGCTGTTCACTCGGAAACTGATACACGTCGCATCATTTTAATTGTTCGTTTATCTCATACTCACGAATTACAGAGCTGTGATGCGGAGAGAAATGTGATTACGACGATGAGAGATGAAGGACTTTAGTTAGCAGTAGATTAATCACAAGCACGTAACATTTCTTATTGTGTTTTCTGTCAGTTAAGGGAGACAGCACTATGTACTTTCAGTTGATTCCTCTAACCAATGGAAGTAAAAAGTAGAACATCTAAACGAGTTTGTCAAATTACATCTTCGCCTCATTATATAGGGGGACCCGATTTGATAGCGTGTCTGGTTTGCAAACGGATATTCAGCCGTGGGCAAAAGTTTGCTACCGTTACTAACTAGAGACGCGTTCTTACTTCCCAAATAACGCAGTGCACACAGCGAGAGCTGAATAACATGCACAAAAATAAATAAGACGAAGTTACAATATCGATTTCGTCGGTTTTTTTTCTGGTTTCAATATATGTCAGTGACACAAGACTAACAGATCGTGTGTGACGTTAAGGTGTACGCTGAGGAACGGTTAAGCATAATATGTCGGAACAAATGGGTGCTATCGGTTCCTTACAACCTGACAATGACGTAGCTTCATTTGTTACCAATACTGACTAAGCTGAAAGCTGCTTAATATTCAATCCAGAACCGTAAGTGGATAATCTCCAAAACAGCAGCTGCAAGTTTCGATATTTACATCGAAGCATCGAAACAAAAGTAGTATGCGGCATTCACAGAAATGTTCTGTGTACGAGAGAAAATTTACTACATAAAGCCAGTGTATTAAAGAGAAATTAAAGACGCCAATAGTACATAGTAGTTTAAGCTTAGCAACTCTGCCCTAATTTGGATGTGGTTTCAAAGATCAGGTACACTTGACAGCAAAAAAAGTGGGTCACTGCCGAATACAACCAACATAACGCAGCTGTGTTGCAGGTCCTCTAAACACCAAAACCACGTGGGGTACAGTCGTTTGACTACACACAATGGGTACCACAAGAGACTACTAGAGTACAAAGGTCTTTATGGCAGTCAGTCTAAGCGTCAACTACTATCGTTATACAAAACATATTACAAAACACGTTCTTAGCGATGAGACACCCCATAACACTCATAAACTAACCTTAATTACAACAAGTGACATTCCAAAAGTTCTGAGAAAACGGATTATTTTACACATATCGTACAGAAATCCTTAGTCAAAATTAAATACTTGAGACAATATATGGAGTTACAAAGCTGTACAGCAATTGGAAAAAAGTTTTTCGCTCTCGAAAAGGTTTTCCATACACGTGCCGAACGTCGCTCAACGGCGAGTGGCTCTGGAAACTGGGTATTGGACGAACCAGTAAAAAAATGCGATTAACGGCAACACGCACTCTACGGAAATCTCAACATTAACAGCGAATCACCAGTAATATCATTGTTCTCGTAACACACCAACAGCTACGTGAACACATATTTGAACTTTAAATGACATGACCAACGTCGTAGTTCTGGACCTGGATTCAAACCCAGCACCTATAGCCATTGCCAACTAAGCTAAGCTTTGTTTGGGCCTTATTGAGACCCGATCACTAGGCATAAAGAGACGTGAAGTATAGACATTTGCACCAGTATCAGTTATCAATTCAGATCCTGAAAATAAATGACGAAAATTTTTGTACTGTACTGGGAATCCTGTCATAACAGTTACCTTCATGGGAACTACCCCCGACGACTATTAATATGGTGTCATTCACAAGGAACAAGGTATGCTCATGTTTAAAATAGAAATGCCATCACGTAAAGCTTGTGACAGGGATGTGAACCCAGCACCTAATCGGTTTGTTAACGAAGTACATAAAATCAGAAGTTAAATATCAAATGTTTTCACCAATACCGAGATGCTGGAACCATAAATGACGATAGAACTGTTTTTGCCTGACTGGGATTCGAACCCAGCATCTAGCGCCGTCTCTTTTTAGCCAGGAACAGACGATAGCTACTGTTGGTTCACCAGTAGCGAGGTGTGCGCATGTTTAGCTAGACATCAGGCGACGAAAAGTTCTGTGCTGAATGGAATTCAAACCCCGCACACGTGGTCATGAAGGCATTTCAACTATCAAATTCTTTTCCACTAATAGCTGGGAGTGGTATGTTCGTACTTTCAATGATGTGATGGAAAATACTCTGCTGGCTAGAAGTTGAATCCACAGCATATCGTCGTTGGTGATCACAGCGAAGACAACGTTAAACCCAAATCCGTTTTCGCCAGTAGGATGGAGAGGAAAGTTTGAACTTGAAAAGATGTAAGGAAACGTTTGATCTTGTTATGTTGTGATAAAAAGCTCATCATGTGGCTGTGAGTTGAAACGAACACGCTACAGCTGACAACGCACGAAGAGACGTTGAAAATGCTACTATTTTTCACTAGTAGTTCGGAGTGCACATGCTAGGGCTTGAAATGAAATAATGAATATTTTGTGCTGATCAGGATTCGAAACCAGATAGGTGCCTTTCGAGGAGGCCTAGAGGAGTTTGCAATCTTGGGGAACACAGTGAAATCGAATTCGAATCCCAGTCCAGCACCACAATTTTCAACGTCTCAGTTTCAAATAAAGTAAGAGCCTTGTAAACTTAGATGGCCATTGGTTCATTAAATGAAATACGTTTTCTAGTTTACGACGGCTTGCGGGTGACAGAGTCTCTGCCTTCCGGGGTTTCTCCATCTGTCACAGCTCAAACGAATGCCGCTCTGCCCCAGTCGGCAGCGAAGGGATGTTATCTTTACTGCGGATATTGAACTACGGAGCTTACTGGCGTTCTGAACTTGGCGTTGCTAGGGGTGAAGGAGAGTTACTTGTGTGCGTTAAAAATCTTCGCCTGACGTGAGATGTGAACCTACACGTTTTACACATCAGTACAAGATTAATCCAACAGGCCACAGAACCCCTGCCAAGCACAGAATTATCAATCGCACAGTATTCATTTAGATGTAGGTGCAGACGTCAAGTGACGGGTAACAGGAAGGAGAGGGGATCTGGAAATGGATAGAAGTGCAGAAGTACAAAATATAAGCGTGAAATGGTTGCAGAGTTTTTGCTTACTTAGATGTGTGCCACAGTTCGTTTTATCTTAGGACCGAGAGATAAGGAGGGACTGTTTACAGAACGAAGAATGGGTTATAGGGAAGGGGAGATCAAAGAATACGGTTTCATAGGTGTTGAGAGGAATGACAGAGAGTAGACAGCAGCAATTAGAAGAGAAAATGTAGCGTCAATGGAAACCCCTAGATTTGTTTATAAAGTTTTGGGGGGATGAAACAGAAGGGCACTTGCGGCGGTAGTGTCAGAGAGAGACAGAGAGAGAGAGAGAGAGAGAGAGAGAGAGAGAGAGAGAGAGAGAGTTTGAGAGAGAATAGAGGAGATATTGACAACGAGTAAACATAATATTAAATCGTTTGCGTATTGTGTGGAGGATGGAGGGTGTATTCATGGATGGAAGGGAAGAGAGAGATGTATTTGAAATAATAAAAACTAATGTGACTCAGTCCATCTACGCTGATCAGTTTGTAAGTATCTAGATAGGGTATAAATGAAATCAAAGTAGAATTTTTAACAAACTGTATATTCAAAATAAACCCACTTGAATTAAAAAGGCAGCTCAAAGGAAAACTAACCCATATTGTATCTTTTCTGTTGCCACGCGATCTTCCACTAGCTCCTAATGAGGAAAAATGACGAAAAAGAAGACATAAGAAAACATTTTAAGGACTCTAATATTTTATCCAGAATCCTTCAATATTATGTACTTCTATCATGCGTCTTGGCATAGAACGTATAAGGCGTCGGATGTAACAGCCTGAAGAAGCAACTTTCTCCCAGGCTTCCAGGACGCAGTCCCAAAGAGCGTCCGCAGTAGTTGGTTGGTTTCGTGGCCAGTCCTCTGTTAATGTTCTGGCGGCCTCAGCCCACATGTTTTCCGTGGGGTTCATATCAGCCGCCCGTGGCGGCCAGTCCGTGACGTTGACGCCAATCGTGGAGAGCCGCTGCTGAACAAATGCAGACTTGTGAATGGGACAATGGTCCTCTTGCAATGTGACGTCCCCTTCTGCGTACAGCATTCGCACTGACGGAATCATCACATTTTCCAATATGTGGACATACTGCACGCTGTCCAGAGTTCCTTCTGTCGTGTGAAGAATTCCCGCCCCTCTCGCAGAAATCCAACCCCAGCAGGTAACAGATAGCCAGCCACTTCTTCTCGTCGTGGTTACATATTCGCGTCGATGGCGAGACCCTTGCATCCTGTAAACGATTCGTGGACCGTCGTTACTGGTTGAAAACACCTTCTCATCAGTGAAAATGACATTGTCCCACGACGCCCTCATATGGAGCTCCGCCAGTGCTAGCCAGTATAAAACTTTGTCTTCACTGAGTTTTTGTTTCACTGCAGATCGTCGTGCATGCAGTCCAGCGTCTCTCAGCCTTCGGCGAATCGTCTTACTGGAGCCGGGGAAGTTGGTCTCACGCCGCAACAGCTTCACGTTCAGGAAGGGATTTTCTCTGCTCCTAGACACTAGGTCCCTGTCTTCCCGCTGTGAGATCACTCACTCTCTTCCTGCCTGAGCCAGGAGCCCTGTTGGTGGTGCCTCTTTCAAGGCAGATCCTCCACCATCTCGTTGCAGTGGTATGTGGTACGCCATACCGTCTGCCAGCTTCTCTGATGGAACATCCTCTTTCTTTAGTGAGAGCGACATCTCGACTAGACCTCTCCCAGTGAGCCATTATGGCAGACAGCCTGATGTGTATTTCTGCTTGCCGCTCTTATACTGATGCCAGGAGAGGAGGTAAACATATTTACGTCAAACGGAGCGGCAGAGTCAGAGGCATGCGGCGCAGCCGTGCTGGCTCGTTCCGGGCTGTTGGCCCACCAACGCCACCGCCAGCTCGCTCACCTCCGTCTCGCCTCGGCCAGCCTGGCTGGCCCGTAGCTCGCGAGCCGCGGCCAGTACAGACCCGGGCCGCAAGGCCACGGTCACCCCTTGAAGGATCAAAAGTTGCACCTAACCTACCCAAGTCTGTAGTACAAACTAACGCAGCTACAGCTGTTATGCTATAGCATGTGCAGGCACACCTACTGTTGACGATTCATACAAATATTTGACGAACAATAAGTTCAAAAATACATTTATTTTAAACATAATTACCACAAAATATTTCACCTAGCTAGCAGTAGCATGAAGCAGGAAACTATTCTTTCTTGTAAGCGCTCTGCATTAGATGTAGCCTTAAGAAAACGTGTATTCAACCACGACAGCTAAGCGGAATGTAAAAGTAAACAGGTTTGGCGGCAGCTTCTCCAAATAGTAGTATATACGTAGTATATAATAGCCTTTTGTGCACTTATAACATGTACTCAGTTTCTCTGAAACAATACGTGCTTAGGTTAGTTAGGTTTAAGTAGTTCTAAGTTCTAGGGGACTGATGACCTCCGAAGTTAAGTCCCATAGTCCTCAGAGCCATTTTCACCTTTTTTTTTTTTTTTTTTTTTTGAGAAAGGCCTTAAGGTTTGCAACTAAACATGCTACTACTAGCTACTACTGAATACGAATTTGATTATTAACGCGTCTTCATAACCATGTGTGCGGCGTTCGACTCTCAGTCAGCATGGACGTTTTCGTCGCTTTATTTCTAGTTAAACGTGCGCACATCTCGCTGATGGTGGACCAACAGTGGACATTTCTCGTCTGTTCCTGGTCAGACAACGACGGCGGTAGGCGCCGGGTTCGAATCCCGGTCACGCCCGGGTTCCCGGGTTCGATTCCTGGCGGGGTCAGGGATTTTCTGTGCCTCGTGATGACTGGGTGTTGTGTGAAGTCCTTAGGTTAGTTAGGTTTAAGTAGTTCTAAGTTCTAGGCGACTGATGACTATAGATGTTAAGTCCCATAGTGCTCAGAGCCATTTCGAATCCCGGTCAGGTAATACAACTTCAGTCGTCATTTAAGGTTCCAACCTCACTACTGGTGACAAACTGTGATATCAACATTCTGATTTTACGTACTTATTCAACAATCCGATTAGGTGCTGGGTTCGCATTCTTGTCACCAGCATTACATGATGTCATTTCAATTTTAAACATTTGCATCCTTTGTTCCTTGACTATGCAACACTGTACAACGTCTTTCGAGGTTAATTTACCAAGAAGTTAATTGTCATGTTAGCCGTGCGGTTAAAGGCGCTGCAGTCTGGAACCGCAAGACCGCTACGGTCGCAGGTTCGAATCCTGCCTCGGGCATGGATGTTTGTGATGTCCTTAGGTTAGTTAGGTTTAACTAGTTCTAAGTTCTAGGGGACTAATAACCTCAGCAGTTGAGTCCCATAGTGCTCAGAGCCATTTGAACCATTTTAATTGTCATGTTAGGGTTCCTGGTTTCGTACAAACATTATCCTCATTGACGTTCAAGTTGAGAATCGATAACTGATACTGGTGCAAACGTCAATATTTGACGTCTCTTACTGCCTAATGCTCGAGTCTCGATAAGGCACAAAGCTTTGCTTGGTTAACAATGGCTTCATGTTCTGGGTTTGCATTCCGGATCCAGAACGAAGACGTTGGTCATGTCATTCAAGGTACAACTTTGTGTACAAGTAACTGTTGACGAGTAATGTGAACAATGATATTACTTGTGATTCGCTTTTAATGTTGGGATTTCAGTAGAGTGCTTGTCGCCGTTAATCACGTTTTCTTTTAACTGCTTAGTATTACATAAAGTTGATGCGAAACCACTCCCCATTCAACGTTGAACGACGTTCAGCATGTGTTGGGTAAACCTTTTGGACAGCAAAGAATTTGTTTCCAATTGCCACACAACTTTATAAATCCATATACTGTCTCAAATATTTAATTGTGCCTAAGGATTACTGAACGATTTATGTGACAAAATTAGTTATCCCATAACGTTTGAAATGTCACTTATTGTAATTAAGTTTAGTTTACAAACGTTAAGGACTGTCTGCTCTCTTCTGTACTATCATGGTGCTGCTTTACATCTGGACGGGCTGTCATAAAGACCGGTGTTCTCAAGTAGTCTCTCGCGGTATCCATTGTGTATCTTACAATGACTGTACTGTGTAGGATTACGACGATGTGCAACACAGATATGCTATGTTGGTTGCATACAGTCAGGTGCAACCTACACGTTGGAATTCAGGGGATACCCACTTTTTCTGCTGTCTAGTGTACATGTACTCTCAGATGCAGTGATAAGAGTGTAGTGATTCGACTTATGAGGACCAAAGTTAAGTTGTCCAGCCAATAACATAAAATAAAGCTCCACAAGCTCACGTCTCGACAACAGTATTTCAATTGTGATTCTTGAGTTTCTCCCGGCGTATTTGATAATCAAAATATCCACGGGTGTACTGCCGGTCTACAGTGTCCAACGGGCACAATATTTCGGCGATTATACATGTCGCCATCATCAGGTGAACTGACGGACTGAGCTCCTGTGAACGTGCCGGCACGGAGATCCGCACACTATGGCTGCTCAGGGGGAACTGGGTTCGGTCGCGGCGGCGGCCGATTTAAATACCCTCCGCCCGCGGCGCGCTCACTCCGCCGTCCGCGCCCCGCGCCACGGTCGCGCGGTGGAACAGATTGCGACGGCGTCTGAGATAACGTCGGTGTGATGGCTCTGTCCGTCGTGGTCGTCACAACTATACATTTGCTCGATTTACTCTTGATTAACCCAATCGCTGCTTCCCAAGCCTTGCTAAGATTATAGCCACAGTCTCGATTTATGAGGTCGTCATTGGTGCGAATTTCGATGGCCTCTCTAACAACGCTGTCCCAGTATCTCGACGTCTGTACCAGAATCCTCGTGCGTTCATAGTCCATAGCGTGATTTTCCGACAAACAATGTTCAGCGACCGCCGACTTGCTCGGATACATCAGTCGAGTGTGCCTCTGGTGTTCACGGCATCGATCCTCGACGGTACGCATCGTCTGACCAATATACGACTTGCCACATTGACACGGAATCTGGTACACGCCGGCCTTCCTCAAACCGAGGTCATCTTTGGCGCTCCCCACCAGTGCACGAGTTTTATTCGGAGGACAAAACACCGTTCCGACCCGGTGTTTCTTCAAAATGCGGGCGATCTTCCCCGAGAGTGCGCCTGTATATGGGATAAGCGTAGTGCCTACCTCCTCCCTCGTGATTTCATCCATATCCACAGGTTGTGCTGTAGTGGCTGGGCGGAGAGCACGTTGAATCTGCCACTCTGAGTACCCGTTTCTTCGAAATACAGTTCTCAGATGTTCCAATTCCTGGGGTAGACTCTCTGCGTCAGAGATAGTGCGCGCCCTATGTACTAGAGTTTTAAGTACCCCATTCCTCTGTGAAGGGTGGTGGCAGCTGTCTGCGTGCAAATACAGATCAGTGTGCGTTGTCTTCCGATACACCCCATGACCTAGGGTGCCGTCAGGCCTTCTCTTGAAAAAGACGTCAAGGAAAGGTAGTTTACCCTCCGTTTCAGTCTCCATAGTGAATTTGATGTTTGGGTGTATGGAGTTTAGATGTGTAAGTAAGTCAAGGAGTTTATCCATACCATGTGGCCAGATGAGGAAAGTGTCGTCCACGTAACGGAATAAGCAAGTAGGTTTCCATTCGGATGACGACAGGGCTTCCTCCTCGAAGTTCTCCATGTACAAATTCGCTACCACCGGTGAGAGTGGGCTACCCATGGCGACTCCCTCCGTCTGTTCGTAGTATTCTCCATTAAAAAGAAAAATACGTGGAAGTCAAGACATGCCTAAAAAGTTCAGTGGTCTTCTCGTCAAACATCTGACTAATCAATTCTAGTGACTCTCGCAGGGGTACCCTCGTGAACAAGGAAACGACGTCAAAACTCACCATGATATCTGACTCACCCAACGTGAAGCTATCAAGGCGTTTAACAAAATCGACGGAATTACGAATGTGATGAGGGCATTTACCCACGTAAGGACTTAATATTCCCGTCAGGTATTTGGCCAACAAATATAGGTGCCCTGATGTTGCTGACAATGGGGCGTAATGGTACCCCCTCTTTGTGAACCTTCGGGAGTCCATATAGTCTAGGCGGTACCGGACCTTGGGGTAACAATTTCTTAGCGTCACCCTCCGGTAAATTTGCGTCCTTGAGAAGCGATGTCGTCTTGTTGTCCACCTTCTTTGTAGAGATACTGGGACAGCGTTGTTAGAGAGGCCATCGAAATTCGCACCAATGACGACCTCATAAATCGTGACTGTGGCTATAATCTTAGCAAGGCTTGGGAAGCAGCGATTGGGTTAATCAAGAGTAAATCGAGCAAATGTATAGTTGTGACGACCACGACGGACAGAGCCATCACACCGACGTCATCTCAGACGCCGTCGCAATCTGTTCCACCGCGCGACCGTGGCGCGGGGCGCGGACGGTGGAGTAAGCGTGCCGCGGTCGGAGGGTACTTAAATCGGCCGCCGCCGCGACCGAACCCAGTTCCCCCTGAGCAGCTATAGTTTGCGGATCTCCGTGCCGGCACGTTCACAGGAGCTCAGTCCGTCAGTTCACCTGATGATGGCGACATGTATGATCGCCGAAATATTGTGCCCGTTGGACACTGTAGACCGGCAGTACACCCGTGGATATTTTGATTATCAAATACGCCGGGAGAAACTCAAGAATCACATCATACACCTTTACGGGGGGGAGATGTATCGCAGCATGAAGAAATTTGAAAAGTTGCGCCACCGTAGATGTCGTTTGCTAAGTACTCTTGCCTTTCTAAAGAGATGTCGTTCCGAGAACGTTGTTCCAAATTTTGCTAAGGTTATGCATCACATCGATTCTGCAGCAGCTAAGAGAATCAAGAAACGAGCCAGCCTCGCATTGGTACGTGAGAGAGTGCAATTCACCCGCCGGAGCCTTGAGTTTATCTCACAGGAATTACTCAAACTACATTTGCAACTGGCTAGTAATTTCACTTCTTTTTCCTGGGATTGGATTGATGGTGTCACCTGGGTTGCAGCTGATTCCGCCCATAAGAAGGCAACGGGACGTCAAACAGCTAAGTTCTCACGTCTCCTTGACAAACCATCTCTGCAGGTTCCGGGCAAGACTGTCATCAATTTGAGTGGCATGGTGTTGAGTGATGATGCGGTCTCGGTTTTGCAGAAAGGTCTCAACTTCGCTCCCACCCCCAAGTTCACTCCAGTCGCAGAAATTGTTAGTGCTGTTGAACAGGTTGCAGCTCGACTTCCGCCTGAATCAGCTGAGGAAACACGTCGTGAAACTTGTCGTGCGTTGAAGAAATCCAAGCCGATGAAGTCAAATTTCACTAGTAAAGAGAGGGCGGCCATTCGTGATCTGAGGGAGCGCTCTGAAATTGTTGTCTTACCGGCTGACAAAGGCAATGCTACAGTTGTTGTCTCCCATAAGCACTACACTGATAAGATGCAGAGCCTGCGAAATGACGATTCCTACCGGAAGATCAGCGTTGACCCTACAAAGAAGGTGGACAACAAGACGAGGTCGCTTCTCAAGGACGCAAATTTACCGGAGGGTGACGCTAAGAAATTGTTACCCCAAGGTCCGGTACCGCCTAGACTATATGGACTCCCGAAGGTTCACAAAGAGGGGGTACCATTACGCCCCATTGTCAGCAACATCAGGGCACCTACATATTTGTTGGCCAAATACCTGACGGGAATATTAAGTCCTTACGTGGGTAAATGCCCTCATCACATCCGTAATTCCGTCGATTTTGTTAAACGCCTTGATAGCTTCACGTTGGGTGAGTCAGATATCATGGTGAGTTTTGACGTCGTTTCCTTGTTCACGAGGGTACCCCTGCGAGAGTCACTAGAATTGATTAGTCAGAAGTTTGACGAGAAGACCACTGAACTTTTTAGGCATGTCTTGACTTCCACGTATTTTCTTTTTAATGGAGAATACTACGAACAGACGGAGGGAGAAGCCATGGGTAGCCCACTCTCACCGGTGGTAGCGAATTTGTACATGGAGAACTTCGAGGAGGAAGCCCTGTCGTCATCCGAATGGAAACCTACTTGCTTTTTCCGTTACGTGGACGACACTTTCGTCATCTGGCCACATGGTATGGATATACTCCTTGACTTACTTACACATCTAAACTCCATACACCCCAACATCAAATTCACTATGGAGACTGAAACGGAGGGTAAACTACCTTTCCTTGACGTCTTGGTCAAGAGAAGGCCTGACGGCACCCTAGGTCATGGGGTGTATCGGAAGACAACGCACACTGATCTGTATTTGCACGCAGACAGCTGCCACCACCCTTCACAGAGGAATGGGGTATTTAAAACTCTAGTACATAGGGCGCGCACTATCTCTGACGCAGAGAGTCTACCCCAGGAATTGGAACATCTGAGAATTGTATTTCTTAAAAACAGGTACTCAGAGTGGCAGATTCAACGTGCTCTCCGCCCAGCCAGTACAGCACAACCTGTGGATATGGATGAAATCACGAGGGAGGAGGTAGGCACTGCGTTTATCCCATATACAGGCGCACTCTCGGGGAAGATCGCCCGCATTTTGAAGAAACACCGGGTCGGAACGGTGTTTTGTCCTCCGAATAAAACTCGTGCACTGGTGGGGAGCGCCAAAGATGACCTCGGTTTGAGGAAGGCCGGCGTGTACCAGATTCCGTGTCAATGTGGCAAGTCGTATATTGGTCAGACGATGCGTACCGTCGAGGATCGATGCCGTGAACACCAGAGGCACACTCGACTGATGTATCCGAGCAAGTCGGCGGTCGCTAACCATTGTTTGTCGGAAAATCACGCTATGGACTATGAACGCACGAGGATTCTGGTACAGACGTCGAGATACTGGGACAGCGTTGTTAGAGAGGCCATCGAAATTCGCACCAATGACGACCTCATAAATCGTGACTGTGGCTATAATCTTAGCAAGGCTTGGGAAGCAGCGATTGGGTTAAACAAGAGTAAATCGAGCAAATGTATAGTTGTGACGACCACGACGGACAGAGCCATCACACCGACGTCATCTCAGACGCCGTCGCAATCTGTTCCACCGCGCGACCGTGGCGCGGGGCGCGGACGGCGGAGTGAGCGCTCCGCGGGCGGAGGGTATTTAAATCGGCCGCCGCCGCGACCGAACCCAGTTCCCCCTGAGCAGCCATAGTGTGCGGATCTCCGTGCCGGCACGTTCACAGGAGCTCAGTCCGTCAGTTCACCTGATGATGGCGACATGTATAATCGCCGAAATATTGTGCCCGTTGGACACTGTAGACCGGCAGTACACCCGTGGATATTTTGATTATCCAATACGCCGGGAGAAACTCAAGAATCACATCATACACCTTTACGGGGAGGAGATGTATCGCAGCATGAAGAAATTTGAAAAGTTGCGCCACCGTAGATGTCGTTTGCTAAGTACTCTTGCCTTTCTAAAGAGATGTCGTTCCGAGAACGTTGTTCCAAATTTTGCTAAGGTTATGCATCACATCGATTCTGCAGCAGCTAAGAGAATCAAGAAACGAGCCAGCCTCGCATTGGTACGTGAGAGAGTGCAATTCACCCGCCGGAGCCTTGAGTTTATCTCACAGGAATTACTCAAACTACATTTGCAACTGGCTAGTAATTTCACTTCTTTTTCCTGGGATTGGATTGATGGTGTCACCTGGGTTGTAGCTGATTCCGCCCATAAGAAGGCAACGGGACGTCAAACAGCTAAGTTCTCACGTCTCCTTGACAAACCATCTCTGCAGGTTCCGGGCAAGACTGTCATCAATTTGAGTGGCATGGTGTTGAGTGATGATGCGGCCTCGGTTTTGCAGAAAGTTCTCAACTTCGCTACCACCCCCAAGTTCACTCCGGTCGCAGAAATTGTTAGTGCTGTTGAACAGGCTGCAGCTCGACTTCCGCCTGAATCAGCTGTGGAAATACGTCGTGAAACTTGTCGTGCGTTGCCGAAATCCAAGCCGATGGAGTCAAATATCACTAGTAAAGAGAGGGCGGCCATTCGTGATCTAAGGGAGCGCTCTGAAATTGTTGTCTTACCGGCTGACAAAGGCAATGCTACAGTTGTTGTCTCCCATAAGGACTACACTGATAAGATGCAGAGCCTGCGAAATGACGATTCCTACCGGAAGATCAGCGTTGACCCTACAAAGAAGGTGGACAACAAGACGAGGTCGCTTCTCAAGGACGCAAATTTACCGGAGGGTGACGCTAAGAAATTGTTACCCCAAGGTCCGGTACCGCCTAGACTATATGGACTCCCGAAGGTTCACAAAGAGGGGGTACCATTACGCCCCATTGTCAGCAACATCAGGGCACCTACATATTTGTTGGCCAAATACCTGACGGGAATATTAAGTCCTTACGTGGGTAAATGCCCTCATCACATCCGTAATTCCGTCGATTTTGTTAAACGCCTTGATAGCTTCACGTTGGGTGAGTCAGATATCATGGTGAGTTTTGACGTCGTTTCCTTGTTCACGAGGGTACCCCTGCGAGAGTCACTAGAATTGATTAGTCAGAAGTTTGACGAGAAGACCACTGAACTTTTTAGGCATGTCTTGACTTCCACGTATTTTCTTTTTCATGGAGAATACTACGAACAGACGGAGGGAGTCGCCATGGGTAGCCCACTCTCACCGGTGGTAGCGAATTTGTACATGGAGAACTTCGAGGAGGAAGCCCTGTCGTCATCCGAATGGAAACCTACTTGCTTTTTCCGTTACGTGGACGACACTTTAGTCATCTGGCCACATGGTATGGATAAACTCCTTGACTTACTTACACATCTAAACTCCATACACCCCAACATCAAATTCACTATGGAGACTGAAACGGAGGGTAAACTACCTTTCCTTGACGTCTTGGTCAAGAGAAGGCCTGACGGCACCATAGGTCATGGGGTGTATCGGAAGACAACGCACACTGATCTGTATTTGCACGCAGACAGCTGCCACCACCCTTCACAGAGGAATGGGGTACTTAAAACTCTAGTACATAGGGCGCGCACTATCTCTGACGCAGAGAGTCTACCCCAGGAATTGGAACATCTGAGAACTGTATTTCGAAAAAACGGGTACCCAGAGTGGCAGATTCAACGTGCTCTCCGCCCAGCCAGTACAGCACAACCTGTGGATATGGATGAAATCACGAGGGAGGAGGTAGGCACTGCGTTTATCCCATATACAGGCGCACTCTCGGGGAAGATCGCCCGCATTTTGAAGAAACACCGGGTCGGAACGGTGTTTTGTCCTCCGAATAAAACTCGTGCACTGGTGGGGAGCGCCAAAGATGACCTCGGTTTGAGGAAGGCCGGCGTGTACCAGATTCCGTGTCAATGTGGCAAGTCGTATATTGGTCAGACGATGCGTACCGTCGAGGATCGATGCCGTGAACACCAGAGGCACACTCGACTGATGTATCCGAGCAAGTCGGCGGTCGCTGACCATTGTTTGTCGGAAAATCACGCTATGGACTATGAACGCACGAGGATTCTGGTACAGACGTCGAGACACTGGGACAGCGAGGCCATCGAAATTCGCACCAATGACGACCTCATAAATCGTGACTGGCTATAATCTTAGCAAGGCTTGGGAACCAGCGATTGGGTTAATCAAGAGTACATCGAGCAAATGTATAGTTGTGACGACCACGACGGACAGAGCCATCACACCGACGTCATCTCAGACGCCGTCGCAATCTGTTCCACCGCGCGACCGTGGCGCGGGGCGCAGACGGCGGAGTGAGCGCTCCGCGGGCGGAGGGTATTTAAATCGGCCGCCGCCGCGACCGAACCCAGTTCCCCCTGAGCAGCCATAGTGTGCGGATCTCCGTGCCGGCACGTTCACAGGAGCTCAGTCCGTCAGTTCACCTGATGATGGCGACATGTATGATCGCCGAAATATTGTGCCCGTTGGACACTGTAGACCGGCAGTACACCCGTGGATATTTTGAGTATTTCAATTATTTAGACGAGTCAGGGGACGCAGATGAAGACTTTGACTTATTACCAACACATGAAGAATTACTGACGAAGGCTAATGAATCTGATGGATTAGGTGACCGACAAAGAAAGGAACTATACGACCTGTTGACACAGTTTATCAATGCCTTTTCTAAGAAACCGGGAATCATAGCCAACTATGTATTCGACATGAAAGTTTAGCCCCACAGCACCTCCTGTAAAACCACTTATGCAGTTCCGCAATCCCGCAAGGAAGCAGTACGACAGGAAAGCCCCAAAATGTTAAACTGGAGAATAGTTGAGCCGTCTGACTCTCTATATTCGAGCCCTTTATTGTCTATATTTAAACAGGACGGAAGTGTTAGGCTTGTTCTAGACGCTAGGAACATCATCATAATTATTGTTACTGTGTGTACCCGACCGGAAGCATTGGAGGAGCAACTAAAAAGGTTTTATGGTATCAAATTTCTAACCTCCATCGACCTTCGAAGTAGCTATTGGTAGGTGAAGTTATCGCCATCTTGAAGGAAGTACACAGCCTTTATCTTTGCGGGTCGGTCATATCAATTTTGTGTTGTACCCTTTGGCTTGAATATTAGTTCAGCTGTCTTTATTTCGGGATTTGACCATGTCTTAGGTCATGATTTACTGTCTATGTCGATAATCTCTTCGTACCCTCGACTTCATGGGAGGAACATTGTGGTGTCACCGCCAGACACCACACTTGCTAGGTGGTAGCTTAAATCGGCCGCGGTCCATTAGTACATGTTGGGCCCGCGTGTCGCCACTGTCAGGATCGCAGACCGTGCGCCACCACACGGCAGGTCTCGAGAGCCTGACTAGCACTCGCCCCAGTTGTACGGACGACTTAGCTAGCGACTACACGGACGAAGCCTCGCTCATTTGCAGAGCAGATAGTTAGAATAGCCTTCAGCTAAGTCCATGTCTACGACCTAGCAAGGCGCCATTAGCCTTAGATAGCTTGTATCTAAAGAGTCTCACTTGTATCGCCACAATCTCCAGATGTCTCATCAAGAACGATGTATACAAAGGATGGATTAAAGTTAAGTAGTCCAGAAGCTACGTACTTTTCTTTATAGCATTCATTACGTATTCTGTTGCAGACCTCACTCCATCCTTCGTGAGTTAGCGCGTGCATCTTGGCCGCCTCTTTCAATTAGTGTGCGTAGTGTTGGCAAGTCTGCCGACACTACAAACATCTTGACTTGATTTGAAAAATCTTCGTGATGCTTGCTAACTTTGGCGTTACTGCCAATTTACAGAAATCAAAGTTTGTAAAAAAAGAAGTAAAATTCCATGGTCATATCATCTCTTCTGAGGGAATTTCTCCCAATCCTAACAAACTGTTTGCAATAAGGATCTTCCCTGTGCCCTCTACCAAAAGACAATAAAAAGGTTTTCTAGGGTTAACGTCTTTCTTTCGTCGCTTTATACCAAATAAATCCATGAACCATCCAGTGTTGCACAATCTACTAAAGACAAACGTTCATTGGTTATGGACCTCTGAGTTTTTCAAAGGCTGGTTGACATTCAAACAAGCTCTTCTGAATAGCAATATCCTCACTCATCCAGATACGAACTCAGAATTCTGACGCCTCATTTCAAGGCTTGGGCGCTTGTTTGTTCCAGCTAAAGAAAACTGGCGATAAAGAAGAGATCAGGACAGATAATTTCGCCAGTCGTGTGCTGACGGAGTGCGAGAGATCTTACTCTGTTACGGAGTTAGAAGGATTGGCAGTTGTATGGGCGTTACGCCGTTTCAATTATTACATTTATGGTCATCCGATCAAAGTATATTACGACCATCAAGCTCTTAGTTTTCTCCTCTCGTGTGAGCTCTATCATCCGAGACTTACACGCTGGTGCCTATTTCTGCAAGGCTACAATTTCGAAATTGTTTACGTGAAAGCAAGAACAACATCGTTTCAGATGCATTGTCACGCATGCCGGAAGGTATGCCGGAGCCTACAGAACTTGTAGAACAGGTTTCCAATCACAAGATACTCCTTGATCCCTTGAATCGTAGTTATTTTCTATGTATTTGCCGACAGATGGGTACTCTGCAAGAAAGCGACCGAAAATGGAAGAGAGTCAAACAGCTTCTACAAGACAACCCTAACAATCGTTTGTCAAAATTTTATAAATCACACAATGGTGTTTTATTTCATCGCACATCTATGTTGACGGAGCAATGGTGTGTTTGTATTCCTGAGGAGTGCGTTGAATATCTCATATGGTACACACACCTATCCTGGGGACATTATGGCCCTGAGAAGTGTAAAAGAAAGATTTCTGCCTATTGCTAAGTTCCCAATCTGCATAAGAGAATTCATGAACTGCTAAGCACTTGTTTAACCTGTCAGAAGGCAAAGCCCTTCAATCTTTCGAATGCCATACCTTTGAATCCTATCTACACCGAGCGTCCTAACCAAGTAGTCAGTCTCGACTATGCAGGTCCACTTCCGAGAGGAAGAGGGGGTGCTAAGTACCTTGTTGTTTTGCTAGACCTCTTCACTAAGCGCGTGCGTTTATACGTGATGAAGTCTTCCAGTGCAAAATCTTTAATAAGACGAATGGAAAAGGATTATTTTCCTCGTTTTGGTAAGCCGGAAACCATGTTGTCTGATAATGCTTCAAACTTCGTTGGAAAAAAGTGGAGGCTGTTTCTTGCCAGTAATTGTATTTCAATTTCAAGATTTAGATCCCAAAGTAACCTGACAGAATGAATCTTCAAAGAATATAATCGATTTATTCGCACCTATGTACCGAATCAGCAAACACGGTGGGTCGATTTCGTTACTCCATTTGAAGAGAGTGTAAATAACCTTCCACACACTTCGACCGTTTTGACACCTTCAGAACTAATCTCCAGGCAAAATGAAAGCAATGAATGGACTGATCCTATCCACAAGATACAAGGTCCAGAAGTAAATCTAGATAATAAGTTAAGACAAGCCCTGATCTCTATCACAACTCATTCTAATTTAAGAAAAAAGGCATTTGACAAGCATGTCAAAAAAGTTCTGTCGTATCGCTTGAACGAGCGTGTTCTTCTGAAGCACACTTCAAACCATCTCTCAACTTACGTAAAAATCGTAATTGGCAACACCTATACGAAGGACCGTTTATTATAGTCAGGCAGCCACATATTGGTTGTTATGTGTTGGCGGATCCAGTTAGTGGACGAGTAAAAGGACTTTACCACCATGTAGACCTAAAGAATTACCATGAAAAACATTTGTTATGTTAAGCAGCAACTTGAAGCAAGAGTGTGATCTGCTTAGAAAGTATGTGAGTCAACAGCATGCACATGTATTCTGCAGGTGACGTAATCATTTGAGTGAGGTGGACGCAAAGTAATGATGGAGCTTGAAGGATATGAAGTGATTGAACAAGGTACTGTACGTATTTGGAAAATAAGATTTCCCTTAATATTATCTTAAGCCATAGATAGTTGCAGTCTTTGAACTGAGTAAGGGATGTGCCGAAGTGCCACCTCCTGCTTTAGTTTTAAGTTATGGCAAATCTCCCTTCTACCAAGTAGTAAAAGTTTTCTTTAAATTCCTCATTTTATTTAATACTATGAGACATCCAGAAATTTGCATTTATGATGATAATTAGGTCCTGTATTGGAGAAACTTAGAGAGACTATTCCTATGCCACGAGTATCATATAGAAACCTTCGATACTAAGATACTTAGTTGAGGGCCGAGATAATCTGCTAATATTCTACTGCTATGTCAGCATGGCGTGATTTTGAGATACATTTGACGATGTTTTGGAAGTGGATTTATGCGACATTTTAATACTGAAGTCAAGATATGCGGCGTGGATGACATTAAAAGCGGTCTAGCCAAAGAATGAATTTGCTAAACTGATTATTTCACCTATTATGTATCTTCGTATCTTTTATTTCTTTGCATTATCCTATTGTAGTTTTCTTCTTTAGCATTCTTACCTTTCTACCTTACCCGGTAGGGGAAGAAATTTGAAAATTGGTTCAAAACACTTGACGTGTGTATATTGTGTGTACTGACGATCGTGGTTCATTGGTTAATGCGTATCTGCAGTTACTTATCGAAATATGATGTAAATCTGATTTGCTGTGAGCAAAAGCAGCCTAGGAAATATAAATAATTTTCCCGATTTCTATTAGATGAAGTTTTGAACGTGAACTGTTCGGCACACAAAAGAGGGTATATTTTACTGATTATAGATGTAACGGACTAAATTAACAAAGAAACTAAAAAAAGGCTGATAGAGAACAATAAGAAGAAAAGAATCAGATTTAAAATACATATAAAATCTAAAGTGCTTCAGAAGCACCATTCATAATAGCAAACACGACTTTCGTTAGGTCTTGGGCAGTAGTTAAAAAAGCTATGTATATTTTGTAAATGATCCTTTTATGATAAGTAATTTTAACATTATCTGTGCTACTCTGTGGTATAAAGACACCTATATGGATACGTATGGACTGCTGCGTATGACTCACTTAATGACAAAATGATGGACACATATATAAATATGTGCGTGTAAAATCGTAATCTGACACATGTATGGACACGATAAACTAGTTATCTCTTGTATGAATCAAAACTGAGATAAACTTATGGACACGTCGGATATTCCGCGGGTGAAGTAGCATTATAAGTATTCTCACGCTGCAACGACTATACAGTGGTTATCAGACAAAGGATAGACAAGCTATTGTACTTACTGCAATGGGTAAACGTAGTCATTTTCATCGACGACGGTTCTTCGTCGCTGGTGCAGTCAATTTACCGTCCAGGTTGACCATGTTGCCTTGATGAGCTGCTCCAGTACTCATGATTCAACAAAGTGCACAAGTTATAAAACGATTGGTAGCCACTGAACTATCTGCCTCGTGCAGGACGCGGTCTGCCAACGCTGTTAAACCTCCGGTTAGTTACCACGTGACTGCGAAGCACTGTGGCAACATTCAATGACTGCTTGCCGGCCCGCGCTCCTCTCCATAACAGGCGCGAGCATGCTCCAGATTTGAGATGAAAATAGAAATAAAAATAATAAAACGGTTAATAAAGTACGCGTGATTTTACTATATTTACATGAAAAGTACACTAATGATGACTTTTCCCTAACTATGAAAATTGATACGGCAATATTGCTAAATACATTACTTAAAAAAGACCTGTACAAGACGAAATGTGTTTTGCTCAGGGTTGCTAATGAAAGAATATGAAACCTAGACATAAGCCATGAATAATATATAATATATATGTGCATAGTCTGTATAGTAATTTTTATTCTCTTAAATTCTTACTCCATATTCCCTTAGATTAAAATACTAGTTAATGAGCAAGACCTAATACAGATTTTTTTTCTCTGTATTTTCATGTGCTGAAACATGAATTGGAATGAGATTAAGACAGCCCCCAAACTGACACATTCTTCATTGAACCAGTCATCAACTTTCCTGACTCCCGACACGACCTGATGGATCGTCGAGTCAAGAAATATCTCGTACCCCTTCACATAGTGAAATTCCCTGTGTTTTCCACCAGAATGTGAAAAGGTGATCCCCAGTTATAGTGCAGTGAAAATGAAAGGTGATGAAAGAACTCCGCTGTGAAAATCACCCGACTTCATAAGAAATACTCCCAACCACCAAGTGAAGAGTGACATCGCTACGAAACAGACTGATGAAAGTTTTATTTTCTGTTCAAAATTTTCCTCTTGGTTAAGATTAATGTACTGGATCTTTTTAGAGAGAAAGATTTTGGGTAGCCTGCGATTCATTTGAAACTTGGTGCTTTTTAAATCTTATTTGGCGAAAGTTTTATTTATTTCGTTTATCTATAGTATTTTGTCTAGGTATTGGTAAAATCTTCTTCAATTAAGCCATAGACAAAGGTCAGATTTTTATCTGATTTAAGACCCATTCTAGCATCGTTACTTGTATTTCAAATTATATTACAGAAAAAGGTTCACCGTCTTTTCCCAAGGGGGTTTTGTTTAAAGAGTTTCTTTATTTTAGAGTGTAAAAGGCTTTAATTGCTTATTCTATTTTAAGGCATGTTCTATCATACTTGCTCTTCTGTGTGTTTTAGATCAATGAAGAGTGTGATCCCCTCTGTTTTATAATTGATATCTGTTTGAGAAGGGAACATGTTTGGAATGCCAGACACAGCAGTTCCTGCGTAAAAGCTGCTGAAAAATGTGGCAACAACACAGGAATTATTATCTAATTTAATGTTTAAACTTTACAGGTTTTAGAGAAACATGACTGCTTATTTCTCGTGGCTTTTATTGTTATTAGTCAAATTTCTAAAATGGCCGTCTTTCTATGAGTTACTTGGTAAAATGAAATTGTGAACAGGTATTGTAATATTATTGGGTTTCCCGTCGTATGAAAGGTGTGAGTACCCTTGGAAAGGCATTCACCTAGCTGTGTATTAAATGATGTTCAACACAGTATACAGCAAATCTATGATGAACCTCACAGATAAGAAAATGGAGGTTAAAGTAGTGGTGGTTAGTGTTCAACACATGGTGTTCCAAGTGGCTTATGCAAACAAAACAATATGTAATACATTACATCTCTTCACAAAGTGTATACTGCCGTACCTAAATTTCATTGTGCAAAACCAAGACACTTGTTGTTGCTTACACATCATTAGTGCATTTTATGAGGAAATTATTCTGTGCTGGGTGGTTCCTGCAACAGATTACAGCCACAATTGTGCTCTTCTATAGCTATCTCGGTTGATCTGTGGAGTGAGAAGTTTTGAACAGGTTTGGATGTTAATGAAATGACATTTGTAGTGTGTTTAGATATTTGGAGCAGAGGGGGGAGGGTGTTGAAGGAAAAAAAGAGACACAGAGATAGATATTTGTTATATTTCATAGAATTGTGTTGGCTAACAAATTTAATCCATTAAGCTGTAAGATGTGAATATTTATCTTTTACTGCGTGCATTTTTAAGTGTTAGGATATACGAATTTTTTTTCTGTTACATTCATAATAATGGCGTTTCATCTCTCTTAAACAAGAATATGTGAAATTTCTGGTGATAAGTGATCAACACATGATGGTCTAAGTAACTTGTGCAACAGTATAAGTATGTAATTCATTACAGCTCTTAGTAAAGCATTTGCTACCATATTAAATTTCATAGTTCAATGCCAACAGACTGGTGCTGCTGATACATCACCAACACAGGAGGAAGTTAAGTCCGTTCTGGGTTACATCTGCAACAGACTATGGACCTATCTGTGCACTTCTTCAGGTATCTTGGTTGATGAGTGAGGAGATTTAGTTCCTAATGAAATGAAATTTATTGCAACTGTACACGTTTCATGGAGGGGATATATGGAAAGAGAAGGTGAGAAATAGAGACAGATTTTATTTCACAAAATTATTTTAGCTCATAAAGCTTCTCCTTCATGCTGTAAGATGTAAATATTTATGATTTATAGCACACGTTTTCTTATAGGTTATGGGATACAGCCTTTGTCTAAACAGATGAGTACTGCTTGACCTCTCCTTTTCTCTCAATTCTCTGCATTACTGTTTGTACGATATTACAATGCCTATGTTGTTCAGAAATACGATACAGAGATCCTCGAGACATGTACGCATGTCCTTAGGAACAGGAACTGCAGCGACTAAAGCAGTTGTGAAATACATGAAATTCATTCACAGTTGCAAATGTGGGCAACCGTCAGCTGCATACCCGAATGACAACAGGGAAAATTTGTGGCAGACCTCGGCTCGAAGCAGGATTTCCCGCTTATCGCAAGCAGTCGCCTGACCATTAGGCTACGCAAGCACGAGTCACGGCCAAACCCAAACCTCCATATGTCGTCAACCATGTGTCTACAATCTGCACTCGAATATCCGTTATGTATATTCCCACAGAGAAGAGGCATTTTTAATTAAAAGTTGCTTGCCCTGTTTCAGCCTGTGTTGCTTACAAGTACGATAGAAAGTGCAGGCTTGTGGCCATCGTCTTCTTGAATCTCCTGCTCGCTCTGATTATGCGCATAAATTATGCCAGAATGTGCCTCGTCTCTGTCACGTACC
The DNA here is from genome assembly GCF_023898315.1 of Schistocerca nitens. NCBI lineage: Eukaryota > Metazoa > Arthropoda > Insecta > Orthoptera > Acrididae > Schistocerca > Schistocerca nitens. The sequence goes on along the minus strand of NC_064624.1, from coordinate 37,338,308 downwards.
ACTGCAAATCGTTGTAACGTTACTAGTCATCGTTTGGCACAAATCTCTCCTGTAATTGGAATTTTGCGCTCAAGTAACTTATTTCTGTGCTGTAGGAAACCAGATTTCTTTTCTGTTTTCGTTATTGCGATTTCAAGTTCATTTTTATTTCCAAGAATTTTGTGATTAATATCCCGTAGGCCTCCGATCTTGAGAAATAAGTAAATATGAAACAAAACATGAAACGCCTAAGCAATTCTGTAAGGTGAGCTTTGAATACAGAATAAGGTAATACGTTAGTTTCCTTTTTTCATTTTTTTATAATAGATGATAAACGAATGATAATGGTTTATTCTATGACTACTACTGTGGTCATCTATTTGTTGTATGCTTTATTGGATTACATTATTTGTTACTTATCTACCTAAATGTGACTATGTGATATATAATGGTTACGATGTTTGATGGTTTTTCATAATTGTTTACATTTATAATGATGTTTTCCTTTTACTTAAATGCTCTGTTCAACTGTGCTTGGTCTAGTTTCATTGAGTATTAGGTTTTACCGTAACAGGGTTTGATAAAATTTTCACAATGAGGTGCAACTTTTCTTTGTGCTACCACTGGACTGGAATAATTCTCGTTTTTCATTTCCAGGGATCTAATTATATAATGGTTATGTAGTGGCAGCTATTAAGGTCAAGACGTTTGGTGAGACATACTCGTATATACTTGTTTCTCAGTTTCTGTGAACGCTCAGTGAGATTTTCTACTTTCATGTTAACGTATCATTCACTAAACACCGGATAAAAAATCTTAAAATTCGGCCAATTTTTGTACCTTCTGGACAGTGCAAAGTATTCTGAGCGTTTTACGTCTGTTGCGTGGGTCCCTAATTAGTTTTGATTAATGTTAATTGCCACTCTTAAAATAGAAACTGCTTAATATTCTTATTCATTGGCGTTGATATAGTGTTTTTATTTGCCTTTCTATTACGAACCTCATTATGATCATCCAAGTGTCTGAGATATTGTACCTTTTCAGCAGCTCACTTTAGAATTCACTTTAGAATATCATATCACCTAACCCAGATATTGTAAAGGCGAGCAAACCATTTTGTAACGCTCATACGTTTTTATATTTCTGTTATTGCAAAGTGAAGTGAACTGAGTCTGACCAAACTCAGTTACACTTTAAATAGAAGTTACTTACAGGATCCCTTCACCTATGTCTCATATGTCTTTTCGAAAGTGTGAATGATGAGTAACTCTAGATGTCAGTCGTCAAAACAGTGATTCCTTAAAGTTAATTTTTATCTTTTCGTTTCTCATAAAGTTTCATCTTCTGTGCCCAATTGTTGTAGCGAGGGAAATATGCCGCTACAGGAGTTCTGCTGTGGGTGTATCAAAGCTCAAGGGCAGCACTGAGACCTAGAAAAGTTACAGCATAGGTCAGTATTTATTCAATAACTAAGCAGAATGGATAGGGAGAACGCCTCCCATACCTACCTGCACATACTTGTGAGTTCATCTTTTGTAATTTGATTCTGCTAAAGGGAAGATGTCTTACGCCAAGGGTTTTCAGATTAGCTAGTAGCACAGGCCACAAACTCCTCACTGTGACTATGTAAGGATCGCAGCAAGTTAAGAAAAGTCGATGTCATTTGTTTCACAAAGATTCATTTTAATTATTTTTTATGCTTTTGTTATTATAATACATGTTTAGTGGGCTAATGACATAAAGTGAAGAATTTCACTGACGCAAAGCATGTACTCTATAATACCCAACCCACTGACAACTGAACAACGCTGTTCCCCACAGGACCACGTGCAGCTCTTGTTACAGGAGCTGCTCTGTTTTGGAAGTGTGCCACTTCAGAAATAATTTTCAGTAAAATAAGTTATTATTTCGAATGTGGATTCCTCTGCCGCAGTACCAGCTGTATTGGCGTGACTCAAAAGTTGTACGAGGGCTGAGCCACTCCTTTCCAGGCAAGAGTGAAAGGTACGTAATAAAATTTACTAGAATGAACAGTGAGCGGTGTGCCACCATCATATCAATTGTGAGAGCTGCGGTTTGTCCATACCTGGTTTAGGCCATCTGCAACAGTCGCTTTCGTGTTTTGTCTCTATTACGGAGCAGAAGACACAACGTTGATGTTCTTGAGATGGGGAACTCCACCTTATGAAGTGTCCCAATGTAACCTATGTTAGTGCTATAATCACAGACTGTAGTGATAACTCCCAACTGCCTTTGACACAGAATTCTTTGACTGTAATTATGTCTCAGTGGACCTCGTGACAAACATTAGTTCTATTCTGCCCTCAAGGCACATGGCAGGCTTTACATTGCAGAAACTCGTATAGTCCCACGAACACAGGTGACAGGATTTCGTACTGAGGTTTGATGAGTTTTTCCTAAGGATATAATGTTTCATTGTTAATATCACAATGCTGAAAGCCTTCTACCTTGGTGCCTCTTCCACAAATGATACATATTTGTTCCCCAGAAGTTATTATTTTAGACGAAACTTTAATTTTGCCTGAAGAGAAAACAGTTACTGGTAGTAACGGAAAAAGACAATGGATGTTTAACAACTTGAATTATAACAATATATGTTAAAATCAGGTGATCATACGCTACAAAAAGAAGCTTAACTTCAAGAACCACTGCAGTGGGATACTCATGTACCCCGCGCACATATTTTAACATGAAATGACTACATCAGATACCTCTCTCATGAGCCATGAACTGTAACCAAAGACATAAAACTACACAGATGTGCGACTTTACTGCTCCACCTTGCAGAAATTTATACAAATAATAGATGAGTGGCCTACGTAAGTAGCCTATGTAGTGCACAGAATTATCTCACCCCTTACAAATGAAATACAATTAATTAATGAAATAATTAATTTAACCTTGTTAAATTGACAACTACCTCATTAACATCAATAAAGGGAGAATTTTAATAACAGGAACAACAGTTATACACAAAACGTAAATGAGTAACATGCATCAGAAATTACTTTTCTACTTTTACATTTTTATCTTCGAGTGGCACTTGTATCATCTTCCAGTAAACTTAGTTCAATCAAGTCATTCCAAATGAATTGAACTGCATTTCTGCAAAGGACACAATGTACGACGGTAAGTCAAAATTATCCAAATCTTCCTAAAAATAACACTTTCGCGGTAGTCTGTGAAATCATACTTACCGTTGGTATTACTATGGTGGCATGCAATTCACTTGATCTTTATCGCAACTGAAGTGAGCTGGCAGTAGCAGCGTAAAAATATCCCCTCCATTAGCAACATGCGCAAACGAAGAACAAGGACCAGTGACACGGTTAATTGGTCATAAGGAGTGAAAGGGGCTAAAATTCATGGTAGACTATTAGCACAGTACAGGGACATTACACTGCCAAGGTCAAGTTCTTTCAAGTGGGTCGAGAATTCAAATGTGGCTGGACAAAACTGACTCACAAACAGGAAGCAGGGCGCCTGTCAACGTCCACAGCGGTCGACAAAATGGAGCAAGCTCAGTTGACGGTTTTGACGAATGGGCGGATTACTATCGACAGCATAGCGCCTACACTGAACATCAGTCAAGGTTCTGCTGATACCATCATCCGTTATGAACTTGGCTTCCATAAAATTTGTTTGTCATGGACGCCATGACAACTCACTGAAGAACACAAACTTAGGCGTCTTGAGGTCAGCCAATAAGTACTCGACCATTATAATAGAGAAGGCGAGCCATTTTTGGAAATAATAGTGATGCGTGATGAAACGTGGGCTCATCAGTATGAGCCAGAATCAGAACACCAGAGTGTGGCGTGGAAGCACCCAGAATCACCAGTGAAGAAAAAATTCTAGTCTGCAACATCAGCAAGAAAGGTTATGCAAACCGTGTTTTTCGATGCAAAAGGAATATTACATGGAGAAGGGGAAAACCATCAACATAGTCTATTGTTGTGCATTGTTGACTTAGAAACTTAATCCAGCAATTTGCAATAAAGGATTAGGTCTTTTGTCATGGTACGTTTTACCGTTACGTATTAGGCCTAACGCCCATCCTCACATGACTCGCCTCACCCTTGACACAATCCAGAAACTGTGTTTCGAGCCGTTGGAACATCCACCTAACAATCAAGATCATTCTCCATCAGACTTTTATTCGTTTGGGCCGCTGATGGACGCTTTGCGAGGTCACCGATTTTCCTGGGACACACAGGTGCCAGAAGTGTCGCATCAGTGGCTTCACAACCAACCGCAAACCAGTGGCTTCTCAACCATCACAAACCTTTTCGGCAGACATACACAAGCTTGTGGACGGCTGGACCAAGCGCATTTCACAGAAAGAAGACTATATTGAAAAATAATGTGTAAATCAAATTCTATTTTTCAAGTAAATGGAGGGTCTCATTAAAAGTCCGAATAATTTTTGACTTACCCTCATGAAACTGTATCCTCGTCATTTATGTTGCAATCTGGACTCCAGTGAGCAACTATGTTGGTCTAACCATGTATTGACTCATGCTTTAAAATTAAACAGGACCATTCAGACAGAACTGCCAGTCGCTCTGAACTCATTTATGGAACAGTTACGTCAGCTATTATCGTCTGCTGGAAAATTTTTGTTAATACTTCTAGGTTGGTTACATGACAGAAACGTTGGCTTTACTACAACGGTGTGTGTGTGCGTGTGTGTGTGTGTGTGTGTGTTTATGAAATAAACAAGTGTGAAATTAATCGTGTTTTTTTAAATTAATAGCTTGACATTCAGTTACTGTATAATTGCCACACAGTGGACTATGTACTTCCTGTAGCGTATCGACTGTATTCGGTAAAAAAAATACGTCAGAGCTGCAACAGAGACAGACCCAGCTGGGCGAGAGCATTATGCATTGCAAAGCAAAACTCGGCCAAGTGGCGTTGTGAAGCAGAACCATCTGGGCGCGGTATAGCAACCATCGGTTGGGAAAATATACTTGACCTCTTAGCAACAAATAATCCTGAGTTAATAACGAGGATAAAAACGGATACAGGGATCAGCAAACACAGGGTTGTCATAGCAAGACTGAATATGGTTACCCCCAAGGGCAGCAATTAAGAGATGTATACCAAATAAATTAACAAACGACGGAGCAGATCCTCCTTGGTATACAAATCGGGTCATAACACTATTGCAGAAACAACGATACAAAGATGCCAGATTTAAACAATCCCCATTATTGGCGATCTTTTACAGAAGCTCGGAAGTTAGCGTGGACTTCAATGCGAGATATTTTTAACGGTTTCCACAACGAAACATTGTCTCGAAACCTGCCAGAAAATCCAAAGAGTTTCTGGTCGTACGTGAAGTATGTTGGCGGAAAGAAACAATCAATGCCTTCTCTGCATGATAGCAATGGAGATACTATCGAAGACAGTGCTGCAAAAACAGCCTTCCGAAATGCGTTCACATAAGGAGAGGAAGTACATATTACAGAATTCGAATCAAGAACAGCTGCCAAAATGAGTAATGTAGAAGTAAATATCCTTGCAGTTGTGAAGCAACTTAAATCACTTAATAAAAGCAAGTCTTCTGGTCCAGACTGTATACCAATTAGGTTCCTTTCAGAGTATTCTGATGCATTAGCTCCATACTTAACAGTCATATACAACCATTTGCTCGACGGAAGATTCGTACCCCAAGATTGTAAAGTTGCATAGGTCACAGCAATATTTAAGAAATGTAGTAAGAGTAAGCCACTAAATTACATGCCCATATCATTAACATCGATATGCAGTAGCATTCTGGAACATACGATATCTGAATGGTGCGAAAATTGGCAGTTAACCCTAAATAACGGAACGTGTGAAGTCATCCACATTAGTGCTAAAAGGAATTCGTTAAACTTCAGTTACACGATAAATCAGTTAAATCTAAAGGAATACATAGAAAATGTTGTGGGGAAGGCGAACCAAAGGCTGCGCTTTATTGGCAGGACACTTTGAAAATGTAACAGATCTACTAAGGAGACTGCTTACACTACGCTTGTCCGTCCTCTTTTAGAAAATAACTGCGTCGTGTGGGATCCTTACAAGATGGGACTGACAGATTACATCGAAAAAGTTCAAAGAAGGGCAGCACTTTTTGTATTATCGCGAAATATGGGAGAGAGTGTCACTGAAATGATACAGGATTTGGCCTGGACACCATTAAAGAAAGGCGTTTTTCGTTGCGACAGAATCTTCTCACGAAATTCCAATCACCAACTTCCTCCTCTGAATGCGAAAATATTTTTTTGACACCGACCTACATAGGTAGAAACGATAACCAAGATAAAATAAGGGAAACCTGAGCTCGTATGGAAAGAAATAGATGTTCATTCTTTCCACGCGCTATCCGAGATTGGAATAATAGAAAATTGTGAAGGTGGTTCGATGAACACTCGGCTAGGCACTTAAATGTGATTCGCACAGTATCCACGTAGATATGGATGTAGATGTAGAAGCCTTTCCTCACTTGCAACTAAGGAAGAGTCTAGAGCACGTGCCTTAAGCGTTGAATTTCTCAGCCATTCCCATTCACGTACTAAATGATTCTCGTCTCAGTATCACAGCCTAAACCACGACCCTGTGACACCCATAGCGACATCCCAGAGTGCAGTATGGGGCCCGCTGTTCTACCACGAGCCAGGGCAGCCTGCCATGAGTCACAAGGGAGGCGCTCGGGTCGCTGCCAGAGATGTGACTGACAGCAGCATTCGAGTGACGCCATGCTAGGCCTCGCTCTCTGCGTATTCAGAAGTAATGGACGTCAATTTTTTACACGAGAGGCAACTGGAGGTCTCCACCAAGCTGCTCCTGATGTACTACGGCCGAGGGCCAGAAGAAAGAAATTAATTGAAAAAATCTACTGTCGTACTGATGTCTCATTTCAACTTGCACGGGAGACAATGTAAGGGTCTTTAAACACTAGTGTCAGAACACTGATGTCACTTTCTCAGATCAGAGTATGAACCTACAATCTTTGGTACAGTGATTCAAAAAAAATTGTTTTATTTTGGTCATGGAGAAGAAGTTTGATGGTCATGCATTTTGTAAAGTAGATATTATTGCAAGTAGGGTTTAATTGCTGCTTTTTTCCCGCAAGGCACCAAGGATGTGCAGGCCTTTGTGGGAGACTTTCGAAATATGGCTCAGATAGAAGTTTGGTCTGATAAGGAATTATTGAGTGTTGCAAAACTGAGACTAACAGGGGAAGCATAAACTTATGTAGGGTATACAGAAGCACTTAATAGAGCCTCAACATTCGAAGGATTTAAAGAAAGGTCAAATCAGACATACGGAACGAAATAGTGCCAGATACTATAGGGAACAATTAGGGCTGATAACTAAGAAGAATATGGAAACCGTGGAACAATTTGCATATGGGCTAAGGAAAATTAATGGATGTACCTATGAATTGGGATAGAAAGTGAAATTATTTTCCAAGAAACTAAGCACAGAGTGCTCGACGCTTTTCTTAAGAGAGTTTCATGCAGAAATATCAAGACATGTGTGGGCTGGGGGTCAGACGGATTTGCACACAGCAGTTCAGCTAGCTATATAATGTGTAGAAAGCGACTTGTTGATTGAAATGTTCAGGAAACAGTGTTGGCAGCTAATATAAAATGTTTCAGATGTGGGCAAATGGGGCATGTAAGGAGGCAGTGTCACCAGCGTCCAGATGATGTGAATAAAGTAAGAGAAAGTAATCGTTTTAGGAGTAGAGGACCAGGCAGGAATAGCCCCAGGCCCACCTACGATCCATACCAGTAAGATTGGATGCTACGAAATCGTATGCAGAGGGGTAATAGTAGGAAATACAGGTCGCAGGAAATTGATGGACACAGGGACACATGTGTTGGTCGCCAGTAGTGATCTGGTGAAATGTAAGTAACACAGTACAGACTGAGTGGAAAGGGGGGAGAAGAAGTGACAGTATTAGAATCGGTGGACACAGACTTCTGCCTGGATACAGTACAGTTAAACAATGTGTAGAGATTGTGCTACACATGAGTAAGGGCTATGACAGGATCCTGGCATTTGATTTCTTATATCAGTATTGTGCCAGCTACATAGAGTGGAACTTGATCGAAACATTTTTAGTTAGGAGAAGCCATAGTCAGCGTAGCGATGTCACGACGGAATTCTGTCATCAAAGACAAACCGACTAAACCACAAACGACCAAACTAAAGCTTGATTCAGACGATTGTTTACCTAAGGGTATTGCGATACCGCTTTGGGTGAGTACTGAATCTAGCTTGCCAGTAGGACTTTTGTGAGTGGTGGAACCCTTAGAAAAATGAAGTATTAGGTCAAGTGTGCTGCTTAGTTAAAAGAGGTATTGTATACGTTCAAAAAATAAGGCATGAAGAGAAGTATCTGTTTCTACAGACAATTTTAGCGCAGAGGACATAGGATTAACATAGGTGTGCTGCTTAGTTAAAAGAGGTATTGTATACATTCAAAAAATAAGGCATGAAGAGAAGTATCTGTTTCCATAGATAATTTTAGCGCAGAGGACATAGGATTAACAAAGAGGTTGCTAATCGCTAGTATGGAGCAAGAAGAATGGGATATGAGGGGTGTCATTGAAACTGCATAATGGAAAAAGTGAAGCACCTAAAGAGCAGCTATGCAGAATAAATGGAAAAATTTCTTTTGGAATTTATAGATTTATTTTTTCCAAAAGAATCATTAGCACTTATGCATATTACACACCACTGCATACCAATTGGAAATAAATCACCTTTCTAGCGCAAATCATTCATAATACCAAGGTACTTGCAGCCAGTTTTGGAAGAATTTATCCATCAACAGCTGAAAGATGGAATAATTGAAGAAAGTTATAGTCCATGGGGGTCAGGAACAGTCGTCATGTCAAAAAAATCATTCAATGGGTCGCATAAACACAGGTTCTCCTTTGATTACAGACACCTAAATGCGAAAACTACGTATAATAGACGTCTACCCGTTACCAATTATTACAGAACCTTGGATCACTTAGCGTAATGCAAATTTTTTCAACAATGTATTTGAAGAGCGATTTTCACCAGATAGAAGCTTCACGCCTGGATCGACATAAATGAGCTTATTCAGCATAGTGTGGACAGTACCAATTCAGAAGAATACCATATGGATTAAAAAATGCACCTGCAACATTTCAGAGGTTGTTGGACCGAGTACTCAGAGGTTTGAAACCATGGCAGTTGTTAGTGTATCTTGATGACACAATTGTCTATGGGAGTCATATGGGACAGCATATGCAACAATTAAAGGAAGTTTTCCTAAGGTTAAATTTAGCATACTAAACACTGAGTACAGCAAAGCGCAACTTTGTGATGGAACAGATAGCATACTTATGTCACATCATACGTAAAAATGATTTTACGGCATACCCAACATTAGAGCTGTATGTGAACTTCCTGTACCAGAATCTGTAAAGGGGCTGTAATCGTTCTTGGCACTAGCAAACTATTACCGGTGGTTCAGAAAAGGGTTTGTGGATACTACCATACCATTGACACAGTTCAGTTGTTAAAAACGGGTACTAAATTTTTGTGGTCAGAAGAGTGCCAGCGTGCTTTGGATGAGTTAAAAGAAGCTTTAACATCGAGTCTGATATTGGTATTTCCGGATTGTAATAGAGAATTTCTTTTATCATGTGATGCATGAAACCATACACTAGACTGTGTATTGTAAAAGAGGTAGAAGTCGTTTAGACATTTGATTAGGTTAGTACTTGTTCCATAGATCATGAATACGACACTTCGTAATGATGTGAAACGTATCAGGTTAATAAAAGGTGTCTATCCAAGATATTAAATTACACAAAATATTACATGACACTTAATTTTTTTTTGGGTAGGGGGTGGGAAAATTACCGACTTAGTATATCCAAAAATTCATCTAATGAGTAGAAGGAGTTACCATTAAGAAATTCTTTTAATTTCCTTTTAAATGCTATATGGCTATCTGTCAGACTTTGATGCTATTAGGTAAGTGACCAAAGACTTTTGTGGCAGCATAATTTATCACCTTCTGAGCCAAAGTTAGATTTAACCTTGAGTAGAGAAGATGATCCTTTCTCCTAGTTTTGTAGCCATGTACACTGCTATTACTTTTGAATTCGTTCAGATTGTTAATAACAAATTTCGTAAGTAATGTATATATTGTGAGGCTACAGTGAAGATCCCTAGCTCGTTAAATAAGTGTCTGCAGGATGATCTTGGATGAACTCCAGAACTTATTCTGATTACGCGCTTTTGTGCAATGAACACTCTTTTACTCACTGATGAGTTACCCCAGAATATGATGCCATACGAAAGCAGAGAATGAAAATAGGCGTGGTAAGCTAATTTACTGAGATGCATATTGCCAAAATTTGCAGTGACCCTAATAGCATAGGTGGCTGAGCTCAAACGTCTCAGCAGATCTTCAGTGTGTTTTTTCCAGTTCAACCGCTCATCAATGCATACACCTATAAATTTTGAATATTCTACCTTAGCTACCGATTTCTGATCGAAGTCTATATTTATTAATGGTGTCTTTCCATTTACTGTGTGGAACTATATATACCACGTTTCGTCAAATTTTAATGAGAGCCCATTTGCAGAGAACCACTTAATGATTTTCTGAAAATCATCGTTTACAATTTCATCAGTTAATTCTTGTCTGTTGGGGGTGATAGCTATACTTGTATCATCAACAAAAAGTACTAGCTTTGCATCTTCGTGAATATAGAATGGCAAGTCATTAACGTATATTAAGAACAGCAGAGGACCCAAGACCGAACCTTGTGCCACCCCATTCTTGATTGTTCCCCAGTTTGGGATATCGCAAGTTTTTTTGCATATTATGTGAACTGCTTATTTCAACTTTCTGCACTCTTCCAGTTAGGTATGATTTAAACCATTTGAGCGCTGTCCCATTCATACCACAGTACTTGAGCTCATCTAGGAGTATTCCATGATATACACAATCAAAAGCCTTTGAGAGATCACAAAAAATCCCAACAGGTAACTTCAGCATTTAATTTTTCATTAGTGAAAGTATATATAGCATTTTCCGTCGAAAAACCTTTCTGGAAACCAAACTGACATTTTGTTACAACTTTATTTTTACAAAGGTGTGAAGCTACTGTACAATACATTATTTTTCCAAGAATTTTGGATAAGGCAGTCACAAGGGAGAATGGGGGGTAGTTGTTTACATCAGATGTATCCCCTTCTTTATGCAATGGTTTAACAATGGCATACTTCAGCCTATCTGGGAAAATACCCTGCTTCAGAGAGCTATTACATATGTGACTAAGAATCCCACTTATCTCTTGGGAACAAGCTTTTATTATCCTGCTGGAAATGCCATCAATTCCATGTGAGCTTTTATTCTTGAGAGAGTTTATTATCTTATTCATTTCAGAAGGAGAGGTGGGTGGAATTTCAGTTATATCAAATTGTGTGGGTAAGGCCTCTTCCTTTAACTGTCTTGCTTCTTCTAATAAACATTTAGATCCTATTTTCGCTACAACATTTAAAAAATGATTATTCAAAAGGTTTTCGACTTCCGGTTTGTTGTTTGTCAAGTTTCCATTCGCTTTGATGGTAATGCCGTAATCTTTTAGTCTTGGTTGCCCTGTCTCTCTTGGAATAATATTCCAAATTGTTTTGATTTTGCTATCAGAGGTATTAATCTCAGATATGATGCACATGCTTCTCGACTTTCTAATAGCCTTTCTTAATGTAGCACAGTAGTTTTTATAATTTTGGCTGTTTCTGTTTCATTGCTCTTTCTTGTTGTTAGATACAGTTCCCTATTGTGGTTACGAGATATTTTTATTCCTTTAGTAAGCCAAGGTTTTTTGCATGGTTTCTTATAATTAGATTTAACTGTTTTCTTGGGGAAACAGTTTTAAAATTATCTTACAAGTGTATCATGAAAGTTATATTTTAAATTAGCATCGGGTTCCTTGTACACCTCATCCCTGTCTAACTGCTGAAGATCTTCCCTGAAATTTCGAATTGTTGAGTCATTAATTGTATGCACAACTTTGGAGGGTAGTTTTAAATTACTGAATGAAGCTACGTCATATACTGTAACTAGCTAGTAGCCTATGTATCAGGGCAACTAAATTCTCTGGAAAGAAATTATTCCACAATGTAGAAAGAGATGTTAAGATTTTTTTTAAGGAACAACATATTTCAAATGTTATCTGTACCGTAAAAAGGTTAGAATTGTAACAGATTATGCGGCATTAAAATGGTTGTTGGGATTAAAGAATACTTCCAATAGGTTGTCACGTTGGGCAGTAAGACTAAGTGAAATTGATTTTGAAGTTATGCTTAAATGTGGGAAGAATCACAGAAATATGGGCAGGTTAAGTAGAAAAGTAGCAGTATTACATGTTGTGGGTAATAAGCATAAGAATGGCAAGCTGCACAAAAAGTAGATGAAGCATTAAGCAGTATTTTAAGCAGTCATAGTTTTGTATGGAGGATGGGTTGGTATATAAAGAAACCAAGTTGGGGCCGCAGGTGAAGCTAAGGAATAGCGTACTACAACAAGCTCAAAATCGCATATTAGTGGGTCATGGAGGTTGCAGATCTACCAACAGAAGAGTAGTGAAAAGGAATTGATAGAGGAACAGGCAGACAGACATAAACCAGTATGCGTGGAACTGCATACAGTGCACACGGAGAGCGGATTTGTGTCCAATGAGAGTACCATTGCAGGGTTACCTGAAGCATAAGTTTTTTCTGGGGATTGATGTTTAGATCCATTCAAAAGAACATCTGCAGGGAATAAGTACATACTCACAATCATAAATCATTTTTCATGATACTTAGAAATTGTCACAATGTCAAACTAACAGGCAGAAACAGTGGCACAATCTCTTTTGAATAATTGGATACTGATTTTGTATTGCCTGAAACAATAACGATAGACCAGGGAACGAAGTCCATGTCAGATCTATTCAAGAACTTGTGTACGTTACTGAATGTGAAGAAGTTAAGAATGAACTCTCTCCATCGACAAGCCAATGGAAGAAGCGAAAGAGTGCACAGGACGATCAGGGACATGCTTGGATACTGCAATGACTCACATCAAACCAACCAGGATGTCTATTTGAACTATATCATCTCCACCTTCGACTTAAGGCAGCATACAAATCCAGGATTGTGGCTATATGAAATAGAAAATTCCTTATCAGACTCTCTAGTCTTCCCTTTCGTCACTTTCAATATGTCAAATGGTGATGTCGGTTTACGACCATATTGAAAGTGAAGAACGGGAAGTCTGTTAAGGAATTTGCCAGAGCGATTAGGGAAATTTGGAATACAGTACAGAATGCAAATACACGAGCACTGGAGAAACAGGAAGAAGGAGCGTACCATACAGTAAGAATGCCACAGTATAAGGTTGATCAGTGGCGATGCTGCCAACTTTGTGTACGCCTAAGGGAAAGATAAAAAAGGTTTTTGAGAAGTATCAGGGGCCATACCAAGTGGTAGACACTACGTCACCAGTAAATGTCAAGATTAAATTGTCGAGGAGACCGATAATTGTGCGTGTAGGGCGGTTGAAAGCTTTTCAAGGGAGTACGGAAGTAATTCCAGGGATAGGTATGTGAACCAGAAAGGGAGAGTGAGGCGAAAGGTATTAGAAGAGGAAAAAAGAAGTTGTGAAAGAAACAGTAATGAGGAACCCATATGGATTAAGGCCTAGGAAACGGACATTAATATTTTTTATAGTTACGTTTACATTTAGTGCATTTAGTGTAAGCAGCTGTGGGGCAGCAAGGAATTAAAGGGGGAGGGTAGTAATAGGTACTCCTGCTGGTAGGTGAGTTTTAGAGAAGGACGTATTGAATAACATACGACTACTACAACTCACCTGAGAAGTAAAGTGGCGAGTTGCAGAAGAGGCACTTGATCAGAATACCAGGGAACTACAAACTGAAGTGGAAGTCTTAGACAGGGAAGTAGTAATGACAAAGTGGTTGCAGTTCGTGTATGTTAGTGTTTGTGAAGCACAAGGGAAAGTGAGAGAACTATAGGAGGCTATGTGGCAGGCTGTAAGGGGTCAGTTAGGTGCAAATTCGCTGTCGGCAGAGCAGTATTTAAAGGGTCTAATTAAAGTACAGAAGGAATTACCACCGGAGTTTCTACTGCTTTCCTGACGACCGCAGACTGTGTGGTACTGGTGTGCAAAACTCGCACGTCTCTCGCGGTTGACTTACGTATTGTGCGCAGCCGATCTTCTTCTCAAGGCAGACGGATGCGTCGATCTCCACAATGCTTCTTCTCCAAAGATTTCGTACTGGTTGGGGGAATTATACTGAACTACTTCTCTACTTTGGAAATGATTTCTTACTCTCAGAATACTTTCATATTATCTTGTCTGTATTTTCCTCTTCGCAATATAACAAATACATAAGTTTCACATTCTTTTCCATTTCTCGCAAATTAACCCTGTCCGGTAAACATTAGTACTTAATATATAACACTACAGACTCTTTTGGTTTTAATAACCTCTTTTAAAACAGTTCTTGCTATATTTCATTTGTTCCGAACAGTCATTACTATTTCACTGTCAAAGAGTGTCCCTTGATTACTCCTTGGACCGGACATACGGCTTCCAAGGCGTACGCGGCCCCCATTTGTCAGGGTCGCTCGTCTGACGCCGCTCCAGGCTTCTCGTGACAGCTGTCCTACCTGCGTACACAAATATGTGTGGCGCAGTAAAAAGGCTCTCACCTTCGTCGTTAAAATACCGGGTGTTCGAAATGGTGGACAGCCAAGTGTTTCTAGAATTTACCCCGAAATTCTCGAAACACTATATATTCCTGCCTTTAGATCGAACGCGCAACATTTTACTCATATGCATTCCATATATTAATATTACACAAGATGATACCACAATTACAAAATGTGAACCTTTCAATCCAGGTTGGAGTTATCTCTGTTTTTTGTTCCTCTTCCAATCGTAAATTCCAGGTGCACATGATTCACTAACATTCTTTTGCTTTGTTCTTACTTCCCGTACTACTCTTTTTTCTAAGTATGTACTTAATTATAACTTATTGTAATCTGGAGAAACTCTGGGTAGAATAAAAGTGTTCCCTTCTTGGATATTTGTAAACCTGACAGGGCTAGTGGAATAGAGAATTCAAACTTACCACAATAATCACTGTAAACGTGTGACTTCTGTCACGATACTGCCCCTTTTTCCCTTTTGGAACAGTACCGACATCTCACATGAGTTGATCCTAGGAGTACCCTTTCTACTTCCGTTTGGGTAGGTACACCCCTTTTTAATTCCTAATCTACGGTACACAGGTCATCCCCATCTTGGTGCCACTGCTGCACAGTATAGGTCAGCCTCTCTTGGGTCTGCCTATCTGCGCCTTACCATCCAAGAAATGCTGGGTGCGCCCTCCTTCTCCTTCCTGATTAGGCCTCCTGGTTCATTGCCCTAGCATACATCTTTATGTATACTATTCTTGAATATTCTCTGGTCAGATTACCAATCTACTTTACACCCATATTCCATTTTCTAATGCATCATGTTACACCCTAGAGTCCTCTTTCACTCCTCACTTTTACTATATAAATAGAGATCACGCACACACCTAGTAGATGCTATGTCTATGTGTATTTACTAACTTTCCTCCAATGGCACATGTAAATATATGTTAGAGCTACAAAAATAACGATGCAGTACCATCACATATCAACAATGTAATATGAGCATCGATTCAGATGGACATATATCTATATTCCTATACATCTCTTGGTGGGTCTGCCATCGCTTTTAGCTTTCTAATTCGTAATTTTCATGTTTGTGTCTAAGTTTAATTTTGTGTGTATGTCGATATGTTTTCATGCAGCCTGGTTCTTCGGCCTACTTATTTTAAATAAGTTGAAGGTTATAGGAAACCACAGAAAGTAAGAAGGACTTCAGCAATAGAAGTGTATGCATATGGAAAGAGGGAAAGATGGACCGATACTCAGAAGATAAGTAAGAAAGGGAGAAGTAGAAACGGTTGCTAAGATCGAAGAAGAGAAAGAAGATAGCTCTAAAGACAGGAAACCCTTCCCACCGCCCTTCCCCAGGATCCCCACTTCACCAATACTTAAGTGAGGAGCCGGAGAGTGTATGATGTTAAACGTCACCTAAAGAATGGACATTCTCACCTTAACCTTTGAAGTCCCCAAAGAAAGATCTTAGCAACTCCTACGGAATAGGAAATGGTGAAGAATCAGTCACACTTGTCTGCAAGGGTTGTGCGAAAGGTGTGGTGTGTGTGTGTAGCGTTAACGTTGTGTACCTACACTAACACCCCCCTTTCAAAATTGGTACAATCCCTCCCCACTCATATGCTATCTCACCAAAAGGTATAAAATACTCTATAAAAATAGAAAATTATACACTAAAGTCAAATAGTTATTTTACCAGTTAGTCACTTCACATTATATCTTATACACACATAAGATACCCTGTTCACTTTATTCATCTAGGTATCATACAGTACCATCATATTATATCTTCTTCTAGAATGTTATTCTGTTAGTTTTACCTCATGCTTAGATGTTACTGTTTACTGTGATTCCTTAAAGTAGTCATGACGTTGCAGTCAGAATCAGTCACTTAAATACTAATATGATAGGTTAGTTTATGAGGTTATAAATATATTACAGAATTGTCGAAGATTTGAAGGGAATTCAGTGTAGGAAAACTAATTGTGGAAGTAACACTGCACCCAAATCAGGAATCGGTGGTCGTCACTCCCCCGTTAACACAGAATGTTAACGTTCCTGGGGAATACACCACTTTATATCTTTAACATTATATTTTCCTTTTTCTTCTCCAGTTGTATGATTCACTAAGAATAAGGTTTGTGGGTGGATTACCCATTGTACTCGGTAAGGTTCCACACACTTTTGAAAAATTTTATGCATTTCTCTCTTCAAGGCAGAGCTCTGAAGATGTTGTTTTACTGAGACTAGATCATCTAACTCGTATTGAGGTTCTATAGCATTCCAGTTCCTCCCCCCAAGAACCATGGACCTTGCCATTGGTGGGGAGGCTTGCGTGCCTCAGCGATACAGATAGCCGTACCGTAGGTGCAACCACAACGGAGGGGTATCTGTTGAGCGGCCAGACAAACGTGTGGTTCCTGAAGAGGGGCAGCAGCCTTTTTAGTAGTTGCAAGAACAACAGTCTGGATGGTTGACTGATCTGGCCTTGTAACACTAACCAATACGACCTTACTGTGCTGGTACTGCGAACGGGTGAAAGCAAGGGGAAACTACAGCCGTAATTTTTCCCGAGGGCATACAGCTTTACTGTACAGTTAAATGATGATGGCGTCCTCTTGGGTAAAATATTCCGGAAGTAAAATAGTCCCCCATTCGGATCCCCGGGCGGGGACTACTCAAGAGGATGTCGTTATCAGGAGAAAGAAAACTGGCGTTCTATGGATCGGAGTGTGGAATGTCAGATCCCTTAATCAGGTAGGTAGGTTAGAAAATTTAAAAAGGGAAATGGATAGGTTAAAGTTACATACACTCTTGGAAATGGAAAAAAGAACACATTGACACCGGTGTGTCAGACCCACCATACTTGCTCCGGACACTGCGAGAGGGCTGTACAAGCAATGATCACACGCACGGCACAGCGGACACACCAGGAACCGCGGTGTTGGCCGTCGAATGGCGCTAGCTGCGCAGCATTTGTGCACCGCCGCCGTCAGTGTCAGCCAGTTTGCCGTGGCATACGGAGCTCCATCGCAGTCTTTAACACTGGTAGCATGCCGCGACAGCGTGGACGTGAACCGTATGTGCAGTTGACGGACTTTGAGCGAGGGCGTATAGTGGGCATGCGGGAGGCCGGGTGGACGTACCGCCGAATTGCTCAACACGTGGGGTGTGAGGTCTCCACAGTACATCGATGTTGTCGCCAGTGGTCGGCGGAAGGTGCACGTGCCCGTCGACCTGGGACCGGACTGCAGCGACGCACGGATGCACGCCAAGACCGTAGGATCCTACGCAGTGCCGTAGGGGACCGCACCGCCACTTCCCAGCAAATTAGGGACACTGTTGCTCCTGGGGTATCGGCGAGGACCATTCGCAACCGTCTCCATGAAGCTGGGCTACGGTCCCGCACACCGTTAGGCCGTCTTCCGCTCACGCCCCAACATCGTGCAGCCCGCCTCCAGTGGTGTCGCGACAGGCGTGAATGGAGGGACGAATGGAGACGTGTCGTCTTCAGCGATGAGAGTCGCTTCTGCCTTGGTCGTATGCGTGTTTGGCGCCGTGCAGGTGAGCGCCACAATCAGGACTGCATACGACCAAGGCACACAGGGCCAACACCCGGCATCATGGTGTGGGGAGCGATCTCCTACACTGGCCGTACACCACTGATGATCGTCGAGGGGACACTGAATAGTGCACGGTACATCCAAACCGTCATCGAACCCATCGTTCTACCATTCCTAGACCGGAAAGGGAACTTGCTGTTCCAACAGGACAATGCACGTCCGCATGTATCCCGTGCCACCCAACGTGCTCTAGAAGGTGTAAGTCAACTACCCTGGCCAGCAAGATCTCCGGATCTGTTCCCCATTGAGCATGTTTGGGACTGGATGAAGCGTCGTCTCACGCAGTCTGCACGTCCAGCACGAACGCTGGTCCAACTGAGGCGCCAGGTGGAAATGGCATGGCAAGCCGTTCCACAGGACTACATCCAGCATCTCTACGATCGTCTCCATGGGAGAATAGCAGCCTGCATTGCTGCGAAAGGTGGATATACACTGTACTAGTGCCGACATTGTGCATGCTCTGTTGCCTGTGTCTATGTGCCTGTGGTTCTGTCAGTGCGATCATGTGATGTATCTGACCCCAGGAATGTGTCAATAAAGTTTCCCCTTCCTGGGACAATGAATTCACGGTGTTCTTATTTCAATTTCCAGGAGTGTATAATGGGAATTAGTGAAGTTCGGTGGCAGGAGGAACAAGACTTCTGGTCAGGTGAATACAGGGTTATAAACACAAAATCGAATAGGGGTAATGCAGGAGTAGGTTTAATAATGAATAGGAAAATAGTAAAGCGGGTAAGCTACTAGAAACAGCATAGTGAACGCATTATTGTGACCAAGATAGATTCGAAGCACACGTCTACTACATTAGTACAAGTTTATATGTCAACTAGCTCCGCATATGACGAAGAAATTGAAGTAATGTATGATGAAATAAAAGAAATTATTCAGATAGTGAAGGGTGACGAAAATTTAATAGTCATGGGTGACTGGAATTCGGTAGTAGGAAAAGGGAGAGAAGGGAACGTAATAGGTGAATATGGATTGAGGCTAAGGAATGAAAGAGGAAGCCGCCTGGAAGAATTTTGCACCGAGCACAACTTAATCATAGCTAACACTTAGTTGAAGAATCATAAAAGAAGGCTGTATACATGGAAGAAGCCTGGAGATCTGACAGGTTTCAGATAGATTATATAATGGTAAGACAGAGATTTCGGAACCAGGTTTTAAATTGTAAGACATTTCCAGGGGCAGATGTGGACTCTGACCACAATCTATTGGTTATGACCTGTAGATTAAAACTGAAGAAACTGCAAAAAGATGGGAATTTAAGAAGATGGGACCTGGATAAACTGACTAAACCAGAGGTTGTACAGAGTTTCAGGGAGAGCATAAGGGAACAATTGACAGGAATGTGGGAAAGAAATACAGTAGAAAAAGAATGGGTAGCTTTGAGGGATGAAGTAGTGAAGGCAGCACAGGATCAAGTAGGTAAAAAGACGAGGGCTAATAGAAATCCTTGGGCAACAGAAGAGATATTGAATTTAATTGATGAAAGGAGAAAATATAAAAATCCAGTAAATGAAGCAGGCAAAAAGGAATACAAACGTCTCAAAAATGAGATCGACAGGAATTGCATAATGGCTAAGCAGGGATGGCTAGAGGACAAATGTAAGGTTGTAGAGGCTTATCTCACTAGGGGTAAGATAGATACCGCCTACAGGAAAATTAAAGAGACCTTTAGAGATAAGAGAACCACTTGCATGAACATCAAGAGCTCAGATGGAAACCCAGTTCTAAGCAAAGAAGGGAAAGCAGAGAGGTGGAAGGAGTATACAGAGGGTCTATACAAGGGCGATGTACTTGAGGACAATATTATGGAATTGGAGGAGGATGTAGATGAAGATGAAATGGGAGATACGATACTGCGTGAAGAGTTTGACAGAGCAC
Source organism: Schistocerca nitens (assembly GCF_023898315.1). Taxonomy (NCBI): domain Eukaryota; kingdom Metazoa; phylum Arthropoda; class Insecta; order Orthoptera; family Acrididae; genus Schistocerca; species Schistocerca nitens. The sequence goes on along the minus strand of NC_064624.1, from coordinate 37,318,023 downwards.
TGAAAGACATGAGTCGAAACAAGGCCCCGTGAGTAGACAACATTCCATTAGAACTACTGACGGCCTTGGAAGAGCGAGTCCTGACAAAACTCTACCATCTGATGAGCAAGATGTATGAATCACGCGAAATACCCACATACTTCAAGAAGAATATAATAATTCCAATCCCAAAGAAAGCAGGTGTTGACAGATGTGAAAATTACCGAACTATCAGTTTAATAAGTCACAGCTGCAAAATACTAACGCGAATTCTTTACAGACGAATGGAAAAACTAGTAGAAGCTGACCTCGGGGATGATCAGTTTGGATTCCGTAGAAATGTTGGAACACGTGAGGCAATAGTGATCCTGTGACTTATCTTAGAAGCTAGATTAAGGAAGGGCAAACCTACGTTTCTAGCATTTGTAGACTTAGAGAAAGCTTTTGACAATGTTGACTGGAATACTCTCTTTCAAATTCTGAAGGTGGCAGGAGTAAAATACAGGGAGCGAAAGGCTATTTACAATTTGTACAGAAACCAGATGGCAGTTGTAAGAGCCGAGGGACATGAAAGGGAAGCAGTGGTTGGGAAGGGAGTGAGACAGGGTTGTAGCCTCTCCCCGATGCTATTCAATCTGTATATTGAGCAAGCAGTAAAGGAAACAAAAGAAAAATTCGGAGTAGGTATTAAAATCCATGGAGAAGAAATAAAAACTTTGAGGTTCGCCGATGACATTGTTATTCTGTCAGAGACAGCAAAGGACTTAGAAGAGCAGTTGAACGGAATGGACAGTGTCTTGAAAGGAGGATATAAGATGAACATCGACAAAAGCAAAACGAGGATAATGGAATGTAGTCGAATTAAGTCGGGTGATGCTGAGGGAATTAGATTAGGAAATGAGACAAAGTAGTAAAGGAGTTTTGCTATTTGGGAAGCAAAATAACTGATGATGGTCGAAATAGAGAGGATATAAAATGTAGACTGGAAATGGCAAGGAAAGCGTTTCTGAAGAAGAGAAATTTGTTAACATCGAGTATAGATTTAAGTGTCAGGAAGACATTTCTGAAAGTATTTGTATGGAGTGTAGCCATGTATGGAAGTGAAACATTGACGATAAATAGCTTAGACAAGAAGAGAATAGAAGCTTTTGAAATGTGGAGCTACAGAAGAATGCTGAAGATTAGATGAGTAGATAATGTAACTAATGAGGAAGTATTGAATAGGATTGGGGAGAAGAGAAGTTTGTGGCACAACTTGACTAGAAGAAGGGATCGGTTGGTAGGACATGTTCTGAGGCATCAAGGGCTCACCAATTTAGTATTGGAGGGCAGCGTGGAGGGTAAAAATCGTAGATGGAGACCAAGAGATAAATACGCTAAGCAGATTCAGAAAGATGTAGGTTGCAGTAGGTACTGGGAGATGAAGAAGCTTGCACGGGATAGAGTATCATGGAGAGCTGCATCAAACCAGTCTCAGGACTGAAGACCACAACAACAGCCTTCTCGTTATGTTTGCTCACTAGTTGTTGGGCTCTCTTAATTAAGTTCTTAGCAACTGTCGTTTGATTCAGTTGGTCATCAGTAGTATGCTGTTCAGACCACGTACATATTTAATAAGTGATTCACCTATAAAGGGTTTACCTATTACTTCTAATGGTGTTAGTCCAGTTGATAGATACGTCAGCTGAACAAATTAATATACTTACCTGTCAGAAGTTAGTGTTACAGGAATAGTGTGAAGAATTGGTGCAAAGGGGTGAAACTGAGCACAAAGCTTGTCAGATAACTGCAAGTTTTTCAGGAACACCTCCAGCTAGTTCTGCAGCATCTGTAGCAATTATTCCAAACAGCTCCTCTGCCGTCTCTTTTATACCTACATTTTTGAGAAAGCCGAATGGAGGTGTTACCACTTTCTTACAGAATGTTCGCGATCTGGGGCATTTTTGGACTTGGCCGAATGGAATATTACTAAAGATAGTAGGGTCAAAGTTGCCAGATGACAGACGTAAGTACGTTTAATATGTTGATGCATTATAAAACGTAATAAAATCTGAAGCAATTCAGTTCAATTCAATTTAGTTTATTACTACGAATCTTAGATATGTTTTCTGGAAACTCCACACAGGTCGTACATATTGGTTAATAATGGTGACACTTCCAGGCTCATAAATGTCTTTTATCACTAATATGCATTCTTGTGATCTCATACACATGATGATATGGCTCACACCCTAACCAAAACAGCGCTGCCCTGTAACATACCACGATATTCATCAGACATAGCCCGACTATCACCAATTAACCATCTACAGGTGTAGTGCGAAAGTCACCGTGACCTGCAGATGTATGCTCCACAGAGTTCGTCGCAGTATTGTTTTGTTGCTGAACAGTCTAAGATGATGTGTCAAGGTGCTGGCAGTGAAGTCCATAATGGTGTCGAAGTTAGCTTCGTGATATGACCACACCACATGAAATGGTAATTTATAGTCAGCACAGGCAATATTATGCATAATTTTGGCCGATTTCTGAGTAACAGATTTTTAGTGTTCTAGACAGTTTCTTTTCTCGCCTAGAATAAAGCCTAAATATATACTAGCAGAGCTGCATTTTGCAGGTATTCTGTCAAGCCTCAGGGAAGGATTCCGACTAAGAGAAGACCTTCCCTTCAAAAGTATGTATGTGGTTTTATGAACAGATATAGTCAGTTTGTTGCTCTTGCATCAACGCTGCAACTGAGCAAGCCCATCGCTCGCCTTTGCCGTAAGTCTCGCCCTGGAGTCTGCAGACACACCTACTAGGATGTCACCTGCGTATGCGACAACAGTTTCAATAGCATCTGCCCCAGATGTAACAGTGTCAATACTAAGATTCCAAACCGGTGGACCACTTACGTAACTTTGAGGATAGTCCTTGGTAATCTTTTTAATTACTTTTCTCTGAAGCCCTGGCATACGATTTAGCAGAGCACTATTCCGACAAATAAGAAGTCAGCTACTACAGAGACCATTTATCCACGTTAAGGCACAAGCTGAATGAAGATTTTGTTGATCAAATACGAGCTGTGTCAGGCGGCACATATGTGTTAGGGTGGGATGCCACATGTAATGACATGTTAATTGAGCTAGCTAGAGCCAGAACAATTGACGTCTTCATACGTGGGATAGATCTGCAGATATGTAGTGAAGTAAAGGTGGCCTCACATACTTCACTGCATGAAGCAGTAAGACTGACACATTTTTGCAAGAAGGCTGCAAGGTTCATCTCTACTCTGGCACAAAGCAATAAGCTGCGCCACGTTTTTGTAAACGACACGAATTCCAAACGCTGATATACACGTAGGGGGATCAGGCCCCACCACCCATCCTCAACGTAACGTGGGTAATGTATCCAGACCAAGACAGAAGTGTAAATGAGGTGACTTGCATAATTTTAAAGGACAATATGAGAGGAAGAGTTGCCAAAGTGTCGGTAGATACAGGGGCTCAAATTAGAGCATTATTTGTTTCTCTTAATGATAAGAGTGCACTTAAATCGTTTCGCTGTAACATTAGTGGATTAAGAGAAGAAGTAGTACTGCCCACAGGAAAATGTTTTGTAAACCTGCAGATGGATGGTAAGAATTATGGTTTTGATAGGTAAGTTGGGAGAAGACGCAGAAGGGATTTCAGTGTCATTCTACAGAAGGATATCCTACATCAGTACTGGGTGGTGGTAGATTATGGGACGCATATTGTTAGATTCAGTGAGGCAACTATTTCGGCGAAATTCGCTACCCTCAATCACTAGGAATTTGTGGAATGAGGCCTCTTCCACAACCTCCAACAGAATCACATACATGGGCATTTGAAACTTACACAACTGGTAACAATCAGCGGTGGCACAGGACCGACTTCACAATCCAAATGTTGCCTAGATTAGACTTTCTCGTTGATACACTCGGTCTAAACAACGTTCTCTAAAGGTTGTTGATTCGTGTGAGAAGAAGTACAAATAAAATAGAGACACTGGTACAGAAGTTTTGTGCTCCAGTATTTATTGATGATTTTCGGTAAGAAGATATACAGATTACACCTGGAACAATACTTGATAGTGCTCAGGAACTTGGAGAGGAAGAATTTCAGTGTGAAAATAAGTTAAAGTGTAAGAGCAAGAAGCAGCTGATGGAAGAAGAGTTTGCACAGTAGCGACCTTACTTAAAAATCAGGCCTATGAGAAGTTAGCACAATTGCCAGTGTAAGTGAAATCTTTTGTACTCGGTAGTAAATGAATATGCTTGGTTGTTCAAGGAACAGCAGTGTATGTCAGTCACTGACGTTGTACAACACGAAATTCAAACTTAAGGCATTAGGCCAATTGCTTAAAAACTGGACAGGGTCGGAACTGGGCAGATTCCTATTTTATCTACAATCTGTTATTCAGGATGTTACACTACAACAGCTGGCTGCAGGGATAGATCATTCCTCTGTGAACCCCTGCTTGGTCCCTATCGTTGTGGGACCAGAAAAAGGCAATCAGTAGAGAGAAAGCCTATCGCCTATGCATTAACGTACAAGCAGTAAACAAGATAACTGCCACTGATACCTACCCTCTACCCCATATCGACGACACATTGGAGAGATTGGGAAACTGTAGGTATTTGACTACATTTTACATGCATTCTAATTACCACCAAATTCTGATTGCACCAGAATACCTAAAATACCGCATTTGTGGTTCCCTGAGGGTTGTATGAGTTTTTACACATGCCTTTCAGCCTTAGAAATGCGCCTGTCACTTTCCAAAGACTCGATGACTTGTTAATAAGATATTTGAAGCGTACAACATCTTTTGTGTATTTGGATGACATGATATATATTTGCAAGGAGTACTGAGGAACATTTGGTGAGATTGAGGTACGTTTTATCAAGGTTACAGCATACACATTTGAATTTAAAAAATTTTTTTCTGCACAATCAAAGGTTAAGTACCTGGGACATATTATCAGTTAAGATGAAGTTAAGACAGATCCACAGCTAACCAAAACAGTTGAGACTCTTCCAGGCCCACTAACGATAAGGAAATGCAACTTTTCTAGCCTCCATTAATTATTATCGTCTTTGGTAAAGGGTTTTGCTATGACAGCCAAACGATTAACTAAGTTGTTAAAGTAAGGTGTAGTGCTTGAGTGGATAGAAGGATATGAATAGGCTACGAGGAAACTTAAATATGATTTGACAGGTTCACATTATTAATATACTGATTCTGAAAAGCATTTTATCCTTTGAACAGACACCTCGAATATGCTATAAGTGCCGTTCTTTGTCAGGAATAATTGCTAGCACTTAAATTCGGAGTCAACTATTGCAGATATTATTTCTACAGAAGAAAATTCGCTGTGGTCTCTGATTATACTGCTCTTTTGTAGAGTCGCAGTTTAAAGGACCCCAGTAGTCATTTGACTCGTTGGGCATTAAAACTATCAAAATATGATTATGACACATGCCAAAAACAAGACTGTTCATACCTGAATGTTGATGCACTGGGCCATAAGGTCAAAATGATTCATACTGACAATGTTTTAATAGAATAATTGAGAGATGTACAATGTAACTGGTACAATTCTCTTCAACATTTTATCACAGTTGATTATATTGTATGCCACATAAATTCTCCTGAGCAACAGAGTCAAAATTGCAGAAAGAGTTGCAAGCATGTATAATAGCTCAGTATCATGACAGTTTGCAGGCATGTCATAATGGACAAAAAGCCATGAATTGCAGAATAGACAAACAGTATTGATGAGAAGGTAGACAGACTGATGTTCATAAGTATATACAAAACTACTTGCCTTGTGGTCAGAGTTCAGTCCCACAATGGACTTAAATTGCCTTGCAAACACTTATAGACGCTACAAACCCATTTCAGAACGTTGCCTTTGACAGTGTCAGACCGATCCCACAGACCACACAGAATTATTAATATATCCTATCTACCACTGATCTAGATATCTAAGTCTAGTACAAGTTCCAGGTATGACTATAGGAATAGTAATGAGTGCCTTTGTAAATACTTAATTTTTATCATTCGGAGGCCCTGATGATATTTTGACTGAACAGAGGACTAATTTAATGTACACCCTGTTTCTACAAGTGTACAAATTACTATGAACCCAAAAATAGAGAAACACTCCTTATCATCCAAAAGCTAATAGCCACCTTCAATGTGTTCATCAAACAGCAGTTCGGATTTTGTCTTACTACATTAACCACTCAATGACTGGGACAGGTAGGTTGCCTATGTAACTTCTGCATAAAATAGTCATATACATGAATCAACTAGGTATACATCCTATGAGGAAGTATATGGATGGCCTACGAGCTCCCCATTTGAACATCATAAACACCCATCTGCCGTGGATCTGGCAGAAGTTGTCACCTAAAGGCTATCTGGAAGCAGATACAGCAAAATAAATATAAGCTACCCAGAAACAAGATGAACGAAGTAACAAAGGGACTGTGCTTTCTCAGTGTAAACTTGGGGACCTACTTTTGATTTGTAACCCCATGATTAACAAAAGGGAAGACTAAGAAATTCATGTCTCAATACGAAATGCCTTATGCCATCACACGAGTGACTTCTGTTTATGCAGATATTCATTTTCTGACCATACAGTGGTAGTATATTCTGACTGGTTACAGCTGTACCATGGTCAAGCTCTGCCACCCTCTGCAGTGTCACTTACTTCAGTTCAAAATTATTTATGACAAGGCAGAGGTACTATCATGCAGAAATGCAGGAAAAAAAGGACAAGTTGCTGTCAGCTCATCCTCTGTATGCCTTGAGAAATAAGCACCCTTATGCCTTAAGGTCATGGGATTGAGGTATCGTTTGTTCGAACGAGTTTTATGTGGTATTTTATTCTGTGTAGGATTGATTTCACTATAGGAAGAAATTTATTTTATTGATGCTGTTTTGAGTAATAATTCTGTCATTCAGTCAGTCATTTTGACTGGCTAGTGCAAAAGAATTGTGCTAGACTATAGAACCAGTCTCCAGTTGAGGCTAGTTGGCCATCTTTCTTTTGCAGTTTTTTATGCAAGATGCTGCCAAAATTGCTTTCTAAAGTAAGAGTGTGTCTTGCTGTCTTATAAGTTACTGTATATTAACAGCAAAGTAACGAGAGAAGTGATAATGTAAATGATTAAAGTGTGACCAGAAGTAATTGCTTGTACGGTGGACACGAATTTAGAGAGATCAGTTGTTTTATAATAATCAAGTACCAGTAAAAGAGAATGTGAGGGGCTACAATTCAACACCATCAGGAGATTACTATGTTACTCAGTAAAGCTGTAAACATTCCTATATATGAGACCCGTACTATGATGATACATGAAATAACTGTTAGTTTTACATTATGTGCACTAGAGACTTTACATCATGTGAAATGGACTTTTTACGAACGCATTTACACTATTGAAAACGAGGTTTACTCAGTACTACATTGTTATAAAATGAGAATTACAGTTTTGAGGTAGAACGATGTTTTACTTAACCAACTCATAAGCAGCATTGAAGTGAAATAGATAATTGGAGACGTTAAGTAACGAAGTCTCTTTCCAGTAGCTGATATTGATCGAATGGTTTCTTTACAGCAATACATATTTTTCTTTTGCCGAGTTTCGTACGAAAAACACATACAACAAATTTTCACTTATTGTCAGATGTCATGCTATTTCCACTTTACTATCAAAATTTACTTTAGAATTCACAGTTATATTGTCCACAATAGTCAACTAAACTTCTTAATTTAATACATGAAGAGACAAGAGATAAGTGCATTCATTTATATAACAGTTAAGAACCAAATCTGCAACAACCAGGCGACCTCTATATCAAGTGCTTTGAGTTAATACTAAAGACTAATTCATGCAAAGAGTACCCTACAGAGATCATGTACTTACAGTCGCCTAAAATCTGCAAACCACAGCTATAAAATTACCCAAGACTCTCATAGTATACATTAGTGGGAAGTTATAATGTATAAGACGGTATTATCTCGAAGTTGTGTTAGCGTTTTGTAAACAAAGAATAACTCACACTGCAAGATATTACTAGCACTCAGGCCAACACATGCATATAGAGCAGCAGTTACTGTTTGGCAGGACTTTTGCACGTCAGATGATCTATATTCTTTCTATGTGAAGGATAACACAACAAAAATAAGTCCTGGCCTTCGCAATTTGTGGTAGAATGTATAGTACCTCATGTGGATTGATCTGGTGAAACAAGCGATTTATGGTTATGAAGTTTGCCATATGCCATTATAGGAAATGTATTACGCCTTTAAAAACTATACTTTCCTCCATTCTCCACCTAATTTACAATAGACTTCAGATGTGAAATCCTGAACATCAGAGTTATGTGCATTATCAGAAGACACTGCTGCATGTCGAGACCATAGATCCAGCATGACAAAAATATAGGATATCAAGGGTAGGTCAGGAGAACGAAAGCATAGATAAGTTGAATTATATACTACTTCTGTATCACAAATGACCTAACTTCATTACCAAACAATGATAACTGAAAGGCACTAATGACACAGAAGGTGTCAAATATAGTTTCACAGCAATGGTTTGTGAAAGGTAATGTGTAATTATGCCCCATTCTATATGAAGTTAAGAGACAAACAATTTTCAAACAACAGTAGCATCTTCACTGTCATATGGACGAATAAGAATTACATACGGTTTTGCAAAGAAGGGTAAATGCATTGATTGTTGTAATTATACAGTGATGGACTAACTGCTCTTGTCACTGTGACAGTTGCTATAAAAACAGGCATGCCAATCAAAATGTTTCAAATGGCTCTGAGCACTATGGGAGCATCTGAGGTCATCAGTCCCCTAGAACTGCTGTGGTCATCAGTCCCCTAGAACTTAGAACTACTTAAACCTAACTAACCTAAGGACATCACACACAGCCATGCCCGAGGCAAGATTCGAAACTGCGACCATAGCAGTCGCGCGGTTCCATACTGAAGCGCCTAGAACCGCTCGGTCACAGCGGCCAGCTGTTCTACATTACTCGTCGCCATTGTGCAAAAACGGACCTCAGATATTATCTACATCCTCCATTGAAAAAAATGTGGCATTCATCAGTACAAAATCACATTTATCAAGCAGTTCCTGGATGATGCACCTGGCACCACACCAATTTCAGCCTTGCTCACTCCTTCAAGAAGAAATATGAATAATAAAGTCTTTTTCCAATGTGGCCGCCACCAATGTTATCAGTTACAATCATTAATTAAATACTCACTAACCCACAATTTTGTGCATCTGTCCCTCTAGTGATGTGTTTTACCTGCCAGTTAGGCTCTGCTATTTTGATGACGTGAATGCGAACGCATCTGATGCCCACCATTCCGTTTATGGGAAGATTTAGAATGCTTCATGCAATCTGTTCAAATTCTCTGTGCTTCCCCATCTCTCACTAACCAATAGAGCAGTGGATATGCATACATTACTGATACAGGTTTCTTTTGCGACCCTTTCATATCCACTGATACGTACCACATTATGCATTCACATGTAGTACACTATAAGTAACTATACAATTGGATACACCACAGCGCCTTACACACCTACAACGTTAATGTACTACTTGTCAGCCTTGCATCACTGAGAAAAACTTTAAATGCTTTGACTCTTTTAACTCATTTACTTACCTCACGTATCTACAGGCGTTTCTGCTCATTTCACATTCCTTTACCACATTTAGCTTTGACATACTTTTATAGCAGCAGAATAAAATTCTATGGCTTCATGACACAAATCTTGTATGGAAGCAGCACACTCTTTTCGATTCCTACCACTTGTAAGTTCATTACACCTTGATAGCCTGATGAGATGACGAAAAACGTCTGATTCATCTAGAAACGAGCTCCTGCCATTTCTTTTGCTTCCCTTTATGATTAAGTTGCAGTAACTGTAGTGCATGATGTCACCTCTTTTCCTGTTAATGTATTTCTGTTTTCCAGTTCATATTGTCATGTTCTGCGATCTGTTTTTATCACATAATTTAATTAGGACTGGCATGAACCAGTTAGGTCCCTCAACAGTCATAAGACTACAGTCCTAGCCATCATGAGTTTGGACAGTTAATCATGATTCCCTTCCTAGTTCACCTCACACTCTCATTGCACCACCCATTATATTTTAATGCATTACAATTAAAAATGTAACCAATACTCTCAATTTTAAATTCGTTACAGATAACTAAAGCTGGTTTGGCCATTTTCCTAACAGCTAAGCCCTCTATTCTTTCTCATAGTTCACCAAGGAAGTTATCACTACTGGGTATGTCTACTGGCTCCCATTTTGACATCCTTGTCCTAAATCTAACATTTCCATACTCATGCCAGTTTACATAATGGACGCTTCGAAAATGTGGTTTCATTCTCATTAATTTTCAGAAAAGTGGTGATAGAAACTCACATTTATTTTCTCAACAAAGTATAGAATTAGCACGCTACAGTAAATCATACACATTAGCCAACTGTTGACCTAATTCTGCAATATGCCAGGCTACAAAGTCTTTTGTTCTTTCTAAAAGCATGCCAAAAACAACTGGCTGTGAATTCAGTCCCCTCAAAATTCAGCCCTGCTCAACATACTTCATCAGTATTTTTTCAAAAGAATAATGATCTTTTAAACTTTTGCAAAGTCTCAATACAACTAGCACCTGTGAACACTCTATAAATACTGCCGATCAATCATCTTGATTGCGAAGCCGTCGACCTTGGTACCCTGTTGCTATTGCCTCTACACGAGTGCTATCTCTTGCAGCATGCAAGCAGAAACGACCAGACAATGTGTACTACCATCTCTGTCTTTTCACAGATTTAATTCTCCTTCACTGCATTACAAACACTGTTCATCCTGTGAACAAACAGTCACAGTACCACTCCGCATTGCTATGCAAGTTTGGTTTAATAGAACAAATTTGGTACCCCTGATCAGACTGATGATGATCGCTGTGATATAGCTCCCCAGCGAGCTTCGTTCTTTGTTATGCAGTATCATGAAATCCTAGTATCCTGGCATGTGCAGCTCAATCACATTGAAGACAACTTTTGGTTACCAACTGACAAATCCATAATATAGCCGCTGTGCTAATACTGAAATACTAAGAACTTAAAAACGCGATCCAGCGTGACTTAATAACTGCACACAGGGAACTGTGCAAACTGACTGCTACTTTGGAAGGGACCAAAGCCTTACAGATCTTGTTGTATAACACCCACACAACACTTGAATGTTAACACTGTGCACACTACCATTCAGTCAAGACTGCAACAGAGCCTCAGCCCTAACTTAGTGGCAGTTGAAACCTTCCAGCAAACCATAACTAATAATTCATTTCATGCATCAGTACACATGCAAATGATCTACTCCATCTAGGAATCAACCTTGCTGTATTATTGCACTGCTGCTATTGTACAACTGTCATGATCTACAGATGTTTTAAATGTGCAGATATCCCTGCCCATAACTTGCACCAGTCGCAAATTTGAGTGTTATCACCATCTCTTTCTCTATCGCCTGTGTGGCTGCCTATGAACGCAATGTTTGGCAAACGGGCATCCTGATTGTTTCCAAGGGTTGTCCATCACACTGCCATGTAGTTCGAGTTTCAACTGTGCATTCACACTAATTATTACAAGCCTCGTACCTTATTACTCTACATTAGTGCATTGTGAAATTGCATTGCTTTTAGGGGAAACTACAGAATTCCCTTGCTCTCACATTGTTGTGGCAATGCACAAATCTTTATTTATGCCCACTGGGAACAGATTACTGTATTTGGTAGCACAGTCAACTATAGTAGCAGTTCTCTGCTGTGACCATGCATTTACACTCCAGACTTCTCGAGTTTCTCTAACGGTAGACTTTTATTCAATGTTCTTATTATGATGTATCACACCCACCATTACGTTATTTGCTCATTTAACTTACACACAGAATAACATTTAAATTTTTCTTCTAATTTTCCTGAAACACCTTTTGTGCTGGCACCCAATCGACAGCCTGCCTACACTATCAAAAAAATCAAAGACTCACCTTCTGCAAACCATTGATGAATACTAGCTTGGGAAAATTGCAAGTTACCATTGACCACGGCATTGCACACATCACTGAGTGGAGTAAGCTGGAATTCCTACATAGAGTGGTTGCCCTGGTGTCATGTATCTTCCAGTCACTGTAGTTGTCCTCAGAATGGTTATATGGATCATATGTAATCCAGGATACTGTGAACTATTCAGATCACCAAACCAGTGGTGCACAAGCAGCAGCTGTTGGGTAATTTTATACTTAAGTGGATTTTGGATCCTGGCGCAATTCAGTCACGACTCTCGTTTATGACTAAGCATTAGGAGATGGGATGCTAATATGTATTAGATTGTTTCCATTGTATAATTTTGTTATTTTGCGTATTTTGTAACATAGGCGAGCATTAAATTCCACTTAGTTAAGGACCAAACCAATGATATAGGATTTAATAACCAATATCAATTAAGTTAGTTAGTTATTGAGTTAGTTACGTGTTCCATTTATCAATAGCACGGAAAAACCATTATGATGTGGAATGTGTCAAATACACAAGAAATGCGCCCAGGAAACAAGTTGCTATTTTTGTTTACATTATAGTGTTTACATTACCTAAATATTCCTATTATCTACCCCATTCCCTTAAATGGCACAAAATGCATATATTATATCTCCAGATTTATTTACTCATATTCAAGAGTTCATCTATGGTATAGAGGGAGCTGTCAAGGAGTTATGATTTCAATTTGTTTTTGAAACTATTACTGCTGTCTGTCAGACATTTTATTTCATCTGGTAATTTATCGAAAACTTTTATAGCAGCATATTTTACCCCTTTCTGTGCCAAAAATAGGTTAAGTAAAGGACAGTGTAGGTCTTTCTTTTTTCTGGTATTGTAATCATGAATGTCACTGTTGATTTTAAACTGGTCCATGTTGTTGAGAAAAAATTTCATTACTGAGTAAATGTACTATGAAGCAGTTGTAAGAATCCCTAACCTTTTAAACAGATGCCTACAAAATGTGCGACTATGAACCCCACACATTATTTTAACTACTTTCTTTTGACCAATGAATACCTTTTGCCTAAGTGTTGAGTTGCCCCAGAATATTATTCTGTATGACATCAGAGAGTGGAACTATGCAAAGTATGTTAGCTTACTAATTTCTACATCCTCAAAATTGGCAATTATTCTGACTGCAAAAGTTGCTGAACCTAGTCGCTTTACGAGATCCAAAACACGAATTTTCCAATTAAGATTATCATCTCTATGTACACCCAAAAACTTAGTATGCTCTACCCTGGCTACAGACTTCTTTTGATGTGTTATGTTTATTGAAGGAATTATTCGCAGCAGAAAATTGGATGTACTGTGTATTTTCGAAGTTCAGAGGAAACCCATTCACAGAATACAAATTAATAACTTTTCAAAAGACCTTATTTGTATCATTTTCTATTGGACTTTCCTTTACTGGATTAATAATTATGCTTGTATCACCAGCAAACAGTGTCAGTTCAACATCTTGTTTCACATAGGAAGGGAGATCATTCACACATATCAAGAACAGGAGGAGACCCATGATCAAACCTTGTGGAACACCTAATGTAATTTCATTCCAGTTAGCTGAAGTGGCAAACTCCTTCCAATCACTAGAAGCATACAGGGAGACTTTTTGCTTCCTGTTCTGTAGATATGACTTAAACCACTCATATGCTTTTCCATTTATACCATAGAATTGTAATTTCTCTAACATAATGTCATGGTTCACACAATCAAATGCTTTGGATAAGTCAGAGAATATTCCTACTGGTGACAATTTACTATTTAAACACTCTATTATGTAGACAGTGAAACTGCATATTGCTGTCTCAGTGAAACAGCAGTTCTGGAATCCAAACTGTGACTTACTAAGTATCCCATTACTGTTGAGATGGCTAACCACTCTTGAATACATTACTTTCGCAAACATTTTTGAAAATGCTGTAAGCTAGGATACTGGCCAGCAATGATTGGCATCTGTGGTTTCCCCCTTTTGTAGAGAGGCCTGACAATGGATATATCTTAACCTGTCTAGAAAAATTCGCTGAGTCAGTGATGCATTACATATGTGACTCAAAATATCAGCTGTAATTGCTCCAAATTGTTTTGATGTCGTCTAATCTTACAGAATATTTATTTTTCAATGATTTAATAATTTTCCTTATTTCACAAGAGTTTGTTAGATGAAACCTAATCTGGCTAAAATTTATCAAAACTGACTCTTCCATGTGCTGCCTGGCTTCTTCTTTTGAACTATTCTCACCAATTTTTTCTCCTACACTTAAGAAGTGATTGTTAAATACATTGGCTACCTGTGTAATGTTGGTTAAGATGGTCTCATCCTCTTTATCAGTAATACTACCTACCCCACTGGTTAGTTTTCCTGTCTCCCTTCTAACAACATTCCATATTGATTTGAATTTATTGCTGGAGCTGTTAATTTGTTCTCTAACATATATATTTCTTGATTTCCTTACAACTATTCTCAGTGTGTTACAATAATTTTTATAGTGTAAAACTACTTTTTGCTGTCTCATACAGTTTTCTTTTTCTTTCTGAAGACACAATAATACCTACAATAATCCAAGGTTTCTTTAAAAATATTGCGGTGTTACATTTAGTAATTTTCTTTGGAAAACAATGTACAAAAAGGGATATAAATTTATAAGGAAATATGCTGCATTTATCATTAGCATTTGGATCATTATATATATCTTCCCACTTTACATTTCCTAAACTTGCTCTGAAGTGATCTATAGATACCGGGTTGAGCACCCTCACACTTTTACTTAATGGTTTCTGAAGTGTACACCATTATGTTTTGTAAGTTAATCAGTTGTGCATCATGGTCAGATAATCCATTTACTACAGGGAAAGCATGTGTTTGTTCTACATCCTCTTGCTGTACAAATACATTATCTATTAGAGTACTACTGTCTTGACCTATACGTGTAGGGATACTGATTCTAAGTTATATGTTGTTAACAACACTTCTAGTTCACTTTTCCTATAAGAATTGCTTAGAAAAGTTAACACTGAAATCACCCCAGATTAATAACTTCTTTTTGTCTGACAGACAGCATAATAGGCAGTCAAACTTTTTCATGAATAGCTCCCAATCTCCTGTACACTGTTGCTAATATCAACATTATCTAGCTGAAGCTAACATGCACAAACCTCAAAGTGCTGATCAACACAAAATTTGCTCACTTCAACAGTTCTATATTTATACCCTTGTTTTATGAAAATGGCAACTCCTTCTTTATCCATACTAAATCTACAAGTGTAAGATGCTAAATGATACCCATTTATACTGACATTTTCCATCCCCACAGTTACATGGTGCTCAGACAGACAAAGTATATCAATCTCATTCTTATTTTCGAGATAATCTAAATACACTATCAGCTCACCTACTTTTTTTTTATTCCTGTGATATTTTGGTGAAGTTGATATCATCCTTAGCTTTATCCTTATTTGCTGTGCATGAAGTTTCTTTTCTTCTATTTTCCTTGGTTGTTGTCTGTCTGGAAATTGACTTTAACCTAAAAAAACCTGTCTGCCTTGGTCGCAGTAACCACAGGGATCACCCCTTGTGTGACTGTGGCCCCCCTTACAGTATCTGCTAATAGAGAAGCTAATTTATCTTCCCCCTTCCTAATAAGGTGCAGGCCATGTGTAGTGTAGCCCCACCTACCAATAGCATCAACTGGACTAACACTCATGTGAGACTTTGCCGGTGTCTGGAGCATCCTGTTCAGTTCAGTGTTAACACGCGATACCTAGGGCTGATCATAGCGCTGAAATACCTCCAAAAACCAAACATTCATGTGCCCAGTTTCTGCTCCTATTTTATCCAGGTCACTCCTAATACTATACTCTGGATTCATAGCCAGGCTGCTTACTGCTCCCCCAACTATAATTACCTGATTTTCCTTCTCAAAGTCCTTGCATAGCTGACATACGTTTTCTGTCACCTGGCTAAGGCTAGCACATGGTTTCACAAAACTTGTGACCTGGTACTCCGTCCCTAATTTCTCCTGTAGCTGTTGGCCCACACCCCTCCCATGACTGCTACCTATAAGCAGAATTTTTCTTTTCCTATTCTGGTTTGATCCCGACCTGTCTTTTTTCTTTAAGCTAATATTCTGCTTCAACCTACATTCAACTAAATCTGAATGAGGCCCTTCCTCCACTACTTCAGGTAGCAAGCCAAACTGATATCCTAACTGAATTTTATAAGTTTTATCAACTGTTTCCCTTTTTCGCCCTTTGCTTGCTACCTTTTACCAGCACCCAGAGTCCTTTTCCTCCCTTAGCTTACAGAATTCCAAATTCTTGATTTCTAATTCAGCCTTAAGGTCACAAATCTTTGCCGCCAGTTCCGCGATTTTTCTATCCTTTCTATGTAACCTACACTGCCATGGAAGAGTCTCATCATCTATCCTTGTTTCCTCTCCGCTACACTCTCCCCAATGAAATCACAACCTACAGTCTATATAGAACACTCCCTCTTTCAAATTTCTACGGCAACCACCACACTTGTCACAAATGGTTTGATAGTAAAACGTGACACAAAAGCAGAAAATAACTTCAACAGCACAATAGGTTTTAACCTGTCCGAGTATGTAACTAAACATTAATGTAAACAAACTTATAAACTTGGCTCAGAAACTTTTAATCAACCACACAAATTCTGGATGAGAGACACGAATTAATTTAACTTTGAAGAGCTAAGTCTAGTCAAAAACAAATATCTACACTCGAACGAAATTTACGCCAAAATATGTAAACAACAATGCAACTGCCGGGCTTCACAAAATATTTCCTTTTCGATGTAATTACGTTTAGAAAAGCAAAACCTTCAATACATAGATTAGATAAGAAGTAAATGCACTAGTCTAAAATGTAAAATTAACTAAATTAGCTCTTATTTCAATATTAATCGCTTAACTTAGTGAGAGCTTCATACACGCACATCTGCCTGGCTACAGGGCTGTCAACCTAAGTACATGAAATAAGATTTAATAAAACAATGAAAGTGTTACAGTTGTCTTAATGAGATTAGTTTATTATGGATATATAATCAGTTTGTAATGTATCCTTCAATAACTTTGTAATTTTAACTTTTATACTACAAACTGCAGAGATTATAGGAAAAGTAATAAATCTTATTAATATTATTGAGCTAGACCTCCTTTTGTATCGAAATAACCAGCCAGCCTTGGATGATGCACCCATCTGATGCAGTGTTACAGCCTTTCATGATCTGCGAGGCTAGACCTTCACAACTGGTAACAACAATTGCTGGCCCCAATGCTGTCATTCTGAACCACAATACTCCATCACTGTCCACTGGCATCACCATTGCACCAGCTTAGCTACTGCCCAGCTGATGTATCTTGGCAGCCCTCATGCTGTCCCTGCTGGTTCAGTACATGGTCAGTACACCTGTTGCCTCGGCACCACCACACCACTGTATCAGTGCATCATTACAGTTGGCTGTGTATATTTCTACAATAGCCAAAATTGGCCAATTCGAACTCTAAATTACTGTACTATTATTTGTCACTTCTTAAATACTTTTAGTTTCCTATTCCTGTCCACTTTTTTTACTGCATTTTGGAAATTATTTGTTTCCCCTATTAGAACGTTGCATCCTTTAGCAAGAGCCACCGGTCCAAAGGAGCATTTTCAAACATCAAACTACTACTTTTGTAATTTTGAAATAATTAGCCTACTGCTATGGAGGGGGAGTGAAGTGTGTGTGGTAGATAGATAGACCGAGTGGGGAACACTTTATGAAATGTTTCACTTCAGAGCTGTGGCTAGTCAGGGGCTAGTTCTGTATCAGTTACCGCTGTATATGCCTTGTTCACATTCATACAATTCTGACAGTGAGGATACTGATGGGGAGACACTTCCGAGAAGCATCCTTAGTGAGGAAAACCTAGAAAACCATCCAGCAACCAATGAGACCGCTGTTAATGGTCACATGGGACCATAGGGCATAGCTGGGATAAATTTGGCTCACTATTGGCAACCAGCTGTCAGTCTGATCAGAGGTGTGCTTCTATCCCATTCTCCAGCACTATGCCCCTCAGTCTGTTAGTGGCCTCAGAAGTAAAGTTCTGATGCAAATACCAGTTAGTTGTTTTAAATTACTCCTCATTGTTGTTTTTTTAAACAATATGCTTGATTACCCTTACTCCTGGATCCACAACCTACAACTGACTTGTCCTTGACAATTCTTATACAACAGTTTATTGTGTAGTGATTAGCTTAGGTTATTATTTTAATAGGTGCAGTTACACTCTTTAATTTATGGTTATGTACAGTGTTTATGTAGACTCAGTTCTTTGGGTGGTTTTCCACACAACCACTGAATATGTTTATTTTCTGCTTACATCTCGTGTACCAGAGAAACACCATATGACTCATCCTTAGCTGATGCCTATAGATATTCAGTCCATATTGTGTACCTTTTTTTAACATGTTAATACAAATTTTACTGTTTCTTAGAGATTCATAATATGTATAGTCGCCACACTTTGTAGTACATTTTCAGATTCATTGGAATATAAGGCTATTGTCCAGAAACCCGGTTTTTCTTTCCTTTTAATGGAAAATAATATTTAATACAATTGTATGTGAATGTTGTCTATTATGAATAACCCATACAGCAGTTGTGGATGTACTATCATGGGAAAGATGAAATACAATGTTATCATATCACTACAAAGTGTCACAGCTGAAGTGTAGCAACAGTGCCAATCACTTAATTATAACTATCTCCCATTGTTACACATATGATGAAACATACTAAACCACTTTCAACAATAACAAATATGTAGGAAATCAGAATTAAAAACAATCGTTCTGAAATTGAAACTGAAGCATAAGTACAATTTTCCAAAAACCTCATGTATATTTACCACAAATTAAGAAAAATACCCACAATCGAAACATCTTTGAATATAACACACGAAATATTTAATGCTCACGTTCTGAGCTCTCTCAAGTGTTGTTCTTGTGTATACAAATAACTGGAATCAAATCATAACACCTAATGTTTATTTACATATTTCTTTTTTTTTGTAGAACTTACGCAGTATTAGATGCTGAACAAGTAATTAAGAGCTTTGGTGGATAACACTTACCTATATTATCTCTGAATTATGTACAGAGCTTTGTGAAACAAAAATATTTCACAAAAAATATAGCTATTGTGCACTAGTGTAAATGGCAACCAAGCATGATGAATTTCTTAGATTACACATTTCTGCATCTGACCCATTTACATGAAGATGCACTGATGGGCAAAAATGTGATGAACACTGTTCATGAGGAGAATGAATGCCACGTTGTATGCACATGATGCAGTAAGCAGATTACAAGTATATAAGCAGACCAGAGATTTACACTTTTTGTTCTATCAGTAAGATGAGCGTCGAACATGTAAATTTAATGATGTAAGTGACTTTAGCAAAGGGCAAGTTAAAGTGGCATTGCAGTTGGGAACTAGCACCTCAAAAGTGGTGAAGTTGGCACAAAAGATCTATGCTACTGTTGTGAACATCTGAGGAAAGTGGCTGAAAGGTAATAAGTCCATAACATTATGAAAAGATGTAATACATCAATACTTCTTCACAAAGAATGGAGGTCAGAAGCTTGCCTGCTCTGTAAATCTGGAGATGTGGCAATATGTGCCATATCTAATGACAGAAAACAACGCTGGGGCAGCCATACACGTTTTGAAACCCACAGTTCAATGTACATTGTTGAATGTGTGGCTCTGGAACATATGGTCACTGTATGTTTCCATACCGATTCACCAAAATGTTCACCTGCAACTGCAGTGGGCAAGGGATCATTGACGCTGGAGTGAAGGTCATTTCAAATGTTAACTGTCAGGATGGGTGACATTTCCTGTTACACCAGGTCAGTTGCACATCCAGATATGCTATCATCTAAATGAATGTAACCAAATAGAGGGCCCATTATGCTATGGGGGCAGTCACTTTGGCTCCTGTGGGACACCTGTTAGCAACAGAAGGCATCATGACAGTTGCAGACTACATGACATTTATTGCAACTGCATGGATTCCTTCATTCCTGAAGGCATCATGACAGTTGCAGACTACGTTACATTTATTGCAACTGCATGGATTCCTTCATTCCTGGTGTGCTCTCCCATAGTGGGGGCATCTTTCAGCGGGATAATTGTCCATGTCACATGTGCATGGTCTGAGTAGCATGGTAACTAACACTGATGTCTTGAACCATACCATTTAGCTAATCTGAACGTGTGGAATACAACTGGTGCAACATACACCCAGAAACATGTAAATGATGTGTCAAGTCCATATCATGTAGAATTGTCAAAGTACTGTATTCCAAAGGTGGCCGAACATGCTATTAAGCAGGTTCGTATATTTGTTGTTATGTTTACTAACGCAGGATTAGTACCAACAGAACATAAATGTACACACTATTAATGACACACCAAGTCTCTTGAGAAAACATATCTGAGTACAATAATTGTTATAATCATGTTTCTCCAGTATTGAGCCTCAATGAAGCAAGTGCCATGAATATATTTTTACTGTCACTGTTTCTAAAATACAGAGTTACAAGTACTACATGATGACTTTGTTTGGAATATTAAGCAGCAAGCCATCACATTTCCTTGGCCTTATACTGAATATTGCAAGATACTTATGATTACTGAGAAATGTAAGGATTTATCACAATTCACAATCTTCTTGTCGCAAGATCAATAGGAAAAAGCAGCAGTGCTAATGGCAAAAACACATTTGATTCGTGTTTCTTAAGTATTTGGTAATACCATTTCTTGACATCTGGAGCTACAGATATGAACTTTTTGTCACATTATCTGTTAGCGCTCTATAGTACACATCATAACAAATTTTTTTACAATTCTACCAGATTTTAAAGTTATTTCACCGAAAGTACAATTTATTGTCCCCTGGTACATACATTATTTTATAGGCCTTGAGGGCACCAACCACGAAAACCTATTTGCGTAAACTAACACATACTTACATTTTCTTTCTGATGTGAAGTAATGCATGTGTCTTGAGAGTATCCAAGTAAGTGAAACTTTTGTCACAGATACCACATTTGTGAGGTCCACTTCAAGTGTGTTCAAATGCATGTGTCTTGAAATCACCTGATGTAGCAAAACATTCCCCACAGATCTCACATTTGTGAGGTTTATTTCCAGTGTGAAATAATAAGTGTCTCTTGCGATGATCTGCCCTAGCAAAGGATTTCCCACAAATCTCACATTTGTGAGGTTTATTTCCAGTGTGAATTAATGTGTGTTCCTTCAGATAGCGTGACAACGCAAAAGCTTTCCCACACATCTCACATTTGTGAGGTTTCTTTCCAGTGTGAATTAATAAATGTTTGTTAAGATTGCCTAATATGGTAAAGGATTTCCCACAAATCTCACATTTGTGAGGTTTCTTTCCAGTGTGAATTAATACATGTTTCTTGAGATCATCCAACATAGTAAAAGTTTTCCCACAAATCTCACATTTGTGAGGTTTATTTCCAGTGTGAATTAATAAGTGTCTCTTGCGATGATTTGCCCTAGCAAAGGATTTCCCACAAATCTCACATTTGTGAGGTTTATTTCCAGTGTGAATTAATGTGTGTTCCTTCAGATAGCATGACAACGCAAAAGCTTTCCCACACATCTCACATTTGTGAGGTTTCTTTCCAGTGTGAATTAATAAATGTTTCTTAAGATCGCCTAATATGGTGAAGGATTTCCCACAAATCTCACATTTGTGAGGTTTCTTTCCAGTGTGAATTAATACATGTTTCTTGAGATCACCTAACATAGTAAAAGATTTCCCACAAATCTCACATTTGTGAGGTTTCTTTCCAGTGTGAATTATTAAGTGTGAGTTAAGATTGCCTAATGTAGTAAAAGATTTCGCACAAATCTCACATTTGTGAGGTTTATTTCCAGTGTGAGATAATGTGTGTATCTTGCAATGATCTGCCCTAGCAAAAGATGTCCCACAAATCTCACATTTGTGAGGTTTATTTCCAGTGTGAATTAATAAATGTCTGTTAAGATTGATCAATATAGTAAAAGATTTCCCACAAATCTCACATTTGTGAGGTTTCTTTCCAGTGTGAATTAATAAATGTTTGTTAAGATTGCCTAATATGGTAAAGGATTTCCCACAAATCTCACATTTGTGAGGTTTCTTTCCAGTGTGAATTAATACATGTTTCTTGAGATCATCCAACATAGTAAAAGTTTTCCCACAAATCTCACATTTGTGAGGTTTATTTCCAGTGTGAATTAATAAGTGTCTCTTGCGATGATTTGCCCTAGCAAAGGATTTCCCACAAATCTCACATTTGTGAGGTTTATTTCCAGTGTGAATTAATGTGTGTTCCTTCAGATAGCATGACAACGCAAAAGCTTTCCCACACATCTCACATTTGTGAGGTTTCTTTCCAGTGTGAATTAATAAATGTTTCTTAAGATCGCCTAATATGGTGAAGGATTTCCCACAAATCTCACATTTGTGAGGTTTCTTTCCAGTGTGAATTAATACATGTTTCTTGAGATCACCTAACATAGTAAAAGATTTCCCACAAATCTCACATTTGTGAGGTTTCTTTCCAGTGTGAATTATTAAGTGTGAGTTAAGATTGCCTAATGTAGTAAAAGATTTCGCACAAATCTCACATTTGTGAGGTTTATTTCCAGTGTGAGATAATGTGTGTATCTTGCAATGATCTGCCCTAGCAAAAGATTTCCCACAAATCTCACATTTGTGAGGTTTATTTCCAGTGTGAATTAATAAATGTCTGTTAAGATTGATCAATATAGTAAAAGATTTCCCACAAATCTCACATTTCTGAGGTTTCTTTCCAGTGTGAATTAATCCATGTTTCTTGAGAGCGCCTAACACGGTAAAAGATTTCCCACAAATCTCACATTTGTGAGGTTGCTTTACAGTGTGAATTAATACGTGTTTCTTGAGATGGCTTGACATAGTAAAAGATTTCCCACAAATCTCGCACATGTAAGGTTTCTTTCCAGTGTGAATTAATGTGTGAGCCTTTAGATAACGTGACTGCGCAAACCATTTCTCACAAATATCACATTTGTGAAGTCTTTTCCCAGTATGAATGGAAACATGTCTCTCGAGATCACCTGACCTAGCAAACAATTTGCCACAAATACCACATCTGTCGGTTCTGTTTGCAGTAAGTAGATCAGCCTGGGCACTGACATTAACAGCTATAGACAAAGTTCCATAATTACTTGTTTTCTCTCTATCATTTGTCATATGTGTGTTACATATGTCATTAGAGGGCTTCTTTGAATCTTTCCAAGTTTCCTTACGTGAAGACTGCTCATTGTGTTCTGTGACAGAAACTTCTGGCTCGCTATCCAACGAGGTAGTGGTTTGATGCTCTTCACTATGTCCATATTTTTCATGACTGTCAGCAGTTAAAACTTGACGATTCTCACTCATTCTCATATGCTTTTTCAAGCCAACATTACTGTGAAATACCTCACCACACCACTTACAAACATATGAAGGTGGTTGCGTTCCATCAATGTGCATAAACACATGCATTATCAGTCTGTATTTTGAAGAAAAGCTCTGTTGGCAGAAATTACAGCTATATACATGTAATTCCTTTTCCCTCGTACTACAGTCAAATTGGGTGGCAACTGAGCATTCCTTATCAATAGTCACTTCTTCTGTATTGGTACTGAACCCATGTGTTGACTTCTCCATGTCTATCACCAACTCATCCTGGACCAGTCTATGGTGACAAGTTTCTTCACATGATATGCTGCAACTCCCACCAGTAGTCTGAGTAAATCTGAAGAGTGAGGAGGATAATGTTAAATATTGAGATATACAACAAAGAAACAATATTTGAGTGACCATAAATCCAGTACTATAGGCCACAAGTCATAAAAGTGCATAAGAATTGACATATTCAGTAACTGTTACTGATTTAAAATTATAATATTCCACCAGAAGTAAAGAACTGATGAGGTAAAAGTGGTTTAAAACAAAAATAACCAGAGGAAATTGAATAATAATTATTCTGAGTCACTGCCGATTTGATCTGAAATTTTTAGATTAGAACTAAAATACTTCACTTTCACCTGTTACAATCTTTTTTAAAATACAGTGCTACAAGTCAATAGTCTACAACAATTTATGAAATGTATCAAAAAATGAATCAGTTACATGTTTTAATTCAAAATTTTTAAGTTCAAGGTATTTCAGATTTATTTAAGAGAAATAATTTCTAAATGTTCCTCTCCCATTATGTTAGCTCTGTAAGTGCATTCTCCTGGTTTCGCCAACACTTTCTCCTCTAGAAATGGTAAATTTATTTCACCTGGTAAACAATTTTTTTGTTTGATTCCAAATAAATCAATTACTAGTGCAAGCATCAATATTTTCATTAGTTACCTACAATGGATGTTGATCAGCTGGACAATGACTGTTCATGAACAAGAATCAATGTGACAGCAATCAAGGGCACAAATTTGCATACTGATGAATGAATGTGAATGACACACTTGCAGATGGTTTTAATCTAAAACTGTTTTTGGCACTGCAACTTATATGAAGCCTTCCACAAATGGAAACATTGTCTGAACAGATGGAAATAGTGGCAAATTTTCCAGTACACTTTGAGTGAGCCTTGTTGAAAATTTTTACATCTTCCCAACATCTGGTCTCCTGGCATTGCAGAACACCATTGTCTGAAGGACACATACATAAATGGTCACATCATCACCCATTAAATACTGAAGGGTAACACTACATACTGAGTGGCAGTGATAACAGCTGATGCATGAGCTACACCTGTAGTATCTGGGTTTCATTATTATACCTGCAGTTAAACCCTTTCCCACAGAAAAGAGCTGTAATGCTTTTCAGGTCCCCAGTATGTACATAGATCGATATGAAAGATTACAAACTACTGAAGGTGTGCAGGCTCCAGAGTTTTCTTTTGTTCTGACTGTACCTTTTCATTTTATTGCATTGTGTTGAGTATATAGTTTTGTTTGGCATCGTATCTGGTAAATTTCGAGTGTTTTTGAACAATTAATTGGATCACACGATTTTTTAAAATGTAACTGGTATCACGGTGTGTCAGATTCTAGAAGTTGACAACTGAATCACTAAATATTGTAACTTTTATAACTCAATAATTTACAACTTGTATTTTCATACACATGTAAGTGAAGTAACTGAACACTAATAATGATAAAACACATCAGAAAAATATGCAAATAAGATTTCAAACAAATACCTTTCTGTTTTTCAAACTACTAGAAATAAAACTTACAGTTAAAATTTTACAATATGCCAGTCAACCATAAACCTACCAGAATAAGAAACAGAATTTCTGGAAAGCTTTAGCAATAAATAAATTTTGAGGTTTTTATTTATCAATTGCTTTAGAGACCACCATGTAAGCATTGTGTAGATACTGCGTGCTTGTGTCATATCCCTAATCTTTACTGCACAGCATTTTGTGTGGCAGGTACATTGATAAACTATTCATCTACATCTACACGATTACTCTGCTATTCACAATAAAGTGCCTCGCATATGGTTCAATGAAGCACTTTCAAACTCACTCTCTACCATTCCACTGTCGAACAGCGCGCAGGAAAAAGGGGCACTTAAATTTTTCTGTGCGACCCCTGATTTCTCTTATTTTATCGTGATGATCGTTTCTCCCTATGTAAGTGGGTGCCAACAGAATGTTTTCCCAACCGGAGGAGAAAACTGGTGATTGAAATTTCATGAGAAGATCCTGTCGCAACGAAAAACGCCTTTGTTTTCATGATTACCACTCCAATTCACACACCATGTCTCTGACACTATTTCCCCTATTTCGCGATTATACAAAACGAGCTGCCGTTTTTGTACTTTTTCAGTGTCATCCGTCAGTCCCACCTGACGCAGATCCCACACCACACAGCAATACTCCAGAAAAGGGTGGTCAAGCGTGGTGTAAGCAGTCTCTCTAGTAGACCTGTTGCACCTTCTAAGTGTTCTGGCAATGAATTGCAGTCTTTGGTTTGCTCTGTTGTTGTTGTTGTTGTTGTCTTCAGTCCTGAGACTGGTTTGATGCAGCTCTCCATGCTACTCTATCCTGTGCAAGCTTCTTCATCTCCCAGTACCTACTGCAACCTACATCCTTCTGAATCTGCTAGTGTATTCATCTCTTGGTCTCCCTATACAATTTTTACCCTCCACGCAGCCCTCCAATGCTAAATTTGTGATCCCTTGATGCCTCAGAACATGTCCTACCAACCAGTCCTTCTTGTCAAGTTGTGCCACAACTCTTCTTCTCCCCAATTCTAGTCAATACCTCCTCATTAGTTATGTGATCTACCCGTCTTACCCATCTAATCTTCAGCATTCTTTCGTAGCACCACATTTCGAAAGCTTCTATTCTATTTTTGTCCAAACTATTTATCCTCCATGTTTCACTTCCATACATGGCTACACTCCATACAAATACTTTCAGAAACGACTTCCTGACACTTAAATCTATACTCGATGTTCATACATTTCTCTTCTTCAGAAACGGTTTCCTTGCCATTGCCAGTCTACATTTTATATCCTATCTACTTCGTCCATCGTCAGTTATTTTTCCCCCCAAATAGCAAAACTCACCTACTACTTTAAGTGGCTCATCAGCTAATCTAATTCCCTCAGCATCACCTGACTACATTCCATTATCCTAGTTTTGCTTTTGTTGATGTTCATCTTATATCCTCCTTTCAAGACACTGTCCATTCTGTTCAGCTGCTCTTCCAAGTCCTTTGCTGTCTCCGACAGAATTACAATGTCATCAGCGAACCTGAAAGTTTTTATTTCTTCTCCATGGATTTTAATACCTACTCCGAATTTTTCTTTTGTTTCCTTTACTGCTCGCTCTATATACAGATTGAATAACATCGGGGAGAGGCTACAACCCTGTCTCACTCCCTTCCCCAACCACTGCTTACCTTTCATGCCCCTCTACTCTTAATTGCCATCTTATTTGTGTACAAAATGTAAACAGAATTCTACTCCCTGTATTTTACCCCTGCCACCTTTAGAATTTGAAAGAGAGTATTCCAGTCAACATTGTCAAATGCTTTCTCTAAGTCTACATATGCTAGAAACATAGGTTTGCCTTTCCTTAATCTTTCTTCTAAGATAAGTCGTAGAGTCAGTATTCCTCACGTGTTCCAATATTTCTGTGGAATCCAAACTGATCTTCTCAGAGGCCGACCTGTAACAGTTTTTCCATTCATCTATCAAGAATTCGCGTTAGTATTTTGCAGCTGTGACTTATTAAACTGATAGTTTGGTAATTTTCACATCTGTCAACGCCTGCTTTCTTTGGGCTTGGAATTATTATATTCTTCTTGAAGTTTGAAGGTATTTCGCCTGTTTCATACATCTTGCTCACCAGATGGTAGAGTTTTGTCAGGACTGGCTCTTCCAAGGCCATCAGTAGTTCTAATGGAATGTTGTCCACTCCCGGGGCCTTGTTTTGACTCAGGTCTTTCAGTGCTCTGTCAAACTCTTTATGCAGTATCGTATCTCCCATTTCATCTTCATCTAAATCCTCTTCCATTTCCATAATATTATCCTCAAGCACATCGCCCTTGTATAGACTCTCTATACAAAGTGTTACAAAAAGGTACGGCCAAACTTTCAGGAAACATTCCTCTCACACAAATAAAGGAACAGTGTTATGTGGACATGTGACCGGAAACGCTTAATTTCCATGTTAGAGCTCATTTTAGTTTCGTCAGTATGTACTGTACTTCCTCGATTCACCGCCAGTTGGCCCAATTGAAGGAAGGTAATGTTGACTTCAGTGCTTGTGTTGACATGCGACTCATTGCTCTACAGTACTAGCATCAAGCACATCAGTACGTAGCATCAACAGGTTAGTGTTCATCACGAACGTGGTTTTGCAGTCAGTGCAATGTTTACAAATGTGGAGTTCGCAGATGCCCATTTGATGTATGGATTAGCACGGGGCAATAGCCGTGGAATGGTACGTTTGTATCGAGACAGATTTCCAGAACGAAGGTGTCCAGGCGGGAAGACGTTCGATGCAATGGATCAGTGTCTTAGGGAGCACGGAACATTCCAGCCTATGACTCGCGACTGGGGAAGACCTAGAACGAGGAGAATGGATGAGGCAATTCTTTGTGCGGTTGACGATAACTCTAATGTCAGCGTCAGAGACGTTGCTGCTGTACAAGGTAACGTTGACCACGTCACTGAATGGAGAGCGCTATGGGAGAACCAGTTGTTTCCGTACCACGTACAGCGTGTGCAGGCACTATCAGCAGTTGATTGGCCTCCACGGGTACACTTCTGCGAATGGTTCATCCAACAATGTGTCAGTCCTCATTTCAGTGCAAATGTTCTCTTTACGGATGAGGCTTCATTTCAACGTGATCAAATTGTAAATTTTCACCATCAACATGTGTGGGCTGACGAGAATCTGCACGCAATTGTGAAATCACTTCATCAACACAGATTTTCTGTGAACATTTGGGCAGGCATTGTTGGTGATGTCTTGATTGGGCCCCATGTTCTTCCACCTACGCTCAATGGAGCACGTTATCATGATTTCACACGGGATACTCTACCTGTGCTGCTACAACATGTGCCTTTACAAGTATGACACAACATGTGGTTCATGTACGATGGAGCTCTTGCACATTTCAGTCCAAGTGTTTGTACACTTCTCAACAACAGATTCGGTAAGCGATGGATTGGTAGAGGCAGACCAATTCCATGGCTTCCACGCTCCCCTGACCTCAACCGTCTTGACTTTTTATTAATGGGGGCATTTGAAAGCTCTTGTCTACGCAACCCTGGTACCAAATGTAGAGACTCTTCATGCTCATATTGTGGATGGCTGTGATAGAATATGCCATTCTCCAGGGATGCAACAGCGCATCAGGGATTCCATGCGATGGAGGGTGGATGCATGTATCCCCGCTAACGGAGGACGTTTTGAACATTTCCTGTAACAAAGTGTTTGAAGTCACGCTGGTATGTTCTGATTCTCTTTGTTTACATTCCATGATTAATGTGATTTGAAAAGAAGTAATAAAATGAGCTCTAACATAGAAAGTAAGCGTTTCCGGACATATGTCCACATAACATATTTTCTTTCTTTGTGTGTGGGGAATGTTTCCTAAAAGTTTGGCTGTACCTTTTTCTAACACCCTGTATACTCCTTCCACCTTTCTGCCTTCCCTTCTTTGCTTACAACTGGGTTTCCATCTGAGCTCGTGATATTCATGGAAGTGGCTCTCTTTTTCTCCAAAGGTCTCTCTAATTTTCCTGTAGGCAGTATCTATCTTACCCCTCGTGAGATAACCCTTTACAGCCTTACATTTGTCCTCTAGCCATCCATGATTAGCCATTTTGCACTTCCTGTCAATCTCGTTTTTGAGACGTTTGTATTCCTTTTTGCCTGCTTCATTTACTGCATTTTTATATTTTCTCCTTTCATCAATTAAACTCAATATTTCTTGTTACCCAAGGAGTTCTACTAGCCCTCGTCTTTTTACCTACTTGATCCTCAGCTGCCTTCACTATTTCATTCCTCAAAGCTACCTATTCTTCTTCTACTGTATTTCTTTCCCCCATTCGTGACAATTGTTCCCTTATCCTCTCCATGAAACTCTGTACGACCTCTGATTTAGTCTGTTTATCCAGGTCCCATCTCCTTAAATTCCCATTGCAGTTTCTTCAGTTTTAATATACAGTTCATAACCAATAGATTGTGGTCAGAGTCCACATCTGCCCCTGGAAATGTCTTACAATTTAAAACCTGGTTCATAAGTCTCTGTCTTACCATTATATAATCTATCTGATCCCTTCTAGTATCTCCAGGATTCTTCCATGTGTACAACATTCTTTTATGATTCTTTAACTAAGTGTTAGCTATGATTAAGTTATGCTCTGTGCAAAATTATACCAGACGGCTTCCTCTTTCATTTCTTACCCCCTATCCATATTCACCTACTATGTTTCCTTCTCTCCCTTTTTCTCTACCCACAATATTATCTATGTGATCGTTCGAATTTAGGTTATTTGTAATCCCTAAGTATTTAGTTTAATTTACAGCCTTCAGTTTCGTGTGACTTATCGTGTAATCGTAATTTAGCACACTTCTTTTAGGACTCATGTGAATAACTTCATACTTTCCCTTATTCAGGGTCAGTTGCCACTTTTTGCACCATACAGATATCTTATATAAATCATTTTGTAAGTCGTTTTTATCATGTGATGACTTTACAAGACGGTAAATGACAGAATCATCTGCAAACAATTTAAGACGGCTACCCACATTGTCTCCTATGTTGTTAATATAGATCAGGAACAATAGCGGGGAATGCCGGATATTACTTGTTTTACTCGATGACTTTCCATCAATTAGTATGGACTGTGACCTTTATGACATGAAACATGAATCCAGTCGCACAACTGAGGCGATACTCTGTAGGCACACAGTTTGGTTAGAAGACGTCTGTGAGGAACAGTGTCGAAAGCCTTCTGTCAATCTAAGAATATGGAATCAATTTGACATTCCTTGTCGATAACACTTATTACTTCAGAGTATAAAGAGTCAGTTGTGTCTCACAAGAACGATATTTTCTGAAACCATGCTGACTGTGTCAATAAATCGTTTTCTTCGAGGTACTTCATAATGTTTGAATACAGTATATGTTCCAAAACCCTACTGCAAATCGACGTTAGTGATATAGGCCTGTAATTTAGCGAATTACTCCTACTTCCCTTTTTGGGTATTTGTGTGACTTGAGCAATTTTCCAGTCTTTAGGTACAGATCTTTTGGTGAGCGAGTTGTCGTATATTATTGCTAAATATGGAACTATTTTATCAGCATACTCTGAGAGGAACCTGACTGGTATACAGTCTGGACCGGAGGCTTTGCCATTATTAAGTGATTTAAGCTCCTTTGTTACTCCGAGGATAACTACTTCTATGTTTCTCATCTTGGCAGTTATTCTTGATTGGAATTCAGGAATATTTACTTCGTCTTCTTTGGTGAAGGAGTTTCGGAAAACCGTGTTTCATAAATCTGCTTTAGTGGCACTATCTTCAGTGACTTCACCATTGTTATCGCACAGTGAAGGTATTGCGTGTTGCCACTGGTGTGCCTTATGTATGACCAGGATCTCTCTTGGTTTTCTGCCAGATTTCGAGATAGAATTTCGTTGTGGAAATTATCGAAAGCATCTCGCATTGAAGTACGCACCATATTTCGAACTTCTGTAAAACTTTGCCAATCTTGAGGATTTTGCGCTCTTTTAAATTTGGCATGCTTTTTTCGTTGCTTCTGCAACAATGATCTGACTCACCTAGTATACCACATTAATTTATGTGATATTTATCTCTCAATTGCTATCGATATTATCTCTTTGAAAACATACCACAACTTTTCTACACGTACATGATCGGATCGGAAGGAGTGAAGACTGTCTCTTAAGAGGGCGTTAAGAGCATTCTTATCAGCTTTTTTAAATAGATATACTTTGCATTTCTTTTTGATGGTTGCAGTGATGATGGAAGTGCACATGTATTTTATCAACACACATACTACAGCCTGGACAGTAACACTGCTGATGGTTTACACCACATTCGTTAAAAATTTTGGCATGATAGCTGTTACCTCTATTTTATTCCTTCCTTTGTTCTCTCAATTTTCCAACCAAAGGGCTGTCATTATGAACAAAAACAGTTTCTTACATTCGATTTATCTACGCCAGTACTCCTCTACCCAACAACTAGTTGGGTTGGGGGATCAATGGGACTTCGCAACCTTTACTCAGTCTTTTGGCCGAGGCTAGTTGCAAAGTGCCATTCCCAAAGTCCCTCCCCCCCCCCTATTCCGCGATATAATTAGTGAATTAATGTACCCTAACTGTTTCCATTCAGTGTAATCCATGGGAAAATGCGAATGTCTGCAAGCTGTGTAACTGAGGTGGAAGGTGGTGACCAGCCTGCTATTCACCTAGCAGGGTGTAGAAAACCACCTGAAAACCACATCCAGGCTGGCCGGCACACTGGCCCTTCGTCGTTAATCTGCCAGGTGGATTCGATCCGGGGTCAGCACGCCTACTGGAATCCAGGAAGCAGTGTGTTAGTTCTCTCGGCTACCCTGGTGGGTCGTTTCTTACATCACTGTGAAACTATTACATCTGGTTCCACCTACTAAGGAAAGATTGTCAGTGCACTCGATGCCAGGGTTGGAGACTGTTGTGAATACAAGCAAGCCTTTTAAATCTTATCTCAGAAACATTAATAACACGCAAAGAAGGTATGTTCCTTTGAACATTTTTATATTATCAAGATTTTTTTTTTCATCACTGTTGAATATCTAAAATATCTTCAGGGAAAAGTACACCTGATTTCTAGTTCAATGTCTCGATTCCTGCCCAACGCATTACCACTGAGTCACAGGGCAGGAATCTGCAAAGCAATGTTATATTGTCTAGCACAAACATTGCTTGGATTGTGCATGTCTCCATTTGAGTTTCCCCTACAATAAAAGAAGGAGTCATGGTGATATGAGTATGTCCTCTGTTATCATTTTCACAACGACCACTACTACCACCACCACCAAGCCATTTTCTGAATTTGTATCACCAATTTCCATCATTTAATCTTGATGAATATTAGTGTCATCCACAACTTCATAAATCATTTACCGAAATATACGTTGAGGTACAGTTCTCTTACTCTCAGAAGTCATGTATGATGATGATTGGTTTGTGGGTCACTCAACTGCACAGTCATCAGACCCAATTTTTAAGGTCTTTTTTTTTACACAGTCCAATGTAGCCACTGTCACGAATGATGATGATCAAATGATGAGGAAAATGCAAACACCCAGTCATTAGGCAGACAAGGTCCCCAACCCAGCCAGGAATCGAATCCAGGATCCCATGATCCAGAAGCAGCAATGTTAGCTACTAGATCACGAGCTGTGGACAGAACTCATGGAGAAAAGAAGTCCGATCTGACTGGTTTGAATGGTTAGGGAGACATGGGGCACACTGCACAATGTAAGAGACACTGACAGAGGTCACCATAACTATTACACTGTAATAACAATAAACACAAGCTGTTGATAAAAACCCCTGCTGAGTGGCAATCATAGAACGAGTGTGGTATCTGCTAGACGTCATAGCAACTTTATTAGGAATTTACTGAGGGCAAAATTGTCTGAAAAGCACCCTGTTTTCATAACAAGAAATCGATCCGAGGCGTTTTAACTGATTTTAATTAAACTGAGAGTGTTCTGGGTGCTGCAGTGTGGGCTCTATACTTTGCAAGATGCTGTAACATTGTAGGATGTATATTAACTGGTGTCCTCAACGAGCATGCTGAAAAATAATTTTTCACTTTCCGCCACCAGGTGAAAATATGGCGCTATAAGCAGTGAGAATGAGGTATCAGGTAGGAATAGAGAAGAACGATCAGACCAATGATAATGGTGGTTCTGGTACCTTTGTTAGCATATGATCAGAAGTTACATATTCAAAATGGTCCACTGCCTCTGCAACTTGATGTATGCATGACATGACATAGTTAATAGTTGTCTACATCATATACAGTGTAATCAGATTGACTGTCATCATATGATAGCTTACTGATCAGGGGTAACCGGATACATCCCCAATAAATCTTTCACATATCCCAACATCCACATGTCACATGAATTTATATCAGAGGATCTCGAAGGCCACATATCTTGAAACTGCCTAGATATGATGCAGATGATACTGAAGTTTACATGAAACCAATGGTTCACTCGACAATGACATACCATCAAAATAATGGTACATGTGTTTTCATGAAATGCTGGAATCACGTTGCATAAGAAGGTCCATATAAAATTCAGATGTCACTGTACTCCTAAGAGGTGCATGACTTGTCATTATCTTCTAGGAACACTGACTGAAAATGAAGGGGGCTTGTGAAATCACACCACACTATCACATAAGCTGGGAGCAGTGGATGTTCCTGCACAAGATTTAGGAGGAAAACCCCCATATGTGACAGTTCTGTGCATTCACAGCCCTATGCAGAGTAAAATATGCCTTGTCCATCCAAAGAATATTCCCCAGCCAAAAGTCGCTCATTTCCATGTGTGCCAAAAATAAAGGCAAAATGAAAGTGTTGTGGCCTATCTTGGGGCTGCTTTAGCAGCACATTCAGAGCCTTCTAGAGATACTAGTGTAAAATGTGCCACCAAATCTTTTTAACTGTTGACTGGGGGGGAGGCAATCAGAGGTAGCGTGTGTGTGGAGGGAGGGAGGGTGGGGGGGGAGGGTGGGTAGGGGAGGGTGGGTAGGGGGGAGGGAGGGAGGGGAGGAGGGAGCGAGGGAGGGAGGGAGGGAGGGAGGGAGGGAGGGAGGGAGGGAGGGAGGGAGGGAGGGAGGTAGAGAGAGAGAGAGAGACAGAGATCCTGTGAGAACACTAGCATTTACTGCAGAATTTGAGGCATCTGCTGCATGATTAGCTGTAGCTAAAAGCAACTTCAACAACCGCTATGGCAATCTGCTGCACCACCCAATTCACTTATTTCTTCAAATTCCTTCATTGTATTCTTCAACACATTTATTGACATGGGGCCTCTTCACAGCCATGTATTTCAATGATATTCCTGCAATGCAGTCCTGCTGTTCTGATAAAACAGCTGTACCACCTGTGCACTGCATTTCTTCTCAATAGGCACTTTATTTCATATGAAAGAGATACCTTCTTAACTGGGTGTATATACAAACAAGAAAAAATTTCCAGATTTCCCAGCTAGAAACGCGCTTGCTATGGTGAAAAACTTTTTATTGGGTGGAAGTACATTTTTCCATGTGAAAAGATGGTATCGTTTCCATAGGAGCTGTAAACCTGATCAATACATTGAATGGTTATGGAGTTATAAGCCTGTATAGAACTTTCTGGCAGTTTAGGAATCTCAACCTACCTGGAGATACGGGCTGGGGAGATACATGGGAGACAGAGAGAGGAAGGGAGGGTGGGAGAGTTAGAGATAAAACAGGAAAAGAACTAGTGCCTGAGGTGCACAGGATGGAAAGGGGATATGGGAGGGGAGGGGGGAAGGAGAGGGATGAGAGGACCCTTGTGCCTCCTCCCTGTGCTTCTGCTACTTGTAGCTTTAGCAGCTCCTGTTCGAAGTGCGCTCGGCTCTGCATGCACAGGACCAAGATTTCAGTACAATTCAAATGCATATTCACTGTTATGAGCATAAGCATCCAGCCATGAACACCTCCACTCCCATGGCCAGTGCTCCATCAACTATCATGCAGCACACTTTGCCCCGTGCACCTCACATCTCTGAGCCCATTATGTCATATGACGTTACTGCAATTAACATGTATGAAGTGTTGCATATGTTCGAATTGTTTAACATGCCTGTAGATACAAGAAACGTTTAAAAACTGGTCTACCTGTAAATCTCATTATGTTTTGTTACTATTGTATCAGTAGGAGGTTCTACTTTCTTTTTGAAACATATATGCACAACACTCTCTCAGCATTTGCATCTTGACAATGACTGATTAAGACATCGACTGTACATATTAAAAACAAAAAAGAAATCCCACTGCTAAGCATTCGATTTTCTGTATTCAGTTGATTAACTTTTTGTCCATGGTACACTGTAATGGGAGTGCTGATGATGAAGATATTGACGCAATTTGCTGTTGTTGCTATGGTATTCCAGAAAATGTAATGAGAACAGTGTCAGTAAATATGTGAAGAGCAAGTGACTCTGAGACAATTATCAGCCACACCACCTAAACGTCCGAAGCCCACAAGCATATATGTAAGATGACGATGATGACTGATGATCTATATCTACATGATAACTCGGCAATTCACGATTAAGGGCCTGGCAGATGGGCATCGAACCATAATTTTTAATTTACTTCTCTACCATTCCACTCTCATTGCGTGCAGGGTTACATATTTCCATGTGAGCTCTGATTTCTCGTACTTTACTATGATGATAATTTCTCCCTACATACACTCCTGGAAATTGAAATAAGAACACCGTGAATTCATTGTCCCAGGAAGGGGAAACTTTATTGACACATTCCTGGGGTCAGATACATCACATGATCACACTGACAGAACCACAGGTACATAGACACAGGCAACAGAGCATGCACAATGTCGGCACTAGTACAGTGTATATCCACCTTTCGCAGCAATGCAGGCTGCTATTCTCCCATGGAGACGATCGTAGAGATGCTGGATGTAGTCCTGTGGAACGGCTTGCCATGCCATTTCCACCTGGCGCCTCAGTTGGACCAGCGTTCGTGCTGGACGTGCAGACCGCGTGAGACGACGCTTCATCCAGTCCCAAACATGCTCAATGGGGGACAGATCCGGAGATCTTGCTGGCCAGGGTAGTTGACTTACACCTTCTAGAGCACGTTGGGTGGCACGGGATACATGCGGACGTGCATTGTCCTGTTGGAACAGCAAGTTCCCTTGCCGGTCTAGGAATGGTAGAACGATGGGTTCGATGACGGTTTGGATGTACCGTGCACTATTCAGTGTCCCCTCGACGATCACCAGTGGTGTACGGCCAGTGTAGGAGATCGCTCCCCACACCATGATGCCGGGTGTTGGCCCTGTGTGCCTCGGTCGTATGCAGTCCTGATTGTGGCGCTCACCTGCACGGCGCCAAACACGCATACGACCATCATTGGCACCAAGGCAGAAGCGACTCTCATCGCTGAAGACGACACGTCTCCATTCGTCCCTCCATTCACGCCTGTCGCGACACCACTGGAGGCGGGCTGCACGATGTTGGGGCATGAGCGGAAGACGGCCTAACGGTGTGCGGGACCGTAGCCCAGCTTCATGGAGACGGTTGCGAATGGTCCTCGCCGATACCCCAGGAGCAACAGTGTCCCTAATTTGCTGGGAAGTGGCGGTGCGGTCCCCTACGGCACTGCGTAGGTCTTCGCGTGCATCCGTGCGTCGCTGCGGTCCGGTCCCAGGTCGACGGGCACGTGCACCTTCCGCCGACCACTGGCGACAACATCGATGTACTGTGGAGACCTCACACCCCACGTGTTGAGCAATTCGGCGGTACGTCCACCCGGCCTCCCGCATGCCCACTATACGCCCTCGCTCAAAGTCCGTCAACTTCACATACGGTTCACGTCCACGCTGTCGCGGCATGCTACCAGTGTTAAAGACTGCGATGGAGCTCCGTATGCCACGGCAAACTGGCTGACACTGACGGCGGCGGTGCACAAATGCTGCGCAGCTAGCGCCATTCGACGGCCAACACCGCGGTTCCTGGTGTGTCCGCTGTGCCATGCGTGTGATCATTGCTTGTACAGCCCTCTCGCAGTGTCCGGAGCAAGTATGGTGGGTCTGACACACCGGTGTCAATGTGTTCTTTTTTCCATTTCCAGGAGTGTAGATGGGCGCCAACAAAATATTATCAAACTCTGACGACAAAATTCGTGTTTGAAATTTCACGAAAATCTCTGGCTCTAGCGAAAAACGGCTTTGTTCTAATTACCGCCATCCCAGTTCATGTATCGTATCCACAGCACTCTCTCCCTGATTTCGTGATAATACAAAAACAGCTGCTATCCTTTAAATTTCTTTGATGTCCCACACCACACTGGAATACTCCACAAGAGGACAGGCAAGCACAGTGTAAGCAGTTTCTTTAGTAGACTTGTTACATTTTCCAAGTGGTCTGCCAAAAAACCAATCTTTGGTTTGCTTCCTCCAGAGCAGTATCTATATGAATGTTATGATTTAATTTACTCATAAGTGTAATCCCTATGTATTTAGTTGAGTTCACAGCTTTTAGGTTTGTATGATTTATCGTGGTAACGAAATTTAGCACATTCATTTCAATACTCCTGTGGTTTACTTCATACTTTCCATTATTTACAGTCAAATGTCATTTTTCACATCTTAAAAACATCTTTATCACTTCACAATTCGTTTTGATCATCTGATGACTTTACAATAAGGTAAATGACAGCATGATCTGGAAACAATCAAAGAGAGCTTCTCAGATTCTCTCTTAAATCGTGTACATAGATCAGGTACAAGAGAGGGCCTATAACACTTACTTGGGAAACGTGAGATATTACTTCGATGACTTTCTGTCAGATATTACGAACTGTTACCTTCCTGGTACAAAATCACGAATAAGTGCAAACAACTAGGATGATACTCCAGGGGCACACAACGTAATCGGAAATCACTTGTGAGGAATAGAGTCAAAAGCTTTCTGTAAAACAAAAAATATGGAATCAATGTAATGTCATCTGCCCAAATTAGTCATTACTTTGCGAGAATAAAGAGCTTGATGTGTTTCACAAGAATTATGTTCTCCGAATATGTGTTGGTTATTTGTCCATAAATGATATCTTGAAGGTCATTCACAATGTTCAAACAGATTATATTTTCCAAAATCCTACTGCAAAGTGACGTTAGTGGTATGGGTGGGCATTTCATCGGAGTACTCCCATTTCCTTTCTTGGTTTCCGGTCTAATTTGTGCTACTTTCCTGTATCTGGGTACTGATCGTTCTGCAGTTGAAGAGTTGCTTATGACTGCCAAGTATGGAGCTATTGTATCAGCATATTCTGAAAGGAACCTGGGTGGTGTACAGTCTGCCCCAGAGGCAATGCCTTTCTTAACGTGGGTGATGTACAGTCTGACCCAGAGGCATTGCCTTTCTTAAGTGTTAAGCTACTCCAACACATTTAGGATACCCACTTCTAAGTTACTCATATAGGCAGTTATTCTTAATTAGAATTCTGGAATACTTTGCTTTTCCTGTGCAGGAATTGATAAAATCCGTCTTCAGTAACTCGCTTTAGTAGCACTGTCTTCAATAACTATACCATTGTTATCGCGCAGTGAAGGTATTAATGCATCTTGTCAATTGTATACTTTACATACAACCAGAATTTCTTTGGGTTTTCTGCCAGATTTCGACACAGAGTGTCGTTCTGGAAACTATTAAAAGCCTCTCTCATTGAAGTTTGCACTAAATTTCGAGCTTCTGTAAAACTTGGCCAATCCTGTGGATTTTGCATTCTCTTAAATTTGGCATGTGTATTTCATTGCTTCTGAAACACTGGTCTGACCTGTTGTGTGTCAGTACCACTTATTAATTTATTTGATATGTATCTCTCAGTTATTACTTATTTTACTTTAAACCACATCTGGGCTATGTTTAGAAAGACTTATCTGAAGGAGTGGAAACTCTCTCTCTTTGGGATGTGTAAAGTGAATTTTTATCTGCTTTTTCAAGGGCATGTATTATGCGTTTATTTTGGTGAGTTTTGATGTTACAGTATTCACTCTTGTGAACTTTTCATGGCTCAACAACATTGTGGTCACTAATCCCTGTACCTGTTACGCTCCCTGTTTGACCATGGTTATTAAAATGTTTTCTCAACCATTTACACTTTCAGTGCGTTTCTGAACTCACTGTGTAAAATAATTTTCAGACACACCATTCAGTTCGCTTTTCGACGACGTTTTATGCCTACCACTGACATTGTATTTTCGCAAATATATCGAGGGTAGACGAAAGTCCCCACCAACTCTAATTCTACAAGTGGCATACCTATTTCAAATGACAAGTTTTCTTTTAACTGTTCAGCATGTTTCATCCAAGTCAGAGCATTGGTGAAGGGAACTTATTAATTTATTCCAGTTCGTAGGTGTAAGCTCCACCCGTACTTATCATACTGTATAGGCTTTCACAGTCAGCATCCCCATTAGTTAAAACTTATGGCCTGAGAAGCCATGGTCAATCTGTAAAACTACTACTTCCTGACGTTTCGTTACTAACAGAGGGCAGCAGTGAGTCAATGACTGGCTGCCAGGCTATGGAGGTCCCAAAATTGCCTGTCCATGATTTATTTGGCTCTGAGCACTATGGGACTTAACATCTCAGGTCATCAGTCCGCTAGAACTTAGAACTACGTAAACCTAACTAACCTAAGGACATCGCACACATCCATGCCCAAGGCAGGATTCGAACCTGCGACCGTAGCGGTCGCGCGGTTCCAGACTGAAGCGCCTAGAACCGCTCGGCCACCGGCAGCCGTCCATGACTTATTTCCAGTATGATAATGAGTTTCACGAACAAACAGAAGGCGTGGCCATGGGCAGCCCTCTGAGTCCAGCTGTTGCTAATGTTTTCATTGAATTTTTTGAACAGTAAGCACTGCAGCCGGGCAGAAAAAGTCATTGAAAGTGGTGTCGGTACGTGGATGGGACTTTTGTGATATGGAATCACAGTAGAGAGGAACTGTACGGTTTCTTGGTGTATCTGAATAGTATTAATCCAAAGATACAATTTACTATGGAGAAACAGAGAAATGGCAACTAATTTTTTTGGACGTATCAGCAATTAAACAGGTAATGGGATTCTAGGGCATAAGGTGTATACAAAAGAAACACACATCGACTATTACCTCCATAAGCATTCGAACCATCATCCCAGGAAGAAGAGAGGTGTCATTAAAACATTGGTGGACAGAGCTAGTAAGTTTATTTTCAAGTTGATCTAAATCATTTACGAATGGCTGTTAAGAAAAATGGATACGCCGACAACGACATCGAGAGAGCACTTCATCCCAGAAGAAAAGTATGTGACAACATGCAGCAACAACTGTCAGCTGGAAAAGTTTTTCTTCCATTTATTCACAATATTACGGACTGTATTGGGAAAGTTTTGGCCAACCGAACACAAAAGGAACTGTAGACTGGGATATACCGACAAATCAGCTGTACCGAAACATGTTTTTAAGGAAGGCTGTCATGAAATAAAATTTAGTGAGACAAGCGTGTTAGCCAGAACATCGATTATTATGCACGTATGTATAGAAAAGCTATAGAAATTCTGGAACACCACAATGATTTCAACACAAAAGGAGACGGCTAAAAGTTAGACAGGATATTGTGGTCGACTTTGTTCCAATCATGTGACGATCGAGTACATTCGTTCAAGAATAATGATGTTAGTCAGAGATAGACTTATAGTCTGCCCCACGTGACATATGTTGGTGCCATTTATGCACACTATATAAACGGGAAATCCATGGCCTGGCAGCCATCGTTTACTCACCTCCGAAGATGTTGGCTGCAGTAGGCAACGAAACGTCAGGAAGAGGTAGTTTTACAGATAGACCATGACATCTCAGATCACAACTTTTAATTGATCGCTACCCTTACTACCTCACAGGAGCTATCTACTTAAATTTCACTACAAGGTAAACTACTTCGAACAGCAATGAACACTACACCACCAAATGTATTTCATCTATTCTTTGTGAATATGCTTAGGTCTCTTCAAAAATTTCAGCTGAACTTATTTAAATACCTATAACAATTTGACATTCAGTGCTTTCTGTTAGCGCTTTGAGCCCTCGTTCTTTTCTAATGCAACTATGACAATTTACAGCTACGATACTTACTGTGTTGTATCTACCCTCTTTCGGTGTTCTACTTGCAGCCTTTGAAACTGAAGCACTTTCTGCACTTACCTGAGACCCTCTAATTTTAAAAAAAGCCCAGTCCCCTCTACACATCCGCATACTCGTGGAACTGCTTCCTTTGTGTAGTTGACTCCTGAGCCATTTAGCTGAATCCATAAATCCACCACTTTATGACGCTAGTTGGGGAATCTGCAACCTACACAGCTGCAGAACTGTCTGGGACTCTGATTCAGACTTCACTCCACTCTATAAAAGAACCACCTTCAGTTCTGCCCATGATGCTTCAGATGGTGAGCTCTGCCTTCATCTCGCACACAAGACTGGCAGTCGTTACTAGCCAGTCACCTGAAACCTGATAGAACCTCTTCCAATCCAATGTGGCACATATTGTTAGCACCAACGTGAGCCACCACCTACTGCTGGCTATTCCATGTCTTTCATGGCATCCAGAAGCACCCATTTCTTATCTGTTAAGACTCCTCCCAGTATGTACATTGGATTCCTTCCCCTCCTATACAGTCGTTTCACTAAATGGTGCCATTACACACCTAACACCGGAGCTTCCAATCACCAGTAATACTACCCCCTGTCCTGTCTTGCACACTGAGAGGCTTTCTCTGGAACATGGCAAGCGACTTCATCTGGCTCATGGATTTCATCAGCCATAGACAGAAATCAAATTGTTCATCAGACGAACTGAGCAGGCTCTCCGATCAGCAACATGGATATTCTTTCCTTGCCACCCACACGCTGGAATGACTTCCCACTCGACCACAAGTGAGAGGTTCAAATGGCTCTGAGCACTATGGGACTTAACATCTATGGTCATCAGTCCCCTATAACTTAGAACTACTTAAAACTAACTAACCTAAGGACAGCACACAACACCCAGTCATCACGAGGCAGAGAAAATCCCTGACACCGCCGGGAATCGAATCCGGGAATCTGGGCGCGGGAAGCGAGAACGCTACCACACGACCACGAGCTGCGGACCAAGTGAGAGGTCAATCTCAGTATGGGCAGTACCCAAGGTGACCGCAGCAGTGGACCAATTGGTGGACAACACTACCTGGAGCTGTGAGCGAAGAATCACCAACTTCATTCACATCTGAACACAGCAATTACTATATCTGTCCATACCAGAGTTGGCATGGTAAATAAACAGACATATACGAAGTATAGGAGTTGAACGTAAGGAACACAGACAATATTTAAAATAAGTCACTTCTTATGAAAACATGTCAGCTCACAGTACTCTGATGTACTACTGCTGCTACTATGAGAGCTTCCACTGGATTGGGCGATCTAAGTGCTGCAAGTAACACAACACAAAGGAGTGATGCAATTCAGCCAGTGGTTCTATGGACCACACAGTTTATAAAGCTTATAAATGTGCCTGATAAATACACACACGTGCACAAAATACGGGATTTGAAGCTAAATAACAATAATAACAATAACAATAATAATACCATTACAACTATAATAGTAGTAGATGTCACGAAAATATACTTACAGCAATTGATAAATAATTCGCTCACTTGTGACAAACATCAAAGGATAAGGACGTCAAGTCATGCATCAAAAGTCCCCATTGTGAGCCAATTTAAGTATTAATGCTGACGAACAGAGAAAATGAGCAAATAAGCTTCTAACGAACACTATATGCTTTCCTTGCAGCAAAGGTGAAGTCGTTGCAGCAGCAGGCATCTGGTGTCAACATAATGCCATTCAATCAAACCTACTGTTTGAATACCAGTGGGTGTAAGCATATTACTCTCAGTGTAATATCGAATAGGGAGTTCTAGTAAGTGGAATTTCTTGAAAACCATCGATTTAGTGATGACAAAGTAATATTCGCTTTGCATCAATGACACTGACAATGCAATGTCTCAAAGCAGATGTCAGCCTTGTTCCACAGAAAAGTTTGTTCTCCCCTGATGTTACCAGGTGATCATACCATCTCTGTAGGGGATAGAGTTGGTACAGTTAAAATATTTAACAACAGAG
This sequence comes from Schistocerca nitens, assembly GCF_023898315.1. Lineage (NCBI taxonomy): Eukaryota > Metazoa > Arthropoda > Insecta > Orthoptera > Acrididae > Schistocerca > Schistocerca nitens. The sequence goes on along the minus strand of NC_064624.1, from coordinate 37,274,275 downwards.
GGAGCACAGATCTACAGGAGCTGATTTTTAACATTTTAATTAAATGCTGTACAGCATGAGCTAGAGTGTTGGCAAAGATGGCAGTCACATATTCTACAAGTAATTTACTGTCGATAGCTTGCCAAAATCTCCACTCATTGGAAACTACCATAGCTCGACTCCATGATGCATTCTGTGCATTGATGGAAGTGGAAATGTACGAATCATCATTACCAGATGTGGGCACTGAATTACGATCTAATTTAAGTTTGTTTATATACCCAGCTGTAAGCAAGAGTTTATAAAAACCCTCCATTTCAATGTAAATAAACAGTTACCACCATAACCAAGTGGACGAAAGAGTCTCACCACAAGGGTTTTTAAATGACTGGTCCTGCAGTGATGAAGGTAGAAACCTGAAGAACGAGACGAATGGACCATTACTTCCTGATATTAGAGGTGCTTTGGTTATTGGGGTTTCATGCTGCGGAAAATAATTACTTTTTACACTGTTGACATATCCTGTGGGAGTCCACTTAGAGCAGGTATATATTTTTCAAAAATTCTGTTTCAATCAAAATATCAACTACTGCAGGAGATTTTGCATGGAGTTAAGGTACTAACATACTAAACTGCCAGCAAAAGCAGTGATATTCCACCACCTGAAAACGTAAAACCAAACAGCATATTCATTTTTGGCAACAACTCTGTGGAAAATCAGGATATCCGCCGACATTTCTGCTTTGCTCGCCACATGGAAGTGAATATAATTTATTTGAGTGAGACATACTTAAGCATACCCAGCATGTTGTCAAAGAAGTGTAATGTTAAAAACTGAGGTGTGGAAGACAATTTGACAGAAGTTACTTTCGTGAAAGTTAGGTCAACTGCAACGAGACCAGTGTCCCTCAGCAACACTTAAGCCAGTAACTGACAGGCTGAAAGAGGTGTCATGGACTATGGATGAAACCAGAAACAGGAGGAGGAGGAGGAGGAGGAGGAGGAGTGCTGAGTTAAGAAAGAACATATGGGGTCATCAGGGCAAAACCGTATTTGTTAGGTAAGCACTCAATATGTTTAACCAAGAAGGCAATAAGAATTGGGAACAAGGAATTTGAAAGATTGCCTAGGCTGTTACAGTTAATAATTTTGAAAATGTCAACTGTTAAAAATATACCCTGAAACTATAGAAACATGTGGTCCAATATCACATATGACCAACGTATGTAAAACCCCAAAAGGATGATGGAAGTCTCATAGAGCGACAAATACAGGATTTTAACTGAACCAGCATTAGCAGCTCCACCTAGTGCAGGTAAAATAGTCAAAGTTCAGCCTGAAACACTAAACAGTCTACATCTAGAATATATAAATTATGGTAACTAAATGGAATCATAGATCGATTACAACTGTTTACAGCTTTAGCTGGTGAAGAGATCGCAGATCACATGAACAAAATATTATCGATCTTACCTGGGCTACGAAAATTAGGCATCGTCGAGTAAGTGTGAAGAGAGTTGTTCATGAGCTTTACAGACCTGCATGCAGAATAAATCTGATAATACGAGGAATGGATTATGCATGGCAGGCTGATCTCTTGGATATTCAAAACTACTTACAATCAAATAATGGTGTCAAGTACATTCTCGCAGTCACAGACACATTCCAATTTCGCTTGGGCCTTACTTTTGAATGTAAACACAGGGAAGGAGGTTTGAGAGGTTTCTGAACAGTTGTTGCAGACAGGACTGAATCGACTGTCCATCAACCTTGAAGACATATGATGGAAGTGAATTTTACGATAGACATTTCAAAGCAGAATTCGAAATAAGTGGGATAAGCCACTACTCAACATTCTCATATTTGGAAACAGTATTGCCAAATGGTTGAACTGGACCATCAAAAATGGAATGTGGAAGCAATTTAATCTTCAATGTATGTGCAAATGGCTGAACATACAGCCAAAAATCATTAACGAGTATAATCGCATTATTCACCACAGAATTAAGAGCAAACCTATTGAAGTCACAAAGGAATTACAAGAAAGCTTTGAACCCATTATGTTCCTCATAGAGCGGATCATATGATGTCAAAGGAACAGGGCATTGATGAAATGGCTTAGTTTCTCATCAAAGCTCAACAGCTGGGTGAACACCCACAATTTGCTATGTAATTCGAAAAGCAAAGCTGAAACCATGCAGTAGTGTGACATGAGTGCTACGAAACGTATCAACAAAGTTGGAGGTGGTATTCTCGAGAATCTGCCATCAGAAGTGTATATCTCTGGATACAATTTCTGTGGAGCTGGAACAAAACTAAAATAGCACCTAGCTTATGGTGATAAGGGCTTTAATGCATTGGACAATGTATACAAAGTGCACATCATTGCCTACACTACAGACAAAGATCACTGTATTGCAGAGCAAATATTCATTGATAAGGCTACACAGGTATGTCAAGGAACAGTAATTCATGCAGCACAAGCTATTTCTGAATATGTGGTTGATAAGGCAATGTTTGCTCGAACTTAAATTGGGTACTGGACTAGCCTTCAAGCATTACTTAATTCAGTTCACTGTATACTAAAGAAGAAGAAAAACCTATGGGATATTTAAAAAATTGGTGACAGCTGCAAAAGGTGCCTTTAGGCAGAAAGAAGGAAGGAAATGATGTGTTAAAACGCCCACGTTCCTACAAATATCAAAGACATCTGGTGGAATAATTCTGTTTCCGATACCTGCATTTGCTGGGCTGTCAGCTACTGGTTTCATTAGCTAGGAGAGCTGATATAATTCAAGCAGTACAGAACGCCCGAAAAAGCGAAAAGTAATTACAAGCAGCTGAAAGGCATAATATGACCATGGAGGCCATTGCTATAGGCGAAGGCCTATATTTACAATACAGGAAATGGCTTTGGTTGTACATAAAGGCCCACAGCAATGATACTGGAAAAAAGGATTAATAACACAGATCTGGTTAAACTCGTCAGCAAACTTAAAATCACGAGATTTTACAGCGTGTTTATAAAGGATACATTGCCTAAGACAATGTGGAAATCCAAGAAACATGGAACTGTCAATTTCGATGTTGTTTGGGGTATGGAGCTCTTGGTGATTTAAAGCCACCTGAAGAACTGTGTTGTCACTTCACCAATAGGAACCAGCTGATGTACAATGTTCGACGCTACCATGACTTCAGTTCATACCTCTGAGGATATTTCTGCATGATATTTTTCCTGAAAATTGCATAAAAACAAGCAGTACGCAAGTCTCCACGTCATTTGAATCTGCGATGTAATTATGTTCACTCTAATCCTAATTGGTTTAAATTGAAAGCAAACTAATTTCCTCCAATATATATGCAGGGGGTAGCGATGTACAGCATTGACTGGCTGGAAACATACGAAAGCATAGCTAACGTCACTGAATTAATAATAAATTGCATCTAGAGAATTGGGAAGTAGTGTCAATTGCAACACTGACAATTCATATGTATACTTGAAACGTTTTGTTAAGGGATTTGAGGTATGAGGTGAAGGCAAACGTTAATATCTTTAAATCAAAGATAGAAACAAAACACATTGCGGACTTCATTCACAAATATTTAATAGGATGATCACTAGGTTTCTCAGAGGGACAAGTGATGGTGCATAATACTGATAAAATTTTTGAGTTAGCAACTGATGAACCAACTGCCAGTCAGTACAATTCGTGGAGAGTGTAACAATGTAATGAATTTTGTACCTTGACGACAGATTAGTCCACATTATTTATGCATTTTTTCCTATAGTGAGTCTCGCTTATAAAAGTGAAGAAAATGACGTCTACAATGAATATGGGCTGCTACATGAAGCAAAGGTGGCGAAGGGCTCACAACCATCAGGAATGTGGCAGGTACTGTGAAGTTAAGCTGCAAAGCAGAAGCCATAAGTCAACTCCACGAGGTAACTGAGATGAATGGCATGACCCATACTAGAAGGCAAGGGAGTCATGGAATGAGAGGGAATAAGATGAGTGATCAGGCGTGAAAGAGAAACGGAATGCCTATCCACAGAGGAGGACATCATGCCAGTATGACTAGTTGTTCAGCATCTTCTGCACTGACTCTCAAACGGGCTCGCGTAAAAGCCACCAGTGGTAAAACATATTCCATGATGGTGGAGTGTGTTAAGACAGCAAATGATGAACAGAAGTGCAGAGGAATGAACTAAACACCCACAGTCTAGTTATGAATGGACATGGTATTTAAAAAAAATGGAGGAGGGTGGTCTGATCCGCTCCCCTGGAAGTACCACTTAGGAGATGTAGGACACTGAGGAACTGGGTACCATGTACAGCCAGGTAAGAATACATGGGAGGACCAAGTCAGTTTCCTATCAGATATTAGCTACAGGAATTTTCTAGTTTCAATGAGTGGAAGAACGAAAGGTGCAAGATGTAAAGATGGTGTAAGAAACTCATTACGCAGCCAAAAATTCATACAAAAGGTTTTGGCAGTGGAAAAGTCAAAGCCACTGTCCATGCTTCACGAGAAAAGAAGATAGGAACGACGCTGAAGACGCCACACAAGGAGACACGTTTGTGTGGAACTGTAACAGAGTGTAAAATCCTTGGCGAAAAGGGAGCTGAGACGCCTGTTGGGTGATTCCATAATATGGTTGCTTGAGATAGCAAAGACAATGATACCCAGGACGAGCATTCAGGCAACCCGTTTTCGTGGATAAATGTGCGTGACAAGTCAAACCATATAAACCTTGAGACAACTTTGTCTTTCAAAACTTCCTCTAGTAAATGGGGCAGACAGCTTCTAAAGTCCCAAATGTACGGACTACAGAGGATACCAGCCCTCTAGCAGATGTATCAGGACGATGGTTCAAAATGTGGAGAGCATATCTCTGCAAGCGAATCATATTGCTGCATGCCTCAGTCCACCAGGGACCAGGACACACTACAGTAAACTTGAAGTGCACGGTGGGGAACATTCTTCGGCGATAAGGATAACATTTGGAAGATACTTTATGTGGTCATCACAGCTGTGTAAAGGTCGTGGGGGAGGGGTATAGCCTACAGTCGGCCTTAGGATGTCAAAGTTAGCGTAAGGAGGGCTATGCGTGAAGTTTTCAGTGAATTCGAAAGTAAAATTCTATGTACCGATTTGACAGAAAACCCTAGGAAGTTCTGGTCTTACGTTAAATCAGTAAGTGTATCGAAAAAGCATATCCTGACACTCTGGGATGATGATGGCATTGAAACAGAGGATGACACACGTAAAGCTGAAATACTAAACACCTTTTTCCAAAGCTGTTTCACAGATGAAGACCACACTGCAGTTCCTTCTCTAAATCCTCGCACGAACGAAAGTATAGCTGACATCGAAATAAGTGTCCAAGGAATAGAAAAGCAACTGAAATCACTCAACAGAGGAGAGTCCACTGGACCTGACAGGATACCAATTCGATTCTACACAGAGTACATGAAAGAACTTGCCCCCTTCTAACAGCCCTGTACAGCGAGTCTCTAGAGGAACGGAAGGTTCCAAATGATTGGAAAAGAGTACAAGTAGCCCCAGTTTTCAAGAAGGGTCGTCGAGCAGAAGCGCTGAACTATAGGCCTATATCTCTGACATCGATCTCTTGTAGAATTTTAGAACATGTTTTTTGCTCGCGTATCATGTCATTTCTGGAAACCCAGAATCTACTCTGTAGGAATCAACATGGATTCCGGAAACAGCGATCGTGTGAGACCCAACTCGCTTTATTTGTTCATGAGACCCAGAAAATATTAGATATAGGCTCCCAGGTAGATGCCATTTTCCTTGACTTCCGGAAGGCGTTCGATACAGTTCTGCATTGTCGCCTGATAAAGTATGAGCCTACGGAATATCAGACCAGCTGTGTGGCTGGATTGAAGAGTTTTTAGCAAACAGAACACAGCATGTTGTTCTCTATGGAGAGACGTCTACAGACAAAGTAGCCTCTGGCGTGCCACAGGGGAGTGTTATGGGACTATTGCTTTTCGAAATATATATAAATGACCTAGTAGTGTCGGAAGTTCCATGCAGATGATGCTGTAGTATACAGAGAAGTTGCAGCATTAGAAATTTGCAGCGAAATGCAGGAAGATCTGCAGCAGATAGGCACATGGTGCAGGGAGTGGCAACTGACCCCTAACATAGACACACGTAATGTATTGCGAATACATAGAAAGAAGGATCCTTTATTGTATGATTATATGATGGCGGAACAAACACTGGTAGCAGTTACTTCTGTACAATGTCTGGGTGTATCTGTACAGAACGATTTGAAGTGGAATGATCATATAAAATTAATTGTTGGTAAGGCGGATGCCAGGGAGAGATTCATTGGGAGAGTCCTTAGAAAATGTAGTCCATCAACAAAGGAGGTGGCTTACAAAACACTCGTTCGACCTATACTCGAGTATTGCTCATCAGTGTGGGATCCGTACCAGGTCGGGTTGACAGAGGAGAGAGAGAACATCCAAAGAAGAGTGGCGGGTTTCATCACAGGGTTATTTGGTAAGCATGATAGCGTTATGGAGATGTTTAGCAAAATCAAGTGGCAGACTCTGCAAGAGAGGCGCTCTGCATCACGGTGTAGCTTGCTGTCCATGTTTCGAGATGGTGCGTTTCTGGATGAGGTATCGAATATATTATTGCTTCCCCCTACTTATACCTCCCGAGGAGATTACGAATGTAAAATTAGAGAGATTCGAGCGCGCACGGAGGCTTTCCAGCAGTCCTTCCTGCGAACCATACGCGACTGGAACAGGAAAGGGAGGTAATGACAGTGGCTCTGCCTGACCTGCCGGTGACTAGCGCTAAGTTGGTTGTACTTCGCAACATGAGCAGAGTGGTCTGGAGCGGATCAACTCGCCGCTGTGCTGGCCATGCGGTGGTGATTAATTGATGTCGGTGTACTTGTTCTGCCTGCCTGTCCGATGTGGAGGTCCGGTGGGGTCCTGTGATACTCTGGCCCGGAGACAACTAATTGCTAAATTTTGGAGTCGTCTGCCAGGTTAAGGTGTGAGCTCGGTTGGCTCGTCAGATTTTCCGCTGGAAGCTCCAGCTGCGGTTTCTGAACTTCATTCTGATGTGGGACGGCATTATTGGAAGTTTATGCTGTGTGTGTGTGTGTGGCACATTACGATATTCATTGGTACTAATTTAATTGCTCAACTGGAGTATCTTTTGTTTATACCGCTGAGTGGGTCGTTACCCACCCGGTCTGCTCAGCGTAACCTTTGGTGGTGCCTGTATGTTCCTTTTTGAAGGAATTCATGTAGGTGGTTCCTGTTACCTGCCCGGAGTTGCGTTCATGTATGGTATATTTGGCATTTGACAAGTTAGGTAAAGTCTGCCTAAGGAAGGCGGTTTTGGACAGTATACGCATAGTGAATTACTTCTGCTTATAATATGGTCTTCTGGGACCTGAACAACACGATCTCGTCAATTTGGTTTGTGTCACAGCATTTAGTGGTATGTTCCGTATATTTATCTTACTGTGTTATTATTAACTTGGTGGAATAGTCGCGTTTGGTGTTGGTAAGGCACTTCTAAGACTGTGGTTTCACTATTCATGTGCGCTTGGCTTTTATTGTTTTGTTTATTAAGATTTGTGTGTGTTGGCTTCTGGCACCTGTTAAGAGCGCCTGAGTTAACGGCGCTGTGGTTATGTGCTGTCGGGATGTTATATTGTTATTTCATTTTTGAATTTTATCTTGTGTTGATATTATCTGTCATGTGTTACAGAACATAACCAAGGTGCAGTTGTGGGAGGCATGTCGGGGAGCTCTCAGCATTTATTTCGGGGACTGTTTCTAGTGGGAAGGCTCTGAAGTGTGAGAGCTCGGTCGTCTGTGATTGTGTTGGGAGTTGCCCTTGCCCTTTCGTTGTATCAAATTATTATTTTGTTATTATATTTATTGGTCGTGTGTTGCGCTTCTATTATTTTATGGTGCCAAGTGCCATTATCTTTCTCAAAGTTCTTTCATATAAATGATTTTAAATCGTAATGCCAAGTTAACTTATTATTGGATCTTGGTTTGTGGTATAAAATCTTTTAAAGCACCATTGTAATTTGTTCTTGCAGAATAAATTTATCTTATTTTATGGTGCCAAGTTGCCATTATTATTAATGTTTTTTAGTTTATTGCTGCCCTTAATGTTTTCCGATTTTATGGTGCCAACTGTCATCATTCTTAAAGGTTTTTGTAAATGATCTTAAGTTGTATTGCCAAGTTAACTTATTATTGGATTTTGTCTCTTGGCTAAACTCTAAAAGCTGTTTGGGGATTATTGGGTGGAAATCCTTGGATAGTTGTCCTATAAGAACACACATTCCAAAGATGACAGGCGAGCTGGACAGTGCAGAACAAGAAGTCCAAATGGTAAGAAATGTGCATGAAATCTGAAAGGAACGTGCGTGCTCTAGTGGTAAGAGATGATTCAGAAGGTCAGCTAAGAGGGAACCTCTTGGACAGGTTCTCTAAGAGCCCCAAAGCAGATGGTGGGCAGTGAAGTTGCCAAGCAGCAAAAAGGAGTGAGGGAGCTGACCAATGAGCTAGAGTAAGTCCGACTTGGTAACAGCAAATGATGGAGAGGTGTAGATCTTGCAAAGAGAAAAGGTGAAATGAGGAAGGGCAATGCTGACTGCAACAGCTAGCAGTCGCATGTTAAATGAGATGGATGGCCAGCATGGCTCCCACATGAGGTGGAATGCTGTCCTTGGGGGGTAAAGGTCACAGAGGACCAGAAAGAAACATGAAAGGTCAAATGGGTTGTGAGGATAATTTTTTTTCTTGGAAGCAGAAAACAAGCGGACACTGCAATTCCAAGAGCAGCTGTAATCCCTCCTGGGATTTAATGCCATGAATTTTCCATTGGAGAAGTCATAATGGGGATTGGGCAAGAGGGAACAAATTAAGATTAGTCACCTTGGTGGCTGCTGAGTGCCAGCCTTCAAAAATCCACTGTTACAGGGGGAAGAGGCTGGAGAATCCTGTTCCATGAGGTCTACAAACATATTGGCTATCTACCTGGGTCAGTCTGAATTCCACGACAGAAAATCGGTAGGCAGTGGGCACCAGAAAAATGGAGGTCAGCCAGGTAAGGGTACATATGCCAACACCACTGAAGTGGATCTCCAAGTCAGCGAAGGAGAAGACCATTTGTTTTTGTTAGAGTTCTTAGAACTTTCTAGTTGACAGATGAAGAGTATGTTTTTAGCTGTAGAAAGTCTTTGCAGGGGTATTGCTTTTGTCCTTTCAGCCTGACAGTTGTGTAGCACGTGATTTCTCCACCAAATGTAAAGATCTGATTGCTTGTTGCGTAGCTGTAGTAGGAGACAGGGATACTATTGTGACCTGTGTGATTTCACTACTGCAACACTGACTTGAAGTTGGAAGTCTTGGTGGGCATATCCTCCGTTACGCACGGCATAGCAAAAATGGTACTGTAAATGCCAGACGGTAAAATGCACGGATTTTGACTAGCTAACAATTGCAAGTGACAGGGTGGGGTTTGATGTCCTTCAATCAGATCTCCTGGATGCTTACTCATTAAGACACTTGGGACATTCACGGGATTACAATTGATACAGCAGAGAGGAGGCGAACAGCTGCCCTCGTGAGCATCTCAGCCAAAAGTAACACACTTGGCCATGTTTTGACTAGATACAAGTTTTATTATAAAGTTGACACTTGTACGAACTCATCTGGTTTGGAATGTATGGTTGGACTGTGATTACTTGACAGCCTCCCTTAATCTTTGAGGCAAAAACTACTCGAGCAAATGGTAGAAAATGAGTGCATGTGGGTCCGCAGCTCATGGTCGTGCAGTAGCGTTCTCGCTTCCTGCGCCCTGGTTCCCGGGTTCGATTCCCGGCGGGGTCAGGGATTTTCTCTGCCTCGTGATGACTGGGTGTTGTGTGCTGCCCTTAGGTTAGTTAGGTTTAAGTAGTTCTAAGTTCTAGGGGACTGATGACCATAGATGTTAAGTCCCATAGTGCTCAGAGACATTTTAACCATTTTTTTTTTTTTGAGTGCATGTGGGCATTAAGTTTGCAACCATCTTTTCCATAAATGAGAAAAATTTCACAGAGTCTCCAACTGCAACACCTTCCAGAATAAGGCATGCATTAACTGTACCAAAGAAATGACCCTCTTCGGTGTGTGATACCATGAGGAACCAAGGTGCATTTGGGAGGGCCTTCAAATCTATAGCCTCATTCTGTTTATGTTTAGTAGACACACGTTAAGATGGTGATTGATACATTGCAAAAGAATCCCCCATGATTGCCAACATCTCCAATGGCATGCTCTTTCCAACTGGGAACCCCCTCAGAGGGGGCTTCACCCACCGTAAATGATTGTTCGCACCTCAGGTCACACCCCCCAAACTCCTGACAGAGGGACCAATTGGCATTTGGGAAGGTAACAGCTCAGGCACTCACCCTTCTGGGCCTGACCTGTATCAGAGGGTACATGAGAACCCTACCCACTGAATTGGAGCTGCCAATTATGCATTACTTTGTCACCTGTAATGTGTCTAACGAATGGGACAGCCTTCAGGAACACACCAGGACGAAGGAGAAACAAAGAAAATGAGGATTCACCAGTTAAGTCTTCACAGCCTTACTGAAAGTCGCACCAGCTACTTACGTTTCTTCATGATGGTGGCCTGTAAACCACTGCAAGCTTGTGCGTTACCTGAGCACCACTGCGGCACCCCATTGAGAGAGGTGTTCAACACTATATTCATTAATCTGAAAGGCTGGGAATCAGCTCCAATTTTTGGATATATAGCAATTCACCCTTTCTTCTAACTTGTTCTACTGCAGTATGATATTAGCTTGTGCCCATCAAGATGAATTTCAGTGATTTCATGTGGCATTCTGCATTAAACACAATACAGCTGCTGATATGCCACCTGAACTTTTATTTTCCTGTATGGATATCAGACATTTGCTCTATTTATCTAGGAATAGTCACATAATGGTTGTTGCAAAGAATAGTATTAATGAATCATTACAGTAGTGCATTTTATAACTGAAGTACTCTTACAATTAATAAACTAAAATTTATATTTCTGAAATAGTTCTGCAGTGAATTATGAAAACTTACCTTGCACTATCAGATGCATATCTCGTTGAGGTTTCCACCTGAAATATTTGAAGAAATGGCCAGTGATTTACAACTGATGAGACAGTAAATACATAGAATTCTATTAACGCCCACCAACATGTGATTGGTCCACAAAATGCTGTAAGTTAGGCTTGAAAATATCATTAAAGAGGACATGATAAACTCTTGCAGTTAATGAAACAGAATGTTAGTAAGAATTCATTCTCCATTTTCTCACTGTCTTCAGTACTGTAAATAACTACACAAGCCAGTAATTTGGTTGTAGCCATACTTTCTACTAGATACTTCACAAAGGAAAGTGACCAATAACATCTTTAATCTGTTATGCACTTACACTTTGTGTAAAATTTTCTTTCACTTTTTTCCGTTATGAAAACTGCCATGCAATGACAGATGAATCCATCATCGTAAGTGACACATTTGGACCTTTGTGCTCTGGGCAGCCCAGACAAACTTGCAGAGGTGAGGAGTGACTCCTAAACCCAACCTTAAGTTCACACCTGAACTACATACAGGCTTGGACCATTAAATATACAAACATTAATAAATATTGGCAAACTCAAAATAGTTTCACACATTGTAAATGGACAAGTTAAAATTGGCACTACAAAATATCACATTCACAGATGAAGAAATACCACAATCAGAGAACTGTAGATTCTTCACGGAGAACACAGGAAAGAAATTCGCGAAACTACTACAGAACTAGGCTCTGCATTCATAAATGGCAATTATGTTGCAAACGGTACCAAATTTTTTGGGAGGACAACGGTTCAATCCCACGCCCGACCATCCAGATTTAGGTTTTCCAGGCAAATGCTGGGATGGTTCCTTTGAAAGGGCATGGCCGACTTCCTTCCCCATCCTTTCCTAATCCGATTAGACCAATGACCTCGCTGTTTTGCCTCTTCCCCCAAACAATCCAAAATCCAAATTCTTCATTACCTCCAGAAGTCTCTCTCCCTGCAATAATTCAATATTTAGGTGAAAGGTACACAATAATTAATGCACATGCACCAATAGATCAGGATAACAATGCAGAAGGTAAAACAGTCCTCAGAACAATGTTGAGAAGCATCTGATGAAGTTCCAGAGAAAAACATACAGATTTTATTTAACTTTTATCCTCAGACTGGCACAGAATGGAGATTAGAACATTATCTGCCTAAACTGCTATTAAATGAATTTATTCACAACTGGAATTTTGACTGTTATGCCATTCTCAAGTGACAGCTTACTATGAACTAAGTCAGTGTTATTAAAGTCATGCTTAGTGCTTGGGGACTGGATATTAAGATGTGCAGTATGACATGACTTTGATAGAAATTAGTACATGAAGTACTACCAATTTCTAGGCATACAGATTACAAAGACTCCCATCTTGTAAAGAAAATTGAATTTGTAAACATGGTTAACACAAGGAAAGTATTACCTCAAAAGGAATTATAAAGGATTCAGACATCCCACTGAGCTACCACTTGAGAATTGTACAACTGCCAAATTAATTTTGAATAAGTACATTCCATATCAGTCCTGGTAGAAAATGTTTTCATTTATGAATGTCTGCCTGACTAGATGTAAGAAAAAAGGGAAACTGCAAAGAAAAAGACATTTAGCATACACCACTAAAAAGATACGAGGACAACAATAATATGATTTGAGAATATCAGACAGCTTGTGTGCCAGTAACAAAGCACAATTCCAAAAAGATGATGAATTCCAGAGTCAGACATAGATACCTGTTGAAATTGACCATTACCACTGAATAATAAAAGTAAGATTGCTGGCCTAGAATAACTGATAACCATGTTCACATAAGATTCAATGAAATTCCATGAAAAGTTCAAGGAGACAACAGCAGAATTCTAAAATACAAGATATATCAGAGATGGCTTAGGACAGGATGGTCCTGTGAAGGCCAAATTGATAGAGGACTAAAGGAGCAAAATACTATTGGAATACATCTGTAACATTTTAGAAGGCCTATGACTATAAAGCAAGACTGCTTTATTTAAAAATTCTTAAAGAATCTGAAATACAGAAGACAACACGGGTCTTCTTAAAAGAACTACAGCCTCATTTGAGATAAGAACAGACTATAGCCAAGGCAATGTACGAACTCCATTCTTCTTTCAGACTATACTAGAAAAGTGAATACTGAACAGATGGAGCAGTTGTCAGAATCTACTACCAGAAGCTGAATACTACTTGGTTAGAAAATTGATAATTTCAAAATTGTTTGTTCAAATTTTGTAGATAATTTAGCAATGCTGACAATGTAGAGAAACCACAGAACAGAGAGAAATAAAAACAGTAGGAAAAGCATGACTACTCGTCTCCTCTGATAAGCAGCAGTGAAGCAGTAATGGGTAACTACAGGACTGCAACATCCCTATCAAATACGAAGTGTGGGAGGGTCAGGGGAAGACAAATTTAAGGATCTATGAGAAGTCATGTAGCCAAATGGTGGGGAAACTGGAACCACAAGAGGAAGACTATAAAAGATGGACTCTGAATTTCAGATAACAGAAGATGTTTATAGTAAAAATTCATTCTCCAAAATTGCAGAACCTCCAACTTGCAAGGTAGTCATTTGGCCAAAATACACATCTGTATCACACAGAATACACATCTGTATCACAAATACTAATTTTAGAATCAACAAAAGATAGTGAAAATTACGAAAAAGAAAAGATATTAGGAAACAGAATACCACCACTAACATTTAAATTCAGAAACAATACAAAGTATAGATAAATATGTAGGAAAATAACTGGAGACAAAATTTGGCATACAAGGTTAATGAGTCTTAGCATACTGAAAAGAAAAACTGTGTAGCAGTACTAAAACCATTAAAAATCTCAATGCCTTACAAGAGTGCACAAAGACCTACAAGAAACTTGTATAAATTAGCAAGATATTTAAAACCAAACCAAATACAGAAACAGGATTGAGTTGGTAAATTCTCCACAGCATAACAGTTCCAAAAAGGCAAGATAGAAACTGAACGTCAGGTGCATGGAAAGAAAAATGTGTACAGAAGAAGTAATAGCATAAATAAATGTAAAACCTTAGCTGGCCTGTAATTGATCAGGAAAAATTTTTTTTTCCATGTTTGTAGTACCTTCTCAGTAATGCATAGCGATCGTATATGTACTGCAAACAAGTTGCAGCAAGCAGCTCAAAGAGTCTCTGCAAATATGCAGATAACAGTATTTGGAGTGTTTTGTTAGGCTACAGCAGTGATTAGAAATATTTTGCAGTGGTGTTGTTATGCTGTCAGTACTGCTTGCATGCAGTAACAAAAGAGCAATGCATTCAAGTGTCACTCCATCAAGAGCTGCACACTGCTGTGGTTACATATCTAGTGAACAAATAAGATCATACAACAACAATGTACATATGTATTCCTTTAGCTCGAAAGTTTGTAACTTGCCTTGATGGTATGGTATCCAGTAACTACTATGACTGAGGTATTCACTCAGTGATTGTTTTCTTGCAGAGAACTAGAAGTATAGCAAAACAGAACACTCGCTTGATGTGAGACAAGCTGTTTTACATGTCTTCAAGATTGGGAGTACTTCTAGGGACTATGGCATATCACAACCACAAACAAGTGAGCACAGTCAATAGCAAAAACATGGAACAACAGTAACCAATAAGCCAAGATCAGGTCATCCCTGAAGAGAGAGCAGGAAGGACAGAATGATTTGTACGCAATCAGCTGGTGTTCCAAGAGAAACATCTCAACAAAGCTTGTGAATCCCTGTAACATGTTCATTGCACTGGTGCATTTCTTCTGCCAATTGAATCCAATGTTACTAGATAGAAATAGATTTCCTGCTGCATTGAATATATGGCCATTTTTAAGGCAACCGGGAATTTTGACTGGAATACTGGACTTGTTATATTAAATTTGAGTATAACACACCTCAATTTTGGAGGCAATTTTTTGAAGAAACAAATGAATTTTATAAACTGCAATATATGGTATCAAGTCTTTGTAAGCCCCACTGGAAATTAATTTGAACAAATAATGAAGGTAACTGAAAATCCATCATGCATTCAAACTTTCAAAAATTATACGTGAGATAGTAATGTGAATCTACCATCAAATGCACAGGATTGATTGACACTGAACATTTCCCATTTAACATTGAAACATGAAAATCTATACATTTAATATTTTGCTCTGGTGAACTATGTTCCTTCTAAGTCAAGAGAAATGCCCATAACCTACTATCCATCGGGGTTACTTTCCTGTGAGAAAAGGCCGACAACTGTGAGGAAGTATTTAAATTCACATCCATGTAACTTTTGCACTTTAATCTTTAAGCAATTTTAGGACTTTCCCAAGGTCAGTGCTATGATGGCAAGTAGAATTTTTGTCACACATTTAAACATAATCATAAACTCATTCACAAACAAAAGATGAATGCGGCCAAAATTAGTGAGGGACAGCAATAAACAAAGGATGCAACAAATCAAAGATTCTAACTCTGCTGACTGATATCTCAAAAAATCAGATGCATAGCCAACTGCTAATTTGTCACTTTCCAGCTATAAAATATTATTCACAAATATTATACAGAAAAACACTAAAATTGAATTCAACAGTACTATTTCAAACTGTGCAGCCCATCTTCAGGAGATAAATAGAGCCCTGTATAGTTTTTCATTAATTTTATAAACACTGATTACAATAATGCTAAATAGTACTACATGTAAGCCAAAATTGCCACAAGCATAAACAATACATCAAACTGTACAGTGAATACATAGTTTGACTGGAACTCAACTGGATCCAGGGTATCTACAATTTGATTAGAACTACTCAATTAATTTGACCAGAGCTAAATGTACTCCACAATTCCATACACCAAAAGACAGCTTATTTTACACTACACCCTTATCCTTATCAAACGTGTATTAGATACTTTTTTGACAAATTAACTATTATGCAGTGTGATCAAGATGTGTCAAGTTCAGTTGGTTGTAATTCAAACTTGGTAAGTGCTATGTAGTAACCTAAAGCACCATGTAAATGAGCAGGAAATTACAATCTCACCTGATATGACAAGTTTGTTTGTATAAAAATATTTCCTTGTATTTAATTACTGTAACAGTTGCATATGATGGCAATTTATCATGTTTTAACTGATAATTAATGTACACTGCTGGCCACCGTAAATGCAACACCAAGAAAGACAAGAGGTAGCACAACAAAATTTATTTTGTAGATAACATGTTGACCAAGTATCAAATGATTACGTTTACAGACGTCTGTGACATGTGGTTCCTGCCAGAATCAGTAGCCGCCATTGTTGGAGATCACCGCTGCCACACGTCTCGGCATTGAGTCAAAGAGACGTTGGATGTGTTCCTGGGGTACAGCAGCCCAAGCAGCTTCCACACGTTGCCAAAGATCATCTGGTGTGGCAGCTGGGGATGTAATCTGGGTCACTCGTTTGAGCAACCATGGACCACATGTTTTCTATCGGCGAAAGATCCGGAGAGCGAGCCGACCAGGGAAGCAATTCAATCTGGTTATTGACGAAGAACCTTTGGACAATGCGTGCCACGTGTGGTCGCGCATTATCCTGTTGAAATATGGCTGTGGCTGAGCCCTGAAGGTAAGGAAGGACAACTGGCTCCAGCACCTCGGATATGTAGCGCCGGCTACTTGAAGTACCAGCAATGCGTACTAGAGGCGTGCGAGAGTAATATCCAATACCGCCCCATACCATAATACCCGGTGCAAGACCAGTGTGGCGGTGCATAATGCAGCTGTCCAGCATCCTCTCTCCACGGTGTCTCCACACTCGAATCCGACCATCATGGTGCTGCAGACAGAAGCGTGCCTCGTCAGTAAAGACAACGTCATTCCATTCTGCCGTCCACATCCGTCTGTCATCACACCATTGGCGACGGAGACGTCTGTGGTTTTGCGTCAATGGTAGACGAAGCAATGGACGTCTTGCGGACAGACCACTCTGCTGTAAACGGCGTCGAATGGTACGCGCAGACACTGGATGATGCGTTACAGACGCAATGTGCTGTGCCATGGTTCGGGATGTCACTGAGCGATCCGTCACTGCCATGCGCACAATTTGCCTATCAGCACGTGCAGTGGTGCACCAAGGTGAATGCGATCGACTACGCCTGTCCGTCGTACCCTCCTGCATCCAACGGTCACATATCCGCATTACAGTTGTTTGGTTTCGTCCAACACGCCTAGCGATTTCTCTGTATGATAATGCATGATCTCGGTAAGCCACTATCCTTCCTCTGTCGAACTTGGATACTTGATCAAAAGATGTTCGCTGTTGTCTACGAATCATAACTGATCGTCTTGTGAAACAACCACAAGGTAAACACACGTGCCGAACGTACACTCGTCGAAATCGCCAAGCGTTAAATGGCGCTATGAAGTGGCGCCACAGACGCACGTGATGTGCGTCTGCGCTGAAATTCTAATCAGTTGCATATCTCATCGCTGCAAACTCATGGTGTAAATTTCACTTGATTCGGATGCTTCCTTCAGGGTGTTGCATTTACGGTGGCCAGCAGTGTAGTATTTATCTCAGAATGTTTCGTAAGGTTCTAAAGCGACCAGCATGGGAAGGTACTTATCTCAAGCCAGGCTTCACAAAATCCTCACCAGAGTACCAACTAATCCAGGAGGTTAATTGAGGAAGGACGATGGGGAAAATACAGAGACAGCACATGAGACACTGGAACTGCTCCTCAAAACTCATTTTCCTCAATATGCTCGGGTGGATAACATAGAGCAGAACGCGAGCCCTGAAAGACAATAGTTCTGAGGCACTCAAAGAGAGGACTGGGAATCAGCTAAGGAGTGTGTCAATTTCAGTAAAATCCTATGGGCGGTGGCAACATTCTAATCGGTCAAGTCACCTGGTCCAGATGGAACCGTTTCAGCTCTCTTAAAACAAATAGGAGACAATCTTATGAGAGTCCTCTGCACGTTATTCCGGGTTAGCCTAGCAGTGGGAGTCATTCCCAATGCCTGGAGGGCAGTGAAGGTTGTCTTTATTCCAAAGCCAGGGAGAATTGATCATACGAAGGCCAAGGATATGAGAGCAATCAGTTGAGTTAATGTACATGCTGGGGACAGGAGGCTAACTAGGGCTCCTCTACATTCAAACTAACACACATAATCAGGTAAATCAAGTGAGACAGCTCTCCAACTATTTGTTGGGAGGGTGGAGAAAGCACTTTCCTTTCAAGAAACAGCCCTCTGCATCTTCCTGGGCATCAAGGGGGCTTTTAGTAACACAACCTTTGATTCCATGGTTAGGTCAACAGAGGTGCATGACCTAGTGACCACTATATGTAGGTGGACTAGGGCCATGCTTAGTGGAAGGAGGGTAGAGGCCACATGATGAATGAAAAAATAGTAATTAACACCACTAGAGGTTGTCCACAAGGAGTTTTGTCCACTTTATTGTGGAATCTACTGGAGAATGGACTCATTGAGGAATTAAATTACAGACAATGCTTTTGCCACGGATACGCAGATGACCTTGTCATAGTAATACCCGGCAAATTTGCTGACACGGTTAGGAATATGGCACAAGGTGCACTGGATATTGTGCAAGACTGGTACATTACATAGGACTTAAACGTTAATCCTAACAAGACTGTTGTGGTACCAATCACGAAGCAGCACATCTAAAGCTTTTTGATGAAACATCTGTGAAGGGGATAGTGAAATATCTAGAGATAATCTTAGATGAGAAACTAACATGGACCCTTCACATTAAGAGCATCTGCTCCAAGGCAAATTGTACTCTAGTGAGTACCAGAAGGCCTTGTGGCAAAAACTGGGGCCTAAGATCCTGATGTATGCACTGGACACACACAACAGTGGTTAGACTTAGGATCTCCTATGGGGCCGTAGTGTCGTGGAAGAATGTACAACAGCAGGCTGCAGCTAAGGAGCTTGCTAAGGTGCACAAACTGGCCTGCTTTGCCACAACAGGCAGAATTAGTAGCACACCAACCACTGGGATGTAAGTCATGCTGGACATGCCTCCACTACATCTTTGGGTTAAGATGAAGGTAGCAGCTGGTGCATACACACTCAAAACTGGTAAAAACTGGATCACATTGGGATATCTAGACACACACACACTAAAATAGTGAGGCAAATATAGGAATGGCTTGAGAAATGCCGCCTGACTATATAACAACTCCCAACTGCTTCAACAAGCCTTACAATACAATAATTGGAAGCAGGGAGCAGTGGGAAAACAGTTTGACACCATGCAGAGGACACTGTCTGGTTCACTGATGCGTCAAAATCAGACCAAGGCGCTGGGGGCGGGGTGTACAGGGTTCAGCCAAAACTGGAGGGCATCATCTCTCTAGGAAAACTGGCCTCGGTATTCCAAGCTGAAATTACTGCAATCAAGGCGTGTGTGGAGGAGAATATATATACACTCCTGGAAATGGAAAAAAGAACACATTGACACCGGTGTGTCAGACCCACCATACTTGCTCCGGACACTGCGAGAGGGCTGTACAAGCAATGATCACACGCACGGCACAGCGGACACACCAGGAACCGCGGTGTTGGCCGTCGAATGGCGCAAGCTGCGCAGCATTTGTGCACCGCCGCCGTCAGTGTCAGCCAGTTTGCCGTGGCATACGGAGCTCCATCGCAGTCTTTAACACTGGTAGCATGCCGCGACAGCGTGGACGTGAACCGTATGTGCAGTTGACGGACTTTGAGGGAAGGCGTATAGTGGGCATGCGGGAGGCCGGGTGGACGTACCGCCGAATTGCTCAACACGTGGGGCGTGAGGTCTCCACAGTACATCGATGTTGTCGCCAGTGGTCGGCGGAAGGTGCACGTGCCCGTCGACCTGGGACCGGACTGCAGCGACGCACGGATGCACGCCAAGACCGTAGGATCCTACGCAGTGCCGTAGGGGACCGCACCGCCACTGCCCAGCAAATTAGGGACACTGTTGCTCCTGGGGTATCGGCGAGGACCATTCGCAACAGTCTCCATGAAGCTGGGCTACGGTCCCGCACACCGTTAGGCCGTCTTCCGCTCACGCCCCAACATCGTGCAGCCCGCCTCCAGTGGTGTCGCGACAGGCGTGAATGGAGGGACGAATGGAGATGTGTCGTCTTCAGCGATGAGAGTCGCTTCTGCCTTGGTGCCGATGATGGTCGTATGTGTGTTTGGCGCCGTGCAGGTGAGCGCCACAATCAGGACTGCATACGACCGAGGCACACAGGGCCAACACCCGGCATCATGGTGTGGGGAGCGATCTCCTACACTGGCCGTACACCACTGGTGATCGTCGAGGGGACACTGAATAGTGCACGGTACATCCAAACCGTCATCGAACCCATCGTTCTACCATTCCTAGACCGGAAAGGGAACTTGCTGTTCCAACAGGACAATGCACGTCCGCATGTATCCCGTGCCACCCAACGTGCTCTAGAAGGTGCTCTAGAAGTCAACTACCCTGGCCAGCAAGATCTCCGGATCTGTCCCCCATTTAGCATGTTTGGGACTGGATGAAGCGTCGTCTCACGCGGTCTGCACGTCCAGCACGAACGCTGGTCCAACTGAGGCGCCAGGTGGAAATGGCATGGCAAGCCGTTCCACAGGACTACATCCAGCATCTCTACGATCGTCTCCATGGGAGAATAGCAGCCTGCATTGCTGTGAAAGGTGGATATACACTGTACTAGTGCCGACATTGTGCATGCTCTGTTGCCTGTGTCTATGTGCCTGTGGTTCTGTCAGTGTGATCATGTGATGTATCTGACCCCAGGAATGTGTCAATAAAGTTTCCCCTTCCTGGGACAATGAATTCACGGTGTTCTTATTTCAATTTCCAGGAGTGTAGGTGCTACAAGGACCATAGCATCTACATCTATTCAGACAGCAAGGTAGCCCTGAAATTATTGGGAGCTCCTGCAGCACAATATATTATTATTGCAGAATGTCACAGGGCTTTGGTGGAGTTAGGGGATTCAATAGCAGAAACTTAATATGGGTCCTTGGTCACTCAGGGATCAGTGGCAATAAAGAAGCTGACAGATTGGCCAGGATGGGGGCAAAGACTCCATTCAGTGGACCGGTACCTGTTCTGATAATCACCAATGCTATGATCAAACGAACTATGGAACTGGCTTAGAAGAAGCACATAGAATACTAGACCAAGGTCTATAAGCAAGAACATGGTAAGGTAACGATGCCAAAGTTGAGCTTTAAAAGATGCTCTGTAACCCTGGGCTCGAAGAGGAAAGAGATTAAACTCATGTTTGGACTGATGACCACTCATGGGAATTTTTAAAAAAACACCTACATACAATGGGTATAATGGAAGAAGACCATAAATGTAGCATCTGTGATGAGAGTGAAGAAACTGCATCACACCTAATCTTCCAATGCATGACATTGGAGAGCAAAGAGACAGAATTTTCAGTGAAACTAGAAGTGAATAAATTGTGTCTAACAAATTATGGGTAGAGAGACTCCTTGCACTATCTAAGGGCACTGGTTGGCTTTACTAGATATACAGCAAGCAATACTGCACAATAAACTGTTTCGGTGCCAGGTTAGACCAAAGCTGTCTTAGCTTCTCTGCCAAAATCAAATTAAATCCCTCATCCTTAGTGAATTTGTGTTCAGGTATTTTTGACAAATTAACTATTATGCAGTGTGATCAAGATGGGTCCAGTTCAACTGGTTGTACTTCGAATTTGGTATGTGCTACATAGTACCTTAAAGCACTATGTAAATGAGCAGGAAATTATGATCTCATCTGATATGACAAACTCATTTCTATAGTAATATTTCCTTGTATTGACTTATTTTAACAGTTGCATATGATGGCTGTTTATCATGTTTTTACTGATATTTAATGTTAATATTTATCTTAGAATGTTTGGTAAGCTTCCAAAGTGACCAGTATGGGAAGCTGTTTATTTCAAGTTGATTAGTTTCAATAAGAACAATGTACTTTCAATCACTTATTTTAATTAAGTTTTGTAAGATGTTTTGAGAATGACTAGCATGGTATGGTTTCTTGAGGTTTTAAATAAACAGTGCTGCTGTGCCTCATGGTCTTTGGTAATGTATGTGTGTTTCTCGCATAGTCTGGGCCGGTGAACTGTTACTGTTAAGTCTGCATAGGTTTTCACAGTAGTTGAACCAAAGTCTCTGGGCAGCCAACCAGTTGTGTCATTTCAGCTCTCTAAAATTGTATAGATGATAAGATTTTGAGCAATACATGAGGATTTTGGCATTTTCTCATTCCATTAAATTGTTGTATGTTTTTGTGACTGACGAACTCTCACTTTGCGCAACTGATAGTTCTGTTTTGTAATGAACTTTGATTGACAGTGACAAAGCATCACTGATGATTAATACCCAGCTGGACTTAGTTCCGATTTCACATTAGCTTATGTAACTGGGGAATCTGTCAAATATTCATAATTATTCACATAATTGAACTGCATTATGTTCAATCTAACGTGTTTAACCTTGCTATGTGATCCTATATAATTCAATTTAATGATTTTAAGGATGGCCATTTCTATTTTTGTGTCTTACATTGACAGTACACCATTCAACTTAACTTTGTCACTGTGTTTACATTTCCTTATTTAGTTGTCATTGCATTTAAATTCGTTTAAACAACTTGTTTAAGTATACATTAACTATTACAAGATATGCCTAACTTCATACTTTTAGATGTTGCTTGACTGACAGGTGGTTTTAACAGGGTAGATACTCAGT
The DNA here is from genome assembly GCF_023898315.1 of Schistocerca nitens. NCBI lineage: Eukaryota > Metazoa > Arthropoda > Insecta > Orthoptera > Acrididae > Schistocerca > Schistocerca nitens. The sequence goes on along the minus strand of NC_064624.1, from coordinate 37,251,346 downwards.
GGTAGATGGCCTTGACCCATGCATGGGACTGTAGAGAGACATTCTGAAATCAGCTCTGTTCACTACCCTGAAACTCAGTACATCATAGGACCAATTTCAAAGCATTAAGATTACACATCTTGATTGAATTTTCACAGTAAGCAATCAGCACACAGTGTCAGTAGCTGGACTGAAATCACTATCAGTTGCCCTATTGGCATACAAACTGAAGATAATAGACACAAGGCCAAATATTCAATTTTCTCTTTCAAATCTATTTCATTGTGGAATATCATAATGGAGTTCCTCCTTTCAGTACCGGCATAAACATCATAATGACAGATTCTGAGATGATCAATTTTTGCTGATTTTATACTGTGTACTCACTTAATAGAGAAAAGGCACCTGGGCAATATGAGATGGCTGTACAATACCACTCATATTACACTTAACTTGTTCCTTCTCTAACTGCAGCATATCAAACATCTCTGAGCCCATGGAAGTTTCCTAGTGGCTGGAAGAAGGTACCAATCAATCATATTCTCAATTAGTGTCACCTGATAGATGTACATAATCATAGCAAAATGAAACATGTGCATGAATAACGCTGTATGGTATATTTCCAAGTTTTTAGGATATCGACAAAAACTGTTAATAAAAATGTAATAGCAGATATTTATTGTTTGCAGATGCAGACTGTTGAAAATCGTTGGTTGTGCTTTTTAAAATTGCACTAAGGATAGGTTTTAGAAAATACATAACTATTAAAATGGAAAAAAAAGTGTATAGCAACTGATATACAGCATTGCTGTATATCACACTCTACTAGAACTATAAGGTTGCCTAGAGTCTCAAAGTTTTAAATAAAAAAATTATATCAAGATACAAATTAATATTTATAGTAAACTGATTGCTTTGGTCTTAAATAAGTAATAGAACATGAGTTTGTTTTGAAGTTGAGCCCAAAGCTGGCACATTACACTCAGTTCGCACACTGAATGTTTTCATAAAATGCCTGGATTTTGATTCCCTGTATTTCATCACATCCAATAGATTGACTTTCTTCTCCTTACAAGATTCAGTACCCCATTGTAGAGCAACCAAAAACCAAAATCCAATAGAATTTCTTTTACTTCAAGTTCAAAAACATGTTTCACAATACAATGTCTTTCACATGGATGAAACCGCTTATGCCTTGAGAATCATCACTGCTTAGCTTCAACCAGAGCACAGCAGTAATTTTCAAAGTAGGTGGCATTTTGTGAACCAGCTCAACAGATCCGATGCCCTTGTCTTCCATCATCTCCTTTATGGTCAACTTCGAAGGTTCTACAGTGGCCTAAGCAATGACATGCTTCCATTCTAAAGGAGCCATAACTTTTGACACTTTCTTTCCTCAATCACTGCAAAGTTCCTGTCACAAGGCAGGAAACTATCACTCTAACATAAAAACTTTTTATGTATTTTTACACAGTACTTGCAGTTGACCAGATAGAAATAAAGTGCTAAAATTCTCCAGTTATCGTTCTGCCCAACATGGTGGTCAGACCATATAATTAGTTTGTGTCCCATACCCTTTTCAGGCATCACAAATTTAATCAGACAGGAAACTATTTTGGCTGAACCACACCTTGCACCAGATCCATCCCCTAAATTTACCGTGTTAGTTAAGTACCAGTCATGAACCATGAAATTACATGACGGCAACTGTCTCTGGCAAAATACCATGGAATGTGCCAATTTATGACAAAGTAGAACGTGTTGTATGTCCACGCATGTAACATATACAGGGTGATTCAAAAAGAATACCACAACTTTAAAAATGTGTATTTAATGAAAGAAACATAATATAACCTTCTGTTATACATCACTACAAAGAGTATTTAAAAAGGTTTTTTTTTTCACTCAAAAACAAGTTCAGAGATGTTCAATATGGCCTCCTCCAGACACTCGAGCAATATCAACCCGATACTCCAACTCGTTCCACACTCTCTGTAGCATATCAGGCGTAACAGTTTGGATAGCTGCTGTTATTTCTCGTTTCAAATCATCAATGGTGGCTGGGAGAGGTGGCCGAAACACCATATCCTTAACATACCCCCATAAGAAAAAATCGCAGGGGGTAAGATCAGGGCTTCTTGGAGGCCAGTGATGAAGTGCTCTGTCAAGGGCTGCCTGGCGGCCGATCCATCGGCTCGGGTAGTTGACGTTCAGGTAGTTATGGACAGGTAAGTGCCAATGTGCCTCTCCATACAGTTGATTGTGGAATTTGCACCTCTCTGCTAGCTCTGCGAGTCGATTTTCCTGGGCTGCGAACAAATGCTTGCTGGATGCGTGCTACATTTTCATCACTCGTTCTCGGCCGTCAAGAACTTTTCCCTTTGCACAAACACCCATTCTCTGTAAACTGTTTATACCAACGTTTAATACACCACCTATCAGGAGGTTTAACACCATACTTCGTTCAAAATGCACGCTGAACAACTGTCATCGATTCACTTCTGCCGTACTCAATAACACAAAAAGCTTTCTGTTGAGCGGTCGCCATCTTAGCATCAACTGACGCTGACGCCTAGTCAACAGCGCCTCAAGCGAACAAATGTACAACTAAATGAAACTTTATAGCTCCCTTAATTCACCGACAGATAGTGCTTAGCTCTGCCTTTTGTCGTTGCAGAGTTTTAAATTCCTAAAGTTGTGGTATTCTTTTTGAATCACCCTGTATATTGTTCCTTTGTAGCCATTTCTGTGTTGTTTTTTAGCAGTTTGTATGCTCAGTCTGCTTTTGTATGACAACTGACTAAGTTCTATGTTGTGCATTTGTATCTCATCTGAAGCTGTGATCATAAAGAATCATTAATTTCTGCACAGATTGAGATTGTGGTACAGACATTCTTTCGAAGATTTATTCTTACTTCGAGAAACTCAAACTGAGTTCTTGAATCAGGGACCTGTCATCATTTGATATGACATGTGGCCTACACAAATATTTTCCTCAACCATCTTCAGGAGTGGTCACTCCACTTTCCAGTTTATGTTGAAGAGAGAGTTTTCATTGCTGGGTGATGCAAAATATGTCAAGCAATGTTTTTTGACACACTTCTTTTGAGTGGACTTCATATTTGAAAGCAGCTTGTCTCAATTAAGTACTGTCTGTCTTACCTTCCTTTCGTCTGCCTGGCACATCTATTTACGTAGAGTTTATCGAGTAAATTGCCTTTTCATTGTGCATCAAGGCATGGTATTCTCTGTACAGCCTTAATTTAATTTACGTATTTATGTCCTAGAATCCTTCTTTTGAACACACTTTTGTGTTGCACACATGGTGCTGAATCATGCTGTCAATACTACTACCCAATATTCAACTGAATTATCATACTCCACATTCTCTTTCAATAATATAGCAGTGTGTTTTCTACTTTTTCATCACTGATAAAGACAGAACTGCAGTTAGTTTTATTCATGGTCTTAGAATTATGGGACAAATTTCAAATTTGGATCAACAACAAGTAATGGAAAATCCGGGAAGGAATGTAACAATATTATAAAGAGAAAACTTGATCGGTTGGTTGGTTTTGAGTATAAAGGGACCAAACTACAGGGTCATCAGACCCTTTTTTCCTGACAGAAGCAAGGCTCAAGGTACAAAAACACTCAGCAGCACACCTAAAAAGAAAATGAGTGGAATGAACAAAAAATGGGGAAAACATACGCCACAAAGAAAAGCAGAAGAAGGTATTAAAACCATAGAGCATATAGTCTGGGCTGGCTGATCACAATAATAAATGAGGATGAGCCAGCCACTCTGCAACATATTAAAACGTCCACCTGAAAAAGACAAGGCGAGAAGAGCACATGTAGGGTAAAGATGACAACGAAGACAAACAAATGCAAAGAAAGTGCGACAGAATTACAATGGAGGGAGGGTGGCGACCTCAGAGAGAAGGCTAAATGCCCACCCTTGGATTGTATGACGAAACCCCCTCACAAATAAAACCTAAAATTAAATCTGCAGTTTGAAACATTGTTACCCAACACCAAAGGTGGGGTTCTTGGAAGGTTAAAAGTCTGCCGTAGAGTGGTTAAAAGTCAGCAGTCCAGCAAGATGTGGATGACAGTCATATGTGAGCCACAGTGACACCGATGTGGGTCCTCACGACAGAGGAAGTAGCCATGTGTTAGCCAGGTATGGCCGGCATTTGTTTGGTTTGGTTTGTTTTGGAGGAGGAGACCAGACAGCAAGGTCATCAGTCTCATAGGATTAGGGAAGGAATTCGGCCGTGCCCTTTCAAAGGAACCATCCCGGCATTTGCCTGGAGCGATTTAGGGCATGTATGGCCAATGCAGAGCCAGCAGAGAACCACAGAGTCCCTGCGACAGGATTGCATGGAGTCTTTTACACATTTGTAGGTTCCTTAAGGGCACAGAGTTTGTTGTGCATACTGAGATTATGCCATTCGGTCTCCCAAACCTGAAAAACCTTGTGGTATAATAATGATCACAGGTCAGTTACAGGGATGCCGACCTCCATAAGTGGTTTCCGCTTAGCCCGTTTGGCCAGCCTGTCGGAAAGTTCACTTCCTGGGGTTCCAATGTGGCCTGGGGTCCACACAAACAACATGGAATGACTGGACCATTCCAGGGCATAGATGGATTCTTGGATGGTCACTACCAAACGATGGTGCAGGTAGCACTGGTCGATAGCTTGTAGGCTGCTCAAGGAGTCAGCACAGAGAAGAAACGACTTGCTACGGCACATTGGATGTGCTCAAGAGCACGAGAAATGGCTGCCAGCCTTGCAGTCCAAACACTGCAGCCGTCTGACAAGGAGTGCTGTTCAGTATGTTCTCCATGAACATATGCAAAGACAATGTGACCATCACCCATGGAGCAGTCCGAGTAAACCACTTCACGGTCCCGGTACTCGTCAAGAATCGAGAGGAAGTGACAGCCGAGAGCTGCACAGTTAACTCATCCATTAGCACCCTGTGAATGGTCCAGGCAAAGCTTCAGCTTCGGTGTACACCATGGAGGTGTACATGAATGGACCTTGAGCATAGGTGGTAAAAGCAAGGACTCCACTTCAAACAGACAATATCAGTTGCGAACTGCAGTCATAAGCCCTGACCTGGGCCTCCGATGCAGGAGATGAAATACCGTGTATGGGATACGGAGATGGTAATGTGGATGCTCTGGAGAACTATGAATGTGTGCAACATACCTGGCGAGCAGTTGTGCATGTCTAACCTTCAATGGAGGGACTCTGACCTGGTCACTGGACTCGTCCTGAAACCTCCTGTTGCCAGTCAACCGGGTAGAGTAAACATATCGCTGAGGGCGCCACCAAACATTAAACCAGTTTCCCATAGTCAAGACGAGATTGAACAAGGGCTCTATAGAGCTGCAGCAGCTTAGTGCGATCTGCACCCCAGTTGGTGTTGCTCAGGCACCAGAGGGCATTGAAGTGCTGCCAGCAGTTCCACTTCAGCTGACCAAGATGAGAAAGCCACGTCAATCACGTGTTGAAATCCAGTCGTAAGAATCGATATGTCTCCATTACAGTGAGTGGATCATCTTTAAGGTAAAGTTCTGGCTCCGGATGAATGGTACGACACTGACAGAAGGGCATGACACACAACTTCGCAGCTGAAAACCAGAACCTGTGGGCTAGACCCCATGACTGCACCTTGTGAATGGTTCCCTGTAGGCACTGCTCAGCAACACCAGTACTGGAGGAGCTGCATGAAATACATAAGTCATCTGCGTACAGAGAACGCGAGACCGATGGCCTGACAGTTGCTGCAAGGCAGTTAATGGCCCCATTCTCCTGAACGTGGGGCAAACTACGGGAGGCACCAACTTGGACACAGACAGTACAGAGCGATAGGAGATTTTGCATAAAAATCTGGCACGGGCTCTGGAGACCCCACTCATATAATGTGGCAATGATATGATTTCGCCAGGTCGTGTCTTAAGCTTTTCATAAATCAAAAAAGACGGCAACCAGGTGTTAGCGTCTGGAAAAGGCTGTTCAGATGGCAGACTCAAGGGAAACTAGATTATCAATGGTAGAGTGACCCTGGCGGAAACTGCCCTGGCATGGAGCCAGTAGGCCACATGACTCCAGGACCCAACACAACTGTCGACTTACCATACGTTCTAGCAGCTTAAAAAGAATGTTGGTGAGGCTGATGGGCCAATAACTATCCACATCAAGTGGGTTTTTACCGGGTTTGAGCACTGGAATAATGGTGCTCTCCCACCATTGCGATGGAAAGACGCCATCGCACCAGATCCAGTTGAAGATGATAACGAGATGGCACTTTTAGTCAAACAATAGATGTTTCATCATCTGACTGTGGATCTGATCTGGCCCAGGAGCTGTGTCAGGGCAATGTGCAAGGGCGCTGAGGAACTCCCACTCTGTAAATGGAGCATTATAGGGTTCAATGTGACATTCTGTGAACTAGAGTGCTTTCCTTTCCATCTGCCATTTGAGGGTGCAGAGGCTCAACCGTAGTGCTCGGCAATTGCCTTTGTGTCGGTAGATAACACACAATTGATGTTAGTGCCAGTAACACTTGTCGTGGTCTGGTACGCACATACATGTCCGATCTTCTTCCCGACTTAGGAAGGTGACGTACGGCACCAATGGTCGAGACATACCTCTCCCAACATGCCTGTTTCCGTCTTTTTATAAGCTGGAGAATGCGAGCATGAGCCCTTCCAAAGCTATTAACTGTGCTAGGGAAGAGTGTCACTTACGTCACTGTAGAGCTTGTCGATGCTCTTTAATGGCCTCAACGATTTATGGCGACCACCAAGGTTTTCGCTGGAGCACTATAAAGAACAAGGGATCGTTAATTCTGTCACAGAAACGATCGTTCTAGAGACCTGCTCAACTACCACATTGATGGTACCATGTGATGGAGTTTCAATGGTGACAGCAGAGGTGAAAGCTTCCAGTCTGCATTGTTTAAAGACCATCTTGGTAGACATCTGGGGAGAATGGTGCTGGGGGAGTGACAGGAAGATGGGGAAGTGGTCACTACCACACAAGGCATCATGGGCTCTCCAGTGGACAGATGGGAGAAGTCTTGGGATGCAGAGGGATAAAGCAATGGCCGAGTAAGTGCCATGAGCCACACTGAAACGTGTGGGGGCCCCTAGTATTTAAGAGGCAGAGGTCGAGTTTCGACATCTCTAACTTGACCAGTAAGCCTAGTGCCACCCCACAATGGGTTATGGACGATAAAATCTCCCATAAGTAGGAAAGGTTTAGGGAGTTGATGAATCAGTGCAGCCAATGCTTTCAGGGGTACTGCACCATCCGGATGATTATATATGTTGCAGGCAGTTATTTCCTGCTTTGTCCTTATCCTGACAGCCACAGTTTCAAGAGTGGTTTGAAGGGGCACAGGTTAACTGCATACTGAGTTCAGGCCATAGACAAGAACTCCACCTGACACACTATTATAGTTGCTACAGTTCTTGTAATACCCCCTATAGCCATGAGGGGCAGGGGTCCGCATTGCCAGGAACCAGATTTCCTGGAGGGCAATGCAGAAAGCAGGTGTAAACCTAAACAGTTGCTGTAGCTCAGCCGGGTGGTGGAAAAAGCCGCTGCTGATCCACTGGAGGATGAGGTTATTGTGAGGCTGGGAAGGCATGAAGCATGCAAGGAGGTAGGTTACACTTCAGCGTCACCTGCTGCCACCGATTGAGTATTTGTATCCGTTCCTACTGTGAATGAGGCATCAAGTGATATCCAGGTCCTCAGTAGATGCTGAGATCTCCACCTCATCCGCAGGTATAGAACTGGTAGCTAGTAGTGGTGTTGAGGCCACCTGAGGGTTCTTTTTCTTAGCAGACTTCTTTTTTTTGTTTTTTTGCCCTCACTTCTCTTTAGGGGCTTGCTGGGAGGACTTCTCTGAAGTAGCTTCAGGCATGGAGAAGACCGTGCATCTATTTGACCAGCAGCTTTTGGCTCCTTTAGCCACTGGCGAGTGTCCGCTGTAGCATTAGTGGAGACCTTGGGAGAGAAGAGTCCCAAGCGACTGCTTCCACACGATATGAGCCAGAAGAGGCTGTTGCTTCTCTGGCTGGTGGGTGGGGACTGATGTCCCCTGCATTTGGGGAGGAGGGGGGCCTTGCTCCTAAACTAGGTACTTGTGATGGCGATGGTAATGTAGCTGCATCATATGTCGACGTCAACCATATTCGGTTGTAATCGTTCAAATTTACATTCAGCCTCTTGGTAAGTCAATCTGTCCAGGGTCTTGTACTTCATGATTTTCCGCTCCTTTTGGAGTACTGTGCAGTCTGGCGAGCCGGGGGACTGCTGCTTTCCGTAGCTGATACAAAAGGGAAGGGGCACACATGGAGTATCTGGATGCAGTGGACATCCGCAGTCTCGACATGTGGCACTGGAAGTGCAGCGGGAAGACATGTGCCCTAATTTCCTGCACATAGAGCACCGAATATGGGGAGGAACATTTGGTTTAACATCACAGTGGTAGATCATCACGTTGACCTTCTCAGGCAATGAATCATCCTCAAAGGCCAAGATGAAAGCACCAGTAGTGACCCTGTTGTCTTTGGGTCCCCTGTAAATGCGCCAGATGAATAAAAAAAAAACCACCATTCAACATTGGCACAGAGCTTGTCAGACTGCAAGAGGAGGTCGCAATGCAAAATAATCCCCTGGACATGTTGAGGATTTTATGGGGAGTGACAGAAACAGGATTATCACCCAGACGGTCAGAAGTGAGTAATGCCCGGGATTGGGCTGGAGCTGCTGTCTGAATCGAGACTGCACGGCTTCTCATATTGGACAGTGCTGCCACTTCCTCAAACTTATCCTCAAGATATTAAAAAACTGAGGCTTCATGGGTAGAAGGAGTCCCTGTCCATTCTGCTACAGACTAAATACCGAGGCGAATATGGCTATCTTCTTTCTGTAGCCCTATGTTTCTCCCATGGTGTAGCAAGGGAGGGAAAAGATTTAGGATCATATCTGTCAGCTTTGTACTCGATCTTGCCTTCTTGGAGACAGCTGGTGTCTTACAGTCACCAGTAAGGGATGACTTAGTCCACTTCATTGTGGGTCATCTGCCCTGATGCCACCCATTCCAATCATGGGCTCTCCCCATGGGTGCTACCCAGCAACAGCGAAGGCCACATAGCATGCTGGCCATTGTCAGGAGTCCTGATGCCTCAGGAAGACAGGCATCTACTCCTTGGCATACATGGGGAGTTTACAGATCAGGCATCAGCAGTGCGATCCCTGTGTTGTCAGGGGACTACCACCAGATGGGTACATGATTTCCCCACCACAACGTAATGGCTACTGTGCTGGATATTGGGTGCAGAGAAATCCAAACTGCCATGAGGGTGAAAGAGTACAGGAGAAAATGGAAGAAGATGACATACCCCGCAAAGTGTGCTCATCCAAATAGTTGAATTGCTGGTGGAGATGGAAAGCCAAGACAATAGGCTCAGGACATCCAATCTAGGGGAACTATGGATAACTCATGCACCACGTAAGGCATCCTTCCCCATATGGCCCGCACTTCAGTAGAATTTGGAAAGTGGCAGGTCAATCCATAAAATGGGACCTGAAGTTATAGGGGACAAGAGTGAGAGACTTGTTTTAGTCACGCCTTACGACAGGCAGGGATACCTTAAGCCTATTCTAACCCCCAGACCTGCAGGAGGAAGCAAAGTTGACATTTGCCATATTGCAGAGATGCTAAGTTGCAGATAGGAACAACAAAAAGAGTGTGACAAATAAAACTTTTGGCCCATAAGCCTTTCGTCAAAAATAGATGACATACACACACACGACTGCAGTCTCGGCAAGTTTAGCCACACTGTGAGCAGCAGCACCACTGCATGATGAGAGTAGTGACTGGGCAGGGGAAACAAGGAGGCTGGAGTGGGGAGGGATAGTTGGGTAGGGGTGACTTCCAGTGCAGTGCTGCTGGGGAGCATGCAAGGATGAGGTGGAAAGAGGGTAGGGCAGCTACGTGCTGTCAGGCAATTAGACAGCGGGCAGGGGAGAGGTGGGAAGGGGGGCACCAGCAAAGGAGAGAAGTAAAAAGACTGGGTGCAATGGTGGAATGATGAGAGCTGCATGGTGCTGGAATGGAACAGGAGGCTGAATGGGTGAGGACAATGACTAATGAAGGTTTAGGCCAAGAGGGTTATGTGAATGTAGGGGAAGTTCTCCCTGCACAATTCAGAAAAGCTGGTGTGGTGTGAAGGATCCATATGGCACAGACTTTGAAGCAGTCACTGAAACAAAGGATGTCATGAATAGCAGCATTCTCAGCAACCAGGTGGTCCACTTTTTTCGCTGGCCATTCATGCAAACAGGTGGCTTGTCGGGTGTCATGCCCACATAGAATGCAGCACAGTGGTTGCAGCTTAGCTTGTAGATCACATGACTAGTTTCACAGATAGCCCTGTCTTTGGTGGGAGAGGTGATATTTGTGATGGTGGTGGGAGGATGTACAGGACAGGTCTTGTATCTAGGTCTATTGCAAGGGTATGAGCCATGAGGTAAGAGGTTGGGACCTGGGGTTGTGTAGGGATGAACAAGTAGATTGTGAAGCTTTTTGGATAGTGGAATACCACTGTGGGAGGTGTGGGAAGGACAGTGGGCAGAACATCTCTCACTTCAGGGCACAACAAGAGGTAGTCAAAACCCTGGTGGAGAATGTAATTCAGTTGCTCCAGTCCTGGGTGGTACTGAGTTACATGTGGAATGCTCCTCTGTGACCAGACAATGGGAGACTGGAAAGATAAAGCATGATATATTTATTTTTGTACAAGGCTGGGAGGAAAATTACGATCAGTGAGGGTCCTCTGTATATTTTACAGACTATAAGATGCTACAGGCTATAGGGTACACATTCATACTTAAGCACTTTTTAAAAAGTAACATTTTTACAATTTGTAATATTAGATTGCAAAGCCAGGCTAACAACAATTCTTAGTGTATAGAACCGCACTGACCTAAAGGCCCCTGAATACCAAAATTGACCTTCTCCTTCATAATGACTGTCTTCTTCATATAAGAGATGGTCTTCACCGCCCACCAGAGCATTACCTATGCAGTACTTATTGACATTTTGGTCAAATATTTCTTCTCTTACGCTTGACAACAACTTTTTTCCAGTGACACACTGGTGTGATTGTAGGTCCTTTCAATGCTCTCTCTGGTGTAAGTCCTTGTTGGGTTTCGTCTGTAGCATGTCAACTGAATTTGGTGAGAAAATATGCCAGAGCAGAAGTGAGCTGCAACAGTGCCAGCTGCAGGTGGGTGGGAGTATTACATGCTGAAAAGCAATACACAACCAACTGGTGTTGCCAAGCTGAGTCAGTTGGGCGTGATATAGCAACAGGCAATGCTGGAGTGCATTAGCAGAAGGTCGGGAACGTTTCCTCACCTGCCACCAGTCGTGTTTCAAACATTTGCCTGAAGCACTAAATGAACATAGTCTGGAACGAATAAACATTCAGCTATTTGTGTACTAAATGATTCTTGTCTCAATATCAGAGTGAACAACAGCCACAAGCCTGTGACACCCAGAGTGACATCCTAGAATGCACTATGGGGTCTGCCGTTTGACCACTACACAGGGTAGCCTGCTGTGAGGCACGAGAGAGCTGGCTGCTCACTGGAGGAAGTTTATGGACATCATCAGCTGCATCACTGTCGCAGCCAGAGTGACTGCTGACAGCAACACTGAGTGACCCCATATTCAGCCTTGCTCCTTGACCTGTCAGCAATGACAGATGTCTACTATTTCACTTAAGAGGCAACTGGGAGCCTCTACCAAGCTGTTCCTGATTTACTACAGCTGAAGGTTGGAAAAAAGAAAGTAATTAAACGTATCTACAGTCGCCCTGACACCTCATTTCACCCTCCACATGTGACAATCCAAGGCTCATGCAACATTGATGTCAGAACTTTGCCATCACTTCTTAGAGCAATGTTTGAACCTACACCCTATGTTACAGTGAATTAAAGAAAAAGAAAATCCTTATATTTTGGTCATAGAAAAGCCATCTGACAGTCGTGAATTTTATAACATAGATTTTATTGCGAATAGAGAACCAGTGGATTTTTCTACTCTTAGAGGTAATGGAAGGTAGGACTAGTTAGTGACTGTTAGATGTGCACAGTGTAACCTCAAGGGTCATAAGTGCAATGTATGAAATCACTTCTAGGAAAATGTTACACATGTAATCATTTGGGCCATACGGCTAGGCAGTGCTGGGAGACAATATGGCTCATAATTACATGTAAGAATTAAATTAATGTATTTTGTCTTCTTGTCTTGTGAATGTTAGTTCTCGAATTGAGTGTTGTCAAGGACAAAGCTTGAATAGGACCAGAGATACAAGGTGTACCACAATCAGAAGTAGTATGCATATTGTTCGAGAAGGTAACAGAATTACCAGCAGAAAATAAGGAACTTTGTGGGTTGACAGGATCACGATCATTCAACCCAAGTGTAAATTTGTCAGACAAAAGTTTAATTGGTCCTTGTCCTGGTAAAACAACCGACAGTGATCATGTCTTGACCTTCAATATCTGGCTCAGATGCACGGTTGGTCTAATGAAGTATTATTGACTGTTACAAAACTGATGCTAACAAAGGAAGTAAAAACATATTTAGGGTATACAGGAGCTGTGTAGGGAGCCACAATATTTGAAGAATTTAAAGAAGGGTTAATTCTAAGATATATGGATCAAAATAGTGCCAGACACTATAGGGAACAATTCGCAGTAATAACTAAGAGAAATAATGAAACTGTGGAAGAATTTGCAGATAGGATAAGGAAAATCAATGGACATACCTGTGCATTGGGGCAGGATGCTGAAGTTAATGGCATTATTTTGCAAGAAGCATAGCAGAGGATCTTCAAAGCTTTTTTAAGAGGGCTGCATGCAGAAATGTCAGAATGTGTGTGGACAGGGTGTCTGACAGATTTGCGCACAGCAGTGCGGTAACTACAGTGTGTGAGGAGATCAATTTGTCTACTGGAATACAGGGCAAATGGACACTGTTTGCAGCTAATATAAAACATTTCAAGTTTGCACAAACAGGCCATGTAAGGACGAAGTGTCGCCAGCCTCAGGGTGATGTGAATAAAGAAAGAAGTAGTAACAGTTTTAAAAGTAGAGGAGCAGGTATAAATAAGGTATTGAACACTAGCTGGGACCCCTGGTCCACCTATGGTCTTCCCAGTAAGACTAGATGCTACAAAATTGTATGCAGATGTGGATGCCATAAGATCTGTATGGGATAAGAAGAATAGGAACAAAAATGATTCCATGATATCATTGGACACAGGGGAGAATGTTTCGGTCACCAGTAGTGATCTGGTGAAATGTACACAATTGGACCCACCACAGTACAGACTGAGATGGAGTGGGAATAAAGACATCATCACACCATTAGGACTGTGGACACAGGCATCCACCTGAATACGGCTTAATTTAAACAATGATTAGAGATTGTGTCACATTCAATTGAGGGGTACCACATGATTCTGGATTAGATTTCCTTATCAGCATTGTGCCATACTCAACTTCCAGCTACATAGGGTGGAACATGGCAGAAAAATGCTTCAGTTAGGTTAAGTCATGGTAGAGAGGTGGCAAGAAGAGTCTATTGCGAAAGATGAACCAATTAAACCATGAAAACTATACTAAGACTCGATTCGCATGATTATGTATCCAAGGGTACTGGGAAATTTCATTGGGTCAGTGTCGAGTCCAGCTTGCTGGCAGGAATTTTGTGTGTGATGGAACCATTAGAAGAGAATTAAGTATTAGATCAGGTGGGTTGTTTATTTAACAGACATATCATGCCCATACCTGTTTCTACATACCATTTCAGCACATAGGGCACATGATTAACACACCAGTTGTTAATCTCCAATATGAATATCTTGCAGGAAGAAGAATGGAACATATGGGGTGTCAGCCACAGAGAATTGCCAGACATCACTGAAACTGTATGAGGAGCAAAAGTGAAGCATCTAGAGGGAAGCAAGAGCAAACAGATGACAAAACTACTTTTGGAATTCAATGGTTTATTTTTTCAAAAGGACCATTATCAGGTACGCATATTACACAACACTGCATACCAATATGCAATGAGTCATCACTCTACCACAAACCATACAGAAGAGCTAGCAACTTTCACCCAATTTTGAAGTTGTAAATCGATCAACAGCTGAAAGATGGAATACTTGAAGAATGTGATGTCGACAGTGGACAGGAATATTTGTGCCAAAAATATAGGTTTGGTTTGATTACAGGCACCTAAATGAGAAAACCATAATGGATGCCTACCATTTCCCAAACATCACAGAAACTATGGATCATTTAGAGCTATCCTAATATTTTTCAACAATGGATTTGCAGAGCGAGTATCACCAGATAGAGCCTGTATCATAGGACTGACACAAAACAGCATTTCTGGAACCATGGGGACACTACCAAATCAGAAGGATGCCATCCTCATTAAAAAATGCACCTGTATAAATTTCAGAGATTGTTGGAAACAATTCTCAGAAGTTTGAAACCATGGAAATGCTGTGTATGTTGATGGAATAATCGTCTATGGAAGTGACAGCAGACAGTATATGCAGTGCTTAAGGGAAGTATTCCTAAGGTTAAAAGCAGTGAAGTTAACAGTGAGTACAAAAAATTGTGACTTTTTGATGGAATAGATAGCATACCTAGGACATATTAAAAGATGGATGTAACACAGACCAAGATTAATTAGAGCTGTATGGGAATTTCCCGTACCACAATCTGTAAAAGAGTTGCAGTCACTCTGGACTTGTGAACTATTACCACCAGTTCGTAAAAGGATGTGTGGATACTGTCAAAAGGTTGACAATTCTTAGAAGAAGGGTACTAAATTTGTGTGGTCAGAACAGTGCCAGCATGCTTTTGAGGGGCTAAAAGAAGCTTAAACATTGAGTACAATTGTAGCATTTCCAGATTTTAATACAGAATTTGTTTTATTATGTGATGCGTAAATTCATGCACCAGCCTGTCTCTTATCAGAAGAGGTAGAATGTGTAGAACATTCAGTAGCTTACGCTCAAGGCAACAGAATTCTGAAGAATGAAGTTATTCCACAATGGAGAATGGGAAGTTAACCTTATTTATGGACTTTCATACTTCAAATTTTATCTGTACAGTAAAACATTCAGAGTAATAACAGTAATAACGACATTAAAATAGTTGGGGTTAAAGAATCCTTCCCAATAGGTTGACATGATGGGCAGCAAGGCTAAGCGAATTTGATTTTGAACTTATTCATAAAACTGAGAAGAAGCATGGGAATGCAGATAGCTGAAGTAGAAAACCAGCAGTATTACATATTACTAAGAATATCGAAGAACTACAAATCCAAGTAGAAGTCTTAGAGAGGGAAGTAGTTATTAAAATGGTTGCAGTCCGCAGAAGATAGTGTTCCAGCTAGGGGTAAATTTGGTGCAAGAAGGAAAGTATTTAAAGGGTCTAAGGAAAGTACAGAAGGAACTATCACCAAAGTTGAGGTTCGTTTCAGAACCTGAGCACAAAGGCTTGCCCTTTAATTTGGAGTAGCCACAGCATCATTGAGAACTGATGGAAGAAAAGTTTCTATTTCCATTTCTGTAACAGTAGCAGGGAAACAAGAACATCATGACTGCTACATAATTCATGCATAACTCGTCACAAGGGGAACACTGAAGAAATTTGTAAGAGTAAAAACTCAACGACTGTCATTAACTGCAAAATATGAAGGAAGATATGTAGAAATGGAGGAAGCAAAGTTACAAAAATGCCACCGAGAGAAAATCATAGTCTGTCTGCATATGGTAATATGAGTGGGG
Organism: Schistocerca nitens; assembly: GCF_023898315.1. NCBI lineage: Eukaryota > Metazoa > Arthropoda > Insecta > Orthoptera > Acrididae > Schistocerca > Schistocerca nitens. Next base: position 37,235,455 of record NC_064624.1, on the reverse strand, counting down.
CAGGATTCCTGTGCAGTGAAATTGATAATGGGAGAAAGGAGGAAAGAGAATAAAATTAAAAAGTGGTCCAGCCAGAATTGTACTTTCAGCATGTCGAGGCACATGGGCTTTGTCAAGACGGTAGTAGTAGCTAGTTGTTACAAAAAGTGGAGGGGTACATCAGCAACGAGGGTAGAATGAAAGGTGAATGCTTTCTTATTAAATGGAACAGCGTCCAAAGTAATGGGGCCTACTTTCTGCCTGTCCACCATGATTGCAGGGATAACTCACTTGAGCATTTCCCAGCCACATTTGTACTGGCCGGAAGAGCCCATGGAAGTGCCACCTGCCACAAACCACCCAGCTTAAATCAAACTCTAGGGCCAGAACTAATGTAATCTGTAAACACACTTCTGAACTGGCAGGAGGGACCAATCTCCCTGGAAACGTTATTGCAACATGTAAATTCATATTGTGAAAATCAGCACCAGAATGAGACAACACTCACCATTGTCATACCAACCACTGCAGTGGCACTTGTTCTGCTGAGCCTGGTGTTCTTCTGGTACACAAAAGACAAAGAACATGACCGAGTTCGGACCCAGCCATAGTTCAGGTTCCACTGCGTTGGATAAACCAAGCATAAAAGCAGCAGAATGCACAGTGATATAGTATGAAGAATAATCGATTTATTTTCACTTTTAAGTGAGACGTATAGAGTTGGAAAAAATTGTACAAGAGGCACAGTAATGAAATTAGTACCATGATGTTTGAGTCAAGGTGCAGGGCAAGGCGCCCTATGGAAATTTATAAGATTCAGTGAAAGGGCTAAGGTAACTAATTGTTAGAACGATACATAAGTGGCGAAATAAGGCCGGAAATACTTGTCACCAGTAACTCTGGTTTAATAGGTAGTATAGTTTGATCAATCCGAGAGAGAGAGAGTCTTGATAAAAAGGTCAATGTAGCGTATTGACCATAACTGGTCAAAAAATATGCTAGAGCAGAATAACAGCCAGCTGCACATGGGTGACGGTGCTATGCATTGAAAAGCAAAACATGGCCAACTTGCTTTGCAAAGCAGAGCCAGCTGGGCATAGTATAGCAACAGCCAATGCTGCAACATGCTAGTGGAAAGATGCAAGTTTTTCATCACTTGCCACCAGATTAGTATTTACAATACATGCCTTAAACACTAAACAAACATAATCTGAAATGTAGAAGTACTAAGCAGTTCATATGATACTTGTCCCACTATCACAGCCAACACCACACACCTGTGACACCCACAGTGACACCCTGGAATGCAGCATGGAGTCCACCATTCAAACACAAGACAGGGCAGGCTGCCCTTAGTCACAAGCAAGCTGCCTGCTCACTCTTGGCATTGCCTTCTGTGAAGATGTGTCAGAGGTAGACATACAGCAGGTCTCCAACAATAAAGGCCACTCTGCCAAAGCCATCTGCACACAGTTTACCTTGATACAACATGTCCAGCGGATGCTGCAGGCTTATATGCCAGCTACCGTGCAGTACAAAGGCAGTCTGTTGTGACCTTACAGCCAAATAACAGTCCTCTCTTCAGAAGTCACATGTGGTCGACCCTGCCCTGGACTTTGGGATACAGTTTCAGTCTCTATGAACTGTCGTTACATCCAAGAAACAACAGCACAATTCACACTAAGCCATCAGGCCACATCAATTATTGACTGTCCTGCTTCCTTTCTTTCTATGGCCCTCCAATGCCAAGTCTAGTAGGCATTTTCTCTGTGTCAAACTGCACTGTCTGTAGCTGTGTACATGGTGATTGTGAATGTGGGGTTACCCAACAAACACTACCTCGTTTCATACGACCCCTGACATCACTGGCAAAGTTGTCAATTGACCGGAATGCCATCTTCCATGCAGAACACGATCATACGGACATCTGGTTACAGTTTGTAGGATTGTATTGTGAATGAAACACAAGATGGGGAAGTAGTAGTTTGTTGCTTTAATTCTGGATATAAGATTAGTTTAGGCCATTTTGCATTCAGTCCTCAATTGGCACATGTAGTCTCACTCATTTTTTCAGTTCTTCCTTACTGGCAAGCCAATCACGAATGGCTCTTTCTGTTAGAGGAGGACCAAAATGCCACTCAGCTGCTCTGTTTCCATATTGGTCTGCATATGCTATTATCTTCAATTTATAGCCCACATCATATGAAACCCCTATTTTTTTCATTAATAAACTACTAAATAAAATACTCTTCTGTTATCAATAATACAAATCACTTTCAGTTCAAGTTCACTGGAACTGTAGACTGCTGTGATACATCATAGGCTTGACAGTGTTCAAGGTTTGTGATGGCGGGGCAGGAGGGGGACAGTGTTAACAAGCTTGTTAAGCTCTACAGCTCATGTTCCTTGCATCGGTGCACTGCTACTGCCAGTTGAATCGTGTTTCCAGATAGTTATAGGTTTCCCACAGCACTGAATATATGGCCTTCTTTAAGCCTGGCAGGAATTTTAAATCAAACACTGGACATTTTAAAATTAATTTTGAGTATAAGACACACCTGAATGATGTAGGAATTTTTTTTAAGAAAAAAGTGTGTCGTACTCCATGAAATATTGTATGCTTTTGTTCTGTATAAAATATAAAGTGAAATTGGTGATGTTTCGTTGTGAGTGACACACTTTAGGTCTCAGTGACCTGCCCTTCTTTCCTAACCTTCCTGTATCTGTTACTAACTCTTTCCAGATGAAGGAAATAATAATTCCGAAAGCTAGGGAAGTTCCTTGTACCTTTGTGTGCATGTATTGTCAGTATTAGCTATTTCAACTCCTGAAGTTAAGTGAAGACCAGCCATTTTGTCTGACAAATTTGTAGTTTTGAGCCAATCCAAAATGTGAACACGAGAGTAAAATGTAATTTTCTGAACCTTAGCTGTGTTTTTGCATCAAGGTTTATCTGTAGTATCTATTATCCTGTCTGAAGAGCAAAAATGTAAATAATTTCCCACATCTATTTTTTGAAAGTTACAAGTAGAGGTTACAATGATATGAAGAATCTTTGTCTTCACATTACATACCTGATGTACTGATCAGTATGACAATTCCTGTGTGCTGATCTGAACTGCGTAGACCATGTTACAAAATACATTTTGTTTGGCTACAGTGTTAGAGGCATTTTAAGTTTAAATTCATCATGTTTGCTGCCAGATATGGAACTAAAAATACTGATTAAGTTGTGATATCCAAAGAAGAATTTAATATCAAGGATTCTTACTACACAGAAGGTAGGTCAGGAAGAGTGTTTAAATTTTTTGTTAGTTAACTTTAACCTAAACAATTTAAAAAAGATTTGCTGTAAAGCAAAGAATTTATGGCGGAATTAATTTGTGGATGAAACAATAAAAGTTTCATTTACTGAATAATTTACATAGTAATACATCTGTATACGAAGGCTGGTGCATTGTTACACATTATTATTACTAGCTTTCTGTTAAAGATAATGGATAGTAAATGAGAGAGAGAGAGAGAGAGAGAGAGAGAGAGAGAGAGAGAGAGAGAAATTTTGCAAAACTGTAAGCAAATCAATTACAATTGGTTCAGTGTAGAGAAAAAGACAAGAAAATATCACAAGACTCCAGAAGAAAGGAAAGAGAACAACTTCGCAAATGTCTAGATTTAAAATAAAGGTAAAGAGGAAAAAGAGTTGTGAAGAGTATGTACAAGTAATGTAAATGCACAACCACTCATGTCACTGGAGTGTAAACATCAGAACCCTATTTACGTTCATACTAATCCCCATAAACTTTAGGAAAAGCCATGAAAAGATTGAAATAACTACATCCAGAGAGCCCAACATGGAAATATGCAGTAACAAACAAATTAATTGTTCCAGTGGAACAACTTCCATAATGTTTAAGCACACATTAACAACACAAACTGGATAACAAGGTTTCAGAAAAAAAGAAGCAAACAGTTGAATTTTTTTACAACAGAGATGACAATCTGTCAAGCACCTGACAGATTATTTAAAGATCAGAAGACAAAGATGCACAGAGTTTTGCAAAAAGTACTACATGGTATTTTCAGCTCAGGGAGCTTATAAGCAATTTTAGGCAAATACAGAAATATGACAAATAAAAAATACTTTCATTTATTACACATTTTGTTCGTTTTGAATACACCTCAATGTATGTATGAAGGTATCATGCCAACTCTTATTATCTGGTGAATGCACTGAAAAGAGCATTTTTTATGAGGTAAGGAGTTACTGGAACATGTAGCCTACCGATAATTCATGTGTACTGCGAACTCGTGTATAAAGTGTAAAAACTGTATTCCTAAACTTCACTCCACATTAAAGAATGAAGTTGACTGACAAACAAGTAAAATGGAAAAAATGGATTGATGTTGACAGGCAACAAAAATATGCAGAAGTTAATGGTAGCATCACTGACAGTGTCAGAAATGTATAAGGAAATTTTATATTTAATAGTTCACTGCTTCATAGAAAACTCACAATCTGCTGAATTGGGGATATGTGCAAAATGGATTTCTCTAATCTGGAGATCTACAGACTGACTTTGTAGATAGTGTGTCTATGATTAACGAAGGCCAAAGTCAAAGTGCTCATTCATAACATGAATAAGTACAGGCTTTGCAGGTTGTGCCTGTATGCTGCAGGAACATTTTATCATGCCATCATCACTAATGAGATCTAACACATGAAACAGTTTCTGTTACTGTGTTCTCATATAAATAATACCTGATGTAAATAAGAAGATCTCACATCTAAAAAAATTTGACAATTCGTTGAGATGGCTGTACTACTTCTACATTTGAAAAAAAAAGTACACATTATCCAGTTTGTGTTCTAGAGTATTTAAAGTGGAAATGGACTGTTATTCTTTGCTGCGTGACATGGTAAAGTCGTCATGGATGCTATTTGTGGTACAATGAGGAGAGGAGTGTGGAACCAGATGAAACACAGAAAATGGTATGCTGGCTGAGCTGCAGATTTTTATAAATGGCACAAACTCGGATTCAAGTAAAAACCATGTTTTATGGTACTGGAAGATGGTTTCTGGACAACTGAGTGAGTGTAACTCGCATTCAGGTCAAACGTTTTTGCTCATATTCAAAACTATTATTATTTTTTACCTTAAGGTATCATAATATTGTTGTCACATCAACCCTGAAGCTTGATAAAACCAAACATCTTCTCGTAACTAAGGATGCAACCCATCAAAGATGTGCCTGGTATTCAGAGGTGGAAAATGATTCTTGCGGGATCAAATGCTGCAGACGAAGACACAATAGCAACACATGCTGTCAAGAATGTGCATATTGATCTGATAAATCCTGGACTTTTGTCATTGTAGAAATTTTAAATGAGAGGTATAAAACAATTTCTATGGCATCTCTGAAAATACAGAACCTATGATAATGTTTTTGAAACCCATTCCAAAGGCTACAATTTTTTCACAAAATACAAAAGTGACAGCACTTTTTGTTAGAACTGAACAAATTTGAACATTAATAAATTAACCAATGATCATTTAAAAAGCAACAGATATTACTTATGTCTTTAGAATTGGGACCTATGACTGTGTTGTAAGATGAATCTTTTAAGAAGAAAACGTAATATAATGAAAAACTGAAAGACTCATGTGTTTAAATCATGATCTATATATAGTTTTAGTTTTTTTGAGTATCAAAAATTGCATTATGAATAATGCTATTTGTGCGAGCTACGTATAGAATCTATGGTGTCCCAAATGCAATTAGTTTTTGACTTTTATCTTCAACATTTCAAGTTTTAGATTAAATTATTGCATGCCTAATTTAACATATTCCTTATGTATTTGGATTTTAAAGGAAGGGTGCAATTCAAATAATTTCTGATTTAAACATAATTTTAAGAAATTCTTTCAGAAGCTATCTTTAATTCCACACGGCCAATTGTGTGAACCTATTATCAATCATTTACAAAAGGAACTGTTACTATAACAATGAATGAAACTCACTTTTCAAACATGTGATTGCCCAAGAGAAAACTTGGAATCGCTCTTTCCTCAGCTGAATTGTACTTTCGATTCAACTAACATTTAATGAGTAACTATACTGTTGTATTCCATTAAGAAATAATTGTAGCTCTATCCACTGCAACTACCAGGCCTACTGATCATACAACAAAATCAAATTATTTCAAACATCAATTGGTGGATATTTAGTAGTTCAGTCATTTCTACAATGAAGTAAACAAATTTAGTTGATAACCTACAAAATATTTCAATGCATCCTATGGGTTGTTCATTAAAATTATTTAAACCAATACTTCACAACAAGAGTAATTATCTTTTATGTTGGTTAACTGTCACAACACAGCTGACCCAAACACTACTCCTCAAATATTATGAGAATCAATAGTGGACAGATTACATTAACCTCTCAACAGAGCCACATCATTTTATGACAAGAAATTAAGAATGTTCTGACATTTACTCAGCCATAACCTTACTTGTAGATCAGAATTGTTTTGAGAAAATATTAAATTCTTTATAAACTTGACAACTAAAGACAATATGATTCATCATTGAAGACTTAGCACACATCCATTGAGTTAACTGTGTTGCAAAAGATATGTACAATACCAATCCGTGTTTGCGACATCTGTATTCAGACACTGGGCTTAACAGATCACGTTTTGTTTTGAACATTATACATACTGGTTAGACAGTGATGAAAGGAAACACAGTTTACCAATAAAATGAAAAAAGGTAAGGCATATGTACCCATTTCCAGCAATTATTTGGTTGGTATATGGTTCATGGCATATTTACCTAATTGTAATATATAACAGATACAAATAAGAGACTTAAATAATCAACAAATTGTTCTCCTTGACTGTTTACAGCAGTCCCCCAATGCTGGGATGACTTTTTCATTCTGTAACTGAACAAGTCACATAGAAGTGGAGAAAACTTATTGGCATCACATTAAAGCCTTAATCTCCCTTTACTCAGGGAAACTACAAGTGTTGTCATGTTAAATGAATTACACTTACAAGAACTGAATCTTAGCTTAGCAACAATAAACTGGGTCATAGTGATAAATGATACCTTGGGAGGAAAACTGAATACAGAATGGGGAAACAATACATATGATGTCCCACAGGACTGACCTACATAAATGTTGTGCTAAAGCCATTGGAGATGCCTTCAAAATCTGCAATGCTTGCCGATAATTAGTACACTGATAATGGCCAAACACATTCATACTAGAAACAGCCAGAAGAATAATGGAACATGCTTGCAACTGGTTTACAGGCAACAGCACAAAAATTTAACCTTTATACTTACAAAAACATACATCATGCAATTCCAAACAAATTCAAATGACTTCCAGATACAAGGAGATATCAATGACAGACACTGGATGAGGTTCCAAGAGTTAAGTTCTTAGGCATTCAGATCGATAACAAATTAAGGAGACACCAGCATGAGAATGAGATAACCAAAAAGCTCATCTCTCTCTGCCCTGTAATTAATATTTCCTCACGAATGGCAAAGAAAACATCAAGAACTTTTCCCCAACTCAGCCAACGAACTGTACTGTGGTAAGGTATATCCCCATACTCCGCTTCCATATCTTTCAGGAATCCTTTGAATTGGCGATGATTCATACCGTGATGACGCAAAAAATTCACACACTTCACGACATGTTTCATTACGCCACCTAGCTCTACTATTTCAGCACACAGTGCCTGTTGGTGAATAAAACAATGAAGAGTCAAAATGTCTTTCCCGAATTCGTCCCCGAGTTTATTTTGCAAACGAGAAGCAAAACATTGGTGACGCCCGATCATTTGTGGTGCACCTTCTGTCGCTACAGAATGCGGTGTAATCGAGTGGTACCACATCCAAGAGTTCTTCAGTTACTTCCAGCTCCATGTCGACACCACGCACAAAGACTGCAAGCTGAGCACAGTCCGATATGTCGGTGCTTTCGTCAGGCGCTAGTGAAAATGTAACAAAGCTCTCCACCTTTTTCATGAGCTGTGTCTCTAAATCTGCTGCCATGTCCAGAATTCGACGAGACATTGTTTGCTTCGACAGGCCAACCCCTTCAATTGCCAGTACCTCCCTTGGAAACAAACATTCTGCAACTGCTGCCATGCACTATTTTACGAGTGGTCCCACCAAAAACGGCTTGCCACTCATCCCAATGATGTGAGCGACCCTGTAGCTTGCTCGAATTGCAGATTCAGTTGTGTTTTGTCCACTCTCATTCACCTGAATATTATAAACGCATTACAGAACACGAACTATGTTGCATGTCTTGATACACTCCGTATTACGAAACCGTTTTTAAACTTACGTCTCCTGGTTTGTCGTTCTTAAGCCTGGCTACGAGTTCTCTGCGTGCAACGCCTTCTACCTGTGCGCTGCATGAAGACGTGTATAATGTCATTGTATATTGTAGCTCTTCCCAGAATTAAATACTTTATGACATACAAGACACTGCGGACGACCATCCCTCTCAATGAATAGAAAAGTATCATCCTCCAATAGAGGTAAAGGGCTCCCGCCCCTAGTCATAGCTGTCATTGAACATGGATTATTGCGTTAGTTGCAGCTGCATGCAGCCAGGGGGCAGTGAGTTCGCTTTCCCCCCTCCATGCGGGCTCCGAGCTGCCGCAGTGAGCCCTCCGGCTCCCTGGAGCTCGGTTGGAACAGCCTGCTCCAGAGTGTCTACATGCAGAAATGCTTCCCAGCACGCTTTCTCTCAGTCCTAGCCTATAGGATAATCTTATAGGACATGGCAGCAATGAACAAATTAGTATTTATCCTATACAAGCTTGTAGTAGGAATGTGATGTGAACACTTCGCATCTACATGTCACTATGGAACTCCCTATTGCCTTTCACATTAAATAACATTAATATTTTATTTATTTCTATTTGGCTTTCCCAGAAGACAATTCCAACAACAAGTGAAAACTCCAAAAGATGCCAATGAAATTGCCTGTAGGTGAGTAATGCTGAAGGGATCAACTTGACAATTTTACGAATTTGTCGACCCCATTTCAATTGAAACCCAAGCAGACACCAAGGAATTGGATGCAGTATGTTTCATTCAGTGTGTGACCAGTAGTGTCTACTTCTTCTAGTAGCAGGCCATTTCTGATTGCTTTTCCATCTTATAAAATGAGTCTTCAAGGGATGACTTGAACTGGTAGCTGCAACATTAATAAGGGTAAAGTGCTGTGCAATATGGGGCAGGAAGTTTGTTGGTAGCGATCAGGAGTTATTACTAAACGTAAGTAATGTGATGAACAGTTTGACGAGATTAGCACTGAACTGAATCTGAAGAGGAGCAAATTCTGTAACAAATTGAAGAAAGTTGACAATGTTAGAAAACACATAGATGGCCAAAAACAGAAGAGATGGGAAATTATCAGAAATATAATTTTTCATACAGATGGTATACCACTGCATTGGAAGCAGCATTGATCAGCTAAAGGGTCTGCAGACCTGACCATGAAATTTGCTTCATCTCACAGTATGGTATCTTTTTTATTGGTGGGTGTTTGTGAAAGGCTCCACCTATGTGTTCCAATAACACTGGATGAACTATGATGCTACATGGGAACAGCATTGAGTTTCCTAAACTGACATGCTTGCAAATGCATGGATCAAGTCTATTGTCTGGATGCTTAAATGTGTAGAAAAGGATTTTGATATTTGTGATCAGTAAATGACGAATCTGGTCCTAAACATAGCTGTGAAAAGTACCTTAATGATGTATGTGCACACACACAAAATGTGAGCAACATCAAAACCATATGGTTCCTTTGGAAATAAAGGCTTTGCAGGCATGTATAGAAATAAAAATGTGACCCCAATTCTGTACCTTTGTAATAAATAAAGTTATAGCCTGGTGAAATCTGATGATTTTAAACATCCTTGAGGAATTGCTTATACAGGTATAACTTCTTTCAGTGAAATATGATGATCTTAATTTGTCTTGATGGGTTGCACCTATTATTGAATGTTTCACAATGTTTTTCCGAAAATTAAATTTGCTTTCAACACTGTTCTGGCTAGAGATATGGTGTGAATGTTATTCATTTGTTCATTCTTGAATTTACACATTGCATTCCATAAATGAAGATGTGGATGGATGTGGGATGAGCCACACTGCAAATCTTAAGGCAGAAGCTCCCACAGGGATTTATCTCTGAAGTGTAGTGACGTCAAGCTGTTTGTGACTAGTGCTAATCTACTCACACGGCTAATTAAGGGAACTAGTAATAGATTATTTTGTATGTATGTATATGTACATTTACTACTATGAACAATATCGTTGTTGCTCCTACTACATTGGTCAGCTACTTATTTTACCTAGAATTTCCACATACATCTATACTCCGCTATCCACTTAATGGCACATCGCAAAGGGTACCCCACAACCCTGCTGGTGATTTCCGTTCCCATTCCACTCACAAATATGAGTGAAAAAGACTGTATATGTGCCTGTCAATCAGCCCTGACTTCTCAAATTTCACCTTCATAGTCCTTATGTGCTGTGTATGTTGGAAACAACAAAATCGTTCACCAGTCAGCTTCAAATGGCAGTTCTCTAAATTTCTCAATAGTGTTTCTAGAAAGAACATCACCTTCCCTCTGGGAATTCTCATTTGAGTTCTTGAGGGATCTCCATTACACTTGTGTGTTGTCTGAACCTACCAGTAACAGATGTAGCAGCCTGGCACTGAACTGCTTCTCCAACAAAGTATTAATTTGCTAGCTTGCTCTAGCTTCTCATGCAATTACCTAATAAAATTCCCAATTCCACAATTACTACAGAATCTTGCTGGCCATGTGCCAGTATCAAAATGGTCAGCCCTATTTTTCTGCATCATTATTAAGCTCTTGCATTTTATGCTCCCGAGACCACAAAGGTTGCATGTCCACTCTAGCTGACAGAGCTAACATATTTGCTGCACAATTGCATGTACTACTCAGGATCACTGTTATGGTCACACAGCCTGTTCGTAGATTCCTCAGGTGTCTTCCACTGTTTAATCTAAGTTACGTATTTTCAAAGTAACAAGTGGGGTACAACATCAGTGATTTCAGTGCCAACCACATGACATGGTATTCCAGACCACACAATCAGCAACACACTGTTCTTCACACTTGCTATGGGAGCAGCACTCCATGCAGTGGACACTATCCCTGAACCTCTGACCCTGGTGCCATGGAGACATCTTGTTTGACCTGTGATATCTTGGGCTGCATATGAAGGCCAGTATGGCCTTTTGTATTTTCATGGTAAGTGGTCACCAACTACAATCCAGCCACTTTGACATCTACAGCTATGCCCTAGGACACCCTACAGATCACTGTTTTAGCCAAACTCCTCATATGCACATCCCTGACTACTATGTGCAGCATTCTCATTTCTGTAAAACCCTTCTTGTGGAACAACACTACTACTGTTTCATTTACTGTCCTGTCTACTTGTGATGCCAATGCATCCCTTTCATTTGTTTAAAATGGCATAACATGAGTCCCTGTGACATTTAAGTCTTGGCCTGTTAGCTGTGAATCAGCTACACTCCTTTATATATTCTCTGAGCTGTCCCTAGCATGATAGTTTGGATCCTAGACCTGTATGCTTGTATAATCACCACACATTCCAGTGTCTGAAGAAGCTAACATTTCACTGCCTGAAAAAATCCTTTATAACTTCAGAAAGTTTGTTTATGAACAATCAGATCAAGAGTGAGCCAGTACCTAACCTTCGCAAATGCGTGTTGAATATTCCCCAATATTTGTCTAATTTCATTCTTGTGACATGTTTATCAATGCGAGCTTCTCCTTCCCTTAGCAAGGTCATAAAGCATATTTAAAAAAATAATCTTTCTTCTTCAGATCTGCCTGGACTCGAATGGTGAGGCCATACATGGCTTCAGCTATATACAATCATTCACTAAAAGCTATAAGAGTTTTTCTATTAATGAAAATTTTATAAGTAATACAACAGGTACCACAGAAGCTGTCACAATATGTACAGGTTGTGGCCAACATATTGGGGCTGATCTAGAACCCACAAATTTCATCTCTGTTTTTCAAATCCCAAAAAAATATTTAGGGCAAACTCAAGAATAACTATGATTCACACAAAAGATAAGAACAGCCAGTGTTCTTTTGAATTCTATGTATCAGAAGTTGTTGAAAGTAGGAATATTTCTCAAATCACCTACACTATTAGAACTTACACTTCATCTAAATGTGAATTTCGCGACCATCACAGACAACCATTATACAATGTAGTTGATAACAACAAGGGCTACTGAGAACAGCATTATACCAGCCACTAGTCCCCTTCCACTTCTATTTAAAACAGTCAGAATGTAAGAGGTGATATGAAAATCAAGTGCAGAAGTACAAGAATACTCTACAATTACAAACAGCAACAAATTCCAGAAAACTGACAATCAGTGACAATTCCACTGCAATGCATCTTTTACTCTACACACTTAACAAAAGACTTACTACTTGAATACATGCAATACATCAGAGATGTAAATACTTACAGTATTCTCAGTTATATTTAATTCAGGATCCTCCTTGATAAAATCAGTGGACAAAGATATTCCCAATGGATCTTCAACAGACTGAAAGAAGAACACAATCTGTGAATTATAACTGCTTGCTATCTTCTGTGTGTATATGACAGCTCTCAATATTCTTTTCTCATTAGTATCATCCAACTTTGCAGAGATTCTTATCAATTGGGAAGAGAGTGTGTCAGAATGCATCCAAATCAGTTCTATTGCCCCTGATTTTGCTATCAGCCATTGTGCAGTACTTATTTGGCATGCTTTCACTTTCTATTCCTGTCACAGAATCCACTGTGATTTCAGAGGCACTATGGCCTACTCTATCGGATGGTTGTACTCCCATATACAAATTTGATATATGTGTGTGGCAACATTTCAAAACTAAACTCAGATAATATAAAGATGCAAATATCTTCCAACAGTAAACCCATAAACAAGAGGAATTTTTGGTCATTAATCAAATGAATGTGGCATTCCACACATTATCATCAAAATTACCCAAATTTAATGTTATTTACATAGCTTCTTGCCATATCACCATGTATTTTCAGTGCCTGCTCTTTAGGGAACAATGCAAATTTATGTCATGTGTACTGGATGAAAATCATAAGAAATTCCACAGCAGGATTTCAGTAATGATGTAAATACTACAGTGAATAGTGACTGGGAACTCTAGAATATACATCCATCACATGTCATAGTTCCGAATATGTCACAGCACTGTGACACAGAGATGTAATAAGTTTAACAATTACTTCCAAGAGAAAGTCTTCCTTGCTCCGTTGACACCAAATATGTACTTAAGGCATTCATTACATAGAATCACAATCAAAAAATAATGCAACAGTAATGGTTCATAAAGATATGCTTGTTACAAGTGCTGTTAAAATACTATTGGTAATACCCTACAAATAACACATCTAACTAGAGTTTCTTACTACACTTCCTGCACAATACAGTGCTTGTGTGAAAACTTACATTATGCTCAGATCCAGCAGCACGGTGTTTCAGTTCGGGATCTTGCTTTACGCAAAAACTAGGGTCGCCAGCCTTTAATGGGTCTTCAAGAAACTGAAAAACCAAGAAAATGACGTATCAGGGCCTCTGTCTCTTGTTCCTACACGGCACTGTCATACAGTGGGAGAGAAGGGGCCGAGACAGGGTGGTGGTGGTGGTGGTGGGTCGGGGCGCTGGGGCAGGGCGACAGGGCGCGGGGGCAGGGCGACAGGGCGCGGGGGCAGGGCGACAGGGCGCGGGGGCAGGGCGACAGGGCGCGGGGGCAGGGCGACAGGGCGCGGGGGCAGGGCGACAGGGCGCGGGGGCAGGGCGACAGGGCGCGGGGGCAGGGCGACAGGGCGCGGGGGCAGGGCGACAGGGCGCGGGGGCAGGGCGACAGGGCGCGGGGGCAGGGCGACAGGGCGCGGGGGCAGGGCGACAGGGCGCGGGGGCAGGGCGACAGGGCGCGGGGGCAGGGCGACAGGGCGCGGGGGCAGGGGGACAGGGCGCGGGGGCAGGGGGACAGGGCGCGGGGGCAGGGGGACAGGGTGTGGGGGCAGGGGGACAGGGTGGGGGAGATAGAGGGTGGGGATAGAGGGTGGGGATAGAGAAGGGGGAGAAAAGGGGAGTTTCTTATCAATCTATTTACACCAAGAGACATGCGCATAACATATCCAGTCAGCAGTCAGCAAAATCTTACAAGACCATATCTTGGGCATTGGGCAATGGCAAAAGCAAAATTAGATTCGACATTCATCATAATGATGATGCTACAACATATTAGAAAGTAACTTTTTATTCCAACACTGGACCATGTTACAACTGGCATGAGAGAGCGTTTTTCTGAAGAAAATATTTATCATTTTAAATTCAACATCCTTTTTCCATCACAATTACTGGAATATGATGCTAATGATCTTGCGCACAAACTAAATCAGTGCTTAACCGAACTACTGTATTTTGAAGACGACTCACACTTTGTGATTAAAAAGAGACTAATGGGACAGTCTCTTCAATACAAGCAATGAGCATAAATGCCCTTAATGATTGTGTTTTTGTTATGCAAGCATTGTCTCTCTATCCTATATCTGACTATCCTACTTTGCACACGCTGTACAAAATATTTGTCTACCTGCATCTATTGCTGCAGTAGAAAGAAGTTTTTCAACACTGCGGAGTACAAAGACATGGCTGAGGTCAACAGTGAAGGAGGATCGACTTAATGGCTTAGCTCTGTTGGACACTCACCCTGAGATTGCTTGTAGTGCTGACAATGTAATTAACCAATTTGTCAGGAAGAGTAGGTGCATAGAATTCATCATTTAAAGTACAGAACCACAACTATAACTTTTTTATATCATGTATATGTGTATAATCAGTTTAAATAAAACTTTCTTACATTTTCCATACGACTTGATTAGCTTTTATTACAGTAAAAGTAACTCAAGATATCTTTAGTGAGCCCTCCTTGAGGTTTTTCTGTATCTGCCACTGTCTCATATGAGATATGGTGTAAGTTCTATTGGCCAGCTGTGAGCTGAGGCTCGTGTGCAACAACAAAATCTGTTGGTTGGGCTCAGAGGACACCCTAGGCTCACTTTTTGGCTGTTGACTGAAGAGGCAATGAACATTTGTAAGTGAGGCAAGAGAACATCTTTTAATTTGTAGAGTCAAGCTGTGGATGAACTACTATCACCCAATTTTGAGCAGAGTTTAAGACTCAGATCAGACCTTTCATTAGTTTTGTGACCTCCACTACATATTCTCTGGAAAATGGTAGGGTACCTATGTAGCAACAATGAGTAAGTTTCAGAGATGTAATCTCACATTTACAAAACTGTAATGCATAGATTTGTACAGTCTATTACAGAGTTGTCTTTTGTTTGTTTTGAATGGCCAGCAACTGCTTGTCTCAGAGGCTCAAACTGCAGTATGTGACACCAGCAGAGCACAGTAGGGGATGCATAATTACCTACTGAAAGGTAAGCATATTTTATTCAAACCAGTAGAAAATACAAGGTATCGGTAGTCAATCACTTAATGCTCCCAGTATGCACTGTTGCCCCTTTCAGATGCATTTATGAAGCTGCACAATGAGTGAGTGTTGACCATAATGGCACAGTGAGAGGAGGAATATCACACTGGCTGAATGTTTCTCCCCATTGTTGTGGGTTGATCCCAGCAAGCAAAATTATACCATATTGTGAAAATTGTTTTTACCAAGAAATGGTCACAAACAGGGAATGCTGATATTACACATTCACGTCCACAACGTTGGACAAATGATTGCAGTAAGGAAAACATGTTCAGATTGTTGGAACATGATGTGATGATACATCGACATATTCGAAAGAATGGACACCACATATGTAATTAAGGTGATGTCAGCCAATGATCCTTTCAGTGTAGGTGCACACCACACTACCTCTTACAGGAACCAGTGAGACACCATGTGTAAGGAGGATCATGAGCATGAGCACTGCATCAGTGGTGTGTAAGTTCAGAATTTGGGTCTGACAGGAAGCATGCTAGAGTAGACCATGCAGATGTGATGACCACTGTGTCCAGATGGCATAGTTGTCACTGCAACTGCCCAGTCCACATGAGACTTGGGTTCAATTCCTGGTCCAGCACAAATTTTCAACTCTCCCCATTGATGTAAATTAATGCCCACAGACAACTAATGTCTCTACTTCCTTTGTCCCTGAGTCATTGTGGCTGCAGGATCAAAATGCTGTCTGTCCCCTTGGACATGTCCAAAAGAACAGACAACACATGCACATTTGACATGTTGAGGTTAGATATGAATAAAAATTTATTTTGCAGTGATAGTGATTCCTTCCATTTATGTTTAACCAAAAATATGTAACTTTACGTCAGCCTAATTTTCATGACCTTTAGTCAACAATCCCTGCTCCTTGAATGTAGCATTATTGAGCAGCCAAATTCTGCCTGAAATAACACCCATAGCACTCAAAATCAATTAGCATGTATGATATTAGGTTACCGTTACTTGAAACAAAGGTGAAGCCCGTACATTATTTGACTGCTAACAATACCCTGATTTAATCAGGGTTGTTTCAGAATCAGGTTACATATGAAGGGCTTATTTCAATAGTGGTAAAAGTCCATTTTTGTTCATCTTGAGATACAAAGTCCTAAAGTTAAATGAGGCTGAAAAATCTGCAGTTGAGATACCACAAATGTATTCAAGCATATGGCTTTTTGCTAGACATGAACCTTTCTTTCTCTTTGTTTGGATCATTAATTTCAGAAGCATTATAGGCAGAAAAGTGGAGGTAATGGACTTGTACCACTATTGAAATAAGCCCTTCATATGTAGCTCTCCCTCTCCCTCTCATTTTATGATTACATTCCTTCCATGCTTTTGTAGTAAAGAGGTGCAATCCCATATTTTAGTAACTTTAAAGTGTATTCGTGGTCTGTTGCACAGATATTAATTATTTTGAATGAAAAGCTACACAGTGCAATAATGCATTAGCCTCCACTGGTGAAACATCAGAACAATAGCCAGCTACATATATAGCTTTCTCTGTGTGTTTTACTGTTAATTCTTGAATAGTAGTACTGGAATGGATATAATGTGTGCACACTGTGTGCAGATGGAGGAGCTGGCCTCAGTTCACCAACAGCTGAAGATGCGTTTTGCCATATTCAGCAGCATTCACGCTGCTGCCTATTGTAGTAGTGGGGGCCGAGAATCTGGCTCATCACATAGGATGCCTAAGGTGCCACCTATTTTTCCCACTGGCTCTGTTGTCAAGACACCTTGTGGTGTACCCAATGTGGCTCAGTTGTCCTCACCAAATGGTGGGGGATGGGTCGTAACAGTTAGCGCTGTTTGAGGCAGAGAGTGATGTGGAGGCTGCCTCACCCACTGACCCTGTGAGTGGACTGGCAGGTGTTCATTCATCAGGGTCCAGACAGGCCCAAGTGGAGAGAAGTTTTCTAGTTAATCAGGACCTCCAACGTCAAACGCATTATGGAGCTCCTTACGGAAATGGCATCCAGGAGTGGAAATGAATCCTATGTGTACTGAATATGTCTGCCATGGAGCCTCATCTGAGATGTGGAAAATGTCCTGCATGTGGCTACGAAACACACAGGGTGTGGCTGTCTACAAGTTGTGGCTGATGTTGGTGCCTATGATACCCATCGTTTGGGTTCTGAGGCCACCTTCACTTTATATTGAGAGGTAGCACAAATGGCGAAGAGCCCCTGTGTCACACATGAGTGCATGCAGCACACACAGTTTGTATCAGCATTCCCAGAATTGATTCAAGTCCTTTGGTTTGGCGTGAGTGGAGGGTCTCAACCAAAGGCTTCATCGCTTCTCTGACTGCCCAAACTGCAGACTGCTGGAAATGCATTATGAGGTGAAGAATTGTAGAAATACTTGATGGGTCAGTGGTGCACTACACAAAGCAAGTGTTTTTTTAGGCTAGGCAGTTGTTTGAGGTCCTCTGATGAATGCACGCTAGTCAGACTGCATACAAAGTAAAGACCATACTACCATCAACATGTTAACAGTAAATTCTTAATGTATTTGTAGTTCCTGAATGTAATGCCCTCCAAGAAAGTTGTCATGTTCAAAATACTCTTGGACCAAAGCTGGCCGAAACATTGAGCAGAAACCCTTGAAATATTTAGCAAGCCATGGAATGTACACTGAAGAGACAGATAACACACCTGTGGGATGGTAGCATCAGAAGAGTGGAGGGGAGACGAAGGGCAAGAATGAATATGGGTGAAATTTGTGCAATAAATGAAAGCGCATGCTATTGGTGGTAACCCCCAAACAGTAGTGAAAGTAGGATTCTCAGACTCAATAATAGTCTTATATTGCCAACATAGGTAAGTATACTTAAAATACTTTTTGCCACAAATAAGTAGGCAGTTATGCAAACATTCATTTTCATTCCATATGTTTTGTGGATTAGCTATGACTGCTGGACACAATAACAAGAGACGGTACTTGTATAGTTTACAATGTGGTAATGACAGGTACATCACACATATCCATTTGTACCATTCAGTTCTAATGTATCTTACTGTTTTCACGTAATTTAAGGCATAAAGTAATGACTAACTGCATAGCAGAAGTACTAAGTCATTGAAAGGCACATCAACTTTGCTAGCTTTCCCACAGATACTGCTTCAGAACTATGGTCTCATTTTACAGGCTGACTACATTGTGGCAGCACTGTGGAGAAGCAGACTAAACAGTTTCACATGACCAGTAATTATGGGATCCATTTCCATTCTTGCAGATGAATTGATTTTTTTTTTCAAGAGCCATCATACAGCATCACAAATACATTCAAGAAGATTTTTGCACCAACTAGGTATGTCTGTAGTTTTGCACGTATTTCCTGTGACTTTTCTTACAAACTGGAATGACCTTTGCCTGTTTCTATACATGTGCAAACCACTGTTCTACAAATGAACAATTCAGATGGCAGAAAGGTGTCAGTTCAGCACCGTTTTTTGTGTAACTGAATCTGCTAACTACACTTTATGGTCATGTGACCTCTGGTGTGTTCATCATCTACTTTTGGAGTGCATTCCATATGGAATTATAAGGATTATAGCTCTGGACTTTACTGCTAAATGCTTCTGCCTTTTTCTAGTACTTGGTGGCTCAATGGGTAATTGTGACACTACAAATCCAAAGGTCCTTGATCATTGAACAGCAGGTACTTTGTAACTAGTTGGGTAAATCAGTTCAGATGTAGAAAGAGGGTAACAGCACATGGTAGTCAGTAGGACTGTGTGTAGTAGAGAACTCCGGTGTTTAAAACCTCCAGGCTGATGACAGCTTTACCTCTAGTTTATATTTATGTTTACCTTTCTGTCATGTATTCTCTTCATGACACAAGCAGATGACTGATCCTTGGCTCTGTCACATATGCCAGTTAACAACTTATTAGCCTTACAAACGGGCTTTCCAAACTTATTAAGCTTGAGAATGCATTTCACATGGAATCTGCAGCTTGATTATCTTCTTCCTGGCTGCTGTGCATGTACGTTTGCATTAAAACTGTGCAAGCCACCAAACGGTGCATTGTGGATGGCATCTATTACCACAGCAACAACAATTACTACTACTAGGCACTTCTATGGTGTTCTATACGTAGTGTCCCTTACAAATGAACCACAGTTTTCCAAATACAAAAAAAGTTGATTATTCCCCATCCTACTACCATCCTTATGTGTTTGTTCCACTTTATATCACTTCGCAATGTTATGGTTGAAATGGCTCTGAGCACTATGGAACTTAACTTCTGAGGTCATCAGTCCCCTAGAACGTAGAACTACTTAAACCTAACTAACCCAAGGACATCACACACATCCATGCCCAATGCAGGATTCGAACCTGCAACTGTAGCGGACGCACGGTTCCAGACTGTAGCGCCTAGAACCGCTCGGCGATTCCGGCCGGCCTCTGCAATGTTATACCTAAACATTTTATTGACCAGACTGTCAATCTGTAGAGTACTGATGTTGTATACAACATTATGGGATTGTTTTTACTACTTATCGGCAGTTACTTGAATATTTCTGCATCTGCCATTCATCACACCACATAAAAAGTTTGTCCAAGTCATTTTGTATCCTCGTAGTCACTTAGTGATGATCCTTCCCCACACACAATGCCATTAGCAAACAGGCACAGAATGCTGCTCATCAGATCATTTCATATATAGATATGGCACCATTCTCTGTGGCACTATTGATGATACTCTTGTCTCTGAAAAAACAGTTGCTGTTGAGATCAAAGTACTGGCCTCTGTTACTTGAGAGGTCTTTGCACCATTCATATATCGGGGAACCTATTCCATATGCTCATACCTCTATTTACAGTATGCAGTGGTGCACTGTTCAAATGCTTTCTGGAAATATAGGAATGTGGAATCTAGCCTGTTGCCAATCATCCATGGTTCACAGTATGTAATTTGATAGATGACTAAGATGAGTATTGCACAAAATCAATGCTGATTTGTGGATAAAAACTTTTCTGCCTTAAAGAAATTAATTATATTTGAACTGAGGATATGTTCAGGAACTCTGGAGCAAATAATCATTATGATATTGTTCTGTAATTTTGCAGGTACATTCTTTTACCATTTTTATATACAGAAGCCACCTGAACTTTTTCCCAGCTGCCTGACTCTTTGCACTAGGCGAGAGATTTGTAATAAATGCAAGCTAAGTATGAGGCCAATGCTGTGCTCTGGACAAATGATTTGTGATTCTGTTTGGACATGGCAACTATTATGTTTTCAACTCTTCCAGTTGCTTCTCTACTCCAGGGATCCTATTACTATGTTCCTAATACAGGAGTCAGTGTGACAGTGAAACAACAATATGTTGGTATGATCCTCCTGCACAAACTTGATAACTAAATACAGAGAGGGGTTAGTGACCACCTTCTGCTTTCCTCCAAAGCCACACCAGACTGGTCAATGACTGCCTGGATAGAAGTCTTTGACCAGAAATGTCTCATGTTCTCTGTAAAATCTGTTGCTTATGTATGATGATGGTAGTTGTATGCTTCACGCATAGATCTTTTTACAGACAGAAGAATTTCCATTAGCACTTGCCTGTCACCAGTGTGCATACTTTTTTGAACTGAGTGTACAACAGTCTGCTTCCTCAGTGTTTTCCGAATTCTGACATTAAACCACAGTGGGTCTTTCCTGTCTGTAATCCAGTTACTCACCACATACATATTCAGCGTGTGATTTACAGTCCATTTAGCGTTTGTCCATCTTCCTCTATGTAAATCATATTGGAAGTAAATGACATTCTCATTGTTTAAATGGGATGCTAACAACTACTTAACTCTTTCTAGCAAATCTATTCACCTAGCCCTCTTAAAGGATTCATTAACTTCATTTACCATCCTGAATGAGATTTTCACTCTGCAGCAGAGTGTGCGCTGATATAAAACTTCCTGGCAGATTAAAACTGTGTGCCGGACCGAGACTCGAACTCAGGACCTTTGCCTTTTGCGGGCAAGTGCTCTACCATCTGAACTACCCAAGCACCACTCACGCCCCGTCCTCACAGCTTTACTTCTGCCAGTACTTCGTCTCCTACCTTCCAAGCTTTACAGAAGCTCTCCTGCGAACCTTGCAGAAGTAAAGCTGCGAGGACAGGGTGTGAGTCGTGCTTGGGTAGCTCAGATGGTAGAGTACTTGCCCGTGAAAGGCAAAGGTCCCGAGTTCAAGTCTCAGTCCGGCACACAGTTTTAATCTGCCAGGAAGTTTCATTTACCACTGTTGCTGTGCTGGCATCATGATCACTAGCCCCTCTCTGTACTAATACCATCTGTAAGGACAAGCCTTTTTATAGTTGCAGTATTTCAACTATTTCAATTTTGTGTGGGCAATTAAACTAGCAGCTTACGACAGCTTTCAGAAAACTGTTCAAAAGTACTTTACAAGACTGCCTGTCCATACCACTTGCAATGTATGCACAGACATCTTAGTCTCTACTCAGTAGCTTAGGATCACCTACTTTTTCTGCACTACTTTGTGTAGATTTTTCTTGAATAATTCTGTAACTGTCACAGCAGTATCACGTGGCGAATAAAAACATCCAATGCTGGAGTTCACATACACGGAACCATTAAGGGAACTACTCATTAAAACAGGAAATCATAGCTTGAGTCTTCCGACTTGGTACCAATTTTCATATAACTTCATCAATGCTATCTCATTTAATTTTTATTTGTACTTATAATGTAAAGAAGCAATTCTACAAACTCACAAGCAAAACTACTTCACCTGCTCAAAGATAATGTTTAAATCCATATGGGTAAAGTGTAACAAAATATTCTATTTTACCGGTTTCCTCGTTTCCAACCTGGAGCATACTGTAATACTGTCACCCTTGTTATCTTTACCCTAAAGTAAAAACAGGACTGCTAAAGTGAATACACACACAATTGATTACCATCTCATTATTTTCACCACAGCTCAACACGATTACTTCCATGTAGTCATATAAATTCTAAAATTACCTCTTTATTCACACCCTCCTCCAACTCTTCTTTTACATTCATGCTGCATGGATAATCTTGCGCCTGTGGCAAAAATAACAAACTGTAATAAGTACTTTTAAGCAGTCACAGTCCTCCCATATTATATAAAATGTATCACACAGATAAACCCCAACCATCACACTACTTTATAACTAAATAGTAGTTATTGTTAAGTGTTCTCTTTTGAGTTCAAAATTCTCAGTGATGAGCTCACTATGGTATAGTTCACTGGGAGGCAGCAAAAAATTGTAAGACTGATTAATGACAACGCCTTTGAAAATTCATTATGATCTTTCATTTCAGCCTTCTCCCTATGCTATTGTTTTCAATCATATTTTCTAGCTTCATTATCTACATATGCATATAATGGTAGTGTAATGAAGTAAAATAGCACAGCTACTACCTGAAACAATGACTTCAATGTTGTTCATAAAATCGATGTTGTTCATATCAAATTACAATACAGTTTACACCAACTGTGTGGGGGAGAAGAAACTGGACTGTCAAGTGCCACATCACTCATACTACTTTTATGATTAGAATAATAAAATGTCTAGAGCAGTTACATCAAAACCTTGTTGCACTGAATGCTTATTTATGATAAAATTATTAAACACACACACCCTACGTTGGCACACTACTTAATATTATTCTAACTTCATGAATTCCTTTTGGTGGGACAAGCACGTTTCTAACAGAACAAAAAGAGAGAGTAGGCTACAGGCTACATCAGTCCTATTCTATGGATCTGAACTATGGGGTTTACTTGCTGATCTCAAAAGAAGACAAAGTTCTGGAAAAATTATCTATGGAACAGCACCAGCATATCAATTCTGAAAAACCCATAATGTCAAAGAAAGTGCTGGAATGAGAACAAATGAAACAGTGATAGCATAGGACGAAAATCATTAAACTGATATTGGGATCTGTTGAGAATGTTAGATAATTAGCAGCCAAAGAATAATTTTTTATTTGAAATCATCTTACTGATAGAAACAAAGTAGACCACTTAACTTTCAGAAAGAGTATATTGACAAAATAATGAAGCAAAATGGTGTACGCAAAGAAGATGCCTTGAAGAGAGATGCTGGGCAGAAGATAGAAAGAATACAGCAAAATGTTATTAATTGACCTTTGTATTAATTAACTGCCTACAATAATACTAATATACTAGTACAAATAATGATCATTATGATTTTATTATTATTACTATCTGAGGCATGGTGGGCTACCTCTTTGAATTCCCATCCTGCACCTGGTGATGTCACTTCTTTGGCTTGGAGCTCGGGGCACCATGGGCCACGATAAGAGCCACGCACGGTACATCGACAGTATTTGCCATTCAGCCACAATTGACAGAATGGAGTGACTAGTAGCCCTTCAAAAGTTCTGTCAAGTTATTAATTGCAGGCACAGATGTTAATGAAAGACAGTACATTGGTGTGGTCTTGGCTATCTGTATTTGCTATTTGTTCTTCTCTGTGGAAGTCACATTATGCAACAAGCTTTCTCATCTGAAAAACTGCCCGATTTCAGTTGTGTTGCATGACTTAATACCTTGTGGCATTGCCTTGGAAGGGGTTAGGGTAGTGTCTAGCAACTAGATAAACTTGTTATTGGTATTCAATTCCCCATGTTCAGCAGTGGATTCGATGATTTGGTAATCCTGAATACTGTTTTAAGTGTGACCATGTTTAGCCTTAGACCGAGTTTTTGATGAGAATCATCTGACGAGTCCATTGATCTACCCAACTATCGTGGCCGTGCAGTTGTATTAAGTGAGAATGACAGTGGAATTTAGATGCTCCTTAGTCTGCTCCAGTTTTCTACTGTTGTGGCACACTTTGATTCTTTTGGACTTGGACTCAGGGCATGCTTATCATGCTGTGGCTGTTAACATTGCCTCTGTATATCAGCCTCAGGGAATTCACCACTGCCAGCTACTGATAGGCTGCCTTCACTCAAGTTACGTAAATCACTATTCGAAATTTGTACTAAAATTTTGTACATTTTGATTTTTGGGGGCTTGTTGGGTCGAGTGCCTCTGTTGTACATACTGTCGAGCACTGTTAGAATGGTCACATGCTGATCATCTCTATGTGAATCACACGTCACATTCAGATGTCATCCAGACTTGTGAAAACATAGCCTGTTGGTAAGTAACAGGCACATATGACGCTGAGAGACTGGAACAAGCAAAAGTGTGTAAAACCATCAAGTGTTACTGAGCTCTGAATGTTTTTCGTGTTCGTTCACTGGCCATTTGTGAGGTGGAGAGTAAAAGAAATTTATTCCGTCTCAGGGTGAGTTACTGCTTACCAGATTTAATTGTTGAAGTGATTGTTATTTTAAAGTTGTCATGGAGTGAGCTTTTCTCACCTGTTATTTATTTACTGCTACAAGTAGGTTCTGACTACTAATTACTGGTTTTCCTTTTTAAAGGGTGTTCTTGAGCTGCTATGCATGCACATTCACATACTGAATCACTTAGGGATTTTCTACAGTATGCCTTAGAATTTTCACTGTGTCTGAAGCCAGTTATATCGATCTGTGCATGCTCATTCTCTTGTTAATTACTTAACTGCTCACTGGTGCAAGATTTAGAGAGACTTGCTCTCTCTGTCTGCCTGAAGGTAGCTCTAGAAATCAGTGCACCTGTTTACTTTATTAAATTATCTAGATGCACTTGGAGGTGTATTTTAAGAATTTCCTTTTTCTAAGGGTCCCCAAGCAGCTATAAATTGCTCTGTCTTCCAGTATAGCTATTCAGTTTTAACCTTTGAGATGAGTTATCCTTCTGTGTTGTATTAAAGAGCCATCTGTTTCCAGATAATTATTTGTTCATTTGTTGAAGCATTTTCTCATTTGCGGTTTCTGAAGATGGAAATTTTGAATCTAAAATCTAAGAACTGAAGTCAGACACAGCTTTAGTTGTTAACTATTGCCTTATTTAAATTGTCACTAAACTAAGGTGTGCAATGTCTTAAATTTGAAAGTTCGGAGTGTTGCTTGTAATCCTGCTAATGTATCTGACTTAAGTTATTTTTCTTAAATAAAAACATTTTAATAAACAATGGAGACTCATGTGAACCCCAACCCATCCAGTCCTTCCACTTAATTTCCCCTTTTCCTGCTGGATGTTTGGTTGGTAACAGAGTATGGTTATTTTCCTGAAAGTAAAGGGGGAAGGTGTCATACTGTCATTCACCACGAGGTGTGTGTTTGCAGGTATCCACTGCTGAACATGGGGTCCCACAACTGTTCCAGTTTGTCCTCATTGAAAAATCAACAGTTTATCTACGAATTAAAAGTTTGTCAGCATCCATGTAAGGGCGGTGTGCCCAACTTGTGGACGACCCCTTGGTGATTAGTACCAACTGCACCATGGAGGTATATGTTGCACTAGCTGCCTGAGCTCCGGCCATGACAATCTTGTGTCAGAATGTAGTGTGTTTAGAAAGTAGTCAGCCCCATCATACGCAAATACATATAATTCAGGCACAATTGATCCATTGGGATAATCACTTGTGTGGTACTGCACAATGTAATCTCTATTCTGAGCAGATTACATTAGCTCTGCAGTTACAGGGACAGCTGCCTTTATTTAGACAAATTAGGAGCAATAGGTGGTGAACAAGATTCTCCCACCGACATATAACTGCTGGAAGTAGTAGGAATGCTACGGACACCTTTAAGGACATCAGGAGAATTCATTTGGGAAATTACAATACCAAATATTGTTACTGCTGCAAGCTATAATGGAACTTTCAATGTAGAATTTAAAGGCAGGTAAAATTTATCATATGGATCATAGTCAAATTTATGTTCCATGCCGACACTTTGGCCATCACTGACAATGTTGTTGTTCAGACGCTGTACCCCCTGTGTTAAGCCATGTTTTCACTCGAATTTTACATGAAAGTGCAACATCAAGGGAGTTGTAAAAATCAATTATTGGCCTGATATTCTCACCTCATATTAAGAGGCTACTCAGGCATAAACATTTTTGGCTATTGCAGTTTCCTCATGAACCTTTTCCTAGGTTCATAGATGAATGCATATGACCATTCCATACCTGGAATTTCAAGTCACAGAGATACAAATACTCAATAATATATTGCAGAAAATGCGGCCACAGGACTGTTCATGGATTACCTTCGCTAATAAATGCACATCTTTTACTGAATTAGAGGCTTTGGTGTCCGCTATTGAAGTCTGAGTTTCGCAGGCCAGCAGTGATGGGGGTTTAAGTGTCATTATCAGGTTGGGGATTGAGATTCCAAGCAATTTAAAAGGGGACCACCCATAAGGAAAAAGTGTAGGATGTGTTTCCAGTGTAACAAAGAGGGGCATTTTGTATGGCGATGTCTGGTTACATGGAAGGAGAATCAAACAGCCGACATCACACAGAATGGAAGAGGCATGGTAGTGTTCTACTGCCTAGGGGCTGGATCTGTGCCAAGTCTGAGGTACGGGAACCTCTGCCTTGTCTTTGGGTACAACTTAACCAGGAACGAATGTGTGCCCTCCTCAACTCTGGTAGTTCAGTTTCTCGGTTAGATTATCTGTGGCAGTTGAAGTTCCGCCATACCTGTAAATTGCCTTGTTTGCATCCGTCCTCCCAATGTTGAGCTCTCACTGGGCACATGTTGCCTCTGAGTATTGGAAAATTTTCTTGGCCTGTGAAGTGGATAGTAACTAAAAATCTTTCAGTGAACTTAATTTTGCAGTGTGTTTTTGTAAGTGGTAGTGGGTTTGTGCTAGTTTTTCAAGGCAGGGTTGTTTATTTTAAATTTAACCCAGCTGAAACATTCACATTGTGCTCCTGTCAGGTTGCCACAGGAATTCATAGTGTGTTACCGCAATGTTTGCCATTTCAGCTCAGTCACCTTCATCCAGTAGAGGTGATGCTGGTACTGGAAGTTTTTGATCGGTTACCACAGATGTTAACTAACAGATTGGACATCACCGATAAAATCCAGTACAAGATTTGCCTTACAAATGACATTCCAGAGAGGTTTTCTCCATCAAGGATGATATGTATGTGTATATGTTTATGTATATGTATATGTACTTTGATTAATAACGTGTTGTTCAATGCGGTCATCAGGACCTCAACTTCAGCCTATGCTTCTACCATATTCTCAGTATCTATGGGCAGCAGTGGGGTGTTTCATCCTGTTGTGGATTATTGTGCAGTTAATGAGAACGTAGTTTTGGAATCTGTGCCACTTCCCAATCTGCATAATTCTTTTACTTGGTTCAGTCAGGCTCAGTATTTTGCTGTCCTGGATCTCAATCTCGCATATTATCAGATCATGTTAACAGAGGATTCCAAGTATATTACTGCCTGCTGTACAGATTGAAACCTCCACAATTTTAACAGGGTGCCCTTTGGTTTTTCAACGGGAGTTACCATTATGTCTTGCCTTCTAGATTGTGTTTTTGGTGATTTCACATTCAAGTGTGTCTCTAATTACCTAGATGGCATGGTTGTTTACAGTTCTAGTCTGTCTGAAAACCTGCAACATCTTGAGGCAGTTCTGGTTTACCAGAGGGAGGTGGGACTTACTGTGAAACCATCTGAAATGACACTGGCACATAAGTTTCATCCTTGGGACATCTTAATTTCACTGATTGGATTGAAATTGACCATGAGCATACTAGTGATTTGCGAAAATTTCCAGCTCCTAGAAATAAGAAAGGTGTGGCACGGTTCATAGGCATGACAAATTTTTTTCAAAAGTCTGTGCCGAATTTTATTAAATTAGTGGGGTGCCTTAACGATTTAAGAAATTTCATATGGGACGAAAGTCATCCAGAATCTTCTGAAGCCATTAAGGTGGTGCTTAGTAACCCACTAGTATTAGACATACCAAATTTTGAGGTCGTGTTCTTCTTGCGGACAGACACCTAATTCTTCTGGAGTAGAAAGTGGTAGCTGTCTTCCTGCAGGAACGGAATGGTAGGGGAGGTGTTGCATGTTGATGCCCTATAGCAATGCACCTTGGGAACTTTCACCTGCGGGGATGAAATAATCTATGTATGAATGGGAAGCTTTGGCGGTTATGTTTGCCCTTAAGAAATTCAGATTTTATTTTGAACACCAGGAATTTTGTTTAGAGACTGACAATCAAGCTCTTAGTTAGGTTTTGGCTCATTATTTCCCTAATACCGTCTTAGGCATTTATAAAACTGTTGTCAAGATCAGACGACACATCACCTGGTCCTCCCTGTATAAGCAAGCCTGGAGGTTGGTGGGGTCAAGATCACTCAACATGTCACCTGGTCACCCCTGAATAAGGCTGTCCAGAGGTTGGTGGAGGAGTGTGAGAGCGGTAAGGGGGCTGAGCCCAACTTGAATTCCCTCAAGTGGCTTTTAGAGTCTACCCGTTAGGAATGCCTGATGGATTAACTTTGTATGGATTATATAGGTCCACTTCATCAAGTGTGTGTGTGTATTAGGCACCTACTAGTTATGATCATGGATGACTTTTCTCATTTTTTTGACACATTCCGAGCAGAGAAATGACCATCCTGGCAGCTGGCCAGCATTTGTTATGAATTTTTTCTGTTTCCAGGCCACCAAGGATGCTTGATAGCTTCTGTTTCCCAGCTATTTGTGAGGTTCTGCTTTGACAATGGAATTAAAGATGTGACCACAAATCCTTTTACCAGCATACTTTGCTGACCAGGTGAACTGCATGTTGAAGGCTGTGCTTATCTTTCACAACAAGGCTCAGACAACGTGGCTCAATTTTATCTTTAACACTGCACAACCCAAGTCCCTGGAGGCTGCTCCAGTATCCCTTATGTTAGCACATCCAGTCAATTTTCCTCTTGTCAACCTGTAGTCAATCAATGATTTGCTTCAAGAACAAGTCACCCTAGCAGTAACACAGCACAACTGGAGCCAGGCTAGACATAATACCAAAATTGCCTGTCACAGGCTATCCATCTGTTACAGTCAGGGGCTAAATGGTTCATTGGAAAGGCTGGGGACACAGTGTTAGTCCGAAACCCTAATATTGCTGAAAAGGGGGAGTTAGGGTTCGATAGCAAGCTAGCTTCTCAGTTGTTGGGACACTGTTAGATTGTCAGGGTGGTGAGCTCGGCAAACCTACTGGTTCTGAATTTATAGATGAGTAAAGCCTCACACATGCACATTATTCATATCAAGGAGACGCATATTTAAAGGGCTCCTTAATAGTGGAGAAGGGGGATTTTGGTTTGGTGGAGGAGGCTGAACCACGGTGGGCTCCCTCTTCGAATTCGTGCCCCATGTGCCTGGCAGATGTCACTTCTCACAGCTCACAGCTCGTGACACCAGTGGGCATTGTGGAGCAACAATGGGTGTAGAGGAACAGCACTGGATCTCATGGGCAGTCGGTGTCTTGAAGCTGGACTGGAGGGTGAGTCATGCAGGGCTCGTGGGCAGCATGTACTGTTTAGCCAAACTTTATGTGGCAGTATCATTATATCATCACAATCATTACAATAAAACAATCTTCGTTCAATAATGGTAACTGCCATAGGCTGATCAGCCCAAGATTATCATCACTCATCTAAAAGCTGGTATGTACACCTCTGGCACAGACAACAGTAGGGAGACATAGTGGCACGGAAGCAATGAGGCCTTCATAGATCACAGGAGGAAGTTGGAACCATATTTATACAATCAGGTCAC
The DNA here is from genome assembly GCF_023898315.1 of Schistocerca nitens. Taxonomy (NCBI): domain Eukaryota; kingdom Metazoa; phylum Arthropoda; class Insecta; order Orthoptera; family Acrididae; genus Schistocerca; species Schistocerca nitens. The sequence continues at coordinate 37,205,096 of NC_064624.1, read as the reverse complement.
CTCATTCCCATTAATTCTGGAAGGGGGGATGATCTCTGACGTTATGTTAAATCACATCCCAGATCTGTTCGGCCAGGTTCAGGGCTGGCGAGTTGGGTGGCCAAAACATCAATTGGAACTCACCACTGTGTTCCTGAAACCACTCTATCACACACTCATTGCCTTGTGAAATGGTGCATTGTTTTCATGAAAAATGCCACTGCCAGTGGGAAACATGATCGTCATGAAGGAGTGGACCTAACATGAACCATAGACTGTGGCACTGGTAGCGGGGCTTGCGTGCCTCAGCGATACAGATAGTCGTTCCGTAGGTGCAACCCCAATGGAGGCGTATCTGTTGTGGGGCCAGACAAACATGTGGTCCCTTAAGAGGGGCAGCAGTCTTTTCAGTAGTTGCAGGGGCGACAGTCAGGATGAATGACTGATCTGGTCTTGTAACATTAACCAAAACAGCCTTGCTGTGCTGGTACTGTAAACGGATGAAAGCAAGGGGAAACTATAGCCGTCATTTTTCACGAGGGGATGCAACTTAACTGTTCATTAAATGATGATGGTGTCCTCTTGGGTAAAATATTCCGGAAGTCAAATAGTCCCCCATTCAGATCTCCAGGATGACATCGTTATCAGGAGACAGAAAACTGATGTTCTACAAATTGGAACATGGAATGTCAGACCCTTTAATCAGGCAGGCAGGTTAGAAAATTTAAAAAGGGAAATGGATAGGGTAAAGACAAATATGGTGGTAATTGGTTAAGTTTGATTGCATGAGGAATAAGACTTCTGGTCAGATGAATACAGGATTATAAATACAAAATCATATAGGGGCAATGGAGGACTGGGTTTAAAAATGAATAAAAAACAGGAGTGCGGGTAAGATACTATGAACAGCATAGTGAATGCAGTAATCTAGCCAAGATAGACACAAAGCCCACACTTACCACAGTAGTACAAGTTCATATGCCAACCTGGTCCCCAGATGATGAAGAGATTAAAGAAATGTATGATGAGATAAAAGAAATTATTCAGATAACGAAGGGAGACAAAAATTTAATAGACATAGGGGATTGGAATTCAATAGTAGGAAAAGGAAGAGAAGGAAAAGTAGGAGGTGAATATGGAATGTGGGTAAGGAATGAAAGAGGAAGCCGTCTGGTAGAATTTTGCACAGAGCACAACTTCATCATACACTATGTGCTCAAAAGCATTGGGCCACCCCCAAAAACTTACTTTTTCATATTTGGTGCATTGTGCTGCCACCTACTCCATATCAGCGACCTCAGTAGTCATTATACATCGTGAGAGAGCAAAATGGGGTGCTCCGCGGAGCTCATTGACTTTGAATGTGGTCAGGTGTTAGGGTGTCATACGTCTGTATGCGAGCTTTCCACAGTCCTGAAAATTCCTACGTCCACTGTTTCTGATGAGATAGTGAAGTGGAAGCATGAAGGGACACATGCAGCACAAAAGCATACAGGCCTATCTTGTCTGCTGACTGAAAGATACTGCCGACATTTGGAGAAGGCTGTAATGTGTAATAGGCAGATATCTATCCAGACCTGAAAGAACTGCAAAAAGGTAGGAATTGTAAGAGAAAGTGGATAAAGTGAAAGGATCAGAGATTGTAGAGTGTTTCAGAAAGCACTAGGGAACCATTGACAAGGACATGGGTAAGAGATACAGCAGAAGAGGAAGGGTAGCTTTGAGAGATTACTAGTGAAAGTAGCAGAGGATCAAGTAGGTAAAAAGACGAGGCTAGTAGAAATCCTTGGGTAACAGAGGAGATACTGAATTTAATAGATGAATGGTGAAAATATAAAAATGCAGTAAATGAAGCAGGCTAAAAGGAATAAAAACGTCTCAAAAATGAGATCGACAGGAAGTACAAAATGGCTCCACAGGGATGGTAACAGGACAAATTTAAGGATGTAGAGGCATATACGACTAGGGGTAAGACAAACACTGCGTACTGGAATACTGAAGAGACCTATAGAGGGTCTATACAACGGCGATGCACTTGCGGGCAATATTTTGAAAATGGAAGAGAACGTAGATGAGGATGAAATGGGAGATACGATACTGCGTGAAGAATTTGACAGTGCTGAAAGACATAAGTTGAAACAAGGCCCTGGGAGGAGACAACATCCATTAAAACTACTGATAGCCTTGGGACCGCCAGCCTTGAAAAAACTCTGCCATCTGGTCAGAAAAATGTATGAGACAGGCAAAATACCCCCAGACTTCAAGAAGAATATAATAATTGCAATCCCAAAGAAAGCAAATGTTGACAGGCATGAAAATTACCGATCTATCAGTTTAATAAGTCATGGCTGTAGAATACTAACATGAATTCTTTACAGTCGAATGGAAAAACTGGTAGGTGCCGACCTCAGGGAAGATTAGTTTTGATTCCGTAGAAACGTTGGAACACGTGAGGCAATACCGCCCCTATGATTTATCTTAGATGATAGATGAAGGAAAGGCAAACCTACATTTCTAGTATTTGTAAACTTAAAGAAAGCTTTCGACAATGTTGACTGGCATACTCTCTTTCAATTCTGAAGGTGGCAGTCGTCAAATGCAGGGAGTGAAAGGCTATTTACAATTTGTACAGAAACCAGATGGCAGTTACAAAAGGGGAGGAGCGAAAGGGAAGCAGTGGTTGGGAAGGGAGTGAGACAGGGTTTTAGCCTATCCCTGATGTCGCTCAGTCTGCATATTGAGCAAGCAATAAAGGGAACAAAAGAAAAAAATTTCAGTAGGAATTAAAATCCAGGGAGGAGAAATAAAAACTTTGAGGTTAGCTAATGACATTGTAATTCTGTCAGAGACAGTAAAGGGCCTGGAAGATCAGTTGAACAGAATGGACAGCGCATTCAAAGAGGGATATAAGACGAACATCAACAAAAGCAAAACACGGATAATGGAATGTAGTCGAATTAAATTGGGTGATGATGACAGAATTACATTATAATAAGACAATTAAGGTAGTAGATAAGTTTTGCTATTTGGTGAGCAAAATAACTGACCAAGGTTGAAGTAGAGAGAATATAAAATGTAGTCTGGCAATGCCAAGGACAGCATTTCTGAAGAAGAGAAATTTGTTCACATTGAGTATACATTTAAGTGTCAGGAAGTCTTTTCTGAAAGTATTTGCATTGAGTGTATCCATGTATGGAAGTGAAACATGAACGATAAATAGTTTAGACGAGAAGAGAACAGAAGCTTTCGAAATGTGGTGCTACAGAAGAATGCTGAAGATTAGATGGGTAGATAATGTGACTAATGAGGAGATACTGAATAGAATTGGGGAGAAGAGGAATTTGTAGCACAACTTAACTATAGGGTGGGGAACAAAATGTGTTACCAATTGTTTCTTTTACAATTTACGCCACACATTAGATACTCCACTGGGATCTCTACAGCAGTACCAGCAGAGCTTGGAAAAACAAAGAGTTACGAAATGACATGTAATTCATGATACTGCCACTAGGAGAATAGTAACCAGCAATGGCTGACAATGGAAGACTGACGACACAGCAACGATCGGCAATTGTGTTACTTTTCCATGAAACAAAAAGCCTTGTTGTGACTCAGAGGTGTTTTTGACAACAGTTTAACACACGATGGGTCCCTTGCAAGAAGACCATTCACAGGTTGTACGATAAATTTGTACAGGAAGGAACAGTATTGTATCCGAAGCGACCTTGGCCTAAGCCTGTTTGTTCGTCGGAGAATATTTAAGCAGTATGAGTTGATGTACAGAGAAGTCCCGGGAAATTGTGTAGAAAGGCAGCAGTGCAACTGGGAATATCCAGTCGCTCCATTCAATGCATTCTTAAAAGTGGCCTCCACATGTACCCATACAAGATGACCTGTGCACAGAAGCTCACTGAAGAACACAAGCAGCAGAGACTTCTGTTTGCTCAGTGGGTGGAGGATAGGGAAGGAACTCTCAACAACGTTTGGTTTTCAGATGAGGCGCATTTTCATTTAGATGGTGTGGTTAACAAACAAAATGTACACTTTTGGGCCACTGAAAACCCGCAAGTGCTTCATGAACGACATTATTCTCCGAGGGTTACAGCGTGGGCAGCAATTTCCAGTCACGGACTTACTGGACCCTTTTTCTTTGAAGAAACTGAATAGCAAACGTTATTTGAGCATGCTTCGCAATAGATTCATTCCACAGCTTCTTGCAACTGCCTTGCCCTTCAACACACAGTGATTCATGCAAGGTGGATCAAGGCCACATACTGCAAACACTGTGTTGGAGTTTTTACATGAGCATTTCGACATGCGGGTCATTTCACTCAGGTTTCCAGGTCGCTTCAATGACTGACAAAATTGGCCCCCTAATAGTCCAGACCTCAATCCATGTGACTCTTTTCTTTGGGGGTACCTAAGGGAAAAAAATTTCCTGAAACGTCCATGTGATTTAATGGAGCTCAGAAGACTTATTCTTTAAGCTTTCATTGAAATTAGGGAAGACATGTGCCATAGGGTACTCACTAACTTCAGCCTTTCTTTGAAGAAAGTTAGGAAACGAAATGGTGGACATATTGAGCATGTACTGAGTTAGAACAAATCTCCATGGACAGCTCTTCATTGTAGTATATGTTCCTTTCAGATTGTATTGACAATAAAGTTTATATTCAAAAACAAAATGGTAACACATTTCGTGTGCCACCCTATAGAAGAAGGGACTGGTTGGTAGGACAGGTTCTGAGCCATCAATGGATCATCGATTTAGTATTGGAGGGAAGGGTGGAGGGTGAAAATCAGAGGGAGACCAAGACATGAATACACTAAACAGATTCAGGAGGATGTGGGTTGCAGTAGTTACTCAGGGATGAAGAAGCTTGCACAGGATAGAGTAGCATGGAGAGCTGCATCAATCCAGTCTTGTCACTGAAGAGCACAACAACAACAACAACAACAACAACAACAGAAGGGGTGGATGTGCTTTGCAACCAGTTTACAATACTTCTTTTGTGACACAGTGCCTCACACGAGCTCCACTGTACAGTCTGACGCCTTTGATTCATTCTTATTGATCATCCTCAATACTGACCCAGTTTGAGCCAATGAATTTTCAACTGTTTGCAAAACTTAAAGAACACCTTCAGGGACTCAACTTTGATAGTGATTAACTAGTATGAGCGTAGGTGAGGCTGTGGGTCTGCCAACGAAGTCAAGCATTCTACAGTGACGACACCAACAACCTGGTGTCTCACTGGGAGAAAGGTGTTCAGTGCCACGGTGACTATGTTTGAAATAAATATACAAACACGAAGAATAAATATGTTAAATATTAAGTTTGTTTTAATTAAAATGCTTCAATAATTTCTGAATAGAAATTTTGTGTCATTACTTTCCAGCATGTGCTCATGCGCAAAATATACACCAATTAAAAATTGACATTTAATTAATTTGGCAAAGAAGGTGGCTTTCAACTGATACAAAGTTAAGGTCATAGGGAAGTTCAGTCCATCAACTAACACAGCACACAGTGTATGAGAAGACTTCTTGTTGGTAAAAAGTTACGTTATGGGCACCATTTGGATGTTTTGGTTAACATTAGGCTGTGCTACTGATCAATTTGTTACCATATCCTTTACTTGGCTTTCACATTTCTAGACTTTGTCAGCTCACAGCCACACTGCCACTTTTGAACATAGGCTAAGCCTTGAGATGCACTATGAATCAGACTCCCACTACAACCAATGTTACAAGGGGGGAGTGGGTCTAGAACCACATTTTAACCTTGTAGCCTTTGAATAGTTCTCCAGTTTAGGTCCAAAGTCAATGGATCTTCAAACTGCTTTTCGTTTACATGATGTGTGTTGTGCATACATATCATCCTGAATGCCAAACCATCATTACATCAGGGGTCAAAGCCAAAGCCTGAACTGTGTTGGGTCTAACCACTCTTTTACTGTATTTAATAAAATTTAGTATATTTATTTTCCTATCATTTCCTCACAGTGATTGTTTAGGATTACTGTTGTGATAATGCTTGTCAAATGTTCACATAGTTTGTATAATCTATAATGATGTACTCAAATATATTCAAATGCAAATGCTGCATTAATGCTATCCCAGTACTTCTGCAGTTGCACTCAAGATGGATGTTGAAACAGATTTTTTCAGCACAGGTAGTTAACAAGTAGTTTGCATGATTGTGTAAGTGCGCTCAATTCTCATTTGCAGGATAAAAATACTAGTGGCACCAAGTGAATTTGTTTGCTGCTGATAGGTGAATACCCTACAACCAGTTGCACTACATCAGATTTCAAGTGACATGTATATGTAAGATTATTTACACCAGTAACTGTAACATTGTGACAGTTTCACAAACAATATGTGTAACAATGTGCAGCAAATGCAGAAAGTGGTTATGAACAAACCTGTCAATATTTGATGTGTAGCCCCATGGCTTCATCAAAACTTTGCTGCCAACATACAAATTCATTCTGCTGTGTAACAATTTATGCTTCCATGTGATATTTGTCTGAAATTTAACTTTACTGCTGAGAGTTCTACTTACATATGGTTAAATATTCAAAGTAAACAAAATATACTTCTCAGATTAGTGACCATGCGAGTGTCACTTCAAAATTATTTATAAATAATTTATTTTACATTATCAGTAAATAAATTACAATTCTCATTCCATACCATGATACACTGCAATAATGCATTAACTGCAGCCATACCATTTATAAATTTAATGGCACTGCTAAGATTCACTACAGTCATAATTATTCTTAAGTTGCACATTAAGGTTGTCATTCAAAAGAAGTGTATCAGAGAAGAATATACCCAATTTATGGCAACCAGTTTATCAGTATAATTGGGTTGTGCATTAAAAAAGTTTTCCATGTTTACTAAACATTAAATTGAAACTCTTGCTCAATTCTATGTGAGGTTTAATACAAGGCTTATTTCAATGCACTGTGTAAAATGTCATATTTAAGACAGTAAGTTCATCAGTTTAGTAAACCGAATTATTCATGTTTCCAGCTGTATGACATCAATTGTATGTATTCACGGATCACACTGCACACAGAAATTAATGAAACCCTGTTAAGAAATACAAGTAAGCCACTTACTATGAAGTGTAACTCAGTTTGTACTTCATCAGTTTCCTCTTTTTTTATCCACTTAGTTGGCTCCTGGTCCATCGCTTCAGTTCTACAGTCTGAAAAGAAAAAGCAATCAGATAAGAAAAGTTTTTGGCCCACTCAGTTTCTGTTTTCACCATGAGGTATAGTTCAAAGGCAGTATTTTCACTCATATATTGCATGCAGTAAATGGGTGATTACACAGGAAACAGATTCAAAGTGGCTGAGGAAAAGTGTGTTCATTGATATAAACGCATTCACATTTTGCAGGTCATGAAGAGTGATAACAATCATAAAATAACATGCAATGGAAACCGAGCATTTAAAGTTGCTACTGCTTCTTTGTAACACTGGTTCATGGATACCATCCTGTTGTGACAATTATGGAAGATGTGTAATTTTGTGTGCATGCATTAACTTCAGCATTACAAACAATCACAGCAGTCAATAGATTGCAGTGATATTACTCAATAACATCAAATATTTCATTCAATACTTGGTTCACTGTGTTAATTTCAGTGTGATAGGGACATGAAGAAAATCCGGACATATGGATTGTTTATGAGTGAATATGCATTTTCAACATAGGCATTACCTTGAAACTTACTTCATCTGTATTCATTCACGGATGTATGCCCAATTTACAGGAAGCGTCATCATTTTAGAATCTTTACCTGCTATTAAAGGAAACCAATACCTGCACTGTAGACTGCACATTGCAATGCGGAAGTTCTCATTCTTGATTACCATCAAGATTAAACATTGGTTAGCATTTTCTAACAAAACTGATTTACTGAAACAACTTCATACTAACAATAAATATGATGAATGATCTATTGAGTTCTGATGACATGTAATGCTTTATGTTAGACAGATTATAGTTAATCTGTACCTTGTATTTCGCCAGTTCGTAAATGATGTTACAGTACTCTTATACAGAACTCCATTAAAACCCACACACTACAACAAACTGGTATTTACATATGATTACACGAATACTAACGACACGAATAATCAAAGCACAGTGAAAACTAACAAAATGCAACAGAATTGCAGCATTTCCTTTCATGCGAACATACTGAACCCATGAAATGATGTAGTAACTGTGGGCACTTTAAAAAATCCTTACGTTAGCCCTAAAATCTGGAGCCGCTATATGTCTACATCACATCACAGAAAATTATCATCGCAATCATTATTACTGCTAAGTAAGTCAAAATAACCGTACTAACATGGACAACCTTTGAATTTCACTGTCCGCCTTTTCTCGTTAGCCATGAAGTATATGAGGAGATCACTTCGTAGACAAACTACTCCTGACAGCACGTCACACACTCAGCCGTTTCTTTTACGAAGATACACGTAGCGATTTTACCGGTCAGACCAAAAACAAGCACTAACAACTCAGGTATTTACTAGTTATGAACATAACCTGAAAAATTACAACATTCACACACCGTCACCAAGCACACTATAGGTGATGTGATCACAATTAAATACAGAATAAAATCTCATCCTTATGTACCCATTAAAAATTAAAACATAAGAAAGACAGCAGCCTCAAACAGCAGAGTCATCACAAGATATTCGCGAACTATTACACTCATCAAACTAAACTGTTACTGTGATAGAAATTAAGTACCATGTTAATTTACTTGCGAAACACATTTCTTCACTTATTCTTATTTGCAGTTTATAAACGCTTATAAATTACCTGGAGAATGTCACACACAAATTTCCACAACACCATGAGGTTGCTGCTGACTACACAGTACACGAAGGGTGACAGTATCACAGAACCAGCAGATGCATTCAAAACCAGCGTTAGTGATGGGCTAAACTGCGATTTTCCGATATCAGTGATTTCTGTGAATGCTACTTTTCAGTATCTGTTATTCTTAACTGTAATTGTCGCAGTTAAGGAACATAGGTTGTGTATCCCTCCGCCACTGCTATTTCTGCGATTTCTGCTACTTCTGCGATTTCTGTGCCTGCTGCTACTTCTGCTATTTCTGTGACTCCTGCGATTTCTGCGACTTACCACCGTATGAAAGAGTTACATCTGTCAACACAGAAAATTGCATCGCAACAAACCTGTCATTGGCAAGTATGTTTTACGTTTTTTCTTCCGTTGGCTTTAATTTTGTATTAAAGAAACAACTGTGAAAATATTAATAGTGTAATTAATATGCAAGTAGCCGTACAGTACCGTAATAGTTCGTGTTTAGAAAATGAATTCTAACATATTGTTATGCTCACAGGTACCTGAACTACATTTCAGTCACTCAGTAAAGTAATAACTCAAAATATCATTGTCAACAGATCAGAAGAAATTGTCACTGCGTCTTTAGACCGTTTTCGTCAGACGAGAGGTTAGTTTCTAAGCGTTTCGATGGACTTAATTACTTCAGTGAAATCGTTCTTGCAAATGTGACATTCATTATAGCAAATATTAGCAATCTACTCTGTCAATTATATTGCTAGTAATTAGTGACAGCAAAAATTGTTTAATAATCCTTGTGTTTTTGCAGACGCAGTTCTGACTCTGATTACTGGTTGCTGTACGTATCTGTACGTATCTGAGGCTGTTGAGAGAGACTCGTGAAGATTCAAGACAGCTCTTAGAGGATTTGCAGTTTAAAAGTGAAATAATTGTGAAATAAGTGTGTGAATGATTAAACTGTGTTTTATTGAAGTTGTGCGATTTTAAAGGCATAATAAATGTTAAATACAGTGAGTGAATAATAAAAATCTAATTTTCCACATGTTAAGCCGTCCAATACCCCTAATTTTCCGCCACTTACTTATTGGTAAACACTTGTTGGAGAGTGACATGCCGCCGCCCCCCCCCCCCCTCCCCCCCTTTCTCCACAATCTTGGTGTGACACTGACCTGTAACATATCCCGAAGTCTACAATATGGATTTTGAGGCTGTTGATGTGAAAGTGGGAAGTACAGATCTTCCAGTTAAATCGGGAATAGCTTAAGTGCATTACTTGAAAGTAACACAGGAAAAGCATACTTATGTAGGTGGTAGTAGTGTCGGCAAAAAGTTCTTGTGTGTGAAGTTGCCATGTAGAACACCAGGTGTAAAACTTTTCTCCCTAGTCTTGAACTGTGTCGGAACAAAAGTGAGGCATTCATATGACTGTTTTCATTTCACTACACTTATACAGATGTCTGAGTTCTGCTGTGTTAACATTGCAAAGTCCTGTAGGCATGTGGAGTATTAACCAAAACTGTCATATTGGAAGCAGAATCAAACACATTTGTTACGTTACTTGATATTTTCAGGAGAAAAAGGCAATGTTGCTTCTTATTAATATAATACATTCAGAGTCACAGCAGTATTTGACCAACCATAGCTGGTGCTGAATGTGCATGTCGTCATATAATATGAAGGGCTTATTTCAATTGTGGTACAAGTCCATTACCTCCACTTTTCTGTCTATAATGCTTCTGAAATTAATGATCCAAACAAACATAAATAAAGGTTCATCTCTAGCAAGAAGCCATATGCTTGAATATTTCTGTTATCTCAACTGCAGATTTTTCAGCGGTCATTTAACTTTACGACTCTGTAGCTCAAAATGAACAAAAATGGACTTGTACCACTATTGAAATAAGCCCTTCATATGCACACACAGCACATCGATCTCGTGAGGCACAAGGCTCTCATATCGAAGTACGTACGTCGGTCAACAGATAGCACTAGGAAAAGTATGTTAACTGCGCTTTTTAGTTGCTACTTGCGACTCTTAGTTGCGATTTGTCACAGAAATCGCAGTTTGACTGGGTAGCGATAGCGTAGTATGAACTTTGCTCAACAGATGGCAGTGCTAACTGCGCTTTTTAGTTGCTACTTGCGACTCTTAGTTGTGACTTGTCACGGAAATCGCAGTTTCACTCGATGGCGTGTCGCAGAGATGAGCGTAGTACTAACTTTGGCCTACAGATGGCAGTGCTAACTGCGCTTTTTAGTTGCTACTTGCAACTCTTAGTTGCGACTTGTCACAGAGATCGCAGTTGAACTCGATAGCGTGTCGCAGAGACGAGCGTAGTACGAATTTTGGCCTACAGATGGCAATGTTAACTGCGCTTTTTAGTTGCTACTTGCGACTTCTAGCCCCGACTTGTTACTGAAATCGCAGAAAGGAGTATGGAATTCGGCCAACAGATGGCTCACGGCATTGAATGTGAAATGCTACTTGCGACTGCTAACTGTGACTGAAATCGCAGTTAGATTTTGTAAAGTTGTTATTGTAATATCTGCGACTTCTCAATCACTGTGATTTCTAACAGATACGCGATTTCCTGCCCACCACTAACCAGCGTGAATCTTGTCGCTCGTGGGGCCAACAGCAGAATTTTTCGTCTTCTTCAGTGAGTGTTACGAGATATGTAATTAATAGTTTTTTCTGTATTTTCTATAGTATTTGCGTGCATTAGTATGAAATAGACTTGATAAATTGAAGGTTTCAGTTTTTATTTGCGTCTGAATAGGAAAAGCGAAGGACAGCTTCGCGTGTAAGCAAACGTTTGTTTACATTCTTAAATTACATTGTTAAATGCGCGGGATCATCAATTAAGTAGTGCACAATACTCAGTATTTACGTTTATTAGTGTCATTTAGACTCGATACATTGAATGTAGCCGTTTTTATAGTTTTATTAGGCCATTTTCGCGTGTACGTAAACGTTTGTTTACACTGTAAATGCGAGGGATAACCAGTAGGTGTAGTTTACCGCTGGTTACTGTTTAACATTTATAAATAACATTCACTATATAGCCCCTAGCAGTATACTGTAGGTCACTGTTTTTCCTGTAGTATCCACTTAATAGCCCCTAGCAGCAAAATAAGCACCAGATCTAGCTTCTACCATAAATTTTTATTGTTTTTCATTTTTGAGTGTCGTTTCTGCCACCTAGAGTGTAGTTGTTAACCTTGTGTGGCAGTAGATTTCCTTAAGTTTCTTATAGTAAATCACATATTAGCTAGACGGATAGGGACTGTGTCTGTTGTGTGCGGATGCAGGAGGAGTTAGCCACAGTCCAAATGCAGCTGGAAGCTTCGTTGGCCACAGTCAACTGGCTCCAGAGTGCCACCTTGAGGTGCGGTGGGGATGGGGTGCCTGGGGCAGCCTTTGCTGTACTAGATGTGCGGGGAGGGGGGCAGGGGAGAGATGTCACAGCTCTCTGTCACTGAGCCGACCTACACTAGTAACATAAAACTGTTTATTTGCTGCCATTAATCATCAGTGAGAAAAGAAGTCAACAAACCTAACTCAAAAACTTCATAAAAAGACTGAAAGCATTACAAAAAAACACACATGGAAAAATATCCTAAATGTAAAACCAAAATGAACTCCCAACACTGAAAAGATAGTCAACCAAAATGTAATAAAGGAGAAATTTTTAAAAAGAAAGTCTGAAACTAAATATAATGTGTCATTTCTTATTAATGTGCTCTATTTGTATGTATACAGTCAATTGAATAAAGCTGAAAAAAGGTTCAAGTCATGGCTGTCATACAAATTTTAATTAATTTCTTCAGCTTCTATCATTATTAAAGATAAAGCTGAGACTCATACACTTCAAGGAAACTTTAAAACCATCAGTTCATGAAATGAAAGAAAATGATCTGTTTTATGGCCAATTGTGCAATAAAATCTTCAAAGAAATGTAAATCCAAGTGTATGAAATATCTTTATTGATTTATGAATATTTCAATACCATAAACAGAGGATCATTTATAATTTTTGTCTCTCTGATGCAGTGTATGCAGTACTTTCACTCCTGTGCACTTCACACATGTAAAACAGACATCAAGGGACTCCAAACCTCCTGTTTGTGTATTAGTCAGTACAGTATCTTCTCTGAAAAATAACATGAAGAATGACAGAGAGCGTGGATCATTCCCTGGCTGATTGCTGTGTCCTCAGGACAAGTTTTTAAATGCGTGATTAAGTGGACTAAAATGATTTTTTTTCTAGTCAAATTTGTCACCACCCTTTCTTCCTCGGACAGACTATCATTTACATCTTGTAGACACAAGACTACTTGTTACACTTGTTGAGGTACATGACTTCAAGACTGTCATGGTCAGAATCTGTGGAGGAGTTACCACTTGTATCAACATCGAATAATTCATCCCCACTGTCATGCTTCATATCTTCATAATTTCTTCCTCAATAGAAGGGAACAACAACAACAACATATTCAATAGAAGGGCTGAAGATAAAAACATTTGGATAAACAGAGGCGTCCGATCCCACCCGTCGTCTTTGATCCGTGACATAAGGATGTTGTGGTGTGTGACGTCATGACGGTGCGGAGTTTAGTTTATGGGTGTGTTGTGTTTGTAGCTGTCGTCTTGTTGCAGTTGGAGGTGTCCTCAAGTGGTGTGTGTATGGTCCACCTATTATGTGGTGTATTGGGTTTATTTGGTTATCACTGCTTGAAGTGTGCATTTATCGGTCATGACTGTTATAGAAGAACAGAAATTTGTTTCAGTAAGTTAAGAATTAAGTTTGTGTTGTGTTTATGTTATTGTTGTGTCATTTGCTGTTTGTCGAGTGGTAAGTCATTTAATTTAATTTGTGGTTTCTTTTGTTTGGTATGGATATGTCTTCTAAGTTTAATTGGGTTAAGGTTGAGGGAGGGGGGGGGGCTGGTTTGTTTTGGATGTGTTTTTGTTTGTTTGTTTGTTTGGCGTAGGTGGGGGGATTGGGGTTGCTGACCTAGTATGTAGCACTGGAACTTTTTTGTGGTAAGTAGCCATTTTTTTAGATCTATTGTTTGCATGTTATGATGATTGGTGGAGTATTTGTGTGTTGTTGGGTCAGTGTTATTTACTGCATGTGTTGGTGGTTGGTGTTTTGTTATCAGCACTTGTGGTTGATTTATGTATCTTAGGGGAAGTACTTTATTTAATTTTTTTTGGTATCGTCAGTTGTATTTGAGCTATATAGGTCAAGGGAAGTGTCCGATTCCAATGACTCATCATAGCTACGTGTTTTGGTATTGTGAGCTGCTGTTGACCTATATAAGTCAAGTGAAGTGTCCGATTCCCCTTTTTGATGGTATGTGTAGTCGCAGTGTTGCAATTTTTCTAGATGTCAATTTTTCTTTTGTGGTATCGGCAATTGTGGTTGAACTATGTAGATGAAGGGAAGTGACAGAATCCTGTGAATATTGTGAATGTATTGGAATTGGGGAAATTTTGATTGGTTTTATGTTGTGTGTGTGTGTGTGTGTGTGTGTGTGTGTCCACCCAAAAACCCCAAATTTCCCGCGCTGGTCCCGTTAGTTTGATTATATTTATGGATTTTGTAATCATGTTTACATAATGACCTCATAGGCGCCATATTGGAGACGTTGTGAATGGTCGTGTCCACCATATTGGTGACGTCACTGGTCAAAGTGTACGGGTGGAATCGGACATTTCCGTAACCCCAAACGTTTTTATTCTATTTTTGATGAACAGTAAGATGAAGTAAAATTGAATGCAGTGAAATAATATCGTAGTAGACACAGTACTACTACCAACTTAGTAGCCAGAACTGTGGGGAAACTGCTAAAAAATAGGTTCAAAGCTCTATCGTGCACTTAAATTCATGAACAGTACACAGCTGCCTGCAAAGTTGCACATTTATACTTGTCATTAGTGGTCAGGGGGCAGCAGGATGGCTTAAGTTAACTCATCAATAGTGCTCAAGGAAAACCCACAAGCTGTGCTTAAACTCGTCAAAAGTACCTGGTGACCGGCAGAACATGAAGACAGTACTCAACAACAACAGTTAAAGGACTAAGGACAGATGAGGCAGTGGTTGGCCAAGAAATTTATTTGGAGGGTAGGCCCTGAAATTGTCATTTTATATATAGCTCAGTTTCATACTGCGTCGTGCCCAAAAACAAGTGTGTCCATTCATAGTAGTGAATCATATTAAAAAAAACTGTGTTAATAAAAGCCAAGTTAAGGAAAAACAGTAGTGTCCTATGATTTCGAACCGAGCATCACAAGAAGTGAACCAAGTATGGCTTATCCCTGGACAATAAGAATAACAATAAAGATGATGATGATGATGATGATGTAGTATTCCACATTAATATTAAAGGAAATAATTTTCAACAGACAAAACATCATGCTGCGTTAACTGAAGCGTGTGTCATTCGAAGGAAATAATTAATTCATTGTACATGTGCTATGCCAATCAACGATATCAATTCATTTTGAAATGTGAATTGACCACCTAGTATCTGTTAATGAGCAACTTTGGTGGCAACCACTGAACAATGCAACTAGCTGATAGTAATAATTTGAATCTAAGCTTGCTTGCTAAAGAGACTTGATTTTGTAACCCCAAATACAGACTCACTTAAGTGCCAGAGTGGACATTATCAACAAATATTGACTGAAATATCAGACTGTTCTGTGTCGCCTCGCTTTCATGTAGTGAAGAATTCTGCCTGGGCATAGAAGAAGGACATTACAATTTTGCTGATCTTGGAAGTGCTAGTAGGTAGCAGTAGGAAGTTTGACAGCCAGAAACCACACTTCTGAGAGTAGTTGTTTGCTGATGAGACTTGTGTTCTGGAATAAGTTCATCAGTCTGTTTCCGTTTGATCTTGCCATTTCTCTTATATTGTGTAGAGCTGATTGCCAGTTTTGGGCTGCCATTTTCACTGGCATTTGTGTGTCTCATGTACCATGTGCTCCCTTTGTTAAGTTTGTGGTTTCCGATAAATACGAGTGGAGTTTTGTGTGGATTTATTTTGGGCCTTGTCACTTTTTCAACATTTTGGAGGGCTCTTGTATTCTTGGAAAGTCTGTCTTGTCTTTATGAAGGATCCTATGTTGTCAGTGTAAGCTTTACATTTCACTGTAGCGCCGGGCAACTTGATTCCGGTGATGGTGTTGGTTTTCCGCTGCAGGGGATCCAGGGCCATTGCAAATAATGCCACTGAGAGTGGGCAGCCTTGTCTCACCAACCTCTGAACTTCCATCAGTTTTGTGTTACGGACGTTTATTTATGGCCTGGAGGTGGTGCTCTTAAGTATATTCATTATTATTCAGATGAAAGAGTATCCAGGCATAGTTTTTCTAGAATCTTGTAAAGATAGCCGTGGTTCACTCTAGAGAAGGCATATCAAAGTCCATCGGCACAATCGCAGCGTCGAATTTGTTTACTGCTGTAATGCCTATGACTTCTCTATATTTGGCTAAAGCCTCATAGGTGGCCCTTCTGGGCATGGCACATGTCTGGTGGGGGTGTATCATTTTCTTCATCAGCACTTTTAATTTGTCTGCCATGCATTGTGCTGCTATTTTGTAGTCAGTGTCATAGGTCTGTAATCCTCTATTTTTCACAATGCTGCTTTCTTCAGCATTAAGATAGTGTGTTACTTTTTAAAATCTGGTATTTTATGACCACCAATCACATCATTTATGACTGGTGAAGATGTCACTGATGATATCCCAGTACATATGGTAGAATTCAATGGGAATCCCATGTGTCCTGGCGATTTTCCAGCTGTGCTGGATTTAACGGTGGTATGGACATCATCCTTTTCCATACTTCTTTCCAGGTTCAATTTGTCTTTGTCCATCAGAATGACATGCAAGATCTATAGGAGAACAGTTGGCTGAGGTATTTATGTACCTGCTCCAGGTACATAAATTGTGTTGTGTGCACCAGAAAGTACTTCTGTTGAAGAGTCTCAATCTAAGATAAAACATGGTGTACCCTGTTTACATAGAAAACATCAACCCAGTCACATATGTTGTCTGATACCCATATCACCATAGTTTTGATAATAAACATTGGTGCAGTTTAAGTCGAATTGTTTTGATAAATCAGGAAATATTCCATCTACCTTATTCCCTCAATCTTTGTCTTTGAGGATGGTATGTGGAGTAAAACAAATAAATAAATTCAAAAAAAGTGTAAGGGGGTGTTGTGTGATGGAGGTTTTTAGAATTTGTGCTTGTTGGTTTGGAGGAGGTCATTCTGCTTGAAATAACTGTAAATATTTGTAGAGGTGTTATACCTCAACAGCATCTGAGTGTTGGTCCATAGGTTCAAGCGATTGCCACAGTATATCTCTCTTTTATTTTTAAAACCAGTTTTAATATAATATTTGAGTTTCCTTTAATACCTGTAGTATTATTAATTTTCTTATTTGCTACAAAGGCTACACTTGAACTGACTTCCACTCTTTTCATCTGTAATAAAATATACGGCCTGATTTTAATTCCATTTGGTCTGGATTTTTTCAACGCTTCTGATAACCTTTCTACATATTATTTGGTCTTAATTAACTCCTCTTGCAACTCCACTAACCTAGATCGTGATCCCAGAGTTCTGCAGTTTATTGTCACTGTTTAAGAAGTTGTAGAAACTGTTGTGGCATTGGCAAGACAGCCAATCCACTATGAGGAAGCCGAAAGGCACGCATTTAAACTCACGCAGGCTGGCGTGAGGTCTGGAACAGAACAAGGAAGTTAGACTTTAGCAAAAAAGGTCGTAGCTGTTGGAATACTTAACCTTAATCCATAATTGGTGAACATAGCTCTTGACGGTACAAGTTTTACAGCATCCATAGTAACTGGTAATGGCACCTTGCTAGGTCGTAGCAAATGACGTAGCTGAAGGCTATGCTAACTATCATCTCGGCAAATGAGAGCGTACTTTGTCAGTGAACCATCGCTAGCAAAGTCGGCTGTACAACTGGGGCGAGTGCTAGGAAGTCTCTCTAGACCTGCCGTGTGCTGGCGCTCGGTCTGCAATCACTGATAGTGGCGACACGCGGGTCCGACTTATACTAACGGACCGCGGCCGATTTAAAGGCTACCACCTAGCAAGTGTGGTGTCTGGTGGTGACTCCACAGAAACATTTGTGTTTCTAAGGCCCAAGTGATCAAATGCAGAAGAAGCTGTATGTGCCCTGTGGTCTGAGGCTATTGCCCGAGTTTCCTAAGTACAGTTTTATATATTCAGCATTACCCATTCTGTATAAGAGTATAACTCTTGATTCTTTAGATACTTTGGAAAGTTGAGGCGAAATTGACGTAAGATAGCACTTATACTGTGCATGCTTTTAGTGATGACATAGCATCACACTCAAATCTTAACAACTTTTTTTTCCATTTATGGACTTCTTTTTTACTTTCTGCTCTGTTGTGGTTAATATAAAATTAGTACCAGACCTAAAATTTTGACAGAGCTAAGTCTCTTCTTGGAAAGTTGTGTGTTGAAATTTCAATGCAAGCGAGAAAAAATTTACTTTCTACCAGTTATAAATTTTCTCTAGATTATTTATTAATGTACCATAAACCTTGTTATAATGTTGTATTGTTTATCTTATCTTGTGTCCCGCCTTACATTTGTAACTTATTTTACATATATACTCCTCTACTTCATTGTGAGCAGTAGTCTGTTACAATATCTTACTTATTGATAGTAGTAGTTCCTTTTACCCTATTACTAATTGTTTCACCTCTCCATTCATTTGTTATTTCAAAATAACTTCTTTCTTTTATAATCCCATGTTAAGGGTTTCAGAGTCTTACATGCTTACAGATTTGTTTTGTTACATTACTGATTATCAGAAAATTACTTCTGAAATGTTCACTTTCTATACAGAATGAATCATATTTTGTGTACATGGTTTGAGTTACACTAAAACAAACAGAGTAGTATCAGAAATCTGAGCCCATGTTACTTCTACAGTAATTGAAAAAAGGTAGATGAAATATCTCATGTATAAAATGATGTGTCGGCAGCTGGGCCAACACCTTGTAGATAGAGGTGGCTGAAAATGCACGCTATACTAACGCAGACGGGCGTGAAGTGCTGGAACAGGCTACGTAATTAATCATCATCATCATCATCATCATTTAAGACTGATTATGCCTTTCAGTGTTCAGTCTGGAGCATAGCCCCCCCTTATACAGTTCCTCCATGATCCCCTATTCAGTGCTAACATTGGTGCCTCTTCTGATGTTAAACCTATTACTTCAAAATCATTCTTAACCGAATCCAGGTACCTTCTCCTCGGTCTTCCCCGACTTCTCCTACCCTCTACTGCTGAATCCATGAGTCTCTTGGGTAACCTTGCTTCTCCCATGCGTATAACATGACCCCACCATCTAAGTCTGTTCGTCCTGACTGCTACATCTATAGAGTTCATTCCCAGTTTTTCTTTGATTTCCTCATTGTGGACACCCTCCTGCCATTGTTCCCATCTACTAGTACCTGCAATCATCCTAGCTACTTTCATATCCGTAACCTCAACCTTGTTGATAAGGTAACCTGAATCCACCCAGATTTCGCTCCCATACAACAAAGTTGGTCGAAAGATTGAACGGTGCACAGATAACTTAGTCTTGGTACTGACTTCCTTCTTGCAGAAGAGAGTAGATCGTAGCTGAGCGCTCACTGCATTAGCTTTGCTACACCTCGCTTCCAGTTCTTTCACTAAGTTGCCATCCTGTGAGAATATGCATCCTAAGTACTTGAAACCGTCCACCTGTTCTAACTTTGTTCCTCCTATTTGGCACTCAATCCGTTTATATTTCTTTCCCACTGACATTACTTTCGTTTTGGAGATGCTAATCTTCATACCATAGTCCTTACATTTCTGATCTAGCTCTGAAATATTACTTTGCAAACTTTCAATCGAATCTGCCATCACAACTAAGTCATCCGCATATGCAAGACTGCTTATTTTGTGTTCACATATCTTAATCTCACCCAGCCAGTCTATTGTTTTCAACATATGATCCATAAATAATATGAACAACAGTGGAGACAGGTTGCAGCCTTGTCTTACCCCTGAAACTACTCTGAACCATGAACTCAATTTACCGTCAACTCTAACTGCTGCCTGACTATCCATGTAAAGACCTTTAATTGCTTGCAAAAGTTTGCCTCCTATTCCATAATCTTGTAGAACAGACAATAACTTCCTCCTAGGAACCCGGTCATATGCCTTTTCTAGATCTATAAAGCATAGATACAATTCCCTGTTCCACTCATAACACTTCTCTATTATTTGCCGTAAGCTAAAGATCTGGTCCTGACAACCTCTAAGAGGCCTAAACCCACACTGATTTTCATCCAATTGGTCCTCAACTAATACTCGCACTTTCCTTTCAACAACACCTGAGAAGATTTTACCCACAACGCTGATTAAAGAGATACCTCTGTAGTTGTTACAATCTTTTCTGTTTCCATGTTTAAAGATTGGTGTGATTACTGCTTTTGTCCAGTCTGATGGAACCTGTCCCGACTCCCAGGCCATTTCAATTATCCTGTGTAGCCATTTAAGACCTGACATTCCACTGTATTTGATGAGTTCCGACTTAATTTCATCCACCCCAGCCGCTTTATTGCACTGCAATCTATTGACCATTTTTTCCACTTCCTCAAAAGTGATCCTATTTCCATCATCATTCCTATTCCATTCTACCTCGAAATCTGAAACATTACTGATCGCATTTTCACCTACATTGAGCAACTCTTCAAAATATTGCCTCCATCTGCCCAAGGCATCCACAGGATTCACCAGCAGTTTTCCTGACCTGTCAAAAATACTTGTCATTTCCTTCTTACCTCCCTTTCGAAGACTGCTAATTACACTCCAGAATGGTTTTCCAGCAGCTTGACCCATAGTCTCCAACCTGTTTCCAAAGTCTTCCCACGATTTCTTCTTGGATGCTGCAATTATCTGTTTGGCTTTGTTTCTTTCTTCAACATAACTTTCTCTGTCTACCTGGGTTCTGGTATGTAGCCATTTTTGATACGCCTTCTTTTTCCTTTTACAGGCTGCCTTGACTGTATCATTCCACCAAGCTGTTTGCTTCATCCTACTTTTACACACTACTGTTCCAAGACATTCTTTAGCCACTTCTAGTATTGTGTCCCTGTACCTTGTCCATTCCTTTTCCAATGACTGTAATTGACTACATTCAACTAACTGGTACCTTTCTGAGATCGCTGTTATGTACTTGTGCCTGATTTCCTTATCCTGAAGTTTCTCCACTCTTATCCTCCTACATATGGATCTGACCTCCTGCACTTTCGGCCTCACAATCCCAATTTCACTGCAGATTAAATAATGATCAGTGTCATCAAAGAATCCCCTGAATACACGTGTGTCCCTCACAGCTTTCCTGAATTCCTGATCTGTTATTATATAGTCAATGACAGATATGGTTCCCCTGCCTTCCCAAGTATACCGGTGAATGTTCTTATGTTTAAAAAAGGAGTTTGTGATTACTAAGCCCATACTGGCACAGAAATCCAAGAGTTGTTTCCCGTTCCTGTTGGCCTCCATATCCTCTCCAAATTTACCCATAACCTTTTCATACCCTTCTGTTCGATTTCCAATCCTGGCGTTAAAATCACCCATGAGCAGAACACTGTCCTTGTCCTTTACTCTAACAACTACATCACCGAGTGCCTCATAAAAACTATCCATCTTATCTTGATCTGTCCCTTCACAATGCGAATATACTGACACAATCCTAATTTTCTTGCTAGACACTGTCAAATCTATCCACATCAGTCGTTCGTTTACATACCTTATTGCAACTACACTGGGTTCCATTTCTTTCCTGATGTAAAGCCCTACACCCCATTGTGCTATTCCTGCTTTGACTCCTGACAGGTAGACCTTGTATTCTCCCACTTCCTCTTCTTTCTCACCCCTTACCCAAATGTCACTAACAGCTAAAACGTCCAGCCCCATCTTACTTGCAGCCTCTGCCAGCTCTACCTTCTTCCCAGAGTAGCCCCCATTGATATTAATAGCTCCCCATCTCATTACCATTTGTTTGCCAAGTCCTATCTTAGGAGTCCCTGGTTTGTCAGTTAGAGGTGGGACTCCGTCACCTCCAAAGGTCCGAGGCATTTTGCTCTGATTGTTGCCAGCATCATATTTAAAGTACCAGGGAAGCAGGTTGCTAGCCTTACTTGCCCCGAGTCCCATTGGGTTTTACCCCTAACGGCTGAGGGACTAACCGGTGGATTTGGTAGTCTTTGCCATATGAGCACAAAGGTGACCACGACTCAGAATATGTCCGAGATGCCCAGCCTTATTCCAAAGTAACTGGTATCCCGATTGTCGGGACCACTTACTTGGTCACCCATACGTTGCCCGTGGTTCATGAACTAGGACATGACAAAATGCTATGAAGAAAAGTACGTAGCTGGATTAATACTTATCTTTAATCTATAATTGTGGTACATCACACAAAGGAGACTTTAATTACAATCACTGTAAGGCTAATGGCGCCTTGCTAGTTCGTAGCCATTAACTTAGCTGAAGGCTATTCTGTCTCTCGGCTAATGAGAGAGAAAGGCTTCGTACATCTAGTCGCTAGCTAGGTCGTCCATACAACTGGGCTGAGTTCGAGTCAGTCTCTCGAGACCTGCCTTGTGGTGGCGCTAAGTTTGCGATCACACAGTGGCGACACGCGGGTCCGACATGTACTACAGGACCGCGGCCGATTTAAGCTACCACCTAGCAAGTGTGGTGTCTGGCTGTGACACCACATAAAATTTACTCTGTGAGCTATTGATTGATACTGTTTTTGGAGATAGCAATATTATGTAGATCAAAATATGGAGTGACATATGTACAGGCACATCAATGCTGCCCCTAATGCATTGTGTGCGTGCTGTGGTGCCAGTGATGGAAATGAAGTAGCGAGGCATGTCATTATTGAGAAATAGCATCTCATATGAAATGGCAGTCAATTAGATACATTGTCATGATGGTTTTTGAGTCTAGTAGGCAACCTGATAAGAAAACTATGAATAATTATGCTGGAAAAGTCAAAATGGTTATTATACAGGGTGTTACAAAAAGGTACGGCCAAACTTCCAGGAAATATTCCTCACACACAAAGGAAGAAAATATGTTATGTGGACATGTGTCCGGAAACGCTTAATTTCCATGTTAGAGCTCATTTTATTACTTCTCTTCAAATCACATTAATCATGGAATGGAAACACACAGCAACAGAACGTACCAGCGTGACTTCAAACACTTTGTTACAGGAAATGTTCAAAATGTCCTCCATTAGCGAGGATACATGCATCCACCCTCCATCGCATGGAATCCCTGATGCGCGTGATGCAGCTCTGGAGAATGGCATATTCTATCACAGCCATCCACAATACGAGCACGAAGAGTCTCTACACTTGGTACCGGGGTTGCGTAGACAAGAGCTTTCAAATGCCCCCATAAATGAAAGTCAAGAGGGTTGAGGTCAGGAGAGCGTGGAGGCCATGGAATTGGTCCGCCTCTACCAATCCATCGGTCACTGAATCTGTTGTTGAGAAGCGTACGAACACTTCAACTGAAATGTGCAGGAGCTCCATCGTGCATGAACCACATGTTGTGTCGTACTTGTAAAGGCACATGTTCTACCAGCACAGGTAGAGTATCCCGTATGAAATCATGGTGGTGAATTGAGGAAGTACAGTACATACTGACGAAACTAAAATGAGCTCTAAGATGGAAATTAAGCGTTTCCGGACACATGTCCACATAACATCTTTTCTTTATTTGTGTGTGAGGAATGTTTCCTGAAAGTTTGTCCATACCTTTTTGTAACACCCTGTATAACCTGCTCTCCTATTATAAGGCCTTAGTATCATGATTATGGTGATAGTTTTCTGCTTCATACAAAAGGTGGAAAGGAAAGGATTAAAAGGAAAAAAGATAAAAACGAGTCATTCCATGTCAGATAAACACAGAAAAGTACAATTTTCAACCTGACCTATTTCAATATTCATGAAATTTGGTGTGTTTATTGCTCATAACAAGAGAATGAAAAATAACAAATTACAGAATTTTAGCACAAGTAACACAGGAGTAATGGCCACTTGAAGCTCTAAAAATGTGCTGATAATTCGACAAGTACTGCTGACAAAAACAGCTGAAATTTTCATTCTAATAAAGACACAAGAGTGAACCAGGTAATTTTGGAAAGGTCTTCAAACAAGCTTTTCAATGACATGTGAGATTGCCATAGTTGAAGAATGTACACAATTAACGTCAGTGACATTGACCTTGAACATTGAAAAATATGCCACCTATGAAACTGATGAAATAATATATTTTCTTCTTCATGTTACACTGTACAAAAGTTGGGGTGATAATGGGTTTATGAGGTATAAATTAATACATACAGGAATGTGTTCTTCATGCAAAATAAATTGTGTTCAGAGTCTGACAATATGACACAAAGCTCTGAAAAACATGTTTATTGTTAAAAAGGTGGTGGTCTAACACAGCACTGGAAGGTAACGATGTAGGCGGGCCATTAACAACCTAACAAATATTGGATGGTAGCGTGCCTGCAATGTGTACACAGAAAGTTGCTGCAATAGGTCTTGTGTGTTGAAATTATACAAATCCACCTGGAGATGAAGTTTGAGATCATCATGTATTGCTGTAACCCATTCAGGGACGGTGGACACAGCAGATGTAAGAAAAATCTATGTAAAGTGCAAATGCGGATGATTAGTGACATAATGACAGATTACAAAATATGTGGTAAATGTAGAAAAAAATTAACTCGGGGACAAGGGTGGGTGGCCGACCCAGCTACATTGAAACACGTGGAAACCACGAACCTGTATTGCTCCTCAGATGAGTCACACATCTGCAGCCCCAAAAGTTGCTTTAGATACATTAAATGATAGTTTATTATCTCTTGGCAAATTCCCAGTGAAAAAGAACAGACTGGAAAAGAAAACATACGCGCAGAAAAACATTGAACAAGTTCTGAGTTATTGCAAAGTAAATACATACCTAGTGTGGAAAAAAATGCAGATTATGAAACAAATGTTGAATCTGAAATGGTAAAGCAATTGAAAGAGAAATTCAGTACCAGCACTGCAGACAGTGAGGAGATGCAGATGCTGACACATCTTCTGAAAAGTTGGAGCTTTCGAAGGATTGAAAATGAATTTGGATCCTCTAACTATTTAGTGAGAAAAGCAAAACAAATGTGGTATCTTAGAGAATCCCAAGCCAAGACCTACATGTGTCTTAAGTGAACAATTGTGAATGGTGTCATACTCTACAACAGACATAATAAGCCACTATTTGCCTGGGAAGAAGGATTTTGTTTCTGTTAATGAGCAGGGTTTCAGGGTTCATACACAAAAATGATTAGTGTTGCGAAACCTGCATTAGCTGTATCAGGCATTCAAAGATGAAAACCCAGGACTGAAGATAGAACTATTGAAATTCTGCCAGTTGTGACCCAAAAACTGTGTTTTGGCTGGTGCAGGCAGAGTACCATAGCTGGTAGATGCGCAGACAATGGGGTAAGTGTGGGGAGATCAGTGGTGGTGGGGTTCTGGGCAGGCACTGTAGGGTAAATACTGAGTGCTGCAGGGCAAGTGCAATTCTAAACGGAAGCCTACACTCACATATTTTGTAAATATTAAGAGAGGCCCCTCATGCCCACATTTGCATGGTGCCTATTCAAAAAGATTTGTCACCTCTTCTGTGGTTAGTATCCAAAAAGAATTCCACCGAAAATACAACGATTAATTTTCTCCTTGTTTGTTAACCATTTGTAACTTTCAGAGAAGTGTCATGAATGGGGAATTTTGAGGAAAACCTACACATTTCTCTTGTTGCCATGTTAAAATGTGCTTCTTTTGCCAAAACTCATCAGAGTTGACACAGTCTAACCTCACTAACGTGTTGTGCAGACGCAGTTGTGAGAGAATCCTTACACAGTGGTTCATTAAATTTATCAAGAGAGGAACTGGGGAAAACTAAGGTGAGCATTTTATGAAAAAGCACATACACGGTATGAAATAAATATGCAATGAGTTCATTTATGTTGTTCCAAAGCCCATACCATTTCTTGCTTCACCAGGTTGATGGCTCTTAAAAATAACATTCCTTCACTGGAAATGTCTGTAGTTAGTAGAACAATATGGTAGATAATGAAGAATTACATAATAACCGTATGGCAAAATACTCTCCTGTTTGTGTGCTGTCGTTTGTCAATCTCTCATTTTGATATCTCAAACCATTTATGAAATATGAGGAATGTTCTGGATATACCACCTTAACTTAATTGCTGGCACTGTGTGATCACAAATGAGTATGCTACGTCAGATCAATTTTCTCAAGATTGGTGACAATTACAGATCTCCACCAAGAATAAAGAAAAATTCAATATGTTAGCTAAATTTCAATACACAGCAACATATTATGTAACATGCACCAATCACAAAGTCATAGCGACATAAATTTTTCATTGCAAACTTTTTCGAATTTCGTGCTGTGTCTTACTTCCACGTAAATATCACAACAATTATGACCAGTAATGAAATGTTGGGCACCTCATAATGAACCTGGTATATAAAGCTGCAAGTAAAGCAAAAATGATTTTTTTTAGCAAATAGTTTCTGTAAAATCATTTAAAAAAGATTGCAGGGCATGTGCTTCGATTCTGTCATCACCGACCGGCTGGAAGATCGACGTAGATTAAAATTTCTTCCAGTAACTGACTGCTAAGAGCTTGACCTAAGGCTTGTATAAATACTGAAACAAATGTATTTAGCCCAAATGGTAATACTTTAAACTGAAAGTTTATTCCATCATATAAAAATGTTGATTATGGTTTTGAATTGTCATTTAATCTAATCTGCCAATTGCCAAATCCGTCAAACTAAAGTACTTCGCTTCCTCAAAATGTACTAATATTCCATTGATATACACTGATATATCTCCCTCAGTCTCTATATGTCTATGGAAAGTACGTGCATGTAGCATGAGGTGAACCCTGTCTGTAACCTTTCGTACTATCAGTAAAGGATTGTTGAAGGCACTTATGCTACATTCTATATCATTATCTGTCATCTTATTAATATCTTCTTGTGCTTAAGGTTTTAAACGTATCAGTACTGGTTAGGATTTGCAGAAAAATAGTCCTTTATTCTTAAATTTAAAATTACATGTATGATTGCCTATGACCCCTAGTTTGTTGGAAACATTTTCTCATGGGTACATAAAACATGGTACAATGCTTCCTTTTACATATTAGTTAATAAATCAGACTCGTAAACAATTTTTATGAATGTAAGTGATGTTTATTGTAGCTGATTAACATTTTCTTTCTCCACTACTTTTGTATTATTTACTAAACGAATGTGATTTAGCCCCACATATTTAGTACTTGCTAAGGTGGTGATGTAAATTGTATTCAGTCATGGTGACTGTCCACATTGCACTTCATTGATAATGCATGGAAATCTAATATCACTTTGTACTTCTTCAACCAATCTGCTCCATATAACACCTGAATATTTATATTAAATCCACTAATAAAATTCATGGAAATGTAAATGGTCCAATTTTGATAGTTGCCCTTGTTTCCCTTTTAATTAATTTACTCTTTGTTCCTTTCGCTCTGAAAATATATACTCCAGTTAATGGTAGTATTGGGAAAAAATCTTTCCATGTACTTAAAGATATTAATTCTTGGGTCAGTCCATATCAAGTGGTCCAGCGTTGGTAGCTTGACCATCTCAGAAGAAACTGATATTCAGTTGGTGAATTCCCTTGTGTTTGGTGGACTCTAAATTTTTTTAAATTTGTTATCATGTAGAAAGAGCATTCATTTTGTTTCGGGCTGCAACCATTCTTTTGCATTTAGAAGCATCATGTTTTTTTAAAAAATTATACAGTAAGCAGTTGCCCCAGACCTTTCAAATAAGCATGTAATTCAACATACACTGGATTATAAATTAAAACCATGATCATCTAACTAAATGTATTTCTTAATATATTTTTAATGGGTCAGATTTATTGGTTGCAAATTTAAAAAAACTAAATTTTTTAACAGTATTTCTCCAAAGAAGGAGTGATTTGTTGGTTGTAATATTTTTGGTGCTATACTACTTAGTGTAGTTACTTTTTATGGAGTGTCAATTGTGAGAAGTTTACACTTAAAAAAGTTCACTATCTAAAAAAAAATTTGTTTTTGTTGATTCTCTGGCCAGCAGTATCTTTGTTGGGGGACCATTTAAAAATCTGAAAATTACACACTTAATAGACCTTTATGATGTCGAACTTCAGTATAAATTTCAACCTTGGGACTCAATGGGAATCTACTAAAAAATTACCAGTATGAGTTGGAAAGACTTTTCTTATTGTCGGCAGTATCTGGACTAATAGATAAAGTATATCAGTTACATAATTTAAGCATATCTACGATCACTTTTTTTTAAAAAAAATGAACCAGCTAATTACATTGATCTTGTTCTCACCTTATTTGTTTTTACTACGTTGTTCATCCGCCCATGAACCATGGACCTTGCCGTTGGTGGGGAGGCTTGCGTGCCTCAGCGATACAGATAGCCGAACCGTAGGTACAAACACAATGGAGGGGTATCTGTTGAGAGGCCAGACAAATGTGTGGTTCCTGAAGAGGGCAGCAGCCTTTTCAGTAGTTGCAAGGGCAACAGTCTGGATGATTGACTGATCTGGCCTTGTAACAATAACCAAAACGGCCTAGCTGTGCTGGTACTGCGAACGGCTGAAAGCAAGGGGAAACTACGGCCATAATTTTTCCTGAGGGCATGCAGCTTTACTGTATGATTAAATGATGATGGTGTCCTCTTGTGTAAAATATTCCGGAGGTAAAATAGTCCCCCATTCGGATCTCTGGGTGGGGACTACTCAAGAGGATGTCGTTATCAGGAGAAAGAAAACTGGCGTTCTACAGATTGGAGCGTGGAATGTCAGATCCCTTAATCGGGCAGGTAGTTTAGAAAATTTAAAAAGGGAAATGGATAGGTTAAAGTTAGATATAGTGGGAATTAGTGAAGTTCGGTGGCAGGAGGAACAAGACTTCTGGTCAGGTGACTACAGGGTTATAAACACAAAGTCAAATAGGGGTAATGCAGGAGTAGGTTTAATAATGAATAGGAAAATAGGAACGTGGGTAAGCTACTACAAACAGCATAGTGAACGCATTATTGTGGCCAAGATAGATACGAAGCCCACACCTACTACAGTAGTACAAGTTTATATGCCAACTAGCTCTGCAGATGACGAAGAAATTGAAGAAATGTATAATGAAATAAAAGAAATTATTCAGATAGTGAAGGGAGACGAAAATTTAATAGTCATGGGTGACTGGAGTTCGAGTGTAGGAAAAGGGAGAGATGGAAATGTAGTAGGTGAATATGGATTGGGGCTAAGAAATGAAAGAGGAAGCCGCCTGGTAGAATTTTGCACAGAGCACAACTTAATCATAGCTAACACTTGGTTTAAGAATCATGATAGAATGTTGTATACATGGAAGAACCCTGGAGATACTAAAAGGTATCAAATAGATTATATAATGGTAAGACAGAGATTTAGGAACCAGGTTTTAAATTGTAAGACATTTCCTGGGGCAGATGTGGATGCTGACCACAATCTACTGGTTATGACCTGTAGATTAAAACTGAAGAAACTGCAAAAAGGTGGGAATTTAAGGAGATGGTACCTGGATAAACTGAAAGAACCAGAGGTTGTACAGAGTTTCAGGAAGAGCATAAGGGAACAATTGACAGGAATGGGGGAAAGAAATACAGTAGAAGAAGAATGGGTAGCTTTGAGGGATGAAGTAGTGAAGGCATCAGAGGATCAAGTAGGTAAAAAGACGAGGGCTAGTAGAAATCCTTGGGTAACAGAAGAAATATTGAATTTAATTGATGAAAGGAGAAAATATAAAAATGCAGTAAATGAAGAAGGCAAAAAGGAATACAAACGTCTCAAAAATGAGATCGACAGGAAGTGCAAAATGGCTAAGCAGGGATGGCTAGAGGACAAATGCAAGGATGTAGAGGCTTATCTCACTAGGGGTAAGATAGATACTGCCTACAGGAAAATTAAAGAGACCTTTGGAGATAAGAGAACCACTTGTATGAACTTCAAGAGCTCAGATGGAAACCCAGTTCTAAGCAAAGAAGGGAAGGCAGAAAGGTGGAAGGAGTATATAGAGGGTCTACACAAGGGCGATGTACTTGAGGACAATATTATGGAAATGAAAGAGGATGTAGATGAAGATGAAATGGGATATACGATACTGCGTGAAGAGTTTGACAGAGCTCAGAGAGACCTGAGTCGAAACAATGCCCCCGGAGTAAACAACATTCAATTGGAACTACTGACAGCCTTGGGAGAGCCAGTCCTGACTAAACTCTACCATCTGGTGAGCAAGATGTATGAAACAGGCGAAATACCCTCAGACTTCAAGAAGAATATAATAATTCCAATCCCAAAGAAAGCAGGTGTTGACAGATGTGAAAATTACCGAACTATCAGTTTAATAAGTCACAGCTGCAAAATACTAACATGAATTCTTTACAGACGAATAGAAAAACTGGTAGAAGCCGACATCGTGCAAGATCAGTTTGGATTCCGTAGAAATATTGGAACACGTGAGGCAATACTGGCTTTACGACTTATCTTAGAAGAAAGATTAAGGAAAGGCAAACCTACGTTTCTAGCATTTGTTGACTTAGAGAAAGCTTTTGACAATGTTGACTGGAATAATCTCTTTCAAATTCTAAAGGTGGCAGGGGTAAAATACAGGGAGCGAAAGGCTATTTACAATTCATACAGAAACCAGATGGCAGTTATAAGAGTGGAGGGACATGAAAGGGAAGCAGAGGTTGGGAAGGGAGTGAGACAGGGTTGTGGCCTCTCCCCGATGTTATTCAATCTGTATATTGAGCAAGGCGTAAAGGAAACAAAAGAAAAATTCGGAGTAAGTATTAAAATCCATGGAGAAGAAATAAAAATTTTGAGGTTCGCCGATGACATTGTAATTCTGTCAGAGACAGCAAAGGATTTGGAAGAGCAGTTGAATGGAATGGATAGTGTCTTGAAAGGAGGATATAAGAAGAACATAAACAAAAGCAAAATGAGGATAATGGAATGTAGTCGAATTAAGTCGGGTGATGCTGAGGGAATTAGATTAGGAAATGAGACACTTAAAGTAGTAAAGGAGTTTTGCCATTTGGGGAGTAAAATAACTGATGATGGTCGAAGTAGAGAAGATATAAAATGTAGACTGGCAATGGCAAGGAAAGCGTTTGCGAAGAAGAGAAATCTGTTAACATCGAGTATAGATTTAAGTGTAAGGAAGTCGTTCCTGAAAGTATTTGTGTGGAGTGTAGCGAAGTATGGAAGTGAAACATGGACGATAAATAGTTTGGACAGGAAGAGAATAGAAGCTTTCGAAATGTGGTGCTACAGAAGAATGCTGAAGATTAGATGGGTAGATCACATAACTAATGAGGAGGTATTGAATAGAATTGGGGAGAAGAGGAGTTTGTGGCACAACTTGACAAAAAGGAGGGACCGGTGGTAGGACATGTTCTGAGGCATCAGGGGATCACAAATTTAGCATTGGAGGGCAGTGTGGAGGGTAAAAATCATAGAGGGAGACCAAGAGATGAATACACTAAGCAGATTTAGAAAGATGTAGGTTGCAGTAGGTACTGGGAGATGAAGAAATTTGCACAGGATAGGGTAGCATGGAGAGCTGCATCAAACCAGTCTCAGGACTGAAGACCACCACAACAACAACAACAACAACAACAACAACATGATTATTACACAAAATTTTCTTCTTCTTACTTACAAATAACGTGTTATTATCTGTTAGGAATCTTTATTACTTCCAAGCAAGTTAAAAGATTTCAGTGCTAGTTCTATTTCACACATTTCTGTACTACAGAAAAATTCATCAGATCATAATGTGGGTCACATTTTCTTCTTGTATTGTGGTTGTGGTACATTTGATTGTGAGAAAGTTATGATTGAAGAGAGAGAATGTTTGGTTGTGGTCAATGTCCCCACTTTCTTAAAAAGCCTAAGACAGGAGATTTCTCGGGTGACGAGACACATGTAACTCTTTCATAATCTCATTTTGGGTGTAGCCATTTTTCATTGCCCGTTAACTGCCTTATAAAACATTCACAAATCCACAAGTGAATGAAAATATTTCATTCATATTAGGAATTATTCTGATGGCAAGTGTTGCAGATCACATACTTTTAATTTTCTAAATTAGGAGCATGTGCAACTCCAAATTTTGCTACAATCAACACAACACATCACTATTATCCACCTATACTATACGGCTTGATAATGGCATCCCCTTGGGGGAAATATTCTGGTGGAGAAATGCTTTCCCTTTTGGATTTCCCAGTTGGTTAATACTAAGGAGGAGGTCACCAGAAAAACTTTTCAATTTTGTAATGGAGGGAAGTTGGAGGGGAGGGGGCAGGGGTAACATTATAAAGGGACAACAATTTTTGACAACAGCACACAGAGCCAAATGGATGTAGATTGCAGTAGTTATACAAAGATGAAAAGATCTAAACAGAAAACACAAACAAGAAGAGCTACTCCAAATAAGTCTTGGCCTTCAAAGTAACCACTGTTAGCTACAACACACTTCTGACATCAGTTGTAAAGCTGTTGGAAACTGTCAACAAATTTTCTTCTGCAATCGCTCAAAGCACTGTGGTCACACACCGTTGCATATCTGTGGCATAGCAGGTGATGAGGCCTGGTGCTACCAATAAGATCCTGAGACCGAGCGACAGTCAGTGGCACAATGTTTGTTGTCTTCCCCACCTCCCAAAAAAGAGTCTTCTGCCAAATCCAAGATTAAAGGATGTTGATTGCTTTTTTCAAAAGCAAAGTCTCGATCTATCATGAATTTCTATCTGAGGGAGGTGAGGGAAATGTCTGTCCCTCAGTCTCCGGATCGTACTGGTAGCATCTGGTCTCACCTCCTGTAATGATGTGATAAATCCAACAACGCATGACCATGTTACTTAAAACTATTCCACAAGAAGTGTTTACTGACAGTTTTCAATAGCTTTACAATTAGTGTCACAAATGTGTTGTAGCTAATGGTGATTACTTTGTAACTCTCATTTTCTTTATTTTCTGAGACCATTCATCGAACTTTTTGGATGTACCTTGTATCTTTCGGAGTATAATAGCATACTGTAATGCATAATGGTGATAGGTTTTCATTATCATGTTCTTGTGTTTAAAAAGATGGTTTATGCCACCTTACCTTATGTAAACTGCCTTTCAAAAGAGCTGCCCTGTCTTTCATTCTCTTGTACTTCTGAACAAATCCTTCAATCTGCCACTAGAACAAAACAAGAAAGAAAATTGTTGTGAACAAAACCACAGGAATTTGCCCAAGTATTCAATCTGCAGTAAAATTAACTTGAGGAAGCTGCTTGGTCCAAAACTACTTGTAACCACCTGTCAAAAGCCCAAATAGCCATCTTTCACAGTGAGGACATGCATGGAGAGTGTCAGTGAGGTTCCAGAAGGTACAAACAGGGATGTGGACCCACTCCAGTTCCACTATCGTGGCCAAGTGTGCTATGTTTCACAGCCGAGGGCCAAAGATTTGTGGCACAAACAATATCAAAGTAGTCACCGCATATTCTCAACCGGGTTTTGAATTCAGCCTTAGGGTAGAGGAGGGGGCAGGGAGGGGGGGGGGGGAGGAGGCAGGGGAGCATGAGCACAGTGAACTCACTCTGGTGCTCTTGGTACCACACACTTACACTACGAAGTGTGTGACATACTCCATTGTTCTGCTGGTAGACGTTATCTTGCCAAGGGAAAATAAATTGCACGTATGAGTGGATGTGGTCCCCAAGGATTGATGCTTACTTGTGTTGAACCACTGTGCTTTCCAGAATGATGAAATCACCCAGGGAAGACCACAAAAATATTCATAACACCATAAACCCCCTCCACCAGCCTGAACCCTTCAATTGTTGCAGTGCCATACATGCCAAAAGCCGTCTATCTGATGGAGCATAAAACACGATTCATTTGAAAAGGCCACCTTTTGCCACTCAGTAGCATGCAAATTCCTGCCTTTCTCGATGATGGACAGCAGCCAGAATATGTGCATGAACCAAACCATTGCTGCAGAGGCCCATATGCAGCAACATTTGTTGAACGGTCATTGAGGAGACACGGTTGGTAGCCCCTTGGTTCATCTGGCCGGTCAGTTACTCAACAGTTGCACATTCATTCACCCACACATATCTTTGCACCACAGTTGCCTGCATGCCACTTTTGGATAGCACTAATTTGCCATGCACGGTATACTTTCACCACGGTGGTATGTAAACATTTTACACTCTTAGCCTTTTTGGAAATGCTTCCACACTTGGCCCAAAAACCAATGATGTCCGATTAAACGCTCTGTTTCAGCATTACAACAACATCTGCACTGTTTTCCGCATCACCCCTAGGACCCACTTTATATACACTCCAATGCTAATGCTGGCATCTGCCGTCTGTGAGCAGTTACTGCATGTTGATATAAAACACAGGCAGTGCTCACGTTAATGTGACTGAACTGTGTATAAATTTACAAAGAGACAGATGGGGTGAATTTAATTGATGAAAGGAGAAAATATAAAAATGCAGTAACTGAAGCAGGCAAAAAGGAATACAAACGTCTCAAAAATGAGATCGACAGGAAGTGCATAATGGCTAAGCAGGGATGGCTAGAGGCTAAATGTAAGGATGTAGAGACTTATCTCACTAGGGGTAAGATAGATACTGCCTACAGGAAAATTAAAGAGACCTTTGGAGAAAAGAGAACCACTTCTATGAATATCAAGAGCTCAGATGGAAACCCAGTTCTAAGCAAAGAAGGGAAAGCAGACGGGTGGAAGGAGTATATAGAGGGTCTATACAAGGGTGATGTACTTGAGGACAATCTTATGGAAAGGGAAGAGGATGTAGATGAAATGGGAGATATGATACTGCGTGAAGAGTTTGACAGAGCACTGAAAGACCTAAATCGAAACAAGGCACCGAGAGTACACAACATTCCATTAGAACTACTGACAGCCTTGGGAGAGCCAGTCCTGACTAAACTCTACCATCTGGTGAGCAAGATGTATGAGACAGGCTAAATACCCTCAGACTTCAAGAAGAATACAATAATTTCAATCCCAAAGAAAGCAGGTGTTGACAGATGTGAAAATTACCGAACTATCAGTTCAATATGTCACGGCTGCAAAATACTAACATGAATTCTTTACAGACGAATGGAAAAACTAGTAGAAGCTGACCTAGGGGAAGGTCAGTTTGGATTCCGTAGAAATATTTAAACACGTGAGGCAATACTGACCCTATGACTTATCTTAGAAGAAAGATTAAGGAAAGGCAAACCTACGTTTCTAGCATTTGTAGACTTAGAGAAAGCTTTTGACAATGTTGACTGGAATACACTCTTTCAAATTCTGAAGGTTGCAGGGGTAAAATACAGGGAGCGAAAGGCTATTTACAATTTGTATAGAAACCAAATGACAGTTATAAGAGTTGAGGGGCATGAAAGGGAAGCAGTGGTTGGGAAGGGAGTGAGACAGGGTTGTAGCCTCTCCCCGATGTTATTCAATCTGTATATTGAGCAAGGCATAAAGGAAACAAAAGAAAAATTCGGAGTAGGTATTAAAGTCCATGGTGAAGAAATAAAAACTTTGAGATTCGCCGATGACATTGTAATTCTGTCAGAGACAGCAAAGGATTTGGAAGAGCAGTTGAACGGAATGGATAGTGTCTTTAAAGGAGGATATAAGATGAACATCAACAAAAGCAAAACAAGGATAATGGAATGTAGTCAAATTAAGTCGGGTGTTGCTGAGGGAATTAGATTAGGAAATGAGACACTTAAAGTAGTAAAGGAGTTTTGCTATTTGGGGAGTAAAATAACTGATGATGGTCGAAGTAGAGAGGATATAAAATGTAGACTGGCAATGGGAAGGAAAGCGTTTCTGAAGGAGAGAAATTTGTTAACATCGAGTATAGATTTAAGTGTCAGAAAGTCGTTTCTGAAAGTATTTGTATGGAGTGTAGCCATGTATGGAAGTGAAACATGGACGATAAATAGTTGAGACAAGAAGAGAATAGAAGCTTTCGAAATGTGGTGCTACAGAAGAATGCTGAAGATTAGAAGGGTAGATCACATAACTAATGAGGAGGTGTTGAATAGGATCGGGGAGAAGAGAAGTTTGTGGCACAACTTGACTAGAACAAGGGACCGGTTGGTAGGACATGTTCTGAGGCATCAAGGGATCACCAATTTAGTATTGGAGGGCAGCGTGGAGGGTAAAAATCGTAGAGGGACACCAAGAGATAAATACACCAAGCAGATTCAGAAGGATGTAGGTTGCTGTAGGTACTGGGAGATGAAGAAGCTTGCACAGGATAGAGTAGCATGGAGAGCTGCATCAAACCAGTAAACCAGTCTCAGGACTGAAGACCACAACAACAACAGATGGGGTGGACAGTACTTACCTATAGAAGGTAGAATTTCTAGTACTGCTGATGGACACTTGTAAGTGTATGGGGTGTAAAAAAAAAAAAAAAAAAATTCGAATTCATTAGTTTCCTGATGTCTGAGGGACCTCTTCCAATCATCCCCAAGCTATCAATCTTTCCTCCCTGGGGAACGAACAAAGTTATGAGGTATCTCCCTTCCTCATTCCCCCTCATTTTGTGTGTGATAATCAGCAGCACTGGCAATTTAACCTCCTAAATATAAGTAGTGGTCGACCATAGTGTATCACTGGAATTAAATATCTTTCTTCTAGCAAAAATTACACCCCATACAGAATTGCAGTCAAATAACATTAGATATAATTTTTATTTACCAAGCAGCTGTAGATACAGGCATACAGAATGAAGTATAACAGTGCCATTTTTCAGGTTCTTTCCAATGAAGAAAGTACAGAAGCAGGAATAGTAACTGAAATTAAATGGAAAGAATGAAAGGAAAAACAAGTGCTCTTACAATGTTGTTCACCTCCTCTTTGCTCCGGCAACTCTTGAGAACTTTTTCTATTTAATCTCAGTAGGCATTGTTTCATCCAACCTGTCTTCTCTTTTCAAATAATGGTTGGTTGGTTGATTGGGGAAGGAGGCCAGACAGCGTGGTCATCGGTCTCATCAGATTAGGGAAGGATGGGGAAGGAAGTCGGCCGTGCCCTTTCACAGGAACCATCCCGGCATTTGCCTGGAGTGATTTAGGGAAATCACGGAAAACCTAAATCAGGATGGCCGGACGCGGGATTGAACCGTCGTCCTCCCGAATGCGAGTCCAGTGTCTAACCACTGCGCCACCTCGCTCGGTTCAAATAATGGAAAATCCAGGATGGAATATAACAATACTATGGAAATGAAAGTCACCACTCACTGTATGGTGGAGATGCTGAGTCATAGATAGGCACAAATAAGAAGCTTCCGGCCAGTAAGGCCTTACTGGCCAAAACCTTCTTGTTTGTGACAGGCTTTTAGTTGTGCATATCTATGACTTAGCATCTCTGCTTTATAGGGAGTGGTAACTTTCCTTTTCATAATATTGTTACTTTCTTCTCTTTTGACAGATTAATGTAACTCCAGTTTCAAAAAAAATTATGTTTTCATTGACTTGGTTTTCCTCGTCTGTGTGAATGTCTTCCTTGATGCTTGGTAAGCAGTTTCTATCAATATTTGATAAAACACTGATATGTTTGCCAACACAGGAGATTTCAAAATACAGGGTGTACATAAAGTCTAGGAACAGTTTCAATTATTTATTGCACAGAAACCAAACACTGTACAGATATCACACATATGTCATATCGAAGAGAAACACTGAAAGTCCCCCCCCCCCCCCCCCTTATGTTTAGAACCAAGTACGGTAAGAAGCCAACAACAAGAAAGGCCATGTACCACTGCCACAACAAATTCGTTATGACAGGTAGCTTGTGCCTGGCGAAGAGAAGCAGACATCCTAGTGTGAGTGCAGTGAATGTAGAGCACTTACGAGAGACATTCATAAGGAGTCCAAGGAAATCGGTGCGTCATGCATCCTGTGAACTGGAGATGACTCCAATGACAGCGTGGAAAGTCCTGCTACACAAGCTGTCTATGAAACCATTAAAATTGGAGCTAATGCAGAAGCTCAATGGCGACGACAAAGACAAGCATTCTGAGATTTATTCACAGTTGTAACAACTGAATGAGGATGGTATGGCATTGTTGAACACTTAATTTTTAGCAACCACGTCACTTTTCACAGTACTGTGAAAGTGAACAGGCACAACTGTCGAATCTACAGTATGAAGCATCCACACAAA
The DNA here is from genome assembly GCF_023898315.1 of Schistocerca nitens. NCBI lineage: Eukaryota > Metazoa > Arthropoda > Insecta > Orthoptera > Acrididae > Schistocerca > Schistocerca nitens. The sequence goes on along the minus strand of NC_064624.1, from coordinate 37,166,746 downwards.
TGCACTGAATTTGAGCATATACCCCAAACACAGGTGCCAATGCTAAGGAAAAGGTAATGTGGGTTAGAGAGCAGAAGGAAGAAGTAGTAAACCAGTTCATTCAGAAACTCGGAGATATTAAGTGGGACTGTATATATAACTGTCAAGTGGGAATAAATAGAACTGAAACTGCTTTTAAGAACTTCATTAAAATTATTTAGATTTGTGGTATTCTTGTTCTCCTCTTATAAAAATAAATCTTAAAAGTCAACCTATAAAGAAAAACATTAAGTGGTACACAGATAAACTTACCAATACGAGGGAAAATATGTTATCGTTGTACCACATGTATAAAAATTCTCTTAAAGATGGAACGGAGCAGAAAGATGAATTGTACAAAGCATATCTTAGAATGGCAAAAAGTACAGCATACGAAAGATACATTGAAGGGGCTCCTAATAAGTGCAAAGCTGCATGGAATGCTGTTGCACAAGAGCATTGCAGGAATGATGAACATAGCATAGCTCTTGACCTGGATAAAGTTAATCATTTTTTCATGGACTCTGTAAGTGATATTAGGAACAAAATTGAAACAACAACCACTAATGCAAGTGATCTACTTAAGCAACAACAACCTGCAAACAATACCTTTAAATAGAGAACAATCGCACCTACTGAGATTACAAAGGTAGTGGAAAAGTTCTCAAACTCCAAGAGCATGGACTACTCTTCGTTGTCCAATTACATAATTAAAAAAACAATGCATATAATTAGTGAACCATTGGCCTTTCTGTTTAATAGGTGTCGAAAGTTTGGAGTCTATCCTACAACTCTAAAAATATCTAAAGTTATCCCAGTGTATAAAAAAGGGGACAAACATGATCTCAAAAATTACCGACCAGTTTCAATAGTTCCCTTTTCTCAAAAATACTTGAATCTCTTATTTATAACCTGCTGAACCACTACTTTGAGTTGCATAACTTACTCTCTAATAGTCAATTTGGCTTCCACAAGGGAAAAAATACCACCACTGCTGTTCTTTCAATTGTGAATGAAGTAATAACAGCCTTCGGGAATAAAAATAAAGCCTCACTTCTTTTATGTGATTTAAGTAAGGCATTAGACTGCATTTCTCATAATATCTTACTTTCTAAACTCAAATTCTATGGCGTACAAGACTCTGCATTGGCAGTAAGTGAATCATACCTAAAAACTGGAAGCAGTTTGCCTATGTCAGAAACAGAGACTCACAATTGCTAGAAGTTAAGACAGGAGTCCCACAAGGTTCTGTCCTTAGGCCCTTCTTTTTTATAATTGCAGTCAATGATTTACCTCAGTGTATCCCCACTACTGTTACTTGGTTATGCTGACACAACTTTGCTTGCTCAGCACGAGAACATATCAGTTCGGCAAGATATGATGCAAGATGGCCTGGAAGCAGCACTAAATTGGTTCTCATCAAATACACTGCTTTGCAATCCTGATAAAAACCAACAGATTGTACTAGGATTGTCAAAAGAGGTATAGGTGAAAACAGTTAAAATTATAGGAATTCATGTAGACTTTAAGTTAATGTGGAAAACGCACATCAACCATACCTGCGCAAAATTGTGTCGAGTTACATATTTAATGTGGAAACTGAGGAGCCTGGTGACAAAAGAATATTTAAGAGTTATTTATTTTGGACTCTTTCAGGCACAGATAGAGTATGGACTGCTGATATGGGGACTCTCTCTTCACATCACTGAAGTTCTAAAAATTCAGAAGAAAGTGATAAGGCCAATGAGCAATTCTGGTAGATCAGAGCACTGCCAACCACTCTTCATTCAGCTGAAAATATTAACCGTTATTAATCTTTATATATACGCCTCAGCATTGTATGCAAAAAACAATATAGCAGATTCTGAAATGGGGGAAAACATGCACCACCATAATACCAGAGGCAAAACAAAATTAGACATACCTAGGCACAGGCTGACAAGAACAGGGAATTCTCATCGAATCAATAGTCTAAAAATATTTAATAAACTTCCATTTTCTTCTCGGTCGGATCACATACGTAGCTTCAAGAGCAAGCTACTAAATTGGTTACTAATCAATCCTTTTTACAATATAACAGAATTTATGAATATAAAATCAATCGACATTAATTTTTAAGGATTTCATTATGTGATGTCACTGAATGTATTCATCTTATGTTATGGTGAATGTTATCATCTATGGGCACTATTTGCAAAGCTCATTTAGCTTTAAGGTACTATTCAAGGAAAATGTTATATGATATCCATTTAAATTGTCTATTCCACCTCAGGTGGGCCATTCTTCTTCGCCAAGAGCACTGTCACTGGAATTCCTGCTTGGACATGTTGCAGCAATGGCTGATGCCTCAAATTAAATTGGACTCTCCATTCATCTTTCAGCGGGATGGGGCTCCACCCCATTTTCATCGTGAAGTTCGTGGGTACCTGAACACGGAGCTGTCACATCGATGGCTCGGCCATGCTACAGAAGGGGAAATCTCTTTCGTGAAATGGCCCTCCCGATCACCAGATCTCACTCTGTGTGACTCTTTTGTGTATCTACTACCTCTACCATATGATGTAGCGGAGCTCCGGGAGCAAATACAGGAAGTGACTGCCACAGTCGACGATCCCATGCTGGGATGGGTATGGCAAGAATTCGATTACCGTATTGTCATCTAGCTGATCACTCATGGTTCGCATATCAAATGTTTGTAGAAAAAAATAAACTTTCAAAAGTTTCTCTTCGAAATGCAGTGTGTATGGCATCTGTACAATGTTTAGTTCTTGTGCAATAAATAATTGAAAGTGTTCCTCAATTTTATGTACACCCTGTACTTTAACATACACTGTATGGCAGCACATTCAAGATAAGAGAATCAGGTGTAAATAATGGTATACAACTGCAAAGAACACAATTTCAAAGAAATAAGTATTATGTTGTGGAAATAATGTCTGTCTGTCTGTCTAACAAACAGTAAGGAGAGACAGGAAAAATCCATTTTATTTTATGTCCAATTTCAGAGTTATTTTTGCCTATTTGTTGCTGTTTTCTGTCAATGCTGGTATTACTTTCTGCCAATTTTGATGGTATTTTTGAGGAGTTTGGTATTACTTTCCAATAGATTATTTTTGAAGTCTCAAATGGCTTATATCACTTTTCCAGCACTATGAAAACGAAAATATACCTCTTAACTACATTACATATGGCATCACAGAAGAAAAAGGAAATCATTTATATGAAACCCATTAAATGTAATCAATTAAAGAAACCATACAGTGTCAAAAGTTTTTCAAATTAAAGCACTATTATAGCTTCAATGGATTCTTTGAAACCTTTTACCACCAATTGATCAGTACTTCACAACAATGCAAAAATAGCAGCCTAAAGTGTAAATTTTTAACATTGGCAAGGAGAAGGCCACAGATGCAGCTAACCAATTCAGCTCATATTTGGCAGCCTGCTTCTATACAACATAAAATGAAGACCAGGTTTGAGAACACCACCCCTACAGTTCATGATGTGAATTTGACTAAAAACTGACCAAATCGATATACAATTGAAAATGGAACACTTTTAATCATCATAGGTGGTGTCCAGAAGCAAACTTTTTCCTAGGGATTTGCGAAAGAAACTATTACAACTGCCACTTATGTACCCGTAAAGTAAATGCTATTCAATGAAAGTACTGCTAATGCAACAATCAAGGCATCTGGCTGGGGAGCAGAGAACGTGTGTTCAATGCTCAAATGCATTCTGCTGGATTTTTTGTCATCTTTCTTTTCCTTATTGAAATTGGTAGCAACAGGAGGGTTAATATGGCAGTTATTAAGAAATAATAACAAGGAGGTACATAAATTTCTCAAACAATGTGGATTGGTGAAAAATCAAAATATGAAAACAAATGTCACGAGGGACCACAGACAGCTGAATATGCTATGCTAGTTTACAATGAGCCGTGGTATAGAACTTTATTTGGAGGTTTCAAAACTGCAATGTGCATCCGGAAATCCAGCAGGAATTGCACAACTATGCACATTCCACAACAATTCATAGCATAATTCATTATCAATTTTCAGCACCAATTTTTCAGGTGATGTTGCATGCATGGTGTGCATTAGAATTACACTGGAGATACAAAGAAACTGGTACACCTGCCTAATATCGTGTAAGGGCCCACAAGCACGCAGAAGTACTGCAACATGACATGGTATGGACTTGACTGGTGTCTGAAATAGTGCTAGAAGGAACTGACACCATAAATCCTGCAGGGCTGTCCATAAATCAGTAAGAACACAAGGGTGTGGAGACATCATCTGAACAGCACATTGCAAGGCATCCCAGATACACCCAATAATGTTCATGTCTGGTGACCAGTGAAGTGTTTAAACTCAGAAGAGTGTTTCTGGGGCCACTCTGTAGCAATTCTGGACGTGTGGGGTGTCACATTGTCCTGCTGGAATTGCCCAAGTCCTTCAGAATGCACAATGGCCGTGAATATATACAGGCAATCTAGAAAGGATGGTTACATAAGTTGTCACCTATCAGAGTCATATATAGACATATCATGGGTCCTATATCAGTCCAACTGCACACATCCCACACCATTACAGAGCCTCCACCAGCTTGAACAAGTCCCCTGCTGACAAGCAGTGTCCATGGATTCATGAGGTCAGTTTCATACCCATACACATCTATACACTTGATACAATTTGAAATGAGACTCATCCGACCAGGCAACATGTTTCCAGTCATCAACAGTCCAATGTCGGTGTTGACGGATCCAGACGAGGCGTAAGGCTTTGTGTCATGCAGTCATCAAGGGTACACGAGTGGGCCTCAGCTCCAAAAGTCCATATTGATGATGTATCGTTGAATGATTTGCATGCTGGCACTTGTTGATAGCCCAGTACTGAAATGTATGGCAATCTGAGGAAAGGTTGCACTTCTGTCACATTGAACAATTCTCTTGTCGTCATTGGTCATGTTCTTGCAGAATATTTTTCCGGCCACAGCGATGTCAGAGATCTGATGTTTTACCAGATTCCTGATATTCAAGGTACACTTGTGGAATGGTCAAATGGAAAAATCCCACTTCATCACTACCACAGAGATACTGTGTCCCAAAGCTCATGCACTGACTATAGCAACACGTTCCAACTCATTTAAATCTTGATAATCTGCCATTGCAGCAGCAGTAACCAAGCTAACAACTGCGGCAGACACTTGTTATCTTATACAGGCATTGCTGACCACAGTGCCATATTCTGTCTGTTTACATCTCTGTGTATTTTTAATACACATGCCTATACCAGTTTCTTTGGCACTTCAATGTAATTCCCAAAAAAGAAATATTTTTAAATGTAAGCGAAGTGAGTTTTCTGCCAAATATTCAGAATGAATGATGTAGTTGTGTGAAAGCTGCTTTCATTACATGTTCTTGGTGCCACAAGCATATTTGCTTCGAATGTTTATATGACAAGTACCGCCCATGTTCAAAGGGAAGTGAAGGCATGAAACAATGAGCGAAAGAGCCTTTGTAGGGCAACCAGGATTAAAATTATAATTCTTTCTAATCCAAGTCATTAAAGAAATTTATTTCCCTACCTTGTTATTATTTTTCACTGATTACCTTATTGACTTTCCTATTCCTACCAGATTCAATACAGCAAAAATACTAATGAAAAAACTGCAGAATGCATTTGGAAATCAAACATATGAAATGATAATTAAATGGACACCCTAGCTGCAAACAGGCGTTGATGTACTTCATTGGGGACATGTTGAAAATGTGTGCCCCGACCGGGACTCGAACACCACGGGATCTCCTGCTTACATGGCAGACGCTCTATCAATCTGAGCCATCGCGGGCACAGAGGATAGTGCGTCTGCAGAGAATTATCCCTTGCACGTTCCCCGTGAGATCCACATTCCCAACATGTCCACACCACTACATTTGTAGTGCGCCTAATATATGTTTGCCCATCATACTCATCACTCATGGCAGATTAATCTACCAAGTCCCGTACGAGTTCGGGGATAGCGTGTGCATTCGCCCAAGAAGGTCAATGGCCGGGAAGCCATATTTTAACTATATATGACGGTAGTATCTGTTCCCGAAAGAACCAATACCGTGGATGACCATGCAGCTTCGCTAGAAATTAAATGATAATTAATTGGACACCCTAGCTGCAAACAGGCATTGATGTACTTCATTGGGGACGCCTGTTTGCAGCTAGGGTGTCCATTTAATTATCATTTAATTTCTAGCGAAGCTGCGTGGTCATCCACGGTATTGGTTCTTTCGGGAACAGATACTACCGTCATATATAAATCAAACATATGTTCTTTTCTCCTCGGCCACATGCCTTGATCACTACATCAGTGGCAGTTCTTTTGAACAATGTTTACCATAGGCATACTCAGTTTCTTTCTTCGATTCTATGAAAACGGGCAAATGCAGCATTCTCCCCCCCCCCCCCCCCATATGATGAAAACACCCAATTTTCAATTACCTATTGATTTCGTCAAATTTGAATCAGTTGCATGTATTGAACTTTAGGAGTGGTTTCCTCAAATATAAGGATGGGGGAGCTTCTTGAGCCAAAATATCTCAGTCCTCTGTTTTAGGTTTATACAAGCACCCTGCCCAATATGACTCAAATTGGTTGGCCCTTCCGAGACCTTCCCCTTGTGAGGACCAAATGTCTTCAGCACAACATCAGACACCTGACAATGTCCACATATCCTGCTTGCATGGGAAGTTGCTTCCCATCAAATTATGAAGGTATTGGTACCCCTTCAGAATATTTCACAACTGAGACCTGCCATCCTATGCACACATAAACTATTTGCTGTGTCAGCACGAACATAATTCATCATCATCACGAAAGAAGAGCCCAGGACTGTGAATACAGACTAAATATACAGATGTGTCACCATAAGAGTTGTTAGTCTAATATGAAGGTGCAACATAGCGCCTTTCTCGGTTTTCTTCACCTCCCCCTGAAGCATTCGTTCCATTCATATTTAACAAAAGCTGGCTGGTTTCAGCATCAAAAGTTTGTATTTCTCATAATAATGAAGCAGTCTTCAATTGTAACTTGGAATATAGGTACTGTTTCATCCAGTGACATCAGAGTTCTCAATATTTTTGCGTAACAAACTGTACCAACAATGAGACAGTTTGGTGAGATCTGTAACATGGAGCATCAATTAAATTGGATTTTTTAGCAGGACACAAACACAACATGAAATATAGCACATAGCAGTTAAGCTTCACTAGCACGTAAATCAAATCTGCACCCAATTGGTCAGGTTCTCGCCACTGTACACAGCAGCGAACAGAGGGTGTCATGCTAACACATTTCTGGTGGTAAAATAGATCACTGAAAGTATGAAGATTGCCCAGAAAATAATGTACCACATTTTTTTTTTTTTTTTAATCAGCAAAAATTGTATGAATGTGACAGTTAAGATATACATTATTTGAAGTTTCCAAATTGCACACACAAATTTCCCATTTTTTCTGACAGGTAGCATACCTGTAGCAATGTTTTGAAATGGTGTCTCTATATGATGTAAGCTACAAGCAGCGTGTCGTCATTGAACTTCTCACAGCAAAGAACAGAACCTTTGAGAATATTCCCAATTGTTTGCATCCTGTTTATGGAGCATCTGCAATAGACAGAAGTTCTGTTAGTCACTGGGCAAAGAGAGTGAGGCCACTGCAAGACATTGGTTCGGCAAAGCTCCAAGATTTGCTTCATTCAGGGAGGCCATCCGTAGCTTTCACACTTGCCCAGGCACAGCTTACTGATGTGCTCATTCACAAAGACCAATGCAGAACAACTTGGCACTTGGCAATGAAGCTGTCACTCAGGAAGGAAAGTGTGGATGCAATCGTCCATAGTCTCAATTACTCAATGGTTTGTGCACAGTGGGTTACTATCTCATGAGGAAACTAAATCTTCTCACTCTTTGATGTGATGCCAAGACGCAGTACCAATTTTTTTAAGCAGATGTGAACACATTAACCAAACCCAAAAAGGGCTTCCAATGATTTTGTCACCATAATAACCCAGGTGATTGACTGATTCTATACGATAACCTTCGGCCTCACACAAGTTTGAGGACTTCAGAACCAGAAACGGGGTTGGACAGTATTATCTCATCCATCCTACAGCCCTGACCTAGCGCACCTCCAACTTCCATTTGCTTGTCTCATTAAAGCATCACATTTGTAGATGACATTTTGAGGATGACAAAGATGTGATTCTTACAGTGGAGAAATGGCTTCAATACCAGAACAAGGAGTGGCACTGACAGGGTACACACACCCTTGTGTCTCGATGGAGGAAGGCCATAGAACAGGGCAGCAATTGTGTGGAAGTATAGGGAATGTAGAATAAACAATTCCTTCTTTTGTGTATTTATTGTTGTGTTCAATAAATAATTACTTAAGGAAAAAATGTAGTGCCTCACTTTTTGGTTTATTTTAATAGTTATTCCTTATTATTTTTACTACTTTGTGAATGAAGCTTGTGGTCAAAGCACGAACTGTTGGTAGTAAAATTTAACAGTGAAAAAGAGAGGGATGGCTGTACTGAGCTGAGAAGACATTATATTTCAATGATCTGTCACCCTGATGCTACTCATAAACAATTACCTCGAGTCAGTTTCCTTCTTGTAGTTTCTCCATGTTAAGGGCCTGCTATGTACTGCCACCATGTCTTGTCACATGACTTTGTTTCCATTTGCAGAGGATTAAGAGCTGTAAGACAGCTCTCTAGTCTTCAAGCTACAAAATAACATAACTGCCTTTTAAACAACTCTTTTGTATTTTGTTGCTCTTATGTGACATTCATATACATTGAGTAAACAGATCTCATTAACAAGAACAACATTTTCAAATTGAATCTCATAACACCACAGAAGAGAGTGACATTGCTCCTCCTTGTTAAGCTTTTTCTGGGTGTTGAAATTGCAGACAGTGCCTCTTCCTCTCTGCCTTCCAAAAAACTGCCAAGCCGCAACCCCAATAAGTAAATAACCCCTTTGTAGCAGGAGAAGGTGTTCTATATGTGTCACATTTTGACTATCTCCTAAGCCGACAATTCTTTTGTCATTTCTGCAAATATTACACAGTGGGGAGTTCTTTATATACTAACTAGCTAAATAATATTTTTAAATGAACATCTTTATCTGATCATGAGGAAGAGATTTGACATGTTTATATGGACAAATAACATGTAACGCCTAAGTAGGCTGGGATCTACGTTATGTTAAAAGATACCAGATGCCATGTTAATTTACATATTTACAAAACTTAAGTGTCACATTCAGTGTTTTTCATATTCATACTTTTGTAATTTGAAAATATATAGTTTAAAGGATGCACCATATTAAAGTCTCACAAGCACCCATTTTTACACAATAGTTGTGTAAAAGGCTCAGGAAATGTCACATCCGTGGATAAAACTGTTATTGGAAAGTAGTTTGTTTGCAAGGTGCTACTCCAGTCTCCGTAAGCAAGAAATTACCATTACTTCATTTTACAAATGGGCTCCCATTCAGTCTGTCGCCTTGCTGCTGATACAACAATGGACCAGTTCATGATGGACTAGGACAAATCATCACTGTCAAGACCTACCTACCAACCAAATCATGCCACAGGATCACTTGACTTTAGACACTGACTGCTATCAGAGCTGAAGAACATCTCTCTCTTATGTTCCAAACCGCCACCCATAGCAAACACTAAATGGCTCAGTTTCTTTACCTTGGCATTTTCCCTTCTGCTCCAAGATGGTTCTGGAACTACCTTCTGTTGTCCTCCTGACAATTCTCACAATGTAATCCCTATGAGCAAATAAACTGATGCAGTTTCCTTTTCCCAACATGAGTACGTATATTAATTACAAGTCCACATCACTATCCAATCCTGATGGCACCCCCAAGTGGGTGTAAGAACTGGCATCTGAAGTGAGATGCCAAATTTGACCCACTTTCAGCTTTGAGGTGCCCCATACAAATAACTAAGTCGTGAACAGATGTAAGAACCATCATGCAGGACAGTCCAGCACAATGCTGCGGTGCAACAGACAAGTGCTTAGCACAGTCAGCCCAAGCTGCCCAGCACAGTCTACCAAGACCTAATGCCATGCTTCCATCACCGCCATTAGGCAAGGAAATTCAACCTCGTCTGCTCCTCTACCATGATCACATGAGGTCACATCATGATTATGATGTCTCAATGCCACCTCGACACCGGGCATCGCCACTGCATTGCTGCCCAATCTATTGTCAATGAACAATTTAATTGTAACAATCAAAATAATCGATTTCTGACAATATACTGTAATTGTATAGCTAAAAAATCCATTCACCAAGCTTTCCTTATCATCCCATCTGTTAAGTCTCCCCTGACCTTGGATTCTGGGTGACTTTTCAGAACCCCACCCCTTTCCCTAGACGTCTCAAGTTCCCTTCCCTTCACCCCTCTCCCTACCCATTCAATCTTTATGCTGGAAGAAGGGGCCACTGGCTTCAAAAGCTTGCATAAGTAAAACCTTTCTCCTGCCATCACTTGGTGACTGGAATTTTTTACCTATCCAATTACTACATATTAAATGTGCAAGCTTCACTAGTAGGGGGAAATGCCTTTGGACCAATGCTGCCACTGACATCACCGAGATCTGTGACCAATTTTTGTTTTATTTTTCTTTTTCTTTTTTATTTTTTATTTTTTTGTGTGAGTCTAGTTTAAAGCAATTCCTTCACCCACATCACAGAGACAACTAGATATGGATCCAACATATTGCAAACATGGGTGGAGCAACTCCGTGTGAAAAATGATGATCTGCAAAGGCACCTTAGTGAGGCATTACTAAATGTGATGCTGCGAAACAGCACTGTGCCCGGAGATAGCCTAACTTCCCTATTTCTGTGTTCCCATACGCGGTTCTAAACCAGGTAAAAACGTTGACACAGTAGTACAAAATGTAATGGATACAGGGAAACTGTCCCAATCAAGTGACAAAAAGTTCGTAGGAGTACCAGCACGAAGTTGCAAGGAGTGGCTCACACTTATGTAGATTCAAGGAAGGGCTGAGAAATACCAATGCATTTGACATCCTTGCAGAATGCCTTGAGGATATGTACAAAGATAAATACCGTCAGCTACTATAAGGACAATCTTTCCATCAAATATCAAAATTCTGGAGAGGATTTCGAGTGATTTTCTGACTGAATAAGAGTTGTGTCTTGTCGTACCTAAGTACTAACAGAAGGTAATGAAAGGAATGAGATACCACTCAGGAAATCAGAAACTTGCTGTGCAGATTCACTCATTCGCAGGACTGACCCCACAGGTACATGACAAGGTGAAGTACACCAAGTACACTAAGATAGGCTATACAACTCACAAAGGAGGTGCAACAATTCGTCTAATCATCCACCGGGATAAAGCCCACTAGCCACTAGATGTGCATTCGTTGCCAAAGTGTGCTGTACTCGTTGTAAATGACAAAAAGTTACACGGCTCCTTAGTGTTTGGCACCAGCATGTGCTTGTTTTAGAAAAATCAGACACGAGAGAGAAAACTGTCCATCTCTACAGCACTGCTCAGCTAACCAAGTAGGTCATCGAGGTGCTCGAAGGAATGTAAATACGGGAAATGTAAATGGGAGCAGTTCTGCCACTGCTCCTTGCTTCCATTCTGCAAAGCCAATCCGGTAAGAGAGATAGGAATTACTCAGGTGGTAAACGTAAGTTTGCAAGATAAAATGAACAGCAGAACTTCTACCTTCCTCATCAATACAGGCCTACTAATAAATGTTTTGTTTGTTAGATATACTCACTGTCAACTGTACCCCATTTTAGCTGACTTTGCAACTTCATCTGAAGAAAAGAAACAACTTCTGACAAACTTCTTAATGTACCACAAGATTCCTACATATGATACCAATCCAATAGCCTGGAAACCATATTGCATATCCTGTCACTTGCAGCCTGCAGTAGACAAAAATACCTCAGATTTACTAAAAGCTGGAGTAATTAAACCTTCTTTCAGTTCCTGGTTGTCACATACAGGGTGTACATAAAGTCCGGGAACACTTTCAATCATTATTTATTGCAAAAGAACTAAACATTGTACAGGTGTCATACATATTGCACTTTGAAGAGAGACTGTGAAAGTTTTTGTTTTTTTACAAACATTTGATATGCGAACCATGAGAGACCCAGCACATGTCAATATGGTAATTGATACCTTGCCATACCCATCCTAGCATGGCATCGTCGGCTGTGGCATTCGCTTCCCGTATTCTCTCCCAGACCTCTGCTGTATCACGTGGTAGAGGCGGTACATACACCAGATCTTTAATGTGTACCCACACAAAAAACTCACATGGAGTGAGGTCTGGTGATCAGGAAGGCCATTTCATGAAACAGCTGTCCCCTTTTGTAACACGGCCAATTCATCAATGCAGCAGCTCCGTGTTCAGGTACCCACAAACTTCAAGATGAAAATGGGGTGGAGCCCCATTCTGCTGAAACATGTCCAAGTAGGAATATCCAGTGACAGTGCTTTCGACAAAGAAGAATGGCCCGTACAGTTTTCGACATGACAAGGCACAAAAAATATTTACCTTTGGAAAATCATGCTCAAATTCAATGCATTTGTGTGGATGCTTTGTATCCCATATTCGACAATTATGCCCGTTCACTTTCCCATTTGTCAAACTACAACATACCTCAACTCACCATGCGTGTGACTAGCACTGACTATCGCCAAATTACCAAAATACTCCGTGGCGGTTGTAATGCTATTGTAAATATAATACTGCCATTAATCTGTATATTTTAAATTTTTTGTTCCATAATAATTTTGAAAAATTAAGCAAATACTATAAAGAGAGTAAGCTTTTGTTAAGTGTAGTTTATCTGTTAAAAATAACCTCTTTGATGTAGGTGGAATAAATGTATTAAAACATTGTAAATAATTATGTAATATTTCAAGTACAACTGTAATTAATTATGTCAATTTTGTATGTATGTGCTGTGATGCAATTGTAGGTGGTTCATACTTAGGGTTTTTGTAAGCAGAAGTGTAAAATGAAAATGACTAGGGATCATAGGTAGAACGGAACTCCGTTCTGTGGTGGAATGGGAAAGGTGAGGGGCGCGCGAGTGAGAATTGGCGCGCAAGTGACACACAGAGTCGGTAGCTGCCCTGAAAGTGGTGAACACGCATTACGTTGGTCAAACACTAGAGGCCCCGAATTTTCTGCATGATTGGGTTCTGGCCTCGGATGTGTTCTACATGATTGGCGCAGTATGGCATTAAATTAATAGCTCAGAAATTTGCCATTTTATCGTCGCCACCAGGAGGAAGATAGAGCTATGTACATCAAGAGCCGTACCTGTGCAATGTTACTATGCAGCACCGCCTCATGCCACCTTCGACATCAGTAACAGGCAAAGTACTTTATTTAGAAGTGTATCACAGTATGAACCATCCTTCTTCAATCAGTGGAATATAAGTGTTAAATGTACCTTTGTGTTTAACCATAATTTTCCAATTTCATTTACCTCAGTAGCGTCCTTAGCTAAACGAATTTATTCCGAGTATTCTGATGTTTATTGAAGCTTGAATAATAGTAAATTACTGGCAATAGTATTGTTTTGGTAGTAAATTCTGAAAATCATTATTAAATACTAAAGTTTGCACATATTGGTTTAAGGACCACCGCATTGCGTGACCATGAGGATAAGTTTTCAATAGCATTTCTGAAAGTAAGGTAACATAATTGTTTAACCGCCACAATCTTAACAGTATTTGTTCGTGTTGCTTCTCCATGTGAAAGAAAGCCAGACAAATATTGGTGTTAGTTAAATGTTAACAAATAAAAGTCCTAAAGAAATGAAATCTAGTCGTGTTAAATAATAGTTTTGGTCATATGAATAATTGCTATAAGTTTAATATTTTTTTGTATCCTTGTTGAAACGTATGTGTGTCTTCTTTAAATAATTACTGAAGTATAGTGATAAATTCCATAAGTAACAGAAAGTGGGATTAATAGAACTTACTGTCAAGTGACCCAAGTAAATGGAAATTAAGTGGTTGTGTTTCAATTACATAGTAAGTGAAAGTAGTTATTTACTCAGTGTCGAAAATTGACTTCATCTTTTTGTGTGGACACTGTGTCTGATTTGGGCTGGCGGCCGTTTTATTAAGCGAAACAGTTTATTGTTATAACAGGCTTTGTCTGATAAAAGGTTTCCAAAAGTAATTATTCTCACTGCTTTTCCCACAAACTGTATGATTCAGAGAAAAATAGTTCCATAATTTACCATTAGGTTGAACACCGTTAAAATCTCTCTCCAAGAGCCGATGGTTTGGAGTGTGCTTGTCGCTACTTGCTACACAGTTCTGACATTCCGAATCGCGGATCTTCCATCTTTACAGTGGTAGAACTTAAACGTTCTGGTACCGTATTGACGAGAACGCGAAAGAACCGTTGCATGGTACACATGAAAAAAGAACTTTCAGGGTTTCTCTTCAAAATGACATACGTATGATATCTGTACAATGTTTTGTTCTTATGCAATAAATAACTGAAAGTGTTCCTGGACTTTTATCAGGGTGTATACGCGGACAAGGAATAAAATTCCCGGATTTTTCACGGATATAAATACACTTCCTCCCAGGTGAAAACAAGCCTTCTCCGTGTTAAGTGACAGTATATTTTCCCTTATCAACCCTTTGAATGGTTATGGTTTTATACATGGGCATGGAATTTAGAAAATGAAACTCAGGGAAAAAGACAAGTTTTGGAAATATCTTTCATGTGCAGCAACACACATGCTGCATATTTTCATATTACGAAAGTATACATTGGAATTCTACCAAACACCACATGTTACTTTCCAAATAATTGAAATCGAGATTTCGATGCGCTTTTGTTAGCCAGTCATAGCTCATGTCACGTGATCTCGCCAGCCGATGACAGCAGATATTCAGAGCATAGGACACGTGGTGTAGTCAGCCAGCAACAACGTCACTGTTAAGTAGCACGAACACACAAACAGGGAAAGTTAATAGTTTAAAGTAATATATATGGTGTTGCTACAAGAAAAGCAAAGTTGTCACATATAATATTGGTCTCTAAGGTTAATATGCTGCAAGAGAAGCTAAGCTTTCGCATATAATGTTTATCTTTTTTTGTGTGTGTTGCACTTTGAGATACACCACACAAATGTGCCAGTAAAATTTACAATAATGAGATAAATGTCTGATCTTCAGGGTTCCAAATTCTTCTAAATGACTCATCATCAAAGAGTTGATTTTTAAATGAGTCAAACGCTCTTTAATTTAATAAATACGTGGCACATTCTTGCACATAGTTCAACTTACATAGAAGGATATTTACTTTGAAAGTAACGCTTTTCAAACCACTAGTCGCAATATTTTCCTGCAACCTGTCAGAAATAGGTTTGTTACAGCAGTTGCCATACAGCGCAAATAACAGACGACACAGCTATCATAACATAGGAAGCCCATATGTGCCTACGTGTTAAACACTGAAAGTTCATACATTATGTCACAAAAGAAACAAGACATTAGAAGATACTCCATGAGCATCGGAATTTCGTGAACCATATTAAAATGTGCACATTTAAAGTGCACACTCGTATGTCCAGATTCCCAATGAAGTAGACCTCAACTTGATATTAAGCTTTTCAGTGTGGTTTTCGCGATGTAAATTTTCTTGGAGCACCAGTATTGTATTATATCATATCATGTGCTAGGGGGGGGGGGGGGGGGGGGACATGCACGTGAAATGCAGCGAACAGTTGAAACTAGCCAGCACTGTGGAATTAAACATTTCGTTTCAAATACATTGACTGCCACTGCAGAAAAGGTTAATAAAAGCCAAATTTCTTTAGCAAACAGACAAAAATAACTTCATTGTTCCACAAGGCGATTAATGCTTGACTGTCAGAAAGGTAGAAATAAAATAAAATCTGAAACTAATGCCATATTTTAGCCTTCTATAATTATGTGAATGTATTTTAATTCACTTGATAGCTCCCGGCCACAGACATCCATTTTGTTTTCATTTGACGTGAGAGTACACAAAGGAGAAACAGCAAAATCACTAAATGTAGACACGGATCACGTGGAGACTACTCACTACAACTCTACTCTGACTGCTCTGCGCATCAGCCACAGATCTATGATATTGGCGAACCGGATCAATACTAAAAAAATTTAATTTTCAAAAACATGTTCATCTTGTAGCGCACATCTTTCTGAAAAGTCAGAAACATAAAACATATGTGTTCGAGGAAATGTAGGACATATTATTTGGTCTTAAGTATGACAAAGTGCAGTGCCACGCCTCTTGATAAATCATTCTTCTAACGCATATCACTGTATTTCGCTCTGTGGAATTGAAACGTGTATATTTTGTAATGGATGCCATCAAACTATATTCAGGACAACGGAAACTGAAATGTCCTGTGGTGCCTCACCTGCACCCAGTCAACCGGTTTGACAGCCTGCCCCTCTTAAAAAACAAAATCTCACAATTAAAAGCAGATGGGATTTTTTGCAATCGAGAGAACAAGAACTCTTCAGAAAATCTGAACTCTTTATTGCCTATTGGCTAACAACTTGCTGTTTTGTGGGACATGAAATTAAATATAGGATACATAAAACCAATAAAGACAAGAGATAAGCAAGAAATTATGCATTTCTTTAATCCTTAGCTCCTAGCATTTTTCTCTCTCTAATCTCACTACAGCTTTACATGGTGTGCTTTCCTTTCTGGGAAAGGATCTACAGTATTACCTCATCAAAGTTCGTCAAATGTTTTGCTACATGAAAAATCGAAATGTCGTTATCTAATACTGAAAAAGCTGTCAACAAAAATAATACCCAAGACTGGAGTGGTTTCTCGATCTGATTACATCTATTTTGTCACTGTCTGCTAGATAAAACAAAATAGGCCTTTCTAATATGTCTGCAGTTTTTTTAACACACACCAAATAAACAAGACTGTTTTGGCACCTATGCCCATTTTTATAACACTACAGAATATAATTCACAAAGTACCAATATCAAATGCCTATTAGGCCTACTACAAACAAAAAACTTTATGTTAGGAAATAGTTTCACTTTCATTCATACGCACCAGTTTCTCAAGCATGAGATCGAAAAGTAGTATTATGAAATTTTTATATAAATTTGGGATCGTCTTATTCTCCCATAATTTGTGTAATGTCCCCGTTTCTTCCCCTTCCTCGTTCCAAAAACAATCTTGTCAACACCAATTCTGTAGCTATTCGTGCCATTGTCAAAATTTGTTCGCTGATTAACTTCACTAACCCTGCCACAATCACAGGTTACGTTATCCCGCGGTTATTTTCCGCTTAGGCGTTTTATGTTTTTGTGCAACACATTTTCCACGTTACTTCCTGAATAGAACTTAAGTGGCTGCTAGACGAGAACTGTACTACTGGTCCTTACTAGTGTAGCAATATGGCCAAAAACTTTCTGTCAAAATTTCATTTCCTTGGATACACCGAGAAGATAATACGTAATATCTCTCACCTGTTATTCCTGACAGTCATTTATTTCCACTCTGGTAGTCTGAATCTATGGATTTCACTAGTAATTATAACAACATTGATCATTCACAAACCCAATCAACCACATAATCAGACGGTGATTGTCATTCATCCGTTTGGCTTTAGTCCGCTCAGCTCGTATAGCCCTGTCCCGTCTATGGGAAGTATATTTCTAGATGCGATGAGACATCACATACACTATGTATGCATTCAAAAATCAACTTATGATTCAGTCAGAAATCAACTTAAAATGTGTTCAATAATGTTCAAAATCCAATAGGGATGCGTTTCAAAATCATATGAATAATCAATAGACAAACATGCGCTGCATGCTAGGCACTTTGTGATAAAAGTTTTTTTCCTCAAGAATATGAATTTGGCGCCCCCTTTTCCCAGTAGCATCTAGCTGCTTGATGCGACTGCTTGCACAGCCAACATCCACATTCCTGTAGCCAGAATCAGGAGAATCTACTACTCAAAAGCAACTCAACTGCGCATGCGCATGAGCCCGCTCGTAACTGCTAAAACGAATCTAATGTAGACAGTTGTGACTTCACGCTCATCGGAGGCAATTTGTTGTTATGAAGCATTGCATAGTCTTCCTAAAGCCTTTGACACATTTTGCATTTGGCAGAGACCTGCACGAGCACTGTGTGTCGTCGTTGTATATGGCGCATTTCCTTGGCAATTTAAGTAATTTTCGTTCTTTTTCTCTCGTTTATCCTTTATTGTTGAAGTATTATTCTGCAGTAGTGGGGTACAGTAATATCTTTGTTAGAGTATCGGTTCTTACCTGTCAAAATTACAAAAAATTAACTGAAAACAATGAAAAATTCCTGGAATTCTAAAAAAAAGGTTTTCCCAGTTTTCTCCCGGATGAAAAAATTCCCGGGTCTTAACTGGATCTCCCAGTTGTCCCGGGTCGTATACACCCTGTTTATGTACGCTCGTTACAGTGGTAGTCCGCAACAAAACCAGTTACAGAGGAAAAGCTTGCAGCATTTTTTGCAAGGATTTATGATATTTTCAATCACCTTGGCTAATGGAAATTCTTCACCATGCTCCAGCTACTATGAGATTCATGTAGCTATTAAATATGGAGAAAAAGACAGCTTTTGTTGTGCCCTGTGGGCATTATGAATATAAAAAAAAAAGCCTCCCCCCCAACACCTGCCTCTCCCCCTCCACAACATTTTAATATTTTGCTGATTTACTTTTAGGAGGTTTAAAACCAACCATGTGACTAGTATACCTGGATAACACAATTCTCTTTTCAAATTCAGTGAGACAACATGCAAAGTAACTAAAAAACGTACTAACCCATTTTAGTGATGCTAATCTAAATTTGAAATTCAAAAACTGCGATTTTGCACTATCATGAGTGCACTATCCAGGCCATATAATTTTAGCAGATGGTTAAGACTGGAACCACAATTAAAAAATGCAGTGAATGATTTTCCAGCATCGAGGAACATTAAAAGAATTGCAACTGATTTCTCAGGTTAATAAATTACTATCGCCGTTTTGTGGAGAACTATCCAGTCACCACGAAATGGCTTGCAAAATTACTAACGAAGGGAGTTGCTCGTTTCTGGACAATGGATAACAGGAGGGCCATGTTAAAACTGAAAGACATTCTTAACAAGTGCACCTGTCTTGGGTTATCAGCATTTTGCTCTACCTTTAATCTTGTTGTGTGATGCTAGCAATGTCTCAGCTCGTTGCATTTTGAGTCAGATACAAAATGGTGAATAAAAACCAGTTGGTTATGCTTCACGTCAGCTGTATCAGCTGCGCAAAATTACACCACCACACAAAACGAACTTCTTGTTTCTGGCACCCATTACTGTCAGTGTTACCTATAGGCATGACAGTTCACAGTAATTGCAGATCGTGTTGCTTTACAGTGCCTTTTGAGTTTAAAGGATCCCAGCAGAGGACTTGTTAGATTGGCCTAAAAACTCTTTGAATATGACTACATAACCAGACTTAAGTCTGGAAAGTTAAATCAGAATCCAGGTGCCTTGAGTACAAAAATTAAGATCCTGCAAGTAGATGATGTGCTTACTGAGGAATTAAAGAAGGCACAAGAATCCCGAGACCACTGGCAAGTATATACTGCGACAAAGTCATGAGTGTATACAGACACATCGTAATGGGGAAAGTGCCATGCAGGCACACATGGCAGGCCATTATTGGTGGTCAAAAAAAAAAAAAAAAAAAAAAAAATGTACCTCTTCACACTATATCTGAGGTAGCTGGACCTTTCAAGGTCTTAGCACTCTATATTACTGGACCATTTGCCTTAACAGTAAAAAGTAACATACATTTTATCTGTCACTGACTGTTTCTCTCATTATCTTATTGTGTGACCCACTGCACACATGGCCGCAGAGATGGTTATGAGAGCACTGGTAACTTACGTTGCACTACAATCTAGAAGTCCAGAGGCCATTATAGCAGACAGGCCAATCTTATCATACAGTTATCTTGACTGTTTAAAATAAAGAAGTTCAGAGCTACGTCATTTCATTCTAAGAGTAATGGCAGGGTTGAACACATTCATAAAACAGTACCTAAAATCTTATCTTATAACATGATTAACTTCCCCTCAGACTAGGATTGTCTATTACCATATGTGATTTCGTCATACAACACCACAGTACATGAAACCACAGTGTCGATTCCCTTTGAGGTTGTTTATCACCACAAAATCTATTCATGTTTCAAGACTTATAAGCTGTCATCTGAAATGAATTCCAGCAAAGTGAAGTACCTGGCTAAAAGATTAACCTTTATTTTGAAGAGAATTCAGCAGAACAACGCAGCTGAAGATGGAGACAGCTCCATAGTTGAAAGGATGCTAGGATGCTGATATACCCATTAGGAGATCATGGGATGTTATGACAAACTGCCATGAAATTGGGCAGAACTAAGAAATTTACATGTCCCTGCACTAGACCATTACAGATAATGTATTTCACATTGCCTGTCAACGTTAAATTACAGATCAGAAGATTATAGCTCAGTTTGATCGCTTGACCAAGTATAAAGATATATAGCATCTACTGTAGTGGATCCAGCAAATCTCAGAAATGTTTAGAACAGATGTTGGTATAATTTACATTCTGTTACCCCATCAATTTACAGTCTAGGGATTAAAAACAATTTTTATCTTACGTGGGAGACGAAACTATCTATTTCAATCAACTGATGATTCTGCTCTGTGTTTTCGCCTCGTGGCCTCTTCAGCCCCGTTTCACTCTTATTTATTCTTCTATATTTCATTACCTGCATCTACAACTAAATGGTTTTCTCACGTTTGCATTATTTCACTACATAGAGACATTGTCACTACATAATTGTCTAGGTTGTCTGGTGTGGCGAAGTTACATTAAAATTTATGAAATTTGAAAATCTGCATTACCACACAAGTGCAGATTGTAAAAGCCAGTATCATGGATAAGACTAACGTGTTGTTAGGAAAGGTCTGCAGAAATAAGATCCCACTCTCCGAAACCAAAACACCTATTGTTAAACCACCGCCCAAGAAGCACAATCCAGCACTGCTCCACACACCTGGCCTCCAAGTAGACATTGATGATACAGTGTAGTATCTTTACTTACACTTGAGTGGCACAATTCAGCACCTTATGTAGATTCCATTTCTTCTTGGAACATACTGAAGACAGTTTGTCTCTTACACAACTAACTCGAATGGTCCCAGATTGACAGTTGAATTAACCAAGGTTGGTTCCACTGCATAAGTAGTAACTAGATATATGCAAACCCCTATGTCGTTCTGGTTTCACTTGTGTTTTCTAATCGGAATTTCGCTCTCCACAAGTACCAAGTGACACTGAATAGTAGTAGACTTCTATTCAAAGCATCCTGTTGCAATACTCTGGGACATGACTTTCTGTTCTCAGCACAAATGAAAGAAATTTGAAATGTCGCTATCGAACCATTCCTGTCATCCATTCCAAAAATTAGCTTATCTCTCAGTACACATCCTGTCTCATCACTTTTTCCAGATACTAGCAACAATGAACTGTTCTAGTCCTTAAAATAGTTGATGACACAGGAGCAGTAACAAGTCACTAGATAGAGCTGCCACATGTATTATGGATTCCACCAGCCCAATATTTTATTTAACATAACAGGCCCAGTAGTGACTTCCACCCAGCTTGCTATTGTGATACTCAGCATGACTCTATACTGCTGTTTCACACCCGAAGTTATGTAGCAGAACACACACAGCCACTCCAGCTTATCATGTTTCATGGCAAGTTCCAACACATTGTGGAGTGGAAAAGTTGAGATATAACACATCATTTTAGGGAAAATGATGAGTTACACTCTCTGTCCTAATGTATGAAATATGATTGAGATATTTCATTAAAAAAAAAAAAAAACTTAAGTTTCAGACAGCAAATTGTGGGAGAAATAGTTTATTAATATTTGCAGGTAATATGGGGTATATGGGTGCAGCACATCTGCAAGATGGGATGACCAGTTCAGTGTCTCCACCTGGTGTGGGCCATTAGTTCTTAGAAGTCAAACTTTGAGGTGTGTTGCGACCATTAAAGAATGGTGTTCACAATAACAATAGAGACAACATATGAGCAAAAACAAATGTGCTTTTAAACTGTCATTCTCATATTATTTCTCAATCTGACATTTTGCTTTGTCAAAATGTATTTTTGTTGTGCACTCTAATGAGACAAGACATCTATAACTCAAACAATTGTAATATGATTGTGTTAAACATATCTTAGGGGAGCTATCTTCAATGTATAAAGGAGCTTTAATTTTCTTGATCACAGATTCCATCTCTCTCCACCTTCTAGCACTTAAGAAACTGCAAAGGAAATCAAGTCCACTAAGAAGGACAGAAGCACATTTATTTGGATCTGATCAGCAGGTCCAAATCACAATTACTTCACATCATAGGCGTCCATAAAAACTATAATATCTACCATTTACTGATCAATTCAATAGGTGGATAAACACCACCTTCAAGTTAATAAGATTTATTTTTCTGCTGCCACAAACAGTCATCTTGTAATTTCAAAATGGCTCTGAGCACTATGAGACTTAACTTCTGAGGTCATCAGTTCCCTAGAATTTAGAACTACTTAAACCTAACTAACCTAAGGGCATCACACACATCCATGCCCGAGGCAGTATTCGAACCTGCAACCGTAGCGGTCGCTCGGCTCCAGGCTGTAGCGCCTAGAACCTCACGGCCACTCTGGTCGGCACTACAGGTATTAAAGGAAACTCAAATATTATATTAGAACTGGTTTTAAAAATCACAGCAGAATTTATCTCAAAAGAAAAAAAAACACAAAAAAGTGAAAATTTCAATAAAGGTTTTAAGAATTGTCTACTAGAAAAATAGGGATAATTCAGAACAACTGATATGATTAATAAACTAATTTTATGGATACATAGAAAATGTACTAAACAAGATTTGGTGCCTTAAGAATCACTACTTAATTAAAGAACTGTTGTGCACAAATCATCTGCACTAACAATTGTGAAAATTGCAACCCCAAGAAAGTCACATGTGCTTGCATTTTCTACCACCAATTATGTACACTACTATACACAAATGATTACAATCACAGCACTGAATATTATCTCTGGCTTTGAGGATTGTGAAGATCCTGCACACTGAAATCAGAAAATACAAATGCTGCGGAACACAATCAAGGAGACACTGGACATGTTATGGGGACTCTCTCTCCATACAGTTTCTATGAGAGTCTACAAATAGTCTACAGTGTTCCATCAAGTATCCATGACAAACAAGTTGCTAACCAAAACATATCCAAGACACATTTTCCGGTTAACGTGTCATGTGAAAGTGCAGTAAAGAACGCTGTGCATATGACATTATTCAAAGAGGTTTTCTGCATTCCTTGTCACATGTGGCTGGGCATAATCCTACTGAAGTACGCTGGGTGGTGGTGTCAGGAGGACAAGATATATGTGGGACTCAAAAATATATTGACACAGGAGTTGCTGTTCACATTTTCAAAACATTTACAATATAAGTCAATATTTCATGTTGTATTGAAGGACCGTCAAATCATTGAACTCTGTGTTAGTCTGCTACATCACTCCACAACAAAATCAGCTGGACATGGATGGTTCAGTATGAAAGATGATAAGATTTCTCAGAAATGTATAAATAACCCACACAAATTCAATTCCACATCTAGATAGACGGGATGTTCAAATCTTTCAAATGCTACGCGTAGATGAAGGTAAATGTGCCACGGCACTCTGACATTCAGTTTCAAGACAGAAGCATTGACAGGTACATGGGCAGCAACTGAAGTCTGAAGTACACGAACACTTTTATGTTTAACACTAACATTCCCAGCCACAATTTGTAGTGTATCAGAATGTTTTAGCAAGTATCCTGGTCGACTACGAAGAATCAGCCGAGCAAAAGATGATCACAATAGATGAAATAGGCACAAATAATGTGTAATGTGAAATTACAGACACTCTGTGCTGCTCTGTTTTGGCACAGACATTGGCAGTGAACACACAGCACCTATCAGCTGGGCGCCCATGTTATGATGCCTCCAGTTGAAGTTGTCACAGACTGCCTGGAACACACGCCTTACCGAAAACACAAGTTTCATCATCATGCCAAATTAATTAGTTTTTACTGTACCACTGATTGTCTGTACAGCCTTTTAAGTCCAAAGTGTTTTAATGACTGATGTCTGTTACCCCATAGCCTATTTGAGCGGCTGTTTACAAGAAGTAATGCACTTTAAACTATAGAAGAGTTGAAATGAGAGTTCATTTGAAGTCATTTTGTGGCTCAGAGCAGAGATTGCTATCTTCCACTTAGTTTTCCCTGCAAGACGGAACAAAGTCTAAAAGAATTGGATGTTTGAGCATGGCCATGGCCTGAAGGATCCAGACCGCTAGAATGAATTAGCAAGACAATAATTCATCAAGAAGAGATGTATGAGGTAACAGACAACAATCTAAAATGGTGTTCAAGGAATACTCAAGCTATGTAATGCATACCCACAGCTTTTACCACAGCCATTTCTCAAATTTTACACTGTACTTGGTAACCATGAGGGGAGATGAAACTGTTATACTGGAAAGATTCCAAGTTTCTCAAGAAAGTATACCAATTTTCAAGAAATATTGAGAAGTGGCAACTGAGAATTAACAAAGTTACATTACTTGACGCATTACACTGGGTAAATATTTTGACAATTAATAAAGGATACTGGGGAAATATTATTGAAAAGTTCACAATACCATCATTCGTGAACAAAATACTACAATAGAGGGTAGAAAACTGGCAGCCACGAATAACAACAGCACGGATGCATTACAGATATGCAACACAGATATAACACAACTATGATTTAGAAGAAAATTTGGTGGGTGTGACAGAGAAGACAGCCTGACTTATTTTCAGCTGATGGACAAAACATCTACCATCTCAGCACATACGTCGACTATGAGACTACATGTCTAACATGCCTAGTGCAATATTCATTGCACCCGTAGCCACCGAGCAGATGTTGGCACTGTGGTTGCTAGTTATCGCCAACATAACTTCTCACCTTAATCTTGTGAGAAGTGACCAATTACTTCTCCTATTTGTTGTGTCGCACATGATTATACATCTGTGACTGAGATCACAGGAGGAATGTCATAAATTACAGGAGTAATAATAAAAGAGAATAAGTACAAAATTTCAAAAAGTTACTAGATGATAACAGTGAAGTATTAGAAGACAAGACCCTTAAAAACTGGGAGACAAATTTAAATCTGACTTTGTGTCTAAATTGTCAAACAAAATAACAGAATAATTACTTAGAATATAAAGTTAACGTACTAGAGGAGAACTTACCATCATGGGTGCACAATATTGCTTGTAATGAGTTTTGTCATTATTTCACAGATGGAAATACACATTTTCATCCAGTACAAACTGATATTTCAAATATGAAAGAGCACGTAGAGTCTTGCAACATGAAACAGTAGAGTCCTCAGCCTACCTTAATCAGCTTAGAGGAAAGATTGCAAATGTTTGTTGAATGTGAGGTGTAATCTGCTAGAGCAAAACCACTTTTGTGGAAAGCAGTACTGATCACAAAAATGAATCTGAAAAGATTTGGGATGTGTTAGAGGAAACTAAATGAGCTCTAGAAAATAGAAAATTTCATCAAAGTCTGACAGTACTGAAAGAATTTTTTGAGGATTTAAAACTAGGAAATAGTATGAACTTGTGAAAACATATTTCCCAAATTTAAACTGCAAACTGGGGGTGACGGTCGGAGGAGGGGGGTTTGTTCAACTAATGTATTTCTTAGGTGTATTCTGATGTTCACTACCTAGTAAGGGAGATGACTTGAAAAAGGTAGACTTCGCACTAGATTACTTAGCGGGAAATTCAGCAGAAGGGTAACAACCATTCAGAGGACTAAGTCGTGGAATGATTTTCAGGAGAGTATTAAATCTAAGTCCTGGTCTCCAAGCACTCAAGAGAAATTGATACTAAAATTATTAGACCCAGAACAATACAACAATTCTTGGGGCATGAACAAAATGTTTACTGAATGGCACCTTACGGGGTCATTCCATACCAAGTGGTCTAGGAAAAAAATAATTGGTTGCTCAACCATCTCAGGCTAGGTGACAGCATCTGAAAGTCTGTACAAGCTCACAGATGAGCCTGTACAAGTCTGGGCATTGTCTTCCCCTTCAACCATCATCTGTTTACTCAACTTAGTTAACAATGAGCTCTTGAAGTGTGGCATTTACCAGTGGAGTCTCAGTGTTCTATTGGTGTTGTTATTAATGAAGCTTGGCATAAAGGTGTGTATGGATTGTTTCCTAAAGACATTACATTAATTGAAAATTATAGTGATGAAGAAAAAGTGTTGCTTTACTTAGGAATTGGCTCAGAGGTTAACTCAACCTGCAAGTACCATGAAATTAAATACTTACATAAATCACCTTTTTGACCACTCTTGCTCGGACCCTTTCAAGAATCATAACAAAAGGTCTGAGAGAAATAACATCTGATAATTACTTTTTTATCAATATAATACCAGGGAAGTCATTATGTCCAACACGTTATTCTAAGATATTCGTTATTAACAAAGAAAGGGATGGTGATGGTCTAGGTAAGGAATTTTGTGACTTATCAGAAACTATAAAAAAGGATCGAGATTGTGAAATCCTATATGTATTGCCTGCTAGTAAAATTAGAAAACTATGTGAAGAAAAAAGACCTTTCGTTTTGAATATAAAAACTGAGAATGTGGCAATTACTGTCACATTAATTTGGAAGTTTGATTTCAAAAGAACAGTTGCACTAAACCAGACTGAAGTTCTAAGAATTCTCTGATCAAATATGATGATTTAACAGAAAAGCTAAAAACTAAGTGTTGTATTTCAAAGAGGACAAAGTTAAGATTATCAGTTCACTACAAAATTCCTGGAGTCGAGCAAAAGTTAGTAATGAATTTAATGTGTCAAAGTGATTGGTTAAATTAACACGGCAGTTAATAAAAGAACACAGAATTTTACCAGCATTACAAAATAAAAATGCATCTAATTCCATAGATGAAAACACGACTGAAAACGCTATTACATTTTATGAATGAAGCAACAACTGTTTGATGGATGGCAAAAAAGGTTGTTTCTGTGAAGGAAAATGGTACTAAGGTTCAGATATAAAAAAAAGGTTGATATTGTGTAATTTAAATTAACTATTCACTGAACTCAAAATAGAACATCCTGACATTAAAACTGGAAGGTCGAAATATTGAGTTGAGATCAAAATGGTGTATTGTTGGAGGGGCATCTGGCACCCATTGTTGGGAACATTCATATTTTACTCTTTGATGTGTTATATGTATGGTAGTTTATGTTTTCTCCTTGATCTTCATTATGTACAACGTTGAATAAATGGTCTCTAAAAATGTGTGTTCCCGGCAATATGGTGTATTGCGTATTTGATTAAAAGGTCAACTTTATAATCTCACAGAGGACTAATTAGAGTCAATATCTAATAGGTTATGGGCCCAGGAGAGATTAGTGAACTTTTTGTACCAAAGGAATAAACTGATAAATCAAGGTTACATAATTTTCGCGTCTGTTCAACGTGTTGCTATCATATTTTTTTGCTGAGAAACTTTCAAGATTTGTTTGTTTAACTATCTGAGGGTATTCAAGATGGCTTTGGGTGGACAATCACTGTTTAATTTTGAAAAGTTGACCAGTATGACAAACTGCAACGACTGGAAATTCATGTTGGAAATGTACCTGAAACATGAGGGACTATGGGAAACAATTGCTGGCACTGACGAAGATGAGAAGAATGTACAGAAAGTATTATCAAAATTCTGTTTATATGTAAATTCATCTGTGTATCCAAAACTTCGTGGAGCAACGACTGCTAAAGACTCATGGCAAAATTTCCAATTTGCATTTGAAAATAGGAGTTTATCTAGTTATATTGGGCTATTACAATGTTCAATGGATGTACGATTAGCTTCTGAGAAAAATATGGAGGCGTATTTGTCGAAAACTATGTTACTTTCTCAACAAATTCGAAGCATTGATATTTGGTAAGAAAATGGACGATGATTTCGTAGCTGCAATTATGCTAAGTGGGCTCCCAGCAGATTTCCAACCCTTGATTATGGCAATTGAGAATTCAGGTGTCAAGATTGCTAGTGATTTAGTAAGTCAGTGATTAATTCAAGAATCGACGAAACGTCAAATTGCATCCACAAATGAGACCACAGATTCGGCACTGGTAGCTAGTAAGCAGGACAGTAAACACCGTTCGAAATATCAAGCCTTTTAAGTGTTATTGTCAGAAACCTGGTCATAGGGCGAATGAGTGTAGAACATTGAAGAAACCAAATAAATTTTCATATTCTGTGAATGCAGTGAGTACTGAAAACAAAACTGTGTTAATGGCTCTAACTGCCTCTTCGCATCATAGTGATGGCTGGTATGTGGATTCGGGTCTTCATGACACATGACGAATCAAAGAGACTCGTTCAACACTTTCCAATCGACCACAGCTGCTCAAGTGACAGTAGCAGATAATAGCAGTCTTCAGGCTATTGGAGAAGGCGATGTTAATTTTCGAGTTACTTGTGACGACAAGAATAAACAGATAACTGCTAATGATGTTGCGTATGTTCCAAGCCTTGCATACAACCTACTGTTGGTTAGTCAGATGACAAGACGTGTATTGTGTGTATTGTTTGACAATGCACAGTGGGGTGTATACAATATCAGTGATGTAATTGTTTCTGGAACACCAGTAGCAACAGCAACTCAAATAAATGGTGTGTATCGATGAAGTGCATCATTACGCAAATGTTGTAGAAATTGACAGTTATAAATTGTGGCATGGAAGATTGGGACATTTGAATCGTGTAAGCACGCATTTATAAAAAAAAAAATGGCTGATGGACTGAACTAGTCGAACATCAATTTAGATCCGTGTATTTCCCGCATAAAAGGTAATAACCTTTTCCTAAAACATCAGGTAGAAGAGTAAAAGATCTACTTGACATTGTGCATTCTGACGTTTGTGGACCAATGAGCATGGCTTAGTGGGAAGGATCACGATATCTTCTCACTTTTACAGATGATCTGTCAATAAAATCTTTTGGTTATATGTTAAAATCAACAACAGTGACACATTCATCGAATTCAAAGCACGAGTAGAAAATGAAGCTAGTCGAAAAATCAAAATACTTTGAACAGACAATGGAAGAGTTTGTCAATCGGTGCATGAAGTTATTTTGAATGACGAATGGAATTCAGCATGAAACGACAACTCCTTTCACGCCAGAACGGAATGGTGTTGCAGAACGCTTAAATCGGACAATCATTGAAAAAGCAAGATCAAAGTTAACAGATGCAGGTCTAAGTAGACAATTTTGGGCTGAACCTGTAAACACAGCAATTTATTTGAAGAATCGATCTCCAAAAAAAGCTGTTAAGAATGCCACTCCTGAGCAATATACCAAAAGAAAAAAGGACGAAATTAGAAGACAAATCTAAGGAACTTATCTCTGTTTGATATTGCAAAGATTCTAAAGCATATCGTCTGATTGAACCAAATCCACCAAAGACAATTGTGAAAGCCCGTGATGTGCAATTCATCGAAAACTCAAAGTGCACTTGTGGAAACCGTATTCCGAACAGTAACCCAATTGACGATAATCGTATAGACAGTCATCAACTAGCGCCAGCAACTAACATCACTGAAGGGGCAACTGAACTGACACAACCTGCTGAAGTTGACAGAAATGCAGTTTATCTTGAATTAACACAAAGTGACACTGAGAAAACAGTAAATAACAACGTACATAGTCACACGGAAGTTGCATAGCAATAAATGCAACCAGAAATTAGAAAATCATCACGTGAAAGAAAACCAAATACTAAATATTTTACTGATGATTTTGCTTGTCTTCCTTGTATTTCTGAACCAAATTCGTATGAAGAAGCAATGAATTGTGGTGACTGTGAAAAATGGAAGGAAGCCTTAGATAATGAATATAAATCTTTACTTGAAAATGAAACATGGATTTTGACTGATTTACCATCAGACAGGAAGGTAATTAATTCGAAATGGGTGTTCAAGGTGAAAAAAACATCAAATGGCGAAATTGAAAGTTATAAGGACCGTTTCGTAGCGAAAGGTTATTTCTAAATACAAGGAATAGACTTTGATGAAACGTTCTCACCTGTTGTTCGTCATTCTTCACTTCGCATCCTGTTAGCTTTATCAGCTGAATTTGATCTTGACATTGAACATATGTATGTTCAAACTGCGTTCCTATATGGTGATCTCGATGAACAAGTTCACATTCATCAACCTGAAGGCTACGTGAAGAAGGGGGAGGAGATGAAGGTTTGCATGCTGAAGAAGGCAATTTATGGTCCAAAAACAGGCATCACGCATTTGGAATATGAAATTAGATGTGACATTACATAAAATGAACCTAAAGAAGTCAGAATATAATTCTTGCATTTACTTCAGAATTGAGAAACAAAATATACTCATTATAGCTGTTTATGTAAACGACTTGAACATTTTCTCTAATAGAAATAATAGGCGGAAGAAAGAATTGAAGAAAGGATTAATGAATCAGTTTAAGATGAGAGATCTTGGTGAACTTAGTTGGTGTCTTGGCATGAGAATAAAATGCAACAGGAATCACGGGACGATTAGTATTGATCAAAGCAAATATGCAGCAAACATACTCAAGAAATTTGGTATGGAACATTGTAATCCGGTTGCATATCCATTTGAACCTGGTTCAAAGCTGCAAAAAATGTGAAACTACATTGACAGATGAGGAAAACCTTGTGTTACATCGCATTCCTTATCAGCGAGCTGTAGTATCACTACTGTATTTAGCTCAAAGCACAAGACCGAACATTGCATGTGCTGTGGGGGTTCTAAGTATATTCAATTCTAATTATCGGAAAATCCACTGGGAAGCGGTCAAACGAATTATGCGATACATTAAAGGCACAGTCAATGTAGGAATAACTTTCTGAAAAAGCGGAACAACCGAAATTGAAGGTTTCTGTGATGCTGATTATGCATCAGACCTCCATCAGTGGCTATCAATGACTGGCTATATCTTCAAGTTAGCTGGGACAGCAGTTTCCTGGACTTCAAAACGACAACAAACCGTCGCTCTATCAACTACAGAAGCTGAGTATATGGCTCTATCAGCAGTAGCACAAGAAGCGGTATACCTTCAAGGATTGCTTCGTGAATTGTGTGTTTCGCATAGTGAAAAACCAGTAAGTGTATGCTGTGACAATAGAGGTGCCATTGCACTGAGTCACAATGATGTTCATCACGCTCAAACAAAACACATTGACGTGAGGCACCACTATATTCATCATTTAATTAAAACAGGAAAATTCAGTGTGAAACCTGCAAGTACCGATAAGCAGAAAGCTGATTTTTTGACAAAGGCACTGCCTAAAGGTAAACTTTCAGGTTCACGAATTGACATCTCGAGAACTTGTGGGGGCGTTGGGAACATTCATACTTTACTCTTTGATGTGTTGTATGTATCGTAGTTTATGTTTTATCCTTGATCTTCGTTATGTACATCGTTGAATAAATGGTCTCTAAAAATGTGTGTTCCTGGCAATATGGTGTATTGAGTATTTGATTAAAAGGTCAACTTTATAATCTCACAGAGTACTAATTACAGTCAATATCTAATACCCATAATGTTTGCATTTGTTTGTATCATCAGAATGCAAAGTTCATGATAGATGGCGCCAATCTTAAAGAGTTGACTGTAAAGACTTTTTGGAAGTTCTGGTTTGCAATATTAACTGTTACAATTGTATGGTCATGGGAAAATGTCAAGACTGTCCAAGCAAACAAGCTTTCCTTGACGTGTGTGAAGCATCAGAAGATGATTTGATGCCTGAAAATATACAATAGAAACAATGGGTGATAAAGACAAAATGGAAATGGTGACAATTACAAAACCACACAACGAGTTTTTTTGGAGTGTTTCCAGCAAACCTTGAAAACCTGAATTACACCACTTTATTGCCAAAGTTCAGGACAAATTTCTGAAAGACAAAAAGCAAACCTTGGCAGTTGAGTGCTTAGTTCGTACCGACTTTTCAGAAAACAATTCCTTTATTGTTCAAGATGAAGTACAAGAGTACAACTGGATAAACAAAGAACCCACAATTCATCCATTTGTGTTCTATTATAAAGATCAAGATAAAATCACAGTTTTTGTGTCATAAGTGACTACCCTGGGCACAATGCTACAGCAGTGCATGCTTTTCAACTGCAATTAACAAACTAGATAAAACAGGACGGCTCTTCCATAAACAAACTGATCTACTTCTCTGATGGTGCTGCATGTCAATATAAAAATAAAACAAAAGAATTATTAACATCTCCTTTGCAAGAGAAGGACATGGATTTGATGCAGAACGGCACATTTTTGCATTATGCTTAAGGAAAAATGCATGTGATTGTGTCGGGGGTGCAACAAAACAAGCTGTCACAAAATCTAGTCTTCAGTAGACCTAAGAGAACCAAATCTTGATACCTCAAGAAATGTTTAAATTATGCAAAGCAGAGGTAAAAGATTTACCAAGGTTTTTAAAATGTGCGGAAACACAAGAACTCTACACCAATATCTTGGAGGAAAGATTCAAAACTTGTCAGAAGATTAAAGGCAACTGATCTTTTCATTGTTTCATACTTCAGTCAAACAACTTGCTGAAGTGTAAGATCACATAAACATTCCCTGATAGTGAACTTCCCCAGTGTGGAAAAGATGCACCACTGACACTTTAAAATAAGGACATAGTGGCTTGTATTTATGATTCTATGGTGAACAATGATGAATTGGTGAAGTTGTTAATCCTGATTGTAAAAACCAATATGTGCATGTTTCATTTTACACCTACCAGGAAAAAGGATCTTGTTTAATAAAGTTGAAAAGGATCTTGCCTGGACACCTGTTAAAAATGTACTGAAGAACATGTCTCCCTTGGAATTTACAACTGCGACTGGCCGAACTTTTAACCTAATGCCAAAACTGAGTGAGGAAACTTCTCTGTTGTTCAATGAACAATGTAGTAAAAACAAATAAGGTGAGAACAAGATCAATGTAATTAGCTGGCTCATTTTTTTAAAAAAGTGATCACAGATATGCTTAAATTATGTAACTGATATACTTTATCTATTAGTCCAGATCCAGCGACAATAAGAAAAGTCTTTCCATCTCATACTGGTAATTTTTTTTAGTAGCTTCCCATTGAATCTCAAGGTTGAAAAAATTTTTATACTGAAGCTCAACATCATAAAGGTCTACAAGTGTGTAATTTTCAGATTTTTAAATGGTCCCCTAACAAAGATACTGCTGGCCAGAGAATGAACAAATTCAATTTTTTTTTTTTTAAATAGTGAACTTTTTTAACTGTAAGCTTCTCACAATTGACACTCCATAAAAAGTAACTACACTATGTAGTATAGCACCAAAAATATTACAACCAACAAATCACTCCTTCTTTGAATAAATACTGTTAAAAAATTTAGTTTTTTTTAATTTGCAACCAATAAATCTGACCCATTAAAAATATATTAAGAAATACATTTAGTTAGATGATCATGGTTTTAATTTATAGTCCAGTGTATGTTGAACTACATGCTTATTTGAAAGGTCTGGGGCAACTGTTTACTGTATAATTTAAAAAAAAAAAAAAACATGATGCTTCTAAATGCAAAAGAATGGTTGCAGCCCGAAACAAAATGAATGCTGTTTCTACATGATAACGAATAAAAAACATTTAGAGTCCATCAAACACAAGGGAATTCACCCACTGAATATCAGTTTCTTCTGAGATGGTCAAGCTACCAACGCTGGACCACTTGATATGGACTGACCCAAGAATTAATATCTTTAAGTACAGTGAAAGATTTTTCCCAATACTACCATTAACTGGAGTATATATTATCGGAGTAAAAGGTACAAAGAGTAAATTAATTAAAAGGGAAACAAGAGCAACTATCAAAATTGGACTATTTACATTTACATGAATTTTATTAGTGGACTTATTACAAATATTCAGGCGTTATATGGAGTAGATTGGTTGAAGAAGTACAAAGTGATTTTAGATTTCCATGCATCATCAATGAAGTGCAATGTGGACAATCACCATGACGGAATACAATTTACATCACCACCTTAGCAAGTACTAAATATGTGAGGCTAATTCACATCCATTTAGTAAATAATACAAAAGTAGTGGAGAAAGAAAATGTTAATCAGCTACAATAAACATCACTTACATTCATAAAAATGGTATACAAGTCTGATTTATTAACTAATATGCAAAAGGAAGCATTGTACCATGTTTTATGTACCCACGAGAAAATGTTTCCGACAAACTAGGGGTCATAGGCGATCGTATACGTAATTTTAAAATTAAGAATAAAGGACTATTTTTCTGCAAATCCTAACCAGTACTGATACGTTTAAAACCTTAAGTACAAGAAGATATTAATAAGATGACAGATAATGATATAGAATGTAGCATAAGTGCCTTCAACAATCCTTTACTGATAGTACGAAAGGTTACAGACAGGGTTCACCTCATGCTACATGCATTTACTTTCCATAGACATATAGAGACTGAAGGAGATATATCAGTGTATATCAATGAAATATTAGTACATTTTGAGGAAGCGAAGTACTTTAGTTTGATGGATTTGGCAACTGGCAGATGAGATTAAATGACAATTCAAAACCATACTCAGCATTTTTATATGATGGAATAAACTTTCATTTTAAAGTATTACCATTTGGGCTAAATACATTTGTTTCAGTATTTATACAAGCTTTAGGTCAAGCTCTTAGCAGACAGTTACTGGAAGAACTTTTAATCTACGTCGATCTTTCAGCCGGTCGGTGATGACAGAATCGAGGCACATGCCCTGCAATCTTTTTTAAATGATTTTACAGAAACTATTTGCTAAAAAAATCATTTTTGCTTTACTTGCAGCTTTATATGTCAGGTTCATTATGAGGTGCCCAGCATTTCATTACTGGTCATAATTGTTGTGATATTTACGTGGAAGTAAGACACAGCACGAAATTCGAAAAAGTTTGCAATGAAAAATTGGTGTCGCTATGACTTTGTGATCAGTGCATGTTACATATGTTGCTGTGTATTGAAATTTATCTAACATATTGAATTTTTCTTTAAACGTGGTGGAGGTCTGTAATTGTCACCAATCTCGAGAAAATTGAGCTGACGTAGCTTACTCATTTGTGGTCACACAGTGCCAGCAATAAAGTTAAGGTGATATATCCAGAACATTCCTCATATTTCATAAATGGTTTGAGATATCAAAATGAGTTTGACAAACAACAGCACACAAACAGGAGAGTATTTTGCCATACGGTTATTATGTAATTCTTCATTATCTACCATATTGTTCCACTAACTACAGACATTTCCAGTGAAGGAATGTTATTTTTAAGAGCCATCAACAGCTGGTGAAGCAAGAAATGCTATGGGCTTTGGAACAACATAAATGAACTCATTACATGTTTATTTCATACCGTGGATGTGCTTTTTCATAAAATGCTCACCTTAGTTTTCCCCAGTTCCTCTCTTGATAAACTTAATGAACTACTGTGTCAGGATTCACTCACAACTGCATCTGCAAAACATGTTAGTGAGGTTAGACTGTGTAAACTCCGATGAGTTTTGGCAAAAGAAGCAAATTTTAACATGGCAACAAGAGAAATGTGTAGGTTTTCCTCAAAATTCTCCATTCATGACACTTCTCTGAGAGTTACAAAGGTTAACAAACAAGGAGAAAATTAATCGCTGTATTTTTGGTGGAATTCTTTTTGGATACTAACCACAGAAGAGGTGACAGATCTTTTTGAATAGGCACCATGCAAATGTGGGCATGAGGGGCCTCTCTTAATATTTACAAAATATGTGAGAGTAGGCTTCAGTTTAGAATGGCACTTGCCCTCCAGCACTCAGTATTTACCCTACAGTGCCTGCCCAGAACCCCACCACCACTGAACTCCCCACACTTGCCCCATTGTCTGCGCATCTACCAGCTATGGTACTCTGCCTGCAGCAGCCAAACCACAGTTCTTGTGTCGCAACTGGCAGAATTTGAATAGTACTATCTTCAGTCCTGGGTTTTCATCTTTGAATGCCTGATACAGTTAATGCAGGTTTCCCAACAGTAGTCATTTTTGTTTATGAACCCTGAAACCCTGCTCATTAACAGAAACAAAATCCTTCTTCCCAGGCAAATAGTGGCTTATTATGTCTCTGTTGTAGAATATGACACCATTCACAATTGTTTACTTAAGACACATTTAAGTCTTGGCTTGGGATTATCTAAGATACCATATTCGTTTTGCTTTTCTCACTAAATAGTTAGGATACAAATTCATTTTCAATCCTTCGAAAGGTTCAACTTTTCAGACGATGTGTCAGCATCTGCATCTTCTCATTGTCTGCGGTGCTGGTACTGAATTTCTCTTTCAATTGCTTTACCATTTTAGATTCAACATTTGTTTCATAATCTGCATTTTTTTCCACACTAGGTATGTATTTACTTTGCAATAACTCAGAACTTCCTCAATGTTTTTCTGCGCATATGTTTTCTTTTCCAGTCTGTTCTTTTTCACTGGGGATTTGCCAAGAGATAACAAACTATCATTTAATGCATCTGAAGCAACTTTTGGGGCTGCAGATGTGTGACTCATCTGAGGAGCAATACAGGTTTGTGGTTTCCACGTATTTCAATGTAACTGGGTCAGCCACCCACCCTTGTCTCTGAGTTAATTTTTTTCTACATTTACCACATATTTTGTAATCTATCATTATGCCACTAACCATCCGCATTTGCACTTTACATAGATTTTTCTTACATCTGCTGTGTCCACCGTCCCTGAATGGGTTACAGCAATACATGATGATCTCAAACTTCATCTCCAGGTGGATTTGTATAATTTCAACACACAAGACCTTTTGCAGCAACTATCTGTGTACATGTTGCAGGCACACTACCATCCAATATTTGTTAGGTTGTTAATGGCCCGCCAGTGCATTGTTAGACCACCACCTTTTTAATGATAAACATGTTTTTCAGTGCTTTGTGTCATATTGTCAGTCTGAATACAATTTATTTTGCATTAACAACACATTCCTGTACGTGTTAATTTATACCTCCCAATCCAATTGTCACCCCAACTTGACTTTTTACTGTTGTACAGTGTAACATGAAGAAGAAAATATATATTATTTTATCAGTTTCATAGGTGGCATGTTTTTCAATATTCAACGTCAAAGGTCAAGGTCACTGACCTTAATTGTGTACATTCTTCAACTATGACAATCTCACATATAATTGAAAAGCTTGTTTCAAGACCTTTCCAAAATTACCTGGTTCACTCTTGTGTCTTTATTAGAATGGAAATTTCAGCCATTTTTGTCAGCAGTACTTGTCGAATTATTTGCACATTTTTAGAGCTTCAAGTGGCCATTACTCCTGTCTTACTTGTGCTAAAATTCTGTAATTTGTTATTTTTCACTCTCTTGTCACGAGCAATCAACACACCAAATTTCATGAATATTGAAATGCGTCAGGTTGAAAATTGTACTTTTCTGTGTTTATCTGACATGGAATGACTTGTTTTTATCTTTTTTCCTTTTAATCCTTTCCTTTTCACCTTTTATATGAAGCAGAAAACTATCACCATAATCATGATACTAAGGGCTTACAATAGGAGAGCAGGTTGTATAATAACCATTTTGATTTTCCCAGCATAATTATTCATATTTTTCTTGTCAGGTTGCCTACTAAGACTCAAAAACTATCATGACAACGTATCTAATTGATTGCCATTTCATATGAGATGCTATTTCTCAATAATGACGTGCCTCACTACTTCGTTTTCATCACTGGCACCACAGCACGTACACAATGCATTAGGGGCAGCATTGATGTTCCTGGTATGTATGTCACACCATATTTCGATCTACATAATATTGCTATCTCCAAAAACAGTATCAATCAATAGCTCACAGATTAAATTTTATACATTAGATATTTTATCTACCTTTTATCCAATTAGGCTACTCTAGAAGTAACATGGGGTCAAATTTCTGACACTACTCTGTTTGTTTTAGTGTAACTCAAACCATGTACACAAAATATGAATCATTCTGTATAGAAAGTGAACATTTCAGAAGTAATTTTCTGTTAATCAGTAATGTAACAAAACAAATCTGTAAGCATGTAAGACTCTGAAACCCTTAACATGGGATTATAAAAGAAATAAGTTATTTTGAAATAACAAATGAATGGAGAGGTGAAACAATTAGTAATAGGGTAAAAGGAACTACTACTATCAATAAGTAAGATATTGTAACAGACTACTGCACACAATGAAGTAGAGGAGTATATATGTAAAATAAGTTACAAATGTAAGACGGGACACAAGATACGATAACAAATACAACATTATAACAAGGTTTATGGTACATTAATAAATAATCTAGAGAAAATTTATAATTGGTAGAAAATAAACTTTTTCTCGCTTGCATTGAAATTTCAACACAAAACTTTCCAAGAAGAGACTTAACTCTGTCAAAATTTTAGGTCTGGTACTAATTTCATATTAACCACAACAGAGCAGAAAGTAAAAAAGAAGTCCGTAAATGGAAAAAAATCGTTAAGATTTGAGCGTGATGCTATGTCATCACTAAAAGCATGCACAGTATAAGTGCTATCTTAAGTCAATTTTGCCTCAACTTTCCGAAGTATCTAAAGAATCAAGAGTTATACTCTTGAAACTTCCTGGCAGATTAAAACTGTGTGCCCGACCGAGACTCGAACTCGGGACCTTTGCCTTTCGCGGGCAAGTGCTCTACCAACTGAGCTACCGAAGCACGACTCACGCCCAGTCCTCACAGCTTTACTTCTGCCAGTATCTCGTCTCCTACCTTCCAAACTTTACAGAAGCTCTCCTGTGAACCATGCAGAACTGTCTACAAAACTTTCAAGTCCTGATACATTGGGTACACCTGTACCACCTCGTACAATAGCCACGGTTAACCAGCCATTACCATGTGAAAATGTGTCGTTGAGATCAATGCTGAAATTAAGTCTACATCCACAGAATACAGCGGGTCCATCAAGCAGTGCGTGTGCGGCGACAGATTTAATAGTATTCTTCTTCTTGTCGGCTGCAGATGTTGTCATTTCGACATCTTCAATTGTTTTAATCTGCCAGGAAGTTTCATATCAGCGCACACTCCGCTGCAGAGTGAAAATCTCATTCTAGTTATACTCTTATACAGAATGGGTAATGCTGAATATATAAAATTCTCCTTAGGAAACTCGAGCAACAGCCTCCTACCACAGGGCACATACAGCTACTTCTGATCACTTGGGCCTTAGAAACAAAAATGTTTCTACAACTTCTTACACAGTGACAATAAACTGCAGAACTCTGGGATCACGATCTAGGTTAGTGGAGTTGCAAGCGGAGTTAATTAAGACCAAGTAAGATGTAGAAAGGTTATCAGAAGCATTGAAAAAATCCAGACCAAATGGAATTAAAATCAGGCCGTATGTTTTATTACAGATGAAAAGAGTGGGAGTAAATACAAGTGTAGTCTTTGTAGCAAATAAGAAAATTAAAAATACTACAGGTATTGGTTCAAATGGCTCTGAGCACTATGCGACTTAACTTCTGAGGTCATCAGTCCCCTAGAACTTAGAACTAATTAAACCTAACTAACCTAAGGGCATCACACACATCCATGCCCGAGGCAGTATTCAAACCTGCAACCGTAGCGGTCGCTCGGCTCCAGGCTGTAGCGCCTAGAACCTCATGGCCACTCTGGTCGGCACTACAGGTATTAAAGGAAACTCAAATATTATATTAGAACTGGTTTTAAAAATAAAAAAGAGATATATTGTGGCAATCGCTTGAACCTATGGACCAACACTCAGATTCTGTTGAGGTATAACACCTCTACAAATATTTACAGTTATTTCAAGCAGAATGACCTCCTCCAAACCAACAAGCATGAATTCTGAAAACCTCCATCACACAACACCCCCCTACACTTTTTTTGTATTTATTTATTTGTTTTACTCCACATACCATCCTCAAAGACAAAGATTGAGGGAATAAGGTAGATGGAATATTTCCTGATTTATAAAAACAATTCGAGTTAATACTGCACCAATGTTTATTATCAAAAGGTCACAACATATGTGACTGGGTTGATGTTTTCTATGTAAACAGGGTACAGCATGTTTTATCTTAGATTGAGACTCTTCAACAGAAGTACTTTCTGGTGCACACAACAACAGCATTTCTTAACCACTGTGTCATGACACATTGCTGTATCGCAAATAAATGTCAGGTACGTCACGAAATTTTTATGTTCCTGCTCAGGAGTAATAAGTTTCTTTTATTGTGTGCCTTATATTTCTGTTGAAAAGTTCCTATTTAACAGTCTTGCATAATGAATTTGTAAAATTTGTATTCCATATTCATCCTATAATTTAAAAAATGTATTGTAGGTACTTTTAAGCGTTTGCTTTTTTGCATCTAGTAAAAAAATCAAACATATGGGTGTCATCAAAGTTTATAACAATCAACATATATAAATTCCTGGGTATAAAAACTTGTAAGTATATGAAATGGAATGACCACAAAGGTTCAGTTGTAGGTAAACCAAGTGGCAGATTTCAGTCCATTGACAGAA
The DNA here is from genome assembly GCF_023898315.1 of Schistocerca nitens. Taxonomy (NCBI): domain Eukaryota; kingdom Metazoa; phylum Arthropoda; class Insecta; order Orthoptera; family Acrididae; genus Schistocerca; species Schistocerca nitens. Next base: position 37,125,748 of record NC_064624.1, on the reverse strand, counting down.
TACTGGGAAAGTGCAAGCAATCTACACAGGAGGCCACTTACAAGACAGTCATGCATAACATCTTAGAACATTGCTTAGATCTGTGTGGGACTCATACCACATAGGATAAAAAGGGAAAACTGAACATACAAATTAAGGAAGGCAGTGGCACAAATGGGCAACAGTTTGTGTGACCCACAGGACGGTGCGTCAGAAATGTTGAGAGACCTGAAGTGGCAGACACCAGAAGGCAGCTGCAATTTCTCTCATGAAATCCTGTTTAACAAATTTCCAGAAACACTGTTACATGAAGACTCCAGAGATATTTTCAACTCCCTACATTTCATTTCCATAGGACCCATGAACAGAAAATCAGACTAATTACAGCATGCACCAAGCCATTTAAAGTCACTTTCAATCTCAGTGCATGTGAGATGAAATAAATGATCCATCAGACAACAAGGCAGTGCATTTGCACAATCTAAGGCAAATAAAGGTGAAACTCATCAACATGCAAAAAGCAGAAGCAGAAGAAATCAAAACAAGAAGCAAACAGATGCAGATGACAGATGAACTGCTGGCCACAATGCATGATATCAGCAGGATAATTACAAAAACAAGACAAAAAAGAAATTAAGGAATTCGAAAAAGAACTACAATAGCAACACCCGAAATCCTGCAGCAGGTACATACCTTAGCCAACTTTTCGAGACAGAGGAATTGAGCGGCGTCGCAACAGATGTCCTCCTACAGATCTTGCATGTCATTCTGACGGACAAAGACAAACTGAACCTGGAAAGAAGTATGGAAAAACATAATGTCCATACCACCGTTAAATCCAGCGCAGCTGGAAAATCGCCAGGACGGATGGGATTCCCATTGAATTCTACCATTTGTACAGGGATATCGTCAGGGGCATCTTCACCAGTCATAAATGATGTGATTGGTGGTAAAAAAAATACCAGAAGATTTCAAAAAGTAACTCACTATCTTCATGTTGAAGAAAGCAGCAGTGTGAAAAATGGAGGATTACAGACCTATCACACTGACTACAATATAGCAGCACAATGCATGGCAGACAAATTAAAAGTGCTGATGAAGAAAATGATACGCCCTCACCAGACATGCGCCATGCCCAGAAGGGCCACCTATGAGGCTTTAGCCGAATATAGAGAAGTCATAGGCATTACAGCAGTAAACAAATCCGACGCTGCAATTGTGCCGGTGGACTTCGATAAGGCCTTCACTAGAGTGAACCATGGCTATCTTTACAAGATTCTAGAAAAACTATGCCTGGATACTCTTTCAGCTCAATAATAATGAATATACTTAAGAGCACCATCTCCACGACATAAATAAACGGCCGTAACACAAAACTGATGGAAGTTCAGAGGTCGGTGAGACAAGGCTGCCTGCTCTCAGTGGCATTATTTGCAATAAGCCTGGATCCCCTGCAGTGGAAAACCAACACCATCACCAGAATCAAGTTGCCTGGCACTACAGTGAAATGTAAAGCTTACACTGACAACATAGGATCCTTTATAAAGACAAGACAGACTTTCCAAAAATACAAGACGCCCTCCAAAATTTTGAAGTTGCAGGGCCAAAAATTAATCCACACAAAACTCCAATCGTATGAATCAGAAACCACAAACTTAACAAAGGGAGCACATGGCTTTTGAGACACACAAATGCCTGTGAAAACGGCAGCCAAAAACTGGCAATCAGATCTACACAAAATAAGAGAAATTGCAAGATCAAACGGAAACAGACTGATGAACTTATTCCAGAACACAAGTCTCATCAGCGGACAACTACTCTCAAAACTGTGGTTTCTGGCTGTCAAACCTCCTACTGCTACATACTGGCACTTCCAATATCAGTGAAATTGTAATGTCCTCCTTCTATGCCCAGGCAGAATTCTTCACTACATGAAAGCGAGGCGACACAGAACAGTCTGATATTTCAGTCAATATTTGTTGATAATGTCCACTCTGGCACTTATGTGAGTCTGTATTTGGGGTTACAAAATCAAGTCTCTTTAGCAAGCAAGCTTAGATTCAAATTATTACTATCAGCTAGTTGCGTTGTTCAGTGGTTGCCACCAAAGTTTCTCATTAACAGATACCAGGTGGTCAATTCACATTTCAAAATGAATTGATAACGTTGATTAGCATAGCACATGTACAATGAATTAATTCCTTCAAAAGACACAGGTTTAGTTAACGCAGCATGATGTTTTGTCTGTTGAAAATTATTTCCTTTAATATTAATGTGGAATACTACATCATCATCATCATCATCATCATCATTATTATTATTATTGTTATTGTCCAGGGATAATCCATACACGGTTCACTTCTTGTGATGCTAGGTTCGAAATCGTAGAACTACAGTTTTTCCTTAACTTGGTTTTTATTAACACAGTTTTTTTTTAAATATGATTCACTACTATGAATGACCACACTTGTTTTTGTGGCATGATGCAGTATGAAACTGACCAACTGAGCTATATACAAAATGACAATTTCAGGGCCTATCCTCCAAATAAATTTCTGTGGCTAACCACTGTCTCATCTGTCCTTAGTCCTTTAACTGTTGTTGTTGAGTACCCTCTTCATGTTCTGCCGGTCACCAGGTACTTTTGACAAGTTTAAGCACAGTTTGTGGGTTTTCCTTGAGTGCTATTGATGAGTTAACTCAAGCCATCCTGCCATCCCCTGACCACTAATGACGAGTATAAATGTGCAACTTTGCAGGCAGCTGTGTACTGTTCATGAATTTAAGTGGATAATAGAACTTTCAACCTGTTTTTTAGCAGTTTCTCACAATTCTGGCTGCTAAGTTGGTAGTAGTACTGTGTCTACTACGATATTATTTCACTGCATTCACTTTTACTTCTTCTTACTGTTCATCAAGATTAGAATAAAAATGTTTGGGATTACGGAAATGTCCGATTCCACCCGTCTGCTTTGACCAATGACGTCAGTCATCAATATGGCGGACACGACCATTCACAACATCTCCAATATGGCGCCTATAAGGTCATTATGTAAACACGATTAAAAACACAAAAATACACACACAAAAAAACCACACACGTCTTAATCCATAAATATAATCAAACTAACGGGACCAGCGTGGGAAATGGGGGTTTTTGGGTGGAGACAAACTAAACACACTCACACTCACACTCACACACACACACACACACACACACACACACACACGCACACGCACACGCACACGCACACGCACACACACACACACGACGACAACATAAAACCAATCAAAATTTCCCCAATTCCACTACATTCACAATATTCACAGGAATCTGTCACTTCCCTTCATCTACATAGCTCAACCACAATTGCTGATACCACAAAAGAAAAATTGACATCTCCAAAAATTACAACACTGTGACTACACATACCATCAAAAATTGGAATCTGACACTTCACTTGGCCTATATAGGTCAACAGCAGCTCACAATACCAAAACACGTAGCTACGGCACGTCATTGGAATCGGACACTTCCCTTGACTTATATAACTCAAATACAACTGACGATACCAAAAAAATTGAAATAAAGTACTTCCCCTGAGATACATAAATCAACCACAAGTGCTGATACCAAAACACCAACCACCAACACATGCAGTAAATAACACCGACCCAACAACACATAAATACCCCACCAATCATAACATGCAAACCATAGATCCAAAAAAATGGCTACTTACCACAAAAAAAAAAAAAAAATTCCAGCGCTACATACTAGGTCAGCAACCCCATTCCCCCACCTCCGCCAAACATACAAACAAAAACACATCCAAAACAAACCATGCCCCCCCCCCTCCCAACCTTCACCCAATAAACTTAGAAGACATATCCATACCTAACAAAAGAAGCCACAAATTAAATTAAATGACTTACCACTCGACAAACACCAAACGACACCACAATAACATAAACGCAACACAAACTTAATTCTTAACTCACTGAAACCAATTTCTGTTCTTCTATAACAGTCATCACCGATAAATGCACACTTCAAGCAGTGATAACCAAATGGACCCAATACACCACATAATACGCGGACCATACACACACCACTTGAGGACACCTACAACTGCAACAAGACGACAGCTACAAACACAACACACTCATAAACTAAAATCCACACCGTCATGACGTCACACACCACAACATCCTTACGTCACGGGTGAATGCTGACGGGTGGGATCGGACGCCTCTGTTGATCCAAATTTTTTTATCTTCAGCCCTTCTATTGAATATGTTGTTACTGTTGTTCCCTTCTATCGAGGAAGAAATTGTGAAGATATGAAGCATGACAGTGGGGATGAATTATTCGATGTTCATACAAGTGGTAAATCCTCCACAGATACTGACTGTGACAGTCTTGAAGTTATGTACCTCAACAAGTGTAACACGTAGTCTTGTGTCTACAAGATGTAATTGGTAGTCTGTCCAAGGAAGAAAGGGTGGTGACAAATTTGACTAAAAAAAAAACAAAACATTTTAGTCCACTTAATCACGCATTTGAGGACTTGTCCTGAGGACACAGCGATCAGCCAGGGAATGATCCTACCTCTCTGTCATCCTTCATGTTATTTTTCAGAGAAGATACTGTACTGACTAATACACAAACAGGAGGTTTGAGGTCCCTTGATGTCTGTTTTACACGTGTGAAGTGCACAGGAGTGAAAGTACCGCATACACTGCATCAGACAGACAAAAATTATAAATGATCCTCTGTTTATGGTATTGAAATATTCATTAATCAATAAAGATATTTCATACCCTTGTACTTACATTGCTTTGAAGATTTTATTGCACAGTTGGGCATAAAACAGATCATTTTCTTTCATTTCATGAACTGACGGTTTTAAAGTTTCCTTGAGGTGTATGAGTCTCAGCTTTATCTTTGATAATGATAAAAGGTGAAGAAATTAATTAAAATTTGTATCACAGCCATGACTTGAACCTTTTTCAACTTTATTCAATTGACTGTATACATACAAATAGAGCACAATAATAAGAAATGACAAATTATATTTAGTTTCAGATTTTCTTTTTAAAAATTTCTCCTTTATTACATTTTTGTTGACTATCTTTTCAGTGTTGGGAGTTCATTTTAGTTTTACATTTAGGATATTTATCCATGTGTGTGTTTTTGTAATGCTTTCAGAGTCATTCCATGTCAAATCAACACACTTTAAATAAAAATTTTACCTCACACTCTTAGATTTTGCTGAAAGTTGGTATACTTATAGTGGGTGCTGAAACTAAGAAAAATACCAAATTTCAATTTTTTACCTCAAACCATTCCTGAAATATGGTCATGTAAACTTTTAAAAAACTGGCCAAAAATGTGTGAAGGGGCATTTTTTTAAATTGCCCTAGGAGCTGCCCTAATTGAGCTAGAGAACTGGGAAAGGTGTCATTTTGCAGCATTTTTCATGCTCTTTCCAGTTATAGACAAAAAACCATAGCTTCTAATTAATAACCTTTTTCAAAATGGTAATTAATATTTTGATTTAATTTTTTTACAAAAAGTACATAATTCAATATTTTCAAAATATTTCCATAACTACTTCATAATGGTTTAAATCACAATGCAAAATATAAATATGGGATCATGACGGGTTCATTGTTAAAAAAAAAAAAAAAAAATTATTCCAGACTCTTGTTTTTCACTAACGGCCGTATTTTGACCAAACTGACCTTTACGGTAGTACGTCAGTAGAGGACCATATACATAGGGCTTGATGTCTGTACAATAATTCAGAGACTGGAGCCATTGTTGAGATGATGTAGTCTGCATTGTTACCTTCTAAGGCTTTGTGTGCCTACAACATTATTGTGCACTGTGGTTTTAGAGCAAATCAGTTGTTACCTCTGTGTTGACCAGTCTGTGTCTATTATATTTAATAGTTCATTTTCAAGTAAATCTATAAGCTGAAGGACATTGTATAAGTGGTTTTTGTATAAATATGGAACCAAGTAAAAAGTGCATTGCTGTAAGAGTGCAGTGTTGTAATCCATTGAAGAAGTCAAATCATTTTATTAGAGACAGAAAAAAATGAGAAATGTCACAACATGGATGCCCAAATTATTTTCTCAAATACCAAGTGGTGGCAAGATTTGTGATAAATGTAGGAAAGATGTAACCAAATTGAAAAATACACCAGAGCCCATCGGTGATGAAAGTGTTGAAGAAGAATCTTCTGGATCAGAGATAATCATCCGAGACCAAGACCCTGACTTCACTCCAACTTCAGTAGCTGTTAAAACATTTAACACAACACTTCAAGAACTAGGTGAGTCCCCAATTGACAAGAGAAAACTAACATCTAGGCATTACGCCAAATCAAAAGTGAAGAAAATCTCATCAATGACATGTAAACTTTTTGTTGCTCATGAAACTTCTTCCTCAGTTACTGATACTGATGAATCCGTTCTTGTAAATCTTAAAAGAAACTTTTAAAATTCTATAAGTAGAGCAAAAAAACTAATGATTCTTACAAGTTTACCTGAAAAGTGGAGTGTCAGGAAAATAATGAAGGAATTTAATGCTCCTAATTACATTGTCCGGCAGTCCAAAAAAATTTTGAAAGAGAAAGGATTCATGGAAGGTCCAAACCCAAAACCAGGGAAGCGTTTACCTACAGAAACTGTCAAAACTGTAAATTCATTTTATGAAAATGATGAACTTAGCAGGGCAATACCAGGTATTAAAGATGGTGTGACAATTACAGAAAGAAGTGGAAATAAAACAAAAATATCAAAGAGACTTATTTTGTGTAACCTTAAAGAAGCTTACAAGCATTTTAAAGACAAGTTTCCTAACATAAAAATAGGTTTCTCTAAATTTGCTGAGTTGAGACCAAAACATTGTGTATTAGCTGGCCGGAGTGGCACACACATTGTCTGTGTGTGCACAACTCACCAAAACATAAAATTAAGGATAGAAAATGCCAAACTAAATACAGTAACAAACAGCAGCTTAAACAATTATAAGCAACCCATCATCAGTTGATTGCAACATGGGAAACTGTGAATACTGCCCAGGAGAAACCATCATACGTAAAATTTTAAAAGACTCTTCTCGTGAAAACTTAATTGAACAAGTTCAGTTCCGACAGTGGATGTCAGTTGACCGATGTAATCTGGAAATTGTTCAGAAAACTTCTGAAGAATTCATAGATTTATTTTGTAGTAAGAAGTCGACTTTGATTCGGCATGACTTCATTGCCAAGCAACAATGAACATTCCTTAACTCCACAAGAGAAAACCTTATGGAATCTGAATTGGAAATACAGAAGCGTCCGATCCCGCCCGTCTGCTTTGACCCATGACGTCACAAATATGGCGGAAACGACCATAAACCATGATTCCAATATGGCGCATATAAAGTCGGTACGTACACATTATGAGAACGAAAATACATCGAAAAAAATAAACACACACACACACACACACTTTCCACAAAAAGCCTAAAGACATTAACGGGACAAGTGCGGGAAATGGGGTGTTTTTGGGTGGGGGCAAACTAAATATAAACAAATTTAGACACCCACCCCCATACAAAACCACACAAAACGACAAAAAAAAAAAAATCACAAAACTCCCCAAATACCACTAAACACGATATCATCTGGAATCGGACACTTCCCTTGACCTATATAGCTCAACAGCAGCTCCCGATCCCATAAATTGGGATCAAACACTTCCCTTGGCCTATATAGCTCAAAAACATCTCCAGATACAGCCACACATTGGGATTGAACACTTCCCTTGACATACGCACTGTTAATTTTGTCTGTCATATCCATTCCTGAACAAAAACAACAACCGATTAATTTTACTAAAATTACCACACTATGTACAGTGAACAACACTAAATTAACCTTCACACAAAATCGTTAACCCACTGAAACGAATTCCACAACAAACACAGCTGACACTCGAACAATTCTGGATAATGAGCAAAAGCAAACTGAGCCCATTATACCACACAAACGAAAACCCTCAGCATACCACCAGACGGCACAACAAACCACAATGACATCTACAAACGCGCCACACTCACAAACCAAACTCCGCGCCATCATGACGTCACACATGACAACACTCTTACGTCACGGGTCAAAGCCGACGCATGGGATCGGATACTTCTGTCGACCCTCTGAATTTGTTGTCATATGTGATTTTTCAGAAAATTATAGTATAGTTGTACAGGATGAAGCTCAGAGTTTCCACTGGACAAGACAACAGATTACCATTCATCCTTTTGTTATATATTACAAACAAGAAGACAAAATAGAGCATATGAGCTTTGTCATTGTTTCTGATTGCCTGGAGCACAATACAACTGCGGTTTACACCTTTCAAAAGAAGCTAATTTCATATCTAACAAAATTTTAAAAGATTCCAAAAAAGATATACTATTATTCTGACGGTTCTGCCGCTCAGTATAAAAATAAGAAAAACTTCCTGAACCTTTGCCTTCCTGAGGAAGACTTCAACATAAAAGCTGAGTGGCACTTTTCAGCCACAGCACATGGGAAAGGGCTTTGTGATGGAGTAGGAGGTTCAGTAAAGAGACTGGCAGCTCATGCAAGTTTGCAAAGGCCATACCAAAATCAGATTCAAACCGCACGAGATCTATTTGAGTGGGCAGTAGATAATATCACAAATGTTGATTTTGCATATTCCACTCAAGAAGACTAAGCTGCTTCAGAAATATTCTTAAAAAGCCGACTTGAAGAGGCATTGACAATCAAAGGAAACCATCAATTTCACGCTTTCATTCCCAACACTACATCAAAATTAATAGTCAAATACTTCTCAGGTGATATGCAGAGTTAGGAGAGGGAAGTAACTTCATCACCAGACAAACTGAAGTTACAAGATGTATCAGGCTATGTCACCACTGTATATGGCAGAAACTGGTGGCTTGGGTAAATTTTAGAAAAAAACGAAGAACCTGATGAAGTGAAAATAACTTTTCTTCATCCATGTGGACCAGCTAAGTCATTCTCTTATCCTGCACATGCAGATGTCCTGTGGGTGTCAGTTGTGGATGTTCTCACAAAAGTGAATCCATTTACTCCGACAGGGAGAACATACATTCTTAATGAAAGTGATGTAAAGCAAACCCAATCAGCTTTATTAAAATGTAATACGTGAAGTTCCAAGACAATTTATTGGGAAACTGCTTTCAACTCAAAACTTAATTTTTGTCTCAGGTTAGTGTTAATGTATATTTTATAGAAAGTTGTTTCAGAATTATTGTTAGTACCTATTGTGTTAAATTTAGCTATGTATAGATACCCGTTACTCAAAAACAAGTATTACATATTTAATTTGTTTAATAGTTCCATTTCAAACATCATGGGCCAGAACTATTATGTAAATACTTGTACTTATTCATACTTTACTTCAGTTTGTAGTTAAATGCTCAATTTCTTGTTTTTGTTATAGCAGTTAATATACTGTTAGTGAAGTTGTATGAAATTAAAATAAGCAACCAACTTAATTATAAAATATGCTGATTAGTTTTGATTTAATAAGGTGATGTTTTGATATTTCTAATACTTTTTTTACTTACCTTTCAGTATATTTTAAAGAAATTCCTGTTAAAGGTCAATTTGGTCAAACTAGGACTGTTAGTGAAAAACAAGAGTCCGGAATAATTTTTTTTAACAGCTAACCCATCATCATCCCAGATTTATATTTTGCAATGTGATTTACAATAGTATGAAGTAGTTTTTATTTTGAAAATTTTCAATTATGTACTTTCTGTAAAAAAAATTAAAATTAAATCAAAATATTAATTAGTATTTTGAAAAAGGTTATTAATTAGAAGCTGTGTTTTGTTGTATATCCCTGGAAAGAGCATTCAAAATGACACCTTTCCCAGTTCTCTAGCTCAATTTGGGCAGCTCCTAGGACAATTTTAAAAAAGTCCGTTCACACATTTTTGGCTGGTTTTTGAAAAGTTTACATAGCCATATTTCAGAAATGGTTTGAGATAAAAAATTGAAATTTGGTATTTTTCTTAGTCTCACTGCCCACTATAAGTATACCAACTTTCAGCAAAATTTAACAGGGTGAGGTAAAATAGGTGTGTTGATTTGACATGGAATGACTCTTCAGTCTTTCTATGAAGTTTTTGATTTAGCTTTGTTGACTTCTTTCCTCATTGATGATTAATGGCAGCAAATAAACAGTCTTATGTTACTAGTGTAGGCCGGCTCAGTGACAGAGAGCTGTGACATCTCTCCCCCGCCCCCCTCATCTAGTACAGCAGAGGCTGCCCCAGGCACCCCATCCCCACCGCACCTCAAGGTGGCACTCTGGAGCTAGTTGACTGTGGCCAACAAAGCTTCCAGCTGCATTTGGACTGTGGCTAACTCCTCCTGCATCCGCACACAACAGACACAGTCCCTATCCATCTAGCTAATATGTGATTTACTGTAAGAAACTTATGGAAACCTACTGCCACACAAGGTTAACAACTACACTCTAGGTGGCAGGAAGGACACTCAACAATGACAAACAATAAAAATTCAAGGTAGAAGCTAGATCTGGTGCTTATTTTTCTGCTAGGGTCTATCAAGTGGATACTACAGGAAAAAACAGTGACCTACAGTATACTGCTAGGGGCTATCTAGTGAATGTTATTTAACATTTTTAAACAGTAACCGGCGGTAAACTACACCTACTGGTTATCCCTCGCATTTACAGTGTAAACAAACGTTTACGTACACGCGAAAATGACCTAACAAAACTATAAAAACGGCTACCTTCAATGTATCGAGTCGAAATGACACAAATAAACGTAAATACTGAGTATTGTAACTGACAGATGCAGGTACAAAACAAAACCTTTAGCTAACAATAAGAGTTCAGAATGAAAAGCACAAATACGAACTCTACTTTATAGGAACCCATAGGCTCAGAGTACACGATCACTAATGCCCACAACAAGCTAAGGAAAATAAGCAGACGGCGAGGAGAGTATTAGCTTTCTGCTAACTAAAACGTATGTAAGAAGGGCACAGAAGTTTTATTGTAACATTGATTTACTCAGACATTTTAGTGTAACACTAATTTACCCCGTATGTTACGTCTACTTAACTGTTAAGGCTCGCAGGCTGCGCTAGTCAAACGTATGCAAGTGACGTTAGAATTCACTGTCAGTATCACTTTTCCTAATACAACGTATAAAAACTGCTACCTTCAATGTAACGAGCCTAAATGACGTGAATACTGAGCATTCAACACTAACTTAAACTGATTAACCCTCGTATTTATAATGTAAACAAACGTTCACGTACACGCGAAAAATGACCTAATAAAATGTATAAAAACTGCTATCTTCAATGTATCGAGTCTAAATGACACTAATATACGTAAATACTGAGTATTGTGCTCTACTTAATTGATGATCCCGCGCATTTAACAATGTAAATTACGAATGTAAACAAACGTTTGCGTACACACGAAACTGTCCTTAACAGAAACTTCTCTTTTCCTATTCAGACGCAAATAAAAACTGAAGTCTTCAATTTATCAGGTCTATTTCACACTAATGCACGCAAATACTATAGAAAATACAGAAAAAACTATTAATTGCATATCTCGTAACACTCACTGAAGAAGACGTAAAATTCTGCTGTTGGCCACACGATCGACAAGATTCGCGCTGGTTTTGAATGCATCTGCTCATGCTGGTTCTGCGATACTGTCACCCTTCGTGTACTGTGTAGTCAGCAGCAACCTCATGGTGTTGTGGAAATTTGTGTGTGACATTCTCCAGGTAATTTATAAGCGTTTATAAACTGCAAACAAGAATAAGTGAATAAATGTGTTTCGGAAGTAAATTAACATGGTACTTAATTTCTATCACAGTAACAGTTGAGTTTGATGAGTGTAATAGTTCCCGAATATCTTGTGATGACTCTGCTGTTTGAGGCTGCTGTCTTTATGTTTTAATTTTTAATGGTTGCATAAGGACGAGATTTTATTCTGTATTTAATTGTGATCACATCACCTATAGTGTGCTTGGTGACGGTGTGTGAATGTTGTAATTTTTCAGGTTATGTTCATAACTACTAAATACCTGAGTTGTTAGTGCTTGTTTTTGGCCTGACCGGTAAAATCGCTAAGTGTATCTTCGTAAAAGAAACAGCTGAGTTTCTGACGTGCTGTCAGGAGTAGTTTGTCTACGAAGTGATCTCCTCATATACTTCGTGGCTTACGAGAAAAGGCGGACAGTGAAGTTCAAAGGTTGTCTATGTTAGTACGGCTATTTTGACTTACTTAGCAGTAATAATGATTGCGATGATAATTTTCTGTGATTTGATGTAGACATATAGCGGCTCCAGATTTTAGGGCTAACGTAAGCATTTTTTCAAGTGCCCACAGGTACTACATAATTTCATGGTTTGAGTATGTTCGCAAGAAAGGTAATGCTGTAATTCTGTTGCATTTTGTTAGTTTTCACTGTGTTTTGATTATTCGTGTCTTTAGTATTCGTGTAGTAAATATGTAAATACCAGTTTGTTGTAGTGTGTGTGTTTTAATTGAGTTCTGTATAAGAGTACTGTAACATTATTTACGAACTGGCGAAATACAAGGTACAGATTAACTATAATTTATCTAACATAAAGCATTGCATGTCATCTGAACTCAATAGATCATTCATCTTAGTTACAGTTAGTATGAAGTCGTTTCAGTAAATCAGTTTTGTTAGAAAATGCTAACCAATGTTTAATCTTGATGGTAATCAAGAATGAGAACTTCCGCATTGCAGGGTGCAGTCTATGGTGCAGGTATTGGTTTCCTTTAATCGCAGGTAAAGATTCTAAAATGATGATGCTTCTTGTAAATTGAGCATACATCCGTGAATGAATACAGATGAAGTAAGTTTCAAGGTAATGCCTGTGTTGAAAATGCATATTCACTGATAAACAATCTGTGTGTCTGAATTTTCATCATGAACCAAGTATAGAATGAAATATTTGATGTTATTAAGTAATATCGCTGCAATGTATTGACTGCTGTGATTGTTTGTAACACTGAAGTTAATGCATGCACACAAAATTACACATCTTCCATAATTGCCACAACAGGACGGTATCCATGAGCCAGTGATGCAAAGAAGCAGTAGCAACTTTAAATGCTCAGTTTCCATTGCATGTTATTTTATGATTGTTGTCACTCTTCATGACCTGCAAAATGTGAATGAGTTTATATCAATGAACACACTTTTCCTCAGCCACTTTGAATCTGTTTCCTGTGTACTCACCCATTTACTGCACGCAATATATGAGTGAAAATACTGCCTTTGAGCTATACCTCATGGTAAAAACAGAAACTGAGTGGGCCAAAAACTTTTCTTATTTGATTGTTTTTTTCTTTTCAGACTGTAGAACTGAAGCGATGGACCAGGAGCCAAGTAAGTGGATAAAAAAAGAGGAAACTGATGAATTACAAACTGAGATACACTTCATGGTAAGTGGCTTACTTGTATTTCTTAACAAGGTTTCATTAATTTCTGTGTGCAGTGTGATGCGTGAATACATACAATTGATGTCATTCAGCTGGAAACATGAATAATTCGGTTTACTAAACTGATGAAATTTCAGTCTTAAATATCACATTTTGCACAGTGCATTGAAATAAGCCTTGTATTAAACCTCACATAGAATTGAGCAAGAGTTTCAATTTAATGTTTAGTAACCTGGAAAACTTTAATGCACAACCAAATTATACTGATAAACTGGTTGCCATAACGTGGGTATATTCTGCTCTGATACACTTCTTTTGAATGACAACCTTAATGTGCAACTTAAGAATAATTATGACTGTAGTGAATCTTAGCAGTGCCATTAAATTTATAAATGGTATCGCTGCATTTAATGCATTATTGCAGTGTATCGTGGTATGGAATGAGAATTGTAATTTATTTACTGGTAATGTAAAATAAATTATTTATAAATAATTTTGAAGTGACACTCGCATGGCCGCTAATCTGAGAAGTACATTTTGTTTACTTTGAATATGTGAACCATATGTAAGTAGAACTCTCAGCAGTAAAGTTAAATTTCAGACAAATATCACATGGAAGCATAAATTGTTACACAGCAGAATGAATTTGTATGTTGGCAGCAAAGTTTTGATGAAGCCATGGGGCTACACATCAAATATTGACAGGTTTGTTCATAACCACTTTCTGCATTTGCTGCATATTGTTACGCATATTGTTTGTGAAACTGTCACAATGTTACAGTTACTGGTGTAAATAATCTTACATATGCATGTCACTTGAAATCTGATGCAGTGCAAACCGTTGTAGGGTATTCACCTATCAGCAGCAAACAAATTCACTTGGTGCCACTAGTATTTTTATCCTGCAAACGAGAATTGAGCGTACCGACACAATCATTCAAACTGCTTGTGAACTATCTGTGCTGAAAAGATCTGTTTCAACATCCATCTTGAGTGCACTGCAGAAGTACTGTGATAGCATTAATGCAGCATTTGCATTTGAATATATGTGAGTACTTCATTATAGATTATACAAACTATGTGAACAGCTTGCAATTCATTTGACGAGCATTATCACAACAGTAATCCTAAACAATCACTGTGAGGAAATGATAAGAAAATAAAAATACTAGATTTTATTAAATACAGTAAACACAGTTCAGGCTTTGGCTTTGACCCCTGATGTAATGATGGTTTGGCATTCAGAATGATATGTATGCGCAACACACATCATGTAAATGAAAAGCAGTTTGAAAAGCCATTGACTTTGGACCTAAACTGGAGAACTATTCAAAGGCTACAAGGTTAAAATGTGGTTCTAGACCCACTCCCCCCTTGTAACATTAGTTGTAGTGGGAGTCTGATTCATAGTGCATCTCAAGGTTTAGCCTATGTTCAAAAGTGGCAGTGTTGCTGTGAGTTGACAAAGTCTAGAAATGTGAAAGCTAAGTAAAGGATATGGTAACAAATTGGTCAGTAGCACAGCCTAATGTTAACCAAAACATCCAAATGGTGCCCATAACGTAACTTTTACCTACAAGAAGTCTTCTCATACACTGTGTGCTGTGTTAGTTGATGGACTGAACTTCCCTATGACCTTAACATTGTATCAGTTGAAAGCCACCTTCTTTGCCAAATTAATTAAACGTTAATTTTTAATTAGTGTATATTTTGGGCATGAGCACATGCTGGAAAGTAATGACACAAAATTTTTATTCAGAAATTATTGAAGTATTTTAATTAAAAAATTAACATTTAACATATTTATTCTTCATGTTTGTATGTTTATTTCAAACATAGTCACCGTGGCACTGAACACCTTTCTCCCAGTGAGACACCAGGTTGTTGGTGTCGTCACTGTAGAATGCTTGACTTCGTTGGCAGACCCACAGCCTCACCTATGCTCACACTAATTCATCACTATCAAAGTTAAGTCCTTGAAGGTGTTCTTTGGATTTTGCAAACAGTTGAAAATTCATTGGCTCAAACCGGGTCAGTATGGAGGATGATCAATGATAATGAATCAAAGGCGTCAGACTGTTGCAGGTGCAAAAAAAAGTTGTGTATGGTCTGGCATTGTCATGCTGAAGGAGAGGGTGCTCCACATGTGGATGAACTATTTGAATTGGTGCTCTGTTGTCTGAGGGTTTTCTCACGTGCTGACACAGTTAAATAACACACACACACACACACACACACACATACACACACACACACACACCCATGTTACAACCTGCAGTTCAGAACTGTTCATTAGGAGGGTGCTGCATACTGTGTCAGCAAAGTGGTAACATCAACAGTGTAATATGCATGACAACTGATATTAAGAACAGAATCTAAATTTTGGAGGCATTATTTTCTGGTACACCCTTGTAATAAATTGATGTATTTGACAATTGCCTAAAATGTTGCAGAATGGTTCCCTTGGCATTGCCCAGCATCCACTTGGAAGTCATAATAATAAATCCATATACACAGCAGCCAAAACATTATCACTGATCTACTATCAGTATAAACTCATCCAGGCAATAGCATCTCACCTTGTCTTCTAGTCAGACACACGCACGTTGCATGGAGTATCAGTGAGCATCTTGTCTTGTAAAATAGGGAATGCGCACAATCTGAGTTTGACTGATAGCAGATTTTGATGGCCCGAAGGCTTGGTATGAGCATTTTGGAGGCTGCACAGCTTGCCGGGTGTTGAAGTAGTACTGTGGCAGTTGTCTTCAACACATGGCAAAACAAAGGTGAGACCATGGCCAGACGTTATAGGGTTGGGCAAGTACTCCTCATCACAGATGGTAGACATCATAGGCTGGGCAGACTGGTAAAACAAGACAGGCCACAAACTGTGGTGTAACTAACATCAGACATTAATGCTGGGCAGAGTATAATTGTGTCTGAATGCACACTGCTCCAAACACTCCTAATGATGAGTCTGTGCAGCTGATGACCCACGCCATGACATTGACAACAACTGAAATAGGCATGTAACCTTTGGCGCTGGATGTTGGCACAATGGCAGAGTACTGCGTGGTCTGATGAATCCTGATACCTTCATCGTGCCTTTGGGAGGGTGCATTTCCGTCACCCACAAGGGGAACAACCCCTTGACTCCTGTACTGTCGGGGCCTCCATTATACTCTGGGAAACAACCACGTGGGCACCCATGAGGCCAGTGGAGCTTGTGCAAGGCACTTTGTCACCAAAGAAGTATCGTAAACTGGTTGCAAAGCACATCCACCCCTTCTGTTGTTGTTGTGCTCTTCAGTGCCGAGACTGGATTGATGCAGCTCTCCATGCTACTCTATCCTGTGCAAGCTTCTTCATCCCCGAGTAACTACTGCAACCCACATCCTCCTCAATCTGTTTAGTGTATTCATGCCTTGGTCGTCCTCTATGATTTTCACCCTCCACCCTTCCCTCCAATACTAAATTGATGATCCCTTGATGGCTCAGAACTTGTCCTACCAACCAGTCCCTTCTTCTATAGGGTGGCGCACGAAATGTGTCACCATTTTGATTTTGAATATAAACTTTATTGTTAATACAATCTGAAAGGAACATATACTACAATGAAGAGCCGTCCATGGAGATTTGATCTAACTCAGTACATGCTCAATATGTCCACCATTTCGTTTCCTAACTTCCTTCAAATGAACACTGAAGTAAGTGAGTACCCCACAGCACATGTCTTCCATAATTTCACTGCAAGCTTAAAGAATAAGTCTTCTGAGCTCCATTGAATCATGTGGACGTTTCAGGAAGTTTTTTCCTTTAGGTACCCCCAACGGAAAGAGTCACATGGATTGAGGTCTGAACTATTGGGGGGGCCAATTTTGTCCGTCATTGAAGCGACCTGGAAACCTGAGTGAAATGATCCGCATGTCGAAATGCTCGTGTAAAAACTCCAACACAGTGTTTGCAGTATGTGGCCTTGCTCCACCTTGCATGAATCAGTGTGTGTTTTGAAGGGCAAGGCAGTAGCAAGAAGCTGTGGAATGAATCTATTGCGAAGCATGCTCAAATAATGTTCGCTGTTCAGTTTCTTCAAAGAAAAAGAGTCCAGTAAGTCCGTGACTGGAAATTGCTGCCCATGCTGTAATCCTCGGAGCATAATGTTGTTCATGAAGCACTTGTGGGTTTTCTGTGGCCCAAAAGCGTACGTTTTGTTTGTTAACCACACCATATAAATGAAAATGCACCTCATCTGGAAACCAAACGTTGTTGAGAGTTTCTTCCCTATCCTCCACCCACTGAGCAAACAATAGTCTCTGCTGCTTGTGTTCTTCAGTGAGCTTTTGTGCACAGGTCATCTTGTATGGATACATATGGAGGTCACTTTTAAGAATGCATTGAATGGAGCGATTGGATATTCCCGGTTGCACTGCTGCCTTTCTACACAATTTCCCAGGACTTCTCTGTACAGCAACTCGTACTGCTTCAATATTCTCCGACGAACAAACAGGCTTAGGCCGAGGTCGCTTTGGATCCAATACTGTTCCTTCCTGTACAAATTTATCGTACAACCCGTGAATGGTCTTCGTGCAAGGGACCCATCGTGTGTTAAACTGTTGTCGAAAACGCCTCCGAGTCGCAACAAGGCTTTTCGTTTCATGAAAAAGTAACACAATTGCCGATCATTGCTGTGTCGTCAGTCTTCCATTGTCGGCCATTGCTGGTTACTAGTCTCCTGGTGGCAGTATCGTGAATTACATGTCATTTCGTAACTCATTTGTTTTTCCAAGCTCTGCTGGTACTGCTGTAGAGATCGCAGCGGAGTATCTAATGTGTGGTGTAAATTGTAAAAGAAACAATTGGTAACACATTTTGTATGCCACCCTATAGTTAAGTTGTGCCACAAATTCCTCTTCTCCCCAATTCTATTCACTATCTCCTCATTAGTCACATAATCTACCCATCTAATCTTCAGCATTCTTCTGTAGCACCACGTTTCGAAAGCTTCTCTTCTCTTCTCGTCTAAAATATTTATCATCCATGTTTCACTTCCATACATGGATACACTCAATGCAAATACTTTCAGAAAAGACTTCCTGACACTTAAATGTATACTCAATGTGAACAAATTTCTCTTCTTCAGAAATGCTTTCCTTGGCATTGCCAGACTACATTTTATATTCTCTCTATTTCAACAATCATCAGTTATTTTGCTCCCCAAATAGCAAAACTTATCTACTACCTTAATTGTCTTATTTCATAATGTAATTCTGTCATCATCACCCAATTTAATTAGACTACGTTCCATTATCCTTGTTTGGCTTTTGTTGATGTTCGTCTTATATCCCTCTTTGAATGCACTGCCCATTCTGTTCAACTGATCTTCCAGGCCCTTTAATGTCTCTGACAGAATTACAATGTCATTGCCTAACCTCAAAGTTTTTATTTCTTCTCTCTGGATTTGCTTGCTCAATATACAGACTGAGCGACACGAGGAATAGGCTAGAACCCTGTCTCACTCCCTTCCCAACCGCTGCTTTCCTATCGCTCCTCCCCTATTATAACTGCCATCTGGATTCTGTACAAATTGTAAATAGCCTTTCACTCCCTGCATTTGACGACTGCCACCTTCAGAATTGAAAGAGATTATGCTAGTCAACATTTCCGAAAGCTTTCTCTAAGTTTACAAATACTAGAAATGTAGGTTTGCCTTTCCTTCATCTATCATCTACGAGGTGCATTCAAGGCCTCCGATTTTTTTTCTCTGGACTGGAAAGAGATAGAAACATGCGCATTGTTTTAAAATGAGTCTGCGTTCATTGTCAATACGGCCCAGAGATCACAGCACCGTACGGCAGATGGAATTTTACCGCCAGCGGCGAGAATGAGAACTGTTTTAAATACTTAAAATGACGACATTTTCCTTACTTGAACAGCGTGCAATAATTCGTTTTCTGAATTTGCGTGGTGTGAAACCAATTGAAATTCATCGACAGTTGAAGGAGACATGTGGTGATGGAGTTATGGGTGTGTCAAAACTGAGTTCGTGGGTGCGACAGTTTAATGAAGGCAGAACATCGTGTGACAACAAACTGAAACAACCTGGGGCTCGCACCAGCCGGTCTGACGACATGATTGAGAAAGTGGAGAGAATTGTGTTGGGGGATCGCCGAATGACTGTTGAACAGATCGCCTCCAGAGTTGGCATTTCTGTGGGTTCTGTGCACACAATCCTGCATGACGACCTGAAAATGCGAAAAGTGTCATCCAGGTGGGTGCCACGAATGCTGACGGACGACCACATGGCTGCCCGTGTGGCATGTTGCCAAGCAATGTTGACGCGCAATGACAGCATGAGTCGCACTTTCTTTTCGTCGGTTGTGACAATGGATGAGACGTGGATGCCATTTTTCAATCCAGAAACAAAGCGCCAGTCAGCTCAATGGAAGCACACAGATTCACCGCACCCAAAAAAATTTCGGGTAACCGCCAGTGCTCAAAAAATGATGGTGTCCATGTTCTGGGACAGCGAGGGTGTAATCCTTACCCATTGCATTCCAAAGGGCACTACGGTAACAGGTGCATCCTACGAAAATGTTTTGAAGAACAAATTCCTTCCTGCACTGCAACAAAAACGTCTGGGAAGGGCTGCGCGTGTGCAGTTTCACAAAGACAACGCACCCGCACATCGGGCTAACGTTATGCAACAGTTTCTTCGTGATAACAACTTTGAAGTGATTCCTCATGCTCCCTACTCACCTGACCTGGCTCCTAGTGACTTTTTGCTTTTTCCAACAATGAAAGACACTCTCCGTGGCTGCACATTCACCAGCCGTGCTGCTATTGCCTCAGCAATTTTCCAGTGGTCAAAAAAGACTCCTAAAGAAGCCTTCGCCGCTGCCATTGAATCATGGCGTCAGTGTTGTGAAAAATGTGTACATCTGCAAGGCGATTACGTCGAGAAGTAACGCCAGTTTCATCGATTTCCGGTGAGTAGTTAAGTAGAAAAAAAAAATCGGAGGCCTTAGAACTTGAATGCACCTGGTAAGATAAATCATAGGGTTGGTATTGCCTCACATGTTCCAACGTTTCTACGGAATCCAAACTAATCTTCCCTGCGGTCGGCACCTACCAGTTTTTCCATTCTACTGTAAAGAATTCATGTTAGTATTCTACAGCCATGACTTATTAAACTGATAGATCGGTAATTTTCACGCCTGTCAACGTTTTCTTTCTTTGGGATTGCAATTATTATATTCTTCTTGAAGTCTGGGGGTATTTTGCCTGTCTCATACATTTTTCTGACCAGATGGCAGAGTTTTTTCAAGGCTGGCTGTCCCAAGGCTATCAGTAGTTTTAATGGATGTTGTCTTCTCCCAGGGCCTTGTTTCAACTTATGTCTTTCAGCACTGTCAAATTCTTCACGCAGTATCGTATCTCCCATTTCAACCTCATCTATGTTCTCTTCCATTTTCAAAATATTGCCCGCAAGTGCATCGCCTTTGTGTAGACCCTCTATAGGTCTCTTCAGTATTCCAGTAGGCAGTGTCTGTCTTACCCCTAGTCATATATGCCTCTACATCCTTAAATTTGTCCTGTTACCATCCTTGCTGAGCCATTTTGCACTTCCTGTTGATCTCATTTTTGAGACGTTTGTATTCCTTTCAGCCTGCTTCATTTACTGTATTTTTATATTTTCACCATTCATCTATTAAATTCAGTATCTCCTCTGTTACCCAAGGATTTCTACTAGCATCATCTTTTTACCTACTTGATCCTCTGCTACTTTCAGTAGTAATCTCTCAAAGCTACCCTTCCCTCTTGTGCTGTATCTCTTACCCATGTCCTTGTCAATGGTTCCCTAATGCTCTCTGAAACTCTCTACAACCTCTGATCCTTTCACTTTATCCAGATCCCGTCTCTTACAATTCCTACGTTTTTGCAGTTCTTTCAGGTCTGTTTAGATATCTGCGTATTACACATTACAACCATCTCCAAATGTCGGCAGTATCTTTCAGTCAGCAGACAAGATTGGCCTGTATGCTTTTGTGCTGCATGTGTCCCTTCATGCTTCCACTTTACTATCTCATCTGAAACAGTGGACCTAGGGATGTTCAGGAGTATGGAAAGCTCGCATATAGACATGTGACACCAATGACACCCTATCACCTGACCACATTCAAAGTCAGTGAGTTCCGCGGAGCGCCCCATTTTGCTCTCTCACGATGTATAATCACTACTGAGGTCTCTGATTTGGAGCAGGTGGCAGCAAAATGCCCCAAATATGAAAAAGTAAGTTTTTGGGGGTGTCCCGATGCTTTTGAGCACATAGTGTATGATGAAGTTGTGCTTTGTGCAAAATTCTACCAGACAGCTTCCTCTTTCATTCCTTACCCACACTCCATATTCACCTCCTACTTTTCCTGCTCTTCCTTTTCCTATTATTGAGTTTCACTCCCCTCTGACTATTAAATTTTCGTCTCCCTTCATTATCTGAATAATTTCTTTTACCTCATCATACATTTCTTTAATCTCTTCATCACCTGGGGACCTAGTTGGCATATGAACTTGTAATACTGTGGTAAGTGTGGGCTTCGTGTCTATCTTGGCTACAATACTGCATTCACTATGCTGTTCATAGTTGCTTACTCGCACTCCTGTTTTTTATTCATTTTTAAACCTACTCCTCCATTACCCCTATATGATTTTGTATTTATAATCCTGTATTCATCTGACCAGAAGTCTTATTCTTCATGCCATCAAACTTAACCAATTCCCACCATATTTATCTTTACGCTATCCATTTCCCTTTTTATATTTTCTAACCTACCTGCCTGATTAAAGGGTCTGACATTCCATGTTCCAATTTGTAGAACATAAGTTTTCTGTCTCCTGATAACGATGTCATCCTGGAGATCTGAATGGGGGACTATTTGACTTCCGGAATATTTTACCCAAGAGGACACCATCATCATTTAATCAACAGTAAAGCTGCATCCCCTCGTGAAAAATTACGGCTATAGTTTCCCCTTGCTTTCATCCGTTTACAGTACCAGCACAGCAAGGCTGTTTTGGTTAATGTTACAAGACCAGATCAGTCATTCATCCTGAATGTTGCCCCTGCAACTACTGAAAAGACTGCTGCCCCTCTTAATGGACCACATATGTGTCTGGTCCCACAACAGATACCCCTCCGTTGGGGTTGCACTTAAAGAACGACTATCTGTATCGCTGAGGCACGCAAGCCTCGCTACCAGTGCCACGGTCCATGGTTCATGTTAGGTCCACTCCTTCATGACGATCATGTTTCCCACTGGCAGTGGCATTTTTTATGAAAACAATGCACCATTTCACAAGGCCATGAGTGTGATAGAGTGGTTTCAGCAACACAGTGGTGAGTTCCAATTGATGTGTTGGCCACCCAACTCACCAGCCCTGAACCTGGTCGAACAGATATGGGATGTGATTTAACATAACGTCAGAGATCATGCCCCCTTCCAGAATTTATGGGAATGAGGTGACCTGATTGTATAAATATGGTTCCAACTTCCTCCAGTGATCTAGGAAGGCCTCATTGCTTCCATGCCACTATGTCTCCCTACTGTTGTCTGTGCCAGAGGTGTACATACCAGCTTTTAGATGAGTGATGATAATCTTGGGCTGATCAGCCTATGGCAGTTACCATTATTGAAAGACAGTTGTTTTATTGTAATGATTGTGATGGTATAATGATACTGCCACATAAAGCTCAGCCAAAGAGAGCCCTGCATGGCTCACCCTCCAGTCCAGCTTCAAGACACCGACTGCCCGTGAGATCCACTGCTGTTCCTCTACACCCATTGTTGCTCCACAATGCCCACTTCTGCCACGAGCTCTGAGCTGTGAGAAGTGACATCTGCCAGGCACATGGGGCTCGAATTCAAAGAGGGAGCCCACCATGGTTCAGCCTCCTCCACCAAACCAAAATCCCCATTCCCCACCATTAAGGAGCCCTTTACATATGCCTCTCCTTGATATGAGTAATGTGCATGTGTGAGGCTTTACTCGTCCATAAATTCAGAACCAGATGGTTTGCCGAGCTCACCATGCTGACAGGGTCCCAACAACTGAGGAGATAGCTTGCTATCGAACCCTAACTCCCCCTTTTCAGCAATATTAGGGTTTCGGACTAACACTCTGTCCCCAGCCTTTCCATTGAACCTTTTAGCCCCTGATTGTAACAGATGGATAACCTGTGACGGACAATTTTGGTATTATGTCTAGCCTGGCTCCAGTTGTGCTGTGTTACTACTAGGGTGACTTGTTCTTGAAGCAAATCATTGATTGACTACAGGTTGACAAGAGGAGAATTGACCGGATGTGCTAACATAAGGGATAATGGAACAACCTCCAGGGACTTGGGTTGTGCAGTGTTAAAGATAAAATTGAGCCACGTTGTCTGAGCCTTGTTGTGAAAGATAAGCACAGCCTTCAACTTGCAGTTCACCTGGTCAGCAAAGTATGCTGGTAAAAGGATTTGTGGTCACATCTTTAATTCCATTGTCAAAGCAGAACCTCACAAATAGCTGGGAAACAGAAGCTATCAAGCATCCTTGGTGGCCTGGAAACAAAAAATTCATAACAAATGCTGGCTAACTACCAGGATGGTCATTTCTCTGCTCGGAATGTGTCAAAAAAAAACGAGAAAAGTCATCCATGATAACTAGTAGGTGCCTAATACACACACACACACACACACACACACACACACACGAGGAAGTGGACCTATGTAATCCATACAAAGTTAATTCATCAGGCATTCCTAACAGGTGGACTCTAAAAGCCCCTTGAGTGAATTCAGGTTGGGCTCAGCTCCCTTACGGCTCTCACACTCCTCCACCAACCTCTGGACAGCCTTATTCAGGGGTGACCAGGTGACATGTTGAGTGATCTTGACCCCACCAACCTCCAGGCTTGCTTATACAGGGAGGACCAGGTGATGTGTTGTCTGATCTTGACAATAGTTTTATAAATGCCTAAGAGGGTGTTATGGAAATAATGAGCCAAAACCTAAGAGCTTGATTGTCAGTCTCTAAACAAAACTCCTGGTGTTCAAAATAAAATCTGAATTTCTTAACGGCAAACAGAACTGCCAACGCTTCCCATTCATACTTAGAATATTTCATCTCTGCAGGTGAAAGTTCCTAAGGTGCATTGCTATAGGGCATCAGCATACAACACCTCCCCTGCCATTCTGTTCCTGCAGGAGGACAGCTACCAGTTTCTACTCCAGGAGAATTAGGTGTCTGTCTGCAAGAAGAACATGACCTCAGAGTTGGGTATGTCTAATACTAGTGGGTTACTAAGCACCACCTTAATGGCTTCAGAAGATTCTGGATGACTTTCATCCCATATGAAATTTCTTAAATCATTAAGGAACCCCACTAATTTAATAAAATTCGGCACAGACTTTTGAAAAAAAATTGTCATGCCTATGAACCGTGCCACACCTTTCTTATTTCTAGGAGCTGGAAATTTTCGCAAATCACTAGTATGCTCCTGGTCAATTTCAATCCAATCAGTGAAACTAAGATGTCTCAAGGATGAAAACTATGTGCCAGTGTATTTTAGATGGTTTCACAGTAAGTCCCACCTCCCTCTGGTAAACCAGAACTGCCTCAAGATGTTGCAGGTGTTCAGACAGACTAGAACTGTAAACAATCATGCCATCTAGATAATTAGACACACACTTGAATGTGAAATCACCCAAAACACAATCTAGAAGGCAAGACATAATGGTAACTCCCGTTGAAAAACCAAAGGGCACCCTGTTAAAATTGTGGAGGTTCCAATCTGTACAGCAGGCAGTAATATACTTGGAATCCTCTGTTAACATGATCTGATAATATGCGAGATTGAGATCCAGGACAGCAAAATACTGAGCCTGACTGAACCAAGTAAAAGAATTATGCAGATTGGGAAGTGGCACAGATTCCAAAACTATGTTCTCATTAACTGCACGACAACCCACAACAGGATGAAACACCCCACTGCTGCCCATAGATACTGAGAATATGGTAGAAGCATAGGCTGAAGTTGAGGGCCTGATGACCCCATTGAACAACACATTATTAATCAAAGCACATATACATTTCATCTTTGATGGAGAAAAACTCTCTGGAATGTCATTTGTAAGGCAAATCTTGTACTGGATTTTATCGGTGATGTCCAATCTGTTAGTTAAGATCTTTGGTAATCGATCAAAAACTTCCAGTACCAGCATCACCTCTACTGGATGAAGGTGACTGAGCTGAAATGGCAAACATTGCCGTAACACACTATGAATTCCTGTGGCAACCTGACAGGAGCACAATGTGAATGTTTCAGCTGGGTTAAATTTAAAATAAACAACCCTGCCTTGACAAACTAGCACAAACCCACTACCACTTACAAAAACACACTGCAAAATTAAGTTCACTGAAAGATTTTTAGTTACTATCCACTTCACAGGCCAAGAAAATTTTCCAATACTCAGAGGCAACATGTGCCCAGTGAGAGCTCAACATTGGGAGGACGGATGCAAACAAGGCAATTTACAGGTATGGCGGAACTTCAACTGCCACAGATAATCTAACTGAGAAACTGAACTACCAGAGTTGAGGAGGGCACACATTCGTTCCTGGTTAAGTTGTACCCAAAGACAAGGCAGAGGTTCCCGTACCTTGGACTTGGCACAGATCCAGCCCTTAGGCAGTAGAACACTACCGTGCCTCTTCCATGCCGTGTGACGTCAGCTGTTTGATTCTCCTTCCATGTAAGCAGACATCGCCATACAAAATACCCCTCTTTGTTACACTGGAAACACATCCTACACTTTTTCCTTATGGGTGGCCCCCTTTTAAATTGCTTGTAATCTCGATCCCCATCCTGATAATGACACTTAAACCCCCATCACTGCTGGTCTGTGAAACTTGGACTTCAATAGCAGACACCAAAGCCTCTAATTCAGTAAAAGATGTGCAATTATTAGCGAAGGTAATCCATGAACAGTCCTGTGACTGCATTTTCTGTAATATATTATTGAGTATTTGTATCTCTGTGACTTGCAATTCCAGGGATGGAATGGTCATATGCATTCATCTATGAACCTAGGAAAAAGTTCATGAGGAAACTGCAATAGCCAAAAATGTTTATGCCTGAGTAGCCTCTTAATATGAGGTGACAATTTCAGGCCAATAATTGATTTTTACAAATCCCTTGATGTTGCACTTTCATGTAAAATTTGATTGAAAACATGGCGTAACATAGGGGGTCCAGCGTCTGAACAACAACATTGTCAGTGATGGCCAAAGTGTCAGCATGAAACATAAATTTGACCATGATCCATATGATGGATTTCACCTGTCTTTAAATTCTACATTGAAAGTTCCATTATAGCTTGCAGCAGTAACATTATTTGGTACGGTAATTTCCCAAATGAATTCTCCTGAGGTCCTTAAAGGTGTCCGTAGCATTCCTACTACTTCCAGCAGTTATATGTTGGTGGGAGAATCTTGTTCACCACCTATTGCTCCTAATTTGTCTAAATCAAGGCAGCTGTCCCTGTAATTGCAAAGCTAATGTAATCTGCTCTGAATAGAGATTACATTGTGCAATACTGCACAAGTGATTATCCCAGTGGATCAATTGTGCCTGAATTGTATGTATTTGCTTATGATGGGGCTGACTACTTTCTAAACACACTACATTCTGATACAAGATTGTCATGGTGTCATGGCCGGAGCTCAGGCAGCTAGTGCTACATATACCTCCATGGTGCAGTTGGTACTAATCACCAAGGGGTCGTCCACAAGTCCGGCAACACTGCCCTTACATGGAAGCTGACAAACTTTTATTTCGTAGATAAACTGTTGATTTTTCAATGAGGACAAACTGGGACAGTTGTGGGACCCCATGTTCAGCAGTGGATACCTGCAAACACACACCTCATGGTGAATGACAGTATGACACCTTCCCCCTTTACTTCCAGGAAAATAACTATCCTCTGTTACCAACCAAACATCCAGCAGGAAAAGGGGAAAACCGCAACTGAGAAAATGCTTCAACAAATGAACAAATAATTATCTGGAAACAGATGTCTCTTTAAGACAACACAGAAGCCTAACTCATCTCAAAGCTATACTGAAAGACAGAGCAATTTATAGCTGCCTCGGGACCCCTAGAAAAAGGAAATTCTTAAAATACACCTCCAAGTGCATCTAGATAATTTAATAAAGTAAACAGGTGCACTGATTTCTAGAGCTACCTTCAGGCAGACAGACAGAGCAAGTCTCTTTAAATCTTGCACCAGTGAGCAGTTAAGTAATTAACAAGAGAATGAGCATGCACAGATCGATATAACTGGTTTCAGACACAGTGAAAATTCTATTAAGGCATACTGTAGAAAATCCGAAAGTGATTCAGTATGTGAACGTGCATGCATAGCAGCTCAAGAACACCCTTTAAAAAGGAAAACCAGTAATTAGTAGTCAGAACCAACTTGTAGCAGTAGATAAATAACAGGTGAGAAAAGGTCACTCCATGACAACTTTAAAATAACAAACAATTGAACAATTAAATCTGGTAATCAGTAACTTGCCCTGAGATGGAATAAATTTCTTTCACTCTCCACCTCACATATGGCCAGTGAACGAACACGAAAAACATTCAGTGCTCAGTAACACTTGATGGTTTTACACACTTTTGCTTGTTCCAGTCTGTGAGCATCAAATGTGCCTGTTACTTACCAACAGCCTATATTTTCACAAGTCTGGATGACATCTGAATGTGACATGTGATTCACATAGAGATGATCAGCATGTGACCATTCTAACAGTGCTCGACAGTACGTACAACAAAAGCACTCGACCCAACAGACCCCCAAAAATCAAAATGTACAAAATTTTAGTACAAATTTCGAATAGTGATTTACGTAACTTGAGTGAAGGCAGCCCATCGGTAGCTGGCAGTGGTGAATTCCATGAGGCTGATGTACAGAGGCAATGTTAAGAGCCACAGCATGATTAGCATGCCCTGAGTCCAAGTCCAAAAGAATCAAAGTGTGCCACAACAGTAGAAAACTGGAGCAGACTAAGGAGCATCTAAATTCCACTGTCATTCTCACTTAATACAACTGCACGGCCACGATAGTTGGGTAGATCAATGGACTCGTCAGATGATTCTCATCAAAAATTCGGTCTAAGGCTAAACATGGTCACACTTAAAACAGTATTCAGGATTACCAAATCATCGAATCCACTGCTGAACATGGGGAATTGAATAGCAATAACAAGCTTGTCTAGTTGCTAGACACTACCCTAACCCCTTCAAAGGCAATACCACAAGGTATTAAGTCATGCAACACAACTGAAATTGGGCAGTTTTTCAGATGAGAAAGCTTGTTGCATAATGTGACTTCCACAGAGAAGAACAAATAGCAAATACAGATAGCCAAGACCACACCAATGTACTGTCTTTTGTTAACACCTGTGCCTGCAATTATTAACTTGACATAACTTTTGAAGGGCTACTAGTCACTCCATTCTGTCAATTTTGGCTAAATGGCAAATACTGTCGACGTACCCTGTGTGGCTCTATCGTGCCCCATGCCACCACAAGCTCCAAGCCAAAGAAGTGACATCACCAGGTGCAGGATGGGAATTCAAAGAGGTAGCCCGCCATGCCTCAGATAGTAATAATAATAAAATCATAATCATCATTATTTGTACTAGTATATTAGTATTATTGTAGGCAGTTAATTAATACAAAGATCAATTAATAGCATGTTGCTGTATTCTTTCTGTCTTCTGCTCAGCATCTCTCTTCAAGGCATCTTCTTTGCGTACGCCATTTTGCTTCATTATTTTGTCGATATGTTCTTTCTGAAAGTTAAGTAGTCTTCTTTGTTTCTATGAGTAAGATGATTTCCAATAAAAAATTATTCTTTGGCTGCTAATTATCTAACATCCTCAACAGATCCCAATATCAGTTTAATGATTTTCTTCCTATGCTATTACTGTTTCATTTGTTCCCATTCCAGCACTTCCTTTGACATTATGGGTTTTTCAGTCTTCATATGCTGGTGCTGTTCCATAAATAATCTTTCCAGAAATTTGTCTTCTTTTGAGATCAGCAAGTAAACCCATAGTTCAGATCCACAGAATAGGACTGGTGTAGCCTGTAGCCTACTCTCTTTTTGTATTGTTAGAAATATGCTTGTCCCACCAAAAGGAATTCATGAAGTTAGAATAGTATTAAGTAGTGTGCCAAGGTAGTGTGTGTGTGTGTGTGTGTGTGTGTGTGTGTGTGTGTGTGTGTGTGTGCTTTATAATTTTATCATAAATAAGCGTTCAGTGCAACAAGGTTTTGGTGTAACCGTTCTAGACATTTTATGATTCTGATCGTACAAATAGTATGAGTGATGTGGCTCTTGACAGTCCAGTTTCTGCTCCCCCACACAGTTGGTGTAAACTGTATTGTAATTTGATATGAACAACATCGATTTTATGAACAACATTGAAGTCATTGTTTCAGGTAGTAGCTGTGTTATTTTACTTGGTTATACTACCATTATATATAAATATTATGGTAGTATAATGAAGCTAGAAAATATGATTGAAAACAATAGTATAGGGAGAAGGCTGAAATGGAAGATCATAATGAATTTTCAAAGGCAATGTTATTAATCAGTCTTACAATTTTTTGCTGCCTCCAAGTGAAGTATACCATAGTGAACTCCTCACTGAGAATTTTGAACTCGAAAGAGAACACTTAACAGTAACTACTATTTAGTTATAAAGTAGTGTGACGGTTGGGGTTTATCTGTGTGATACATTTTATATAATATGGGAGGACTGTGACTGCTTAAAAGTACTTATTACAGTCTGTTATTTTTGCCACAGGCCCAAGTTTACCCATGCAGCATGAATGTAAAAGAAGAGTTGGAGAAGGGTGTGAATAAAGAGGTAATTTTAGAATTTATATGACTACATAGAAGTTATCTTGCTGAGCTGTGGTGAAAATAATCAGATAGTAATCAATTGTGTGTGTATTCACTTTAGCAGTCCTGTTTTTACTTTAGGGTAAAGATGACAGTGTTACAGTATTACAGTACGCTCCAGGTTGGAAACGAGGAAACAGAAAAAATAAAATATTTTGTTACACTTTACCCATATGGATTTAAACATTATCTTTGAGCAGGTGAAGTAGTTTAGCTTGTGAGTTGTTAGAATTGCTTCTTTACGTTATGAGCACAAGTAGAGCTTTAGTAGATGGAAACTTCTTACACTGTTTCACATTGATAAAAGCCTTCACGTAATTCGGTGTCAAATGGCGTCTCTCTAAACTGGTGAAACAAATCATGAGTGACAGAATCAGTGACCTTTATAAGAAGAAAGATAAACTAAATGAAGAAGCTTACTCTTTGTATCTCTGTATTACTAGAACTTTTAAAGATTATTTTAACTTTCACGTAGACAGTATTTGGCATAGTGTTAATGAGTGGTTACACAATCGTAAGGTTGAAATTCAGTGTAGGCATGATTTTAAACTTCATAAAGTGGAAAATGTTACCCCAAAATCTAATGTCGTTCATGCAAAAAGAACTGTCAATTGTGAACACCAATTTTTCGACAGAGTACTAAACAAAACTTCTATAAGCTTTACCCCTCAAGAAAGCGCCATGGTAGCGAGAGGTTTTAAATACAATCTCATGCCTAATATTAACGATCCCAAAGTGGTAGATCATTTTATTGTTGACCTTAAAGTTGGTCTTGACTCCATAATAACTTAAAAATCCCAACAAAATAGGATAGCTCATGAATGTAGCGCAATTATAGAAAGAGAGGTCAAGTCGGTAAAAAACAGTGATTTAAAACAGAGAGGGGATAACATTATTACTAGTATTAACCGTAAATTAAAAAATAATGAAGCTCTCATCACTAAATCAGACAAAGGAAATTCGGTTGTTGTAGCCTATAAAAGTGAATATATTGCTAAAACTTTGGCTTTTTTCGAAGAAAATGGTATATTTGAAATTGAGCAGGATCACACCCCTACGTTACAAAAGCAAATTAGGGACACGTTAAGAAGAAGTAAACATCTTATGAAAGAGTTTCAAAAGAAAACCTTAATTAATATGAACCCTAGAGCACCTACGCTTAGAAGTCAGTTTAAGGTACACAAAAGTCAACACCCAGTTCGTCCCATCGTTAACGGAATAAAGAGCCCACATCATAAATTAGCGAGATTTTTACACACTAAAATTAAAGAAGCCTTTGTTTTTGGAAACAATTACTCTGTTAAAATTAGTGCTGAGGTAATAAACAAGCTAAAACCGATAGAGATCACTTCTTCCTCTCGTTTGGTCTCTTTTGACGTCATAAGTTTATACACTAATGTTCCAGTGGATATCACTCTTAAGATTATTGAAGGTAACATTCGACAACATAGAACTCTAAGTGAGCTACAGTTATCGGAACTTATGTCACTACTGCAGATTGTACTAGATTACAATTACTTTCAGTTTAATGGAAAAATGTATGAGCAACCATTCGGCTTAGCCATGGGTTGCCTGTTAGCTGGCATCTTAGCTGACATCTTTATGAATGCACTAGAAGAAAATTTCTTCAAAAACAATCCTACGTTAGGCAATAAGATTTCTTTTTATGCTCGTTATGTTGATGATATACTCATACTATTTCAAGGGTGTGACCAAGACCTACAAAAACTGTTTCATGTTTTCAACAGTTTCCACGAGAAAATGAAATTCACAAAAGAGATACAAAATAACGAGAGAGAACTCCATTTTCTTGATTTGAAACTTAAGTTATCGGGTAACACTATTAGCGTCGACATTTTCCCTAAAGAAACTTTTTCTGATAATATTATTCCAGCAGATTCCTGTCATCCTCAAACTTACAAGATCGCCTTTTTTCATTCTGCAGTTCATCGCGCTGTGAGCACACCTTTAGCACAGAATTGTTTTGAAAATGAAATATCTTTATTAAAATCAATAGCTACTAACAATGGATACGACCCTAAATTAATTGACCAAATTGCTAAGAAAAAAACAACTGTAAAATTTTCTACTTTAGGAGATAACAGGGCAAAAAAGTATGAGAGTAATAACTTTATTTCTATTCCATTTTTAGGGAACGTGTCATATAAGATAAGAAGACTTTTACAGAAACAATACGGTTATAGTCTTGCTTTTTCCGTAAATAATAGCCTGAAACGTAGAGTAATTCATAATATTGGAGCACGAGAAGAACTCAGCACTAAGTCCGGTGTATACAAAATTACTTGTAACGACTGCCCAAACTATTACATAGGGCAGACAGGTAGACCCATTAAAGTTAGGTATAAAGAACACATGTTAGGTAAAAATGGGGAAAACGTATATAATTCCACCTTTGCTGAACATCTATGGCTCTTACGGCACACGCCAAGTGAACTGGACGACGTAGAGCTGCTTCATGAAGCTAATAAAGGTTACAAACTAGACTTGCTCAAAGAATTAGAGATTTTCAAGCATCTGTCTCTAAAAGATGGTTTTGTTCTTAATGAACAGGTGCAGCTTCGAAACAAAAATTTTTTAGACAGTTTCAAACCCCTCATTGCCTTAATGTAATATAGTCTGGCTGACTAGTAGTTATTTTCTTGCTTGTTGATGCCGGTGAAATGCGCTTTTCCTGTCTTGTTGGGGTTCTACGTATTGTGATGTTTGTTAGTTATGAATTTCAATGTGTATGTGTGGTTAAATGACTACTATGTTTTATTCATAATGACAGATGGTTTCGTTTTATTATAACATTTTGGTTGTTTCGCTAGTATGTATTTCACTGCCAATGTTACGCGAGACTCTCACGCATTACACTAGTGCCCTCTCTCGTTAGATGTTCCAAGCGCAAGCTTTATCCGTTTGACACTAGGACACAGGTAAATTTGGTTCTATATTTCTATTTTACATAAATGTCTTTAATTGGCCTGATAAGTTTTATTTATTAAGACAGAGTTTGAATTAACACAACGTTTAATAATTTTTGATGCGCTTATGTATGTATTTATGGATTTTAATATGCGCGAGTCTGACACATGCAAGTGCCCTCTCTCGGCGAAACAATCTGCCTTAGTGCTTTCACACTCGTGTCTCAATAGTTCATAGGCGAAGTAACGGTGTTAAACTGTTCGCTTTGATCCTGTGCCCATTACACATGTTGTACAAATGGAGATGATGTTTTAATTACTGACGACGCCTTTGGCATAATTGTTTTATTATTCTCCATTGCATGATGTAATTTTAGTAAGTACTAAAGATTTTGTGCCTGTATTACTTTAGTAATTTCACTGTTACTTAAGCTTCTGTTTCTCACCTTCGTTGATATGGCTTTTCTAATGAATGTGTCTTTCTGTTCAGGAAGTTTTACTTCTGATGAAGGTATATTTATATGTACCGAAACCTTGGTCAAGAATTTTAATAAAAAATTCTATCCTGCAACTGTTTTTGGCTGTCATCCTTTATTGTGAAGAATTTTAACAGTTGCTGCTGCAGCCATGTTTAAAATCTTGAAATTATTCATATGATTTTGAAACGCATCCCTATTGGATTTTGAACATTTTTGAACACATTTTAAGTTGATTTCTGACTGAATCATAAGTTGATTTTTGAATGCGTGCATAGTGTATGTGGTGTCTCATCGCATCTAGAAATAAACTTCCCGTAGACGGGACAGGGCTATACGAGTTGAGCGTACTAAAGCCAAACGGATGTATGCCAATCGCTGTCTGATTGTGTGGTTGATTGGGTTTGTGAATGATCAGTGTTGTTATAATTACTAGCGAAATCCATAGATTCAGACTACCAGAGTGGAAATAAACAACTGTCAGGAATAACAGGTGAGAAAGATTATGTATTATCTTCTCTGTGTATCCAAGGAAATGAAATTTTGACAGAAAATTTTTGGCCATATCGCTACACTAGTAAGGACCAGTAGTACAGTTCTCGTCTAGCAGCCGCTTAAGTTCTATTCAGGAAGTAACGTGGAAAACGTGTTGCACAAAAACTTAAAACGCCTAACTGGAAAATAATTGCGGGATAACCTAACCTGTGATTCTGGCAGGGTTAGAGAAGTTAATCAGCGAACAAATTTTGACAATGGCACGAATAGCTACAAAATTGGTGGTGATAAGATTGTTTGTGGAACGAGGAAGGAGAAGAAATGGGGACAAATTATGGGAGAATAAGACGATCCCAAATTTATATAAACATTTCGTAATACTACTTTTCGGTCTCATGCTTGGGAAACTGGTGCATATGAATGAAAGTGAAACTATTTCCTAACATTAAGTTTTTTTGTTTGTATTAGGCCTAATAGGCATTTGATATTGGTAGATCGTGAATTATATTCTGTAGTGTTATAAAAATGGCCATTGGTGCCAAAACAGTCTTGTTTATTTGGTGTGTGTTGCAAAACTGCTGACATATTAGAAAGGCCTATTTTGTTTTATCTAGCAGACAGTGACAAAATAGATGTAATCAGATCGAGAAACCACTCCAGTCTTGGGTATTATTTTTGTTGACAGCTTTTTCACTATTACATAACGACATTTCGATTTTTCATGTAGCAAAACATTTGACGAACTTTGATGAGGTAATACCGTAGATCCTTTCCAAGAAAGTAAAGCACACCATGTAAAGCTGTAGTG
Source organism: Schistocerca nitens (assembly GCF_023898315.1). Lineage (NCBI taxonomy): Eukaryota > Metazoa > Arthropoda > Insecta > Orthoptera > Acrididae > Schistocerca > Schistocerca nitens. The sequence continues at coordinate 37,090,504 of NC_064624.1, read as the reverse complement.
AGATTAGAGAGAAAAAAATGCTAGAGCTAAGGATTGAAGAAATGCATAATTTCTTGATTAGCTCTTGTCTCTATTGGTTTTATGTATCCTATATTTAATTTTGTCACACAAAACAGCAAGTTATTAGCCAATAGGCAATAAAGAGTTCAGATTTTCTGAAGAGTTCTTGTTCTCCTGATTACAAAAAATCCCATCCGCTATTAATTGTGAGATTTTGTTTTTGGAAAGGGGCAGGCTGTCAAACTGGTTGACTGGGAACAGGCGAGGCCCCACAGGAGATGTCAATTTCCACTGTCCTGAATATAGTTTGATGGCATCCATTACAAAATATACACGTTTCAATTCCACAGAGCGAAATACAGTGATATGCGTTAGAAGAATGATTTATCAAGAGGCGTGGCACTGCACTTTGGCATACTTAAGACCAAATAATATGTCTTACATTTCCTCGAACACACATGTTTTATGTTTCTGACTTTTCAGAAAGATGTGCGCTACAAGATGAACATATTTTTGAAAATTCGATTTTTTTAGTATTGATCCGGTCCGCAAATATCGTAGATCTGGAGCTGATGCGCAGAGCAGTCAGAGTAGAGTTGTAGTGGGTAGTGTCCACGTGATCCGTGTCTACATTTAGTGATTTTGCTGTTTCTCCTTCGTGTACTCTCACGTCAAATGAAAACAAAATGGATGTCTGTGGCCGGGAGCTATCAAGTGAATTAAAATACATTCACATAATTATAGAAGGCTAAAATATGGCATTAGTTTCAGATTTTATTTTATTTCTACCTTTCTGACAGTCAAGCATTAATCGCCTTGTGGAACAATGAAGTTATTTTTGTCTGTTTGCTAAAGAAATTTGGCTTTTATTAACCTTTTCTGCAGTGGCAGTCAATGTATTTGAAACAAAATGTTTAATTCCACAGTGCTGGCTAGTTTCAACTGTTCGCTGCATTTCACGTGCATGTCCCCCCCCCCCCCCCCCCCCTAGCACATATGGCATTATGCCATAATTAAGAACCAAATATGATATAATACAATACTGGTGCTCCAAGAAAATTTACATCGCGAAAACCACACTGAAAAGCTTAATATCAAGTTGAGGTCTACTTCATTGGGAATCTGGACATACGAGTGTGCACTTTAAATGTGCACATTTTAATATGGTTCACGAAATTCCGATGCTCATGGAGTATCTTCTAATGTCTTGTTTCTTTTGTGACATAATGTATGATCTTTCAGTGTTTAACACGTAGGCACATATGGGCTTCCTATGTTATGATAGCTGTGTCGTCTGTTATTTGCGCTGTATGGCAACTGCTGTAACAAACCTATTTCTGACAGGTTGCAGGAAAATATTGCGACTAGTGGTTTGAAAAGCGTTACTTTCAAAGTAAATATCCTTCTATGTAAGTTGAACTATGTGCAAGAATGTGCCACGTATTTATTAAATTAAAGAGCGTTTGACTCATTTAAAAATCAACTCTTTGATGATGAGTCATTTAGAAGAATTTGGAACCCTGAAGATCAGACATTTATCTCATTATTGAAAATTTTACTGGCACATTTGTGTGATGTATCTCAAAGTGCAACACACACTAAAAAGATCAACATTATATGCGAAAGCTTAGCTTCTCTTGCAGCATATTAACCTTAGAGACCAATATTATATGTGACAGCTTTGCTTTTCTTGTAGCAACACCATATATATTAATTTAAACTATTAACTTTCCCTGTTTGTGTGAGCAGGCCGGTGTGGCCGTGCGGTTAAAGGCGCTTCAGTCTGGAACCGCGTGACCGCTCCGGTCGCAGGTTCGAATCCTGCCTCGGGCATGGATGTGTGTGATGTCCTTAGGTTAGTTAGGTTTAAGTAGTTCTAAGTTCTAGGGGACTGATGACCACAGATGTTAAGTCCCATAGTGCTCAGAGCCTGTTTGTGTGTTCGTGCTACTTAACAGTGATGTTGCTGCTGGCTGACTACATCACGTGTCCTATGCTCTGAATATCTGCTGTCATCGGCTGGCGAGATCACGTGACATGAGCTATGACTGGCTTACAAAAGCGCATCGCATTCTTGATTTCAATGATTTGGAAAGTAACATGTGGTGTTTGGTGGAATTCCAATGTATACTTTTGTAATACGAAAATACGCAGCATGCATGTTGCTGCACATGAAAGATATTTCCAAATCTTGTCTTTTTCCCTGAGTTTCGTTTTCTATAGTGCCAGGAAATTCTATGCCCATGTATAAAACCATAACCATTCAAAGGACTGATAAGGGAAAATATACTGTCACTTAACACGGAGAAAGCTTGTTTTCACCTGGGCGAACGTGTATTTTTATCCGTGAAAAATCTGGGAATTTTTTTTCCTTGTCCGCGTATACACCCTGATAAAAGTCCAGGAATACTTTCAATTATTTATTGCACAAGAACAAAACATTGTACAGATATCATACGTATGTCATTTTGAAGAGAAACCCTGAAAGTTCTTTTTTCATGTGTACCGTGCAACGGTTCTTTCGCTTTCTCGTCAGTACGGTACCAGAACGTTTAAATTCTACCACTGTAAAGATGGAAGATCCGCGATTCGGAATGTCAGAACTGTGTAGCAAGTAGCGACAGGCACACTCCAAACCATCGACTCTCGGAGAGTGATTTTAACCGTGTTCAACCTAATGGTAAATTATCAAACTATTTTTCTCCGAATCATACAGTTTGTGGGAAAAGCAGTGAGAATAATTACTTTTGGAAACCTTTTATCAGACAAAGCCTGTTATAACAATAAACTGTTTCGCTTAACAAAACGGCCGCCAGCGCAAATCGGGCACAGTGTCCACACAAAAAGATGAAGTCAGTTTTCGACACTGAATAAATAACTACTTTCACTTACTATGTAACTGAAACACAACCACTTAATTTCCATTTACTTGGGTCACTTGGCAGTAAGTACTATTAATCCCACTTTCTGTTACTTATGGAATTTATCACTATACTTCAGTAATTATTTAAAGAAGACACACACATGTTTCAACAAGGATATAAAAAAAGATTAAAATTATAGCTATTATTCATATGACCAAAACTATTATTTAACACGACTAGATTTCATTTCTTTAGGACTTTTATTTGTTAACATTTAACTAACACCAATATTTGTCTAGCTTTCTTTGACATGGAGAAGCGACACGAACAAATACTGTTAAGATTGTTGCAGTTAAACAACTATGTCACCTTACTTTCAAAAATGCTATTGAAAACTTATCCTCATGGTCTTGCAAAGCGGTGGTTCTTAAACCGATATGTGCAAACTTTAGTATTTAATAATGATTTTCAGAATTTACTACCAAAACAATACTATTGCCAGTAATTTACTATTATTCAAGCTTCAATAAACATCAGCATACTCGGAATAAATTCGTTTAGGTAAGGACCCTACTGATGTAAATGAAATTGGAAAATTATGGTTAAACACAAAGGTACATCTAACACTTATATTCCACTGATTGAAGAAGGATGGTTCATACTGTGATACACTTCTAAATAAAGTACTTTGCCTGTTACTGATGTCGAAGGTGGCATGAGGCGGTGCTGCATAGTAACATTGCACAGGTACGGCTCTTGATGTACATAGCTCTATCTTCCTCCTGGTGGCGACGATAAAATGGCAAATTTCTGAGCTATTAATTTATTGCTGTACTGTGCCAATCATGTAGAACACGTCTGAGCATGTTCACCACTTGCAGGGCAGCTACCGACTGTGTGTGTCACTTGTGCGCCAATTCTCACTCGCGCGCCCCACCACCTTTCCCATTCCACCACAGAACGGAGTTCCGTTCTACCTATGATCCCTACACATTTTCATTTTACACTTCTGCTTACAAAAACCCTAAGTATGAACCATCTACAATTGCATGACAGAACATACATACAAAATTGACATAATTAATTACAGTTGTACTTGAAATATTACATAATTATTTACAAAATATGTTTTAATACGTTTATTCCACCTACATCAAAGAGGTTATTTTTAACAGATAAACTACACTTAACAAAAGCTTACTCTCATTATAGTATTTGCTTAATTTTTCAAAATTATTACGGAACAAAAAATTTAAAATATACAGATTAATGGCAGTATTATATTTACATTGGCATTAAAACTGCCACAGCGTATTTTGGTAATTTGCCGATAGTCGGTGCTAGTCACAAGCATGGTGTGTTGAGGTATGTTGTAGTTTGACAAATGGGAAAGTGAACAGGCATACATGTCGAATATGGGATACAAAGCATCCACACAAATGCATTGAATTTGAGCGTGGTTCCCCAAAGGTAAATATTTTTTGTGCCTTGTCACGTCGAAAACTGTACAGGTCATTCTTCTGTGTCGAAAGCACTGTCACTGGGTGTTCCTACTTGGACATGTTTCAGCAGAATGGGGCTCCACCCCACTTCCATCTTGAAGTTTGTGGGTACCTGAACACGGAGCTGCTGCATTGGTGGATTGGCCGTGCTACAAAAGGGGACAGCTGTTTCATGAAATGGCCTTCCTGATCACCAGACCTCACTCCATGTGAGTCTTTTCTGTGGGAACACATTAAAGATCTGGTGTATGTACCACCTCTACCACGTGATACAGCAGAGGTCCGGGAGAGAGTACGGGAAGTGACTGCCACAGTCGACGATGCCATGCTGGGATGGGTATGGCAAGGTATCAATTACCATACTGACATGTACTGGGTCTCTCATGGTTCGCATATCAAATGTTTGTAAAAAAAAAAAAAAAAAAAAACTTTCACAGTCTCTCTTCAAAGTGCAATATGTATGAGACCTGTACAATGTTTAGTTCTTTTGCAATAAATGATTATTGAAAGTGTTCCCGGACTTTATGTACACCCTGTATGTGACAACCAGGAACTGAAAGAAGGTTTAATTACTCCAGCTGTTAGTAAATCTGAGGTATTTTTGTCTACTGCAGGCTGCAAGTGATAGGATATGCAATAAGGTTTCCAGGCTATTGGCTTGGTATCATGTGTAGGAATCTTGTGGTACATTAAGAAGTTTGACAGAAGTTGTTTCTTTTCTTCAGATGAAGTTGCAAAGTCAGCTAGAATGGGGTACAGTTGACAGTGAGTATATCTAACAAACAAAACATTTATTAGTATGCCTGTATTGATGAGGAAGGTAGACATTCTGCTGTTCATTTTATCTTGCAAACTTACGCTTACCACCTGAGCAATTCCTATCTCTCTTACCGGATTGGCTTTGCAGAAGGGGAGCAAGGAGCAGTGGCAGAACTGCTCCCATTCACATTTCGCGTATTCACATTCCTTCGAGCACCTCATTGACCTACTTGGTTAGCTGACCAGTACTGTAGAGATGGACAGTTTTCTCTCTCGTGTCTGATTTTTCTAAAACAAGCACATGCTGGTGCCAAACACTAAGGAGCCGTGTAACTTTTTGTCATTTGCAACGAGTGCAGCACACTTCGACAACAAATGCACATCAAGTGGGCTTTATCCCAGTGGATGGTTAGACGAATTGTTGCACCTCCTTTGTGAGTTGTGTAGCCTATCTTAGTGTACTCGGTGTACTTCACCTTGTCACGCACCTGTGGGGTCAATCCTGTGAATGAGTGAATCTGCACAACAAGTTTCTGATTTCCTGAGTGGTATCTCATTCCTTTCATTACTTTCTGTTGGTACATATGTTCGACAAGACACAACTCTTGTTCGGTCAGAAAATCACTCGAAATCCTCTCCAGAATTTTGATATTTGATGGAAAGATTGTCCTTACAGTAGCTGACGATATTTATCTCTGTACATATCCTCAAGGCATTCTGCAAGGATGTCAAATGCCTTGGTATTTCTCAGCCCTTCCTTGAATCTACATAAGCGTGAGCCACTCCTTGCAACTTCGTGCTGGTACTGCTGTGAACTTTTCATCAGTCGATGGGGACAGTTTCTCTGTATCCATTACATTTTGTACTACTGTGTCAACGTTTAGACCTAGTTTAGAACCGCCTATGGGAACACAGAAATAGGGAAGTTGGCTAGCTCCAGGCACAGTGTTGTTTCGCAGCATCACATTTAGTAATGCCTCACTAAGGTGCCTTTGCAGATCATCATTTTTCACACGGAGTTGCTCCACCCGTGTTTGCAATATGTTGGATCCATCTCTAGTTGCCTCTGTGACATGGTTGAGGGAATTGCTGTAAACTACACACACACACACACACACACACACACACACACACACACACACACTCACACACAAATTTGATCACAGTCGATGATGTCAGTGGCAGCAATGGTCCAGAGGCATTTCCCCCTACAAGTGAAGCTTGCACATTTAATATGTAGTAATTGGATAGATTAAACAATCCAGTCACCAAGTGATGGCTGGAGAAAGGTTTTACTTATGCAAGCTTTTGAAGCCAGTGGCCCCTCCTTCCAGCATAAAGATTGAATGGGTAGGAAGAGGGGTGAAGGGAAGGGAACTTGAGACGTCTAGGGAAAGGGGTGGGGTTCTGAAAAGTCACCCAGAATGCAAGGTCAGGGGAGACTTAACAGATGGGATGATAAGGAAAGCTTGGTGAATGGATTTTTTAGCTATAAAATTACAGTATACTGCCAGAAATCGATTATTTTGATTGTTACAATTAAATTGTTCATTGACAATTGATTGGGCAGCAATGCAGTGGCGATGCCCGGTGTCAAGGTGGCATCGGGACATCATAATCATGATGTGGCCTTGTGCGACCACGATAGAGGAGGCAGATGAGGTTGAAGGGGTAGCAATACATTTATAATTTGATGGGACGCAACTTCCCATACAAGCAGGATATGTGGACATTGTCAGATATCTGGTGTTGTGCTGAAGACATTTGGTCCTCACAAGGGGAAGGTCTCGGAATGGCCAACCAATTTGAGTCATATTTGGCAGGGTGCTTGTATAAACGTAAAACAGAGGACTGAGATATTTTGGCTCAAGAAGCTCCCCCATCCTTATATTTGAGGAAACCACTCCTAAAGTTCATGACATGCGATTGATTCAAATTTGACAAAATCTATAGGTAATTGAAAATTGGGTGTTTTCATCATTGGGGGAGGGGGGGGGGGATGCTGCATATGCCCATTTCGTAGAATCGAAGAAAGAAACTGAGTATGCCTATAGTAAACACTGTTCAAAAGAACTGCCACTGATGTAGTGATCAAGGCATGTGGCTGAGGGGAAGAGAACATATGTTCAATTTCCAAATGCATTCTGCAGTTTTTTCATTAGTATTTTTGCTGTATTGAATATAGTAGGAATAGGAAAGTCAAAAGGTAATCAGTGAAAAATAATAACATGGTAGGGAAATAAATTTCTTTAATGACTTGGATTAGAAAGAATTATAATTTTGATCCTGGTTGCCCTACAAAGGCTCTTTCACTCACTGTTACATGCCTTCACTTACCTTTGAACATCTACATGGGTGGTACTTGTCGTATAAACATTTGAAGCAAATATGTTTGTGGCACCAAGAACATGTAATGAAAGCAGCTTTTGCACAACTACATCATTCATTCTGAAGATTTGTCAGAAAACTGACTTGGCTTACATTTAAAAATACACTACTGGCCATTAAAATTGCTACACCAAGAAGAAATGCAGATGATAAACGGGTATTCATTGGACAAATATATTATACTAGAACTGACATGTGATTACATTTTCACGCAATTTGGGTGCAGAGATCCTGAGAAATCAGTACCCAGAACAACCACCTCTGGCCATAATAACGGCCTTGATACGCCGGGGCATTGAGTCAAACAGAGCTTGGATAGCGTGTACAGGTGCAGCTGCCCATGCAGCTTCAACACAATACCACAGTTCATCAAGAGTAGCGGCTGGCGTATTGTGACGAGCCAGTTGCTCGGCCACCATTGACCAGACGTTTCCAATTGGCGAAAGTTCTGGAGAATGTGCTACCCAGGGCAGCAGTCGAACATTTTCTGTATCCAGAAAGGCCCGTACAGGACCTGCAACATGCGGCCGTGCATTATCCTGCTGAAATGTAGGGTTTCGTAGGGATCGAATGAAGGGTAGAGCCACGGGTCGTAACACATCTGAAATGTAATGTCTACTGTTCAAAGTGCTGTCAGTGCAAACAAGAGGTGACAGAGACGTGTAACCAATGGCACCCCATACCATCACGCCGGGTGACACGCCAGTATGGCGATGATGAATACACGCTTCCAATATGCATTCACCACGATGTCGCCAAACACGGATGCAACCATCATGATGCTGTAAACAGAACGTGGATTCATCCGAAAAAATGACGTTTTGCCATTCGTGCACCCAGGTTCGTCGTTGAGTAGACCATCGCAGGTGCTCCTGTCTGTGATGCAGCGTCAAGGGTAACCGCAGCCACGGTCTCCAAGCTGATAGTCCACGCTGCTGCAAATGTCGTCGAACTGTTAGTGCAGATGGTTGTTGTCTTGCAAACGTCCCCATCTGTTGAGTCAGGGATAGAGACGTGGCTGCACAATCTGGTTCAGCCATGCGGATAAGATGTCTGTCATCTCGACTGCTAGTGATACGAGGCCATTTGGATCAAGCACAGCGTTCCGTATTACCCTCCTGAACCCACCGATTCCTTATTCTGCTAACAGTCATTGGATCTCGACTAATGCGAACACCAATGTTGCGACACAATAAACCGCTTTCGCTATAGGCTACAATCTGACCTATATTAAAGTCGGAAACGTGATGTACGCATTTCTCCTCCTTACACGAGGCATCACAACAACGTTTCATCAGGCAATGCCGGTCAACTGCTGTTTGTGTATGAGAAATCGGTTGGAAACTTGCCTCATGTCAGCACGTTTTAGTTGTCGCCACCGGCGCCAACCTTGTGTGAATGCTCTAAAGAGCTAATCATTTGCATATCACAGCATATTCATCCTGACGGTTAAATTTCGCATCTGTAGCACGTCATCTTCCTGGTGTAGCAATTTTAATGGCCAGTAGTGTATTTCGTTTTTGGGAATTACACTGAAGTGCCAAAGAAACTGGTATAGGCATGTGTATTAAAATACAGAGAGATGTAAACAGACAGAATATGGCACTTCGGTCATCAGTGCCTGTATAAGATAACAAGTGTCTGCCGCAGTTGTTAGCTCGGTTACTGCTGCTGCAATGGCAGATTATCAAGATTTAAATGAGTTGGAACGTGTTGCTATAGTCGGTGCATTAGTGATGGGACACAGTATCTCTGAGGTAGTGATAAAGTGAGGTTTTTCCATTTGACCATCCCACAAGTGTACCTTGAATATCAGGAATCTGGTAAAACATCAGATCTCTGACATCGCTGTGGCCGGAAAAATATTCTGCAAGAACATGACCAATGACGACAAGAGAATTGTTCAATGTGACAGAAGTGCAACCTTTCCTCAGATTGCCATACATTTCAGTACTGGGCTATCAACAAGTATCAGCATGCAAATCATTCAACGATACATCATCAATATGGACTTTTGGAGCTGAGGCCCACTCGTGTATCCTTGATGACTGCATGACACAAAGCTTTACACCTCGTCTGGATCCGTCAACACCGACATTGGACTGTTGATGACTGGAAACATGTTGCCTGGCCGGATGAGTCTCATTTCAAATTGTATCAAGTGTATAGATGTGTATGGGTATGGAACTGACCTCATGAGTCCATGGACACTGCTTGTCAGCAGGGGACTTGTTCAAGCTGGTGGATGCTCTGTAATGGTGTGGGATGTGCGCAGTTGGACTGATACAGGACCCATGATATGTCTGTATACGACTCTGATAGGGAACACTTATGTAACCATTCTTTCTAGATTACCTGTATCCATTCACGGCCATTGTGCATTCTGAAGAACTTGGGCAATTCCAGCAGGACAATGTGACACCCCACACATCCAGAATTGCTACAGAGTGGCTCCAGAAACACTCTTCTGAGTTTAAACACTTCACTGGTCTCCAACCCACCAGACATGAACATTATTGAGTGTATCTGGGATGCCTTGCAATGTGCTGTTCAGATGATGTCTCCACACCCTTGTGTTCTTACTGATTTATGGACAGCCCTGCAGGATTCATGGTGTCAGTTCCCTCTAGCACTATTTCAGACATCAGTCAAGTCCATGCCATGTCATGTTGCAGCACTTCTGCGTGCTTGTGGGCCCCTACATGATATTAGGCAGGTGTGCCAGTTTCTTTGGATCTCCAGTGTAATTCTAATGCACACCATGCTTGCAACACACCTAAAAAATTGGTGCTGAAAATTGATCATGAATTATGCTATGAATTGTTGTGGAATGTGGATAGTTGTGAAATTCCTGCTGGATTTCCAAATGTACATTGCAGTTTTGAAACCTCAAAATAAAGTTCTGTACCACGGCTCATTGTAAACTAGCATAGCATATTCAGCTGTCTGTGGTCCCTCGTGACATTTGTTTTCATATGAGGCTTCAAATTTTAATTTTTCACCAATCCAAGTTGTTTGAGAAATTTATTTACCTCCTTGTTGTTATTCCTTAATAACTGCCATATTAACCCTCCTATTGTTACTAATTTTAATAAGGAAAAGAAAGATGACAAAAAATCCAGCAGAATGCATTTCAGAATTGAACACAGGTTCTCTGCTCCCCAGCCAGATGCCTTGATTGTTGCATCAGCAGTACTTTCATTGAATAGCATTTACTTTACTGGTACATAAGTGGCAGTTGTAATAGTTTCTTTCGCAAATCCCTAGGAAAAAAGTTTGCTTCTGGACACCACCTATGATGATTAAAAGTGTTCTATTTTCAATTGTATATCGATCTGGTCAGTTTTGAATCAAATTCACATCATGAACTGAACTGTAGGGATGGTGTTCTCAAAACTGATCTTCATTTTATGTTGTATAGAAGCAGGCTGCCAAATATGAGCTGAATTGGTTAACTGCATTTGTGGCCTTCTCCTTGCCCATGTTAAAAATTTGCACATTAGGCTGCTACTTTTGCATTGTTGTGAAGTACTGATCAATTGGTGGTAAAAGGTTTCAAAGAAACCATTGAAGCTATAATAGTGCTTTAATTTGAAAACCTTTTGACAGTGTATGGTTTCTTTAATTGATTACATTTAATGGGTTTCATATAAATGATTTCCTTTTTCTTCTGTGATGCCATTTCGTTTTCATAGTGCTGGAACAGTGATATAAGCCATTTGATACTTCAAAAATAAGCTATTGGAAAGTAATACCAAACTCCTCAAAAATACCATCAAAACTGGCAGAAAGTAATACCAGAATTGACAGAAAACAGCAACAAATAGGCAAAAATAACTCTGATATTGGCCATAAAATATAATGGATTTTTCCTGTCTCTGCTTACTGTTTGTTAGACAGACAGACATTATTTCCACAACATAATACTTATTTCTTTGAGATTGTGTTCTTCGCAGTTGTACACTATTATTTACACCTGATTCTCTTATCTTGAATGTGCTGCCATACAGTGTACGTTTAAGTACTGCGTGTACATAAAATCGAGGAACACTTTCAATTATTTATTGCACAAGAACAAAACATTGTACAGATGCCATACATACTGCATTTCGAAGAGAAACTTTTTGAAAGTTTATTTTTGTCTACAAACATTTGATATGCGAACCATGAGTGATCAGGTAGATGACAATACGGTAATCGAATTCTTGCCTTACCCATCCGAGCATGGCATCGTTGACTGTGGCAGTCACTTCCCGTATTCACTCCCGGAGCTCTGCTACATAATATGGTGGAGGTAGTACATACACAAAAGAGTCACACAGAGTGAGATCTGAAGATTGGGAGGGCCATTTCATGAAACAGATTTCCCCTTCTGTAGCATGGCCGAGCCATCGATGTGACAGCTCCGTGTTCAGGTACCCACGAACTTCACGATGAAAATGGGGTGGAGCCCCATCCTGCTGAAAGATGAACAGAGAGTCCAATCTCATTTGAGGCATCAGCCATTGCTGCAACATGTGCAAGTAGGAATTTCCAGTGACAGTGCTCTTGGCGAAGAAGAATGGCCCATACAATTTTTGACGTGACAAGACACAAAAGAATTTACCTTTGCAGTACAGATTCAGATTCTTTGTTCACCATTGACCACCTGAGGTGAAATAGGCAATTTAAATGGATATCATATAACATTTTCCTTGAATAGTACCTTAAAGCTAAATGAGCTTTGCAAATAGTGCCCATAGATGATAACATACACCATAACATAAGATAAATACATTCACTGACATCACATAATGAAATCCTTAAAAATTAATGTTGATTGATTTTATATTCATAAATTCTGTTACATTGTAAAAAGGATTGATTAGTAACCAATTTAATAGCTTGCTCTTGAAGCTCTTTATGTAATCCGACCGAGAAGAAAATGGAAGTTTATTAAATATTTTTAGACTATTGATTCGATGGGAATTCCCTGTTCTTGTCAGCCTGTGCCTAGGTATGTCTAATTTTGTTTTGCCTCTGGTATTATGGTGGTGCATGTTTTCCCCCATTTCAAAATCTGCTATATTGTTTTTTGCATACAATGCTGAGGCGTATATATAAAGATTAATAATGGTTAATATTTTCAGCTGAATGAAGAGTGGTTGGCAGTGCTCTGATCTACCAGAATTGCTCATTGGCCTTATCACTTTTTTCTGAATTTTTAGAACTTCAGTGATGTGAAGAGAGAGTCCCCATATCAGCAGTCCATACTCTATCTGTGACTGAAAGAGTCCAAAATAAATAACTTTTAAATATTCTTTTGTCACCAGGCTCCTCAGTTTCCACATTAAATACGTATCTCGAGACAATTTTGCGCAGGTATAGTTGATGTGTGTTTCCCACATTAACTTAGTCTACATGCATTCCTAGAATTTTAACTGCTTTCACCTATACCTCTTTTGACAATCCCAGTGTAATCTGTTGGTTTTTATAAGGATTGCAAAGCAGTGTATTTGGTGAGAACCAATTTAGTGCTGCTTCCATACCATCTTGCATCATATCTTGCAGAACTCATATGTTCTCGTGCTGAGCAAGCAAAGTTGTGGCATCAGCATAACCAAATAACAGTAGTGGGGATACAATGAGGTAAATCATTGACTCCAGTTATAAAAAAGAAGGGCCTAAGGACAGAACCTTGTGGCACTCCTGTCTTAACTTCTAGCAATTGTGAGTCTCTGTTTCTGACATAGGCAAACTGCTTCCAATTTTTAGGTATGATTCAATTACTGCCAATGCAGAATCTTGTATGCCATAGAATTTGAGTTTAGCAATTAAGATATAATGAGAAATCCAGTCTAATGCCTTACTTAAATCACATAAAAGAAGTGAGGCTTTATTTTTATTCTCAGTGGCTGTTATTACTTCATTCACAATTGGAAGAACAGTAGTGGTGGTATTTTTTCCATCGCGGAAGCCAAATTGACTATTAGAGAGTAAGTTATGCAACTCAAAGTAGTGGTTCAGTTGGTTATAAATAAGAGATTCAAGCATTTTCGAGAAAATGGGAACTATTGAAACTGGTCGGTAATTTTTGAGATCATGTTTGTCCCCTTTTTTATACACTGGGATAACTTTCGATATTTTTAGAGTTGTAGGATAGACTCCAAACTTTCAACACTTATTAAACAGAGAGGCCAATGGTTCACTAATTATATGCACTGTTTTTTTAATTATGTAATTGGACAACCAAGAGCAGTCCATGCTCTTGGAGTTTGAGAACTTTTCCACTACCTTTGTAATCTCAGTGGGTGCGATTGTCCTCCATTTAAATGTATTATTTTTAGGTTGTTGTTGCTTAAGTAGATCACTTGCATTAGTGGTTGTTGTTTCAATTTTGTTCCTAATATAACTTACAGAGTCCATGAAAAAGTGATTAACTTTATCTGGGTCAAGAGCTATGCGATGTTCATCATTCCTGCAATGCTCTTGTGCAACAGCATTCCATGCAGCTTTGCTCTTATTAGGAGCCCCTTCAATGTATCTTTCGTATGCTGTTCTTTTTACCATTCTAAGCTTAGTTCTGTAGGTTCTCTTACATTCAAGATATGCTTTGTACAAATCATCTTTCTGCTCCGTTCCACCTTTCAGAGAATTTTTATACATGTGGTACAACGATAACATACACTCCTGGAAATGGAAAAAAGAACACATTGACACCGCTGTGTCAGACCCACCATACTTGCTCCGGACACTGCGAGAGGGCTGTACAAGCAATGATCACACGCACGGCACAGCGGACACACCAGGAACCGCGGTGTTGGCCGTCGAATGGCGCTAGCTGCGCAGCATTTGTGCACCGCCGCCGTCAGTGTCAGCCATTTTGCTGTGGCATGCGGAGCTCCATCGCAGTCTTTAACACTGGTAGCATGCCGCGACAGCGTGGACGTGAACCGTATGTGCAGTTGACGGACTTTGAGCGAGAGCGTATAGTGGGCATGCGGGAGGCCGGGTGGACGTACCGCCGAATTGCTCAACACGTGGGGCGTGAGGTCTCCACAGTACATCGATGTTGTCGCCAGTGGTCGGCGGAAGGTGCACGTGCCCGTCGACCTGGGACCGGACCGCAGCGACGCACGGATGCACGCCAAGACCGTAGGATCCTACGCAGTGCCGTAGGGGACCGCACCGCCACTTCCCAGCAAATTAGGGACACTGTTGCTCCTGGGGTATCGGCGAGGACCATTTGCAACCGTCTCCATGAAGCTGGGCTACGGTCCCGCACACCGTTAGGCCGTCTTCCGCTCACGCCCCAACATCGTGCAGCCCGCCTCCAGTGGTATCGCGACAGGCGTGAATGGAGGGACAAATGGAGACATGTCGTCTTCAGCGATGAGAGTCGCTTCTGCCTTGGTGCCAATGATGGTCGTATGCGTGTTTGGCGCCGTGCAGGTGAGCGCCACAATCAGGACTGCATACGACCGAGGCACACAGGGCCAACACCCGGCATCATGGTGTGGGGAGCGATCTCCTACACTGGCCGTACACCACTGGTGATCGTCGAGGGGACACTGAATAGTGCATGGTACATCCAAACCGTCATCGAACCCATCGTTCTACCATTCCTAGACCGGTAAGGGAACTTGCCGTTCCAACAGGACAATGCACGTCCGCATGTATCCCGTGCCACCCAACGTGCTCTAGAAGGTGTAAGTCAACTACCCTGGCCAGCAAGATCTCCGGATCTGTCCCCCATTGAGCATGTTTGGGACTGGATGAAGCGTCGTCTCACGCGGTCTGCACGTCCAGCACGAACGCTGATCCAACTGAGGCGCCAGGTGGAAATGGCATGGCAAGCCGTTCCACAGGACTACATCCAGCATCTCTACGATCGTCTCCATGGGAGAATAGCAGCCTGCATTGCTGCGAAAGGTGGATATACACTGTACTAGTGCCGACATTGTGCATGCTCTGTTGCCTGTGTCTATGTGCCTGTGGTTCTGTCAGTGTGGTCATGTGATGTATCTGACCCCAGGAATGTGTCAATAAAGTTTCCCCTTCCTGGGACAATGAATTCACGGTGTTCTTATTTCAATTTCCAGGAGTGTATTTTCCCTCATATTGGTAAGTTTATCTGTGTACCACTTAATGTTTTTCTTTATAGGTTGGCTTTTAAGATTGATCTTTATAAGAGGAGAACAAGAATACCACAAATTTAAATAATTTTTAAGGAAGTTCTTAAAAGCAGTTTCAGTTTTATTTATTCCCACTTGACAGTTATATATACAGTCCCACTTAATATCTCCGAGTTTCTGAATGAACTGGTTTACTACTTCTTCCTTCTGCCCTCTAACCCTCATTACCTTTTCCTTAGCATTGGCACCTGTGTTTGGGGAATACGCTTAAATTCAGTGCATTTGTGTGGATGCTTCATACCGTAGATTCGACAGTTGTGCCTGTTCACTTTCACAGTACTGTGAAAAGTTACTTGGTCACTAAAAATGAAGTGTTCAACAATGCCATACCCACCCCATTCACTTGTTATCACTGTGAACAAATCTCAGAATGCTTGTCTTTGTCGTTGCCATTGAGCTTCTGCACTAGCTCCAATTTTAATGGTTTCATAGACAGCTTCTGTAGCAGGACTTTCCACACTGTCATTGGAGTAATTTCCAGTTCACAGGATGCATGATGCGCCGATTTCCTAGGACTCCTTATGAATATCTCTCGTAAGTGCTCCACATTCACTGCACTCACACTAGGATGTCCGCTTCTCTTCGCCAGGCACAAGCTACCTGTCATAACGAATTTGTTGTGGCAGTGGTACATGGCCTTTCTTGTTGTTGGCTTCTTACCATACTTGGTTCTAAACATAGGGGGAAAAAAAACTTTCAGTGTTTCTCTTCGATATGACATATGTGTGATATCTGCACAGTGTTTGGTTTCTGTGCAATAAATAATTGAAACTGTTCCTAGACTTTATGTACACCCTGTATTTTTAAATCTCCTGAGTTGCAAACATATAATTGTTATATAAAATATTGATAGAAACTGCTTACCAAGCATCAAGGAAGACATTAACACAGACGAGGAAAACCTAGTCAAGAAAAACATAATTGTTTTTTTGAAACTGGAGTTATATTAATCTTCCAAAAGAGAAAAAAGGAAAGTTACCACTCACTATAAAGCAGAGATGCTAAGTCATAGATAGGCACAACTAAAAGCCTGTCACAAACAAGAAGGTTTGGCCAGTAAGGCCTTAGTGGCCGGAAGCTTCTTATTTGTGACAGTCTTTCTGTTGTGCCTATCTGTGACTCAGCATCTCTACCATACGGTGAGTGGTGACTTGTATTTCCATAATATTGTTATATTCCATCCTGGATTTTCCTTATTTGAAAAGATAAGACAGGTTGGATGAAACAATGCATACTGAGATTAAATAGAAAAAGTTCTCAAGAGTTCCTGGAGCAAGGAGGAGGTGAACAACACAGTAAGAGCACTTGCTTTTCCTTTCATTCTTTCCATTTAATTTCAGTTACTATTCCTGCTTCTGTACTTTCTTCATCGGAAAGAACCTGAAAAATAGCGCTGTTATACTTCACTGTGTATGCCTGTATCTGCAGCTGCTTGGTAAATAAAAATTACATCTAATGCTATTTGACTGCAATTCTGTATGGGGTGTAATTTTTGCTAGCAGAAAAATATTTAATTCCAGTGATACACTATGGCCGACCACTACTTATATTTAGGAGGTGAAATTGCCAGTGCTGCTGATTGTCACTCACAAAATGAGGGGGACTGAGGAAGGGAGATATCTCATAACTTTGTTTGTTCCCCAAGGAGGAAAGATTGATAGCTTGGGGATGATTGGAAGAGGTCCCTCAGACATCAGGAAACTAGTGAATTCGAATTTTCTTTTTTTTTTCCCCCCCCCACACCCAATGCACTTACAAGTGTCCATCAGCAGTACTTGAAATTCCACCTTCTAAAGGTAAGTACTGCCCACCCCATCTATCTCTTTGTAATTTTATACACAGTTCAGTCACATTAATGTGAGCACTGCCTATGTTTTATATCAACATGCAGTAACCACTCACAGAAGGCAGATGCCAGCATTAGCATTGGAGTATATATAAAGTGGGTCGAGGGGTGATGCAGAAAACAGTACAGATGTTGTCGTAATGCTGAAACAGAGCTATTTATCGGACATCATTGGTTTTTGGGCCAAGTGTAGAAGCATTTCCAAAAAGGCTAAGATTGTAAACTGTTTACATGCCACCGTGGTGAAAGTATACTGTGCATGGCGAATTAGTGCCATCCAAAACCAGCATGCAGGCAACTGTGGTGCAAAGACATGTGTGGGTGAATGAATATGCAACTGTTGAGCAACTGACCGGCCAGATGAACCAAGGGGCTACCAACCGTGTCTCCTCAATGACCGTTCAACAAATGTTGATGCATATGGGCCTCTGCATCAATGGTTTGGTTCATGCATGTATTCTGGCTGTTGTCCATCATCGAGAAAGGCAGGAATTTGCATGCCACTGAGTGGCAAAAGATGGCCTTTTCAAATGAATCGTGTTTTATGGTCCATCAGACAGATGGCTTTTGGCATGTATGGCACTGCAACAATTGTTGAAGTGTTCAGGCCGGTGGAGGGGGTTTATGGTGTTGCAAATATTTTTGTGGTTTTCCCTGGGTGATTTCATCATTCTGGAAAGCACAGTGGTTCAACAAAAGTAAGCATCAGTCCTTGGGGACCAGTTCCACTCATACGTGCAATTTATTTTCCCTTGGCAAGATAACGTCTACCAGCAGAACAATGGAGTATGTCACACACTTCGTAGTGTAAGTGTGTAGTACCATGAGCACCAGAGGGAGTTCACTGTGCTCATGCTCCCCTGCCTCCCCCTACCCCCTCCCTGCACCCTCCTCTACCCTAAGGCTGAATTCAAAACCCAGTTGAGAATATGCGGTGACTACTTTGATACTGTTTTTGCCATGAATCTTTGGCCCTCGGCTGTGAAACATAGCACACTTGGCCACGATAGTGGAACTGGAGTGGGTCCACATCCCTGTTGGTACCTTCTGGAACCTCACTGACACTCTCCATGCATGTCCTCACTGTGAAAGATGGCTATTTGGGCTTTTGACAGGTGGTTACAAGTAGTTTTGGACCAAGCAGCTTCCTCAAGTTAATTTTACTGCAGATTGAATACTTGGGCAAATTCCTGTGGTTTTGTTCACAACAATTTTCTTTCTTGTTTTGTTCTAGTGGCAGATTGAAGGATTTGTTCAGAAGTACAAGAGAATGAAAGACAGGGCAGCTCTTTTGAAAGGCAGTTTACATAAGGTAAGGTGGCATAAACCATCTTTTTAAACACAAGAACATGATAATGAAAACCTATCACCATTATGCATTACAGTATGCTATTATACTCCGAAAGATACAAGGTACATCCAAAAAGTTCGATGAATGGTCTCAGAAAATAAAGAAAATGAGAGTTACAAAGTAATCACCATTAGCTACAACACATTTGTGACACTAATTGTAAAGCTATTGAAAACTGTTCATAAACACTTCTTGTGGAATAGTTTTAAGTAACGTGGTCATGCGTTGTTGGATTTATCGCATCATTACAGGAGGTGAGACCGGGTGCTACCAGTGCGATCCGGAGACTGAGCGACAGACATTTCCCTCACCTCCCTCAGATAGAAATTCATGATTGATCAAGACTTTGCTTTTGAAAAAAGCAATTGACATCCTTTAATCTTGGATTTTGACAGAAGACTCTTTTTGGGAGATGGAGAAGACAACAAACATTGTGCCACGGACTGTCACTCGGTCTCAGGATCTTATTGGTAGCACCAGGTCTCATCACCTGCTATGCCACAGATATGCAACGGTGTGTGACCACAGTGCTTTGAGTGATTGCACAAGAAAATTTTTTGACAATTTCCAACAGCTTTACAACTGATGCCAGAAGTGTGTTGTAGCTAACAGTGGTTACTTTGAAGGCCAAGACTTATTTGGTGCATCTATTCTTGTTTGTCTTTTCTGTACAGATCTTTTTGTTTTCGTATAACTGCTGCAATCTACATCCATTTGGCTCTGTGTGCTGTTGTCAAAAATTGTTCTCCCTTTATAATGTTACCCCTGCCCCCTCCCCTCCAACTTCCCTCCATTACAAAATTGAAATGTTTTTCTGGTGACCTCCTCCTTAGTATTCACCAACTGGGAAATCCAAAAGGGAAAGCATTTCTCCTCCAGAATATTGCCCCAAAGGGGATGCCATCATCAAGCCGTATAGTATAGGTGGATTATAGTGATGTGTTGTGTTGATTGTAGCAAAATTGGGAGTTGCACATGCTCCTAATTTAGAAAATTAAAAGTATGTGCTCTGCAACACTTGCCATCAGAATAATTCCTAATATGAATGAAATATTTTCATTTACTTGTGGAATTGTGAATGTTTTCTAAGGCAGTTAATGGGCAATGAAAAATGTCTACACCCAAAATGAGATTATTAAAGAGTTACATGTGTCTTGTCACCCGAGAAATCTCCTATCTTAGCCTTTTTAAGAAAGTGGGGACATTGACCACAACCAAACATTCTCTCTCTTCAATCATAACTTTCTCACAATCAAATGTACCACAACCACAATACAAGAAGAAAATGTGACCCACATTATGATCTGATGAATTTTTCTGTAGTACAGAAATGTGTGAAATAGAACGAGCACTGAAATCTTTTAACTTGCTTGGAAGTAATAAAGATTCCTAAGAGATAATAACACGTTATTTGAAAGTAAGAAGAAGAAAATTTTGTGTAATAATCATATTATTGTCGTAATTAATTTTTAAGGCAGAAAAATTTGGATTGTAGTCTGATTTGTTCAAGTTATGTCTTTCTGGTTTTGTTTGTACATGATTAATAATGCATTCTATGTTGTATAATTCATAAAAAAGTTCTTTAAATTTGAGTAATCCAATGCAATGTTTATGTAATCAGGGAACAGTGTTATATGATTTGTAATAAAGTCTAATTTTATATTTATTTTTGATTGACGTGTATGTAATACTAAATTAAATTTTTTGAGAGAATCCACCTCCAGATACACAAAAGAGATATGTGATGGCACGCGCGCGCGCCCTCCTCCCCCCCCCCCCCCCCCTCACACACACACACACACACACACACACACACACATACACACACACACACACACACACACCACAAAAGCGACTATCATCTCCGCATGCTCAGAGTGATATGTTTATTTCTGGATCTTCAAACCAATCTCACCACTTCTCTTCACCATCATTGTATTTTCCTGCTCCTGTCTCCACCACACATATTTTCTCACATTTTCAGTGGCATAAGTTGCAAGATCCCTTGCCTTTTGATATGCTGAACTGTAAAGTGTCACACAGCATAACAGGAAAGGAGAGACAGTGCTGTCAACATACTATATGTTTACAACTATATGTCTACACCATAAAACAAGGAAGGAAATGAGCAATTCACAAGAATCACAGCCAGTAAAAACATTGCTCCTGATTTGCACTTTTTGTATGACATGATGTGGAGTTGTAAATGGATTTAGTAACTGATCTGCAATTTTATTTGTCCCTCCTACAGCGTTTTAAGCTTTTCACAACTGACACTTGCATTTCTACATGCATGTCAAAGTAGTATTAGTGAATGGAGATAATACAAACAAGAGTTGAGATGCCACAGTTCGAATGTATTAGACTTTTCTGAGGGATGTTCAGTGAGTATCTAAGGAGCTGAAAATTGCATCTCCAGACAAGGATAAGACACAAACTGAAAGCATATTTGTTTCTCAGTATTAACATGATTTTATGTCTATATGAGAAATATGTTGTGTATTAAGGTAGTCTTTGTAGCTGCACTAAGATCCATATAATTTTTCCTATTGTTTCCAACTGTCAAACATTTAAGTAAAACAAAAACCACTAACCATTTGGTCTAGTAATAACAGCGTTTCTGTGTTGATGGGCTGGACTAGTGTGATCCTGTTTTACACCCTTTATTACGAAGTACTAGATGCCACTGAGGCCAACCATTCTCGTACCGGCTGTGTGACAGTGTTCACCCATCGGCCCTGCCAGGTGCCAGGAAAGTGACTACTGTTTGGTGGGCGTAACACTGATCGTTTTCTTGAGAGGTGAAGATTTCATTCTTTTTGTCACCTCTACTAGTTTCAAAACTGTGATAGACATAACAATTAAAATATTATTTTAAATGTAAGATGAATATAAGCTAGCTGTCACGTCATTCCTTTTGTGGCGGCCTTCGTAGCGACAAACACCACCACACTTTTAATAGCGGGCCGACCGGTCCGCTGGAACAGTGAACAGAAAGATGAAAACCCAAACACTCGGATTGAATGAAAGTCGGTACTTATCTTTATTAACGATGATACAGAAACACAGTGGTGAACATTGTGTCTACAGAAATCTGTCTAGTTCGAGCCGGGGCGGCTAGGTCAGCGTCGCCTGACGACAAACAACAACTCTGCTGCGATGTACCCACACTGACTAGCAAGTACACAATGCGGTGGCGAGTATACAAGTGAGCGGCAGAGTCCGGAACTGAACTAGTGCTCGCGACTCCAGCGCTTAAGAAGCCAGAAGCCAGCGGTGGCGCGCGCAGACTTGCGGCGATTTCCTTTATCGCTGGCGCTGCTTATGCGGACGGCGTCCGGACTTGGATGCTGCCAACCTTTTGGCAGCGGGCTCGGGTGGCATTACTGGCTAGGATATAACAATTCCTACTTTCTGTTTATAGTCCCCGTACATTAATACCAACAACTAAAAATGTTGACAGTGAATAGTGATCCTTTACTGCTGCAGGTGAGTGATAAAAAAATTAAAGTTTTTATCTAAATAATTAATGACAATTATATGATAGAATGTTCAGATGTAATACAAACACGTATGATGATCTGAAGCAACAACTCAGAGCACAGTTTGTGAACAGTTAACAATATAGATCAACAAAAGCAAAAGTCAGTTGTTCATATCCTGTCCTTATCATTCTTATGTTACTTTGCCACATATTGCCCACTGTGTGTATGCTACTACAAAGAAAAATGCATTTATGGCCTTAATGTGCTGAATTGAAAGCAAATACTGCAAAGACATTATTTTGATCATGTATTATTTAGAATCTTGAAAAAATCTGATTAGAAAGAAAAGAAACAGAACTGTGTAGCACAAAAAGAATTGCTTGAAGCCTCTGCTCACAAATGGCTAATGACTTTCATTTCCTATTTTTTGATAATGACACAGAAACTAAATTTTGTTTGTGACACAGTTTCCAGTTGCTGTGACAACCATCTGGGGACATTGCTTAGCTGCAACTTTGTATTCTGCATTTGCTCTCTCATTGACAGAAGATCGCACTATTAGTGAACAATTCTGTGGAAAGTTGTCCTGTAATGTATGCCAAAATAAATACTATAATTGATTTTGAGTATCTATTCCTTGAAGTCAAATTGATGACCACTCTCAGATCTTTGATAAATGTTTATTACCGGTGAAAAAAAAACCACAATCCGAAACAGTAGTGTGACAGTGTTGATGTAAACACAGAGCATTTCATCAGATGAAGAGTGACGTATTAACATAACCACAGTATTCCTGCTGCATACAGTTTGATACATCCAGTTTCCAGGAATGTAACCCATGTACACTGTCTTTCATAATGTTGACACAATTACACAACCCATATGCTGCCTACTGAATGTTTCCAAAAAGTTAAAGGTAATGCATGTCACTGCAAAGACTGTAGAAAAAGAAACGGAAGATGTTAATGAAGATGTTAGGTGGACTGACTTTTGATAATATGAATGCAGATAGGTTAATCATGTGAGAGATTGCCACTGACTGACTACTTTGTGTAGGATTGGTCTTATAAAGGGTGATGTAAAAATTTTTGCTGCATTCGGAATCCTGTAATTATTTGAAAATGACTAGGTTAAGATTTACTACTTTGGATGGGCTGTATACTCAGACCAAAATTGGGTTTATGAAATATGTTGTGGATTATTACATTAGAAAAATTCATGCAACCACTTTATTCATCCATGTTAGGAACACCCTAGCTAAAAGTTTGGCAGTCATATTTCAATGTATAATGCCTTATGTTAATTTTATTAAGTTTTTAATTAATTACTTTACATATTAATAAAGGATGCCATTCAGTCCACAAAAATAATGTCTATGATAATACATAGGTGATCTTCAGAAGTAAACAGTGTGCCTGGTTCCAAACTTTAAGTATGTATATATTTTAATTGAATTATTTTCCAGTGAATTAAAATATCTTCTCACAGAGACTGGAATGAGTGCTTTCCGGTGAGTGGTGTCACTGCTTCAGATTATTCCACTCAGCTTATTCTAAATTTCCTATCTCGTATAATAGTGAAGTTTTCAGATGATAACTTTTAATTAGTACAGTACCATGCACCACAGCATCATCAGCAAACAACCCCAGATTGCTGCCCATCCTGTCCTCTAAATCATTCCCCCCTGCGGGTTCGGGGTTTAGAATAGGCCCGCGGAATTCCTGCCTGTCGTAAGAGGCGACTAAAAGGAGTCTCAAATGTTTCGGCCTTATGTGATGGTCCCCTCTCGGGTTTGACCTCCATCTTTCTAAATTATTCCGAAGAGCTAGCCAATTGGGGATGGGCGCCTTACATGGTCCACTGTATCCGTCGTGCATTGCAACCTTTCGCCGGCATTTTCGTCGTTGCAATGGTGTCCCGCTCGTTTTCCATCTCTTGGGTACGATTACCACGCTGCACTATGCAGTGTTGCTTTTAACTGCGACGACGACCTTTCTTGCACCTAAGATCCAGCACGGTAGCCAGTCCGTTGTGGTGGGGCCGCCATGTACCCTCTTGGTTGTAGCCCCCTGACAACACAGGGATCGCTCTACTGATGCCTGCGCCGTTAACTCCCCACGTATGCCAAGGAGTGGGTGCCCATCTACCTGGGGCATCGGGACTCCCGGCAATGGCCGTCCTGCCAGGTGGCTATTGCTGCGGCTGGGTGGCGCCCGTGGGGAGGGCCCTTGGTCGGAGTAGGTGGCATCAGGGCGGATGACCCGCAATGAAGCGTGGTACATCATCTCTCGCTGGTGGGCCTCCACCAGCAGTCTCTAAGCGATCGAGGTCTAACCTCAACGGGAAAAAATTTGATCAGAGATCGTTTCCCTCCCTAGCTACTCCATGGGAGGAACGTCTTGCTAAAGAAGGCGGTGGAGAATATTCACCCCGGTACCTCGTGTGTACGCGGGTTGATGGAGAATCGTTCATGTCGACCAAGCCCCAGTTTTTTGTGGAGCATTTAGAGGACAAGTTCGGGGAGGTGGAGGGCTTGTCCAAGATGCGCTCTGGTTCTGTGCTCATCAAAACGGCATTCTCTGCCCAGTCACGGAGGTTGCTCAATTGTGACAAGTTGGGGGATGTTTCCGTTAGCATCACGCCGCATAAGAGTCTCAACATGGTCCAGGGTATTATATTCCACAGGGATCTTCTTCTGCAGTCCGACGATGAATTACGCGCCAACCTCGAACGACGAGGTGTTCACTTCGTCCGGCGCGTCCATCGGGGTCTGAGGGATAATCAGGTAGCCACCGGTGCCTTCATCTTGGCCTTTGAAGGTGATGTATTACCCGAAAAGGTCAAGGTGATGGTTTACCGTTGTGATGTGAAGCCATATATCCCTCCACCAATGCGGTGTTTTAAACGCTGGAAGTTCGGGCACATGTCATCTCGCTGTACTTCCAGCCTCATGTGTCGGGATTGTGGACGTCCTTCGCATCCCGATACTCCATGTGCCCCGCCTCCTATCTGTGTTAACTGCGGAGAACACCATTCCCCCTGCTCGCCGGACTGTAGGATATTGCAGAAAGAAAGGAAGATAATGGAATATAAGACCTTGGACCGCCTGACCTATCCCGAGGCTAGACGGAAATATGAGAGACTCCGTCCTGTCGCAATGACGTCCACCTACGCCGCTGCTGCAACGACGGTTCTCCCGTCATCACGAATCGGCTCTAAGATCGGTCAGCATCCACCAGCCCCCTTGCTTGTGGGGGGCACTTCACAACCTATTGCTCCTGCTCCATCTACTTCGGGAGCAACACCCCCCCACCGATCGGGGACTTCAGTTCCCCCTTCACAGCCGGAGAAGCGTCCGCCTTCTTCGGCTACCCTCGCAAGGAAGGGGTCCCTTGGGGACCTCCCTTCGGAAGTTCCGACCAGCGGCACAGCAGACACCGGCAAGTGGCTCAAACAACCACCAGTCCCTGGTCGTAGGGCCTCCCGGTCGTCCTCCGTCCCTGAGACTGACCCTGTGAAGCCCTCTAAGCCCTCCAAGCCTGACCCACCGAAGGCACAACGGGAGAAACAGAAACAGAACCAGAAGAAAGTCCCCAAGAATACCAACATTGCGGTGGCACCCGTCCCACCGCTTACTACAAGCTCCGCCTCAGAGGACGAGGTGGAGATTCTGGCGTCCGCTGAGGACATGGATCTCGCCAGTCCCTCGGACGCACTAGATGGCTGTTGTCCAGGTGGTGACTCAGTAGCAGCAGTGGCCCTGGAGGCGTAATCTGCCTCCCCAGTCCCTTCAAGCCTTTCCCATCCATGGCTAATACCATCCTCCAATGGAACTGCAGCGGTTTCTTCCGCCATCTAGCTGAGCTCCGCCAACTTATCAGCCTACATCCTTTCCTTTGCATTGCTCTGCAGGAAACTTGGTTTCCAGCAATGCGAACCCCCGCCCTCTGTGGCTATCGGGGTTATTTTAAGAACCGGGCAGCTTATGAAAGGGTGTCTGGTGGCGTCTGCATATATGTCCTTCACACTCTGCACAGCGAGTCTGTCTATCTCCAGACGCCTTTAGAGGCTGTCGCTGTACGGGTGTGGATGCCACAGGCTCTTACCATCTGCAGTATTTACCTTCCACCGGATGGTGCTGTCAGGCAGCACGTCCTGGCTGCTCTGATAGCCCAGCTGCCGCCACCTTTCTTGTTGCTGGGCGATTTCAATGCCCACAACCCTCTATGGGGTGGGACAGTCTCCGATGACCGCAGTCGTGCCGTGGAGCATTTGTTGGCTCAGCTCGACCTTAGCCTCTTGAACACCGGTGCTCCCACGCATTTCAGTGTGACCCATGGCTCGTTCTCGGCCATCAATCTCTCTCTTTGCACCCCCGGACTTGTCCCATCCCTCCACTGGAGAGTGCATCCTGACCTGTGTGGTAGTGACCATTTTCCCATCTATTTGTCACTGCCCCAGTGTCATTCTTCTGGGCGCCTGCCCCGCTGGGCTCTCCACAGGGCTGACTGGCCGCGTTTTACTTCTGCGGCAACCGTTGAGTCTCCCCCGCAGGGTGACATTGACGAGGTGGTATGTGTCTTCACTACGTCCATCATTTCGGCGGCCGAGGCTGCCATCCCCCGCTCTACTGGACTCCCTCGGAGGAAGGCTGTACCCTGGTGGTCGCCGGAGATTGCTGAGGCTATTCGCGACCGTACATCTACATCTACATCCATACTCCGCAAGCCACCAGACGGTGTGTGGCGGAGGGTACGTAGGCGGGCCCTCCAGCGTCATAGGCGGCACCCGTCTCTCGAGACCTTCATCGCGTTTAAGAGGCTCCGTGCCTTCGCCCGTCGTCTTATTACACGGTGTAAGCAGGAGTGCTGGGAGCGGTATGTCTCATCCTTGGGCTCCCGTGTCTCCCCCTCGCTGGTGTGGTCCCGGATACGGCGGATTTATGGACACCAGACCCCTATGGGTGTCCCTGGGATCTCCTTGGACGGCGCTGTCTGCACGGACGCTGCCGCCATTGCTGAACACCTTGCTGCGCACTTTGCTAAGAGCTCTGCGACTGCAAGTTATCCCCCCGCCTTTCGCTCTCTCAAGGAGCGAGCCGAGCGGACGCCGTTATCGTTCCACACGCGTCGTTCTGAGGAATACAATGCTCCTTTCAGTGAGCGGGAATTCCTCGCTGCCCTCGCCGATTGCCCTGATACAGCACCAGGACCAGACTGTATACACGCGCAGATGCTGAAGCATCTTTCCAGGGACTGCCAGCGACACATCCTCACCATCTTCAACCGCATTTGGAGCGAGGGCGTGTTCCCGTCGCAATGGCGTGAGGGTCTTATTGTCCCCATCTTGAAGCCCGGTGCGGACCCACTGGCGGTGGACAGCTATCGTCCCATTACCCTCACCAACGTTTTGTGCAAATTGCTCGAACGTATGGTGGGGTGGCGTTTGTGTTGGGTCCGTGAGTCGCGCGGTCTCCTCACTCCATCCCAGGGTGGCTTCCGTCGGGGCCGGTCTGCAGCGGACAATTTGGTGCGGCTGGAATCTGCTATCCGTACGGCCTTTGCCCGACGTCAGCATCTCGTTGCCGTATTCTTCGATCTGCGGAAGGCGTATGACACCACATGGAGGCATCACATCCTTGCTACATTGGATGAGTGGGGTCTTCGTGGTCGGCTCCTGGCTTTTCTTCAAACCTTTCTATTGCACCGCTCTTTCCGGGTACAAGTCGGTGCCGCCTCTAGTTCATCCTATACACAGGAGAATGGGGTCCCGCAGGGCTCGGTGTTGAGCGTCTCGTTATTTCTAGTGGCCATTAATGGTCTGGCTGCAGCCGTGGGGTCGTCGGTGTCTCCTTCTTTGTATGCCGACGACTTCTGCATCTCCTTTAGCTCCACGACTACGGGAGTCGCCGAACGCAGGCTGCAAGTAGCCGTTCGCAAGGCAGAAACGTGGGCTCTGACTCACGATTTTCAGTTCTCTGCAGCCAAGACTCGAGTTATGCACTTCTGCAGGCGTCGGACGGTCCACCCTCATCCTGAACTTTACCTCGACGGCCACCTGCTTGAAGTGGTGGACACTTGCCGCTTCTTGGGACTCGTGTTTGATGCCCAGCTCACATGGGTTCCTCATATTACTCAGCTGAAGCAAAAGTGCTGGCGGCACCTCAACGCCCTCCGCTGCCTCAGCCACACATCTTGGGGTGCGGATCGCCGCGCGCTGTTGCTATTGTACAGAGGCCTTGTGCAGTCCAGGCTTGATTATGGGAGCCTGGCCTATGGGTCTGCATCACCCTCAGTGTTGAAGTTGTTAGACCCCATACATCACTGTGGGGTTCGGCTTGCAACTGGCGCTTTCCGTACGAGCCCCGTGGATAGTCTACTGGTGGAGGCCGGGGTTCCCCCGCTGTGGATTCGCCGCCATCGACTGCTCGCCGACTATGCTGTCCACGTGCATTGCTCGCCCGGCCATCCCAATCATCGCCTGCTTTTCCCTGCCATGGTCCTCCATCTGCCCGAACGGCGACCTAGGTCTGGGCTTTCTGTAGCTGTCCGCGTCCAGTCCCTGCTGTCCGAACTGGGGTCATTCCCTCTTCTGCCTCCCTTCCGGGTCCGTGCACCTACGCCTCCCTGGTGCTTGTCCCGTCCGTCCGTCCGTCTGGACTTGGCACAGGGACCCAAGGACTCGGTTCCGCCTGTGGCCCTCCGTCGCCGTTTTCTTGCGCTCCTCGCCTCATTTTCGGACTGTGAGACTGTCTACACCGATGGTTCCCTGGTTGATGGTCGCACTGCCTACGCTTTTGCTCACGCTGCCCATGTTGAACAGCGCTCCTTTCCGGCTGGCTGCAGTATTTTTACTGCAGAGCTGGTAGCCATATCGCGCGCTCTTGAGCATATGCGTTCCTGCTCAGGTACGTCCATTGTCATCTGCAGCGACTCCCTGAGCAGCCTCCAGGCCATCGACCGCTGCTATCCCTCATCTCCTCTGGTGTCCTCTGTTCAGGAGTCTGTTTCCACCATTACCCGCTCTGGACGTTCGGTGGTCTTTGTTTGGACGCCAGGTCACGTTGGCATCCCGGGGAACGAACGTGTCGACAGGTTGGCCAAAGGGGCGATCGACGCCCCAGCTTTGGAGATCGGCCTCCCAGCTCGAGATCAGCAGTTGGTGTTGCGCCGTAAGGTGCTTGGGATGTGGGCTGCTGAGTGGCGTGGCCTGACATCCCCGAATAAACTGCGGGCTGTTAAGGTGACGACCGATGTGTGGCGCTCCTCCCTGCGGGCTTCTCGCAGGGACTCTGTAATCCTGTGTCGGCTGCGCATCGGCCATACCTACCTGACGCACGGCCATCTTTTGCGTCAGGAGGATCCCCCCCCTGTGTCAGTGTGGGTCCCGGCTGACGGTCGCCCACATTTTATTGGAGTGTCCCCGACTGTGCACTCTCCGGCGGACTTTTAATCTCCCGGGCACTTTGCCTTTGATTTTATGCGACGATGCCTCCATGGCTGACAATGTTTTAAATTTTATCCGTGGTAGTCCTTTTTA
Organism: Schistocerca nitens; assembly: GCF_023898315.1. NCBI lineage: Eukaryota > Metazoa > Arthropoda > Insecta > Orthoptera > Acrididae > Schistocerca > Schistocerca nitens. Next base: position 37,060,596 of record NC_064624.1, on the reverse strand, counting down.
TGGTTCTATTTAGGGAGGTCCTGCACCTTTCCCACTCTGTGTCTTTTGTCCTCGCGTCTCTCCAAATTTGTTGCTGTTTTGGTGTATAGTCTGCTGGTTGACTCTTTCCCTTTTTTTTGTCTCGCGGTCAGTCAACTAGTTTCCGGCCATCTTCTTTTCTTCTGTTTATTTCTGTCTGGTGTTTGTCTGTCCTCTTCTTGTCTGTAGTGTTGGTTGCTGCATTTGTGTTCTTTTAGTGCCTGGGGGGAGTCTCCTTCCCCTTGGGGTTTTACCTGCTTCGTGACCCTGTCTCGCCTGTTTTTGGAATGGGGGACTGATGACCTTAGCTGTTTAGTCCCCCTTAAACATCCCAACACCACCACCACCTCTAAATCATTTATCTGTATATAGAGAACAACAGTGATCTTATCACACGTACCTGGAGCACTCCTGATGATACCATTGTCCCTGATACTGGGTTCTATTACTTAAGAAGTCTTCGAGCAATTCACATATCTGTGAACTTATTCCATTTGCTTGTACCTTCGTTCAGAGCCTGCAGTGGGGCACCAGTCAAATGTGTTTCAGAAATCTATGGACTCTGCCTGTTGCCCTTCATATATAGTTCACAGTATATCATGTGAGAAAAGGTTGATCTGAGTTTCACACAAGCAATGCTCTCTTAAGCTGATTTGTGGACATAATCTTCTCAGTCTCAAGAAAATTTATTATATTCAGACTGGGAATATGTTCAAGGATTCTGCAACAAACTGAAGTTACTGATATTCGTCTGTAATTTTGCAGGCGTGTTCCTTTACCCTTCTGCCACTTGGGACTTTGTGCTGGATGAGAGATTCACAATAAATGCAAGCTAAATAAGGGATAATGCTGTGGAGTATTCTTTGTAAAACCAAATTGGGAGTTCATCCGGACCTAGTGCCTTATTTGCTTTTAAATCTTTCAGTTGTTTCTCTGTGCCAGGAGCCTGTCCGATGGTCATATGACTGTATATTTATATGATTTTGCTGCGTGAATGATTTCTTGGATATGAAATTTAAAACTTTGGCTTTTGTTTTGCTGTCTTCAACTGCCACACCCAACTATTCAACAAGGGACTGAGCAGAAGCATAAGACACACTTAGGGATTTTACATAGGACCAGAATTTTCTCAGATTCTCTGCAAGATATTTTGCTAAGGTATCACGGTGGTAGTTGTTGTATGCTTTGCGCATAGATCTTTTCGCAAACATATGAATCTCTATTAACCTTTTGTTGTTGTCATTTTTGCGGTCTCTTTCGAACTGAGGGTGCAATAACCTCTGCTTCCTCAGCATCTTCCAAATTTCATTATTAAACCATGGAGAGGCTTTTCCATCCTTTATCCACTTACAAGGTGCATAACTCTCCAGACCGTGATTTACAATCTGTTTAAACTTTACCTGTAACTCCTCTATTTGCATCTTACTGGAACTAAGTGACGTTAATTCGCTAGCCAAGTGAGATGCTAACAACTGCTTATCTACTCTTATCTACAAGAAACACTCTCCTAGCCTTCTTACTTGATGTAATATCTTTCATAACCGTGGTTAATTGCTAGTTATGATTGCTAATCCCCATTTCTATACTGATATTGTCAGTAAGATCTGGCATGTTTGTAGCTACCAGATCTAAGATATTTCCATTGCATATGGGCTGCCAAGCTAACTGCTCAAAAGAGTTTTCAGAAAATGTTTTCAAAATTATTTTGGCCGTCTGTCTGTCAGTATCCTCTGCAATGAATCCATAGATATACCAGTCGATACTCAATAGGTGAAAGTCACCTCCAACTAGTATTGCATGGTCTGGGAATTTATGCGCAACTGGCTGTGGTCTTTCTTTGAAGATTTAAGAACTGTCACAGTGGAATCGGGTCACCACTAAAAACATCCATCTGTTATACGGGACCAGATAACTTCACTGTAGCATTCCACTTCAACCTCAATAGAGGTAATATTTTTGTCAGCTGCAGTAAACACTCCCCCTGCCTTGGAGTCTAATCTGTCTTTACGACATATGTTCCCTGACTTTCTAAATCTCTCAGATCTTTCCACTTTAGGTTGCAGTGAGTTGTGGGTCTCAAGAATATTTTGAGCATGAGAGTTTTCCTGTAGGGCAGGAAATTCAAGAAATTTGGTTATGAATTCTTTGACGGTTTACTGATAAAATTTTGACAGTCGAAGTTTCTTTAGATCTAAAGTGGTCTGACATCCTTTGCTGTGTATTGACTGGGGAGTGTTCTTCAGAGTACTTCAAACTACTGTCTAGTCTAAAAAACCCTCATGTGCACTTCATAAGCACTCTGCTACCTGAGTAGCTGCTTCCTTCATGTAGTCCACCCCCTGACCTGACAATGGGAGTCTTACAAATCCCCACCAGATAATGGAAGTCTAGAAATCTGCAGTCAAGACAATCACAGAATCAACGAAGCCTTTGGTTGAGACCCTCCACTCGGCTCCAAACCAAAGGACCCAATCACCCCTGGGAACAATGCAGCAAATTGCGAGCTCTGCCTGCACCCCACACTGAGGCTAGCAGTCTTCACCACCACCACCACTTCCTCCTCCTCCTCCCCCTCCCCCCCCCTCCCCTGCCACCTGTATGAACTGAGGATGGTGACAGAAATCATTGGTGCCGATGTGAGCCACAACTTGCAGACTACTGCACCCTGCATGCTCGATAGCTGCAGGCAGAGCAGCCTCCACATCTTGGATGAGGCTCACCGAGACACTACCGAATGCACATTGTCTTTCTTTCCAGCCCTGAACAGTGTCTGTCTAAGGGGCTCCACAACACACCTAATTTTGGAGTTCCCAATAACTAGTAAACCCCTCCTCCTGTGTGCCTGCCCATATCCTACTGAAGCAGCAGCCACATATTTACTTAAAGGGTGAATGGGTGAGTCCAAGCGACCAGTCTCCTCATTGGCTCTCCGCCTTGACTGATGCAAATGCATTACCTCCCTATACTCACCCTGCGGTGAGGGTGAATCCACCGCATCATGTACACTAGGAGGTGCCTGGTTAGCAGAGCCCATGGGCAGAACAAGTGACACCTGAAGTGTCCCACACAACATGCCAGATTCTCCACTACCACTGTACCCTGAGGCAGCAGTCTGAAGGTGACCGATTGTAGCCAGAAGCGCCTCAAGCTGTTCGCGGACCACAGCCAACTCCTCGTGCATCCACATACAGGATGCACACACCCTAATCATCCTAGTAAGACCAACTGAGAAGCAAACTATAAAAGCAGATAGAATCCCAGATACACAACTTGTTACCCTCCTGATGTGTCACAAATGGGTATTGATGCATTAATTAGCTAGCTGTTCAGTGAGAAATTCTGTGCTACAGGCTGAAGGATTTTTTTTCTTACAAAAATGTGAAATTAAACCTTTTAAATAGAGCAGCATATGCTAAATTTAGTAAATGTACTACAAGTAAAAGAAGGAAATTCATGAAGACTTAACTTATTGCACTGTACGATGACTGGTATTTTGTTGTATTAATAATAAATGAAAAAAGGAAATGGCATGACAACTGGCTTTTATTCATCTTATATTGAAATTAAGATTTTAATTGTTAAAAATCAGATAGTGTTGAAACTAGCGAGGGCAAAAATAAGAATGAAACCTTCACTTTCAAGGAAATGTCAGTGTTCTGCCACAGCATCAGTTGTGACCTTCGTAGCACCCAACAGACCTGGTGGGCAGAGACTGGTATGCAACCAGTCCAAAAATTATTGGCGTCAGTGGCCTCCAGTGCATTAAAATACTCTGGGAAAAATAAAACTTCAAATCAGTTACTAAATCAGTTTGTGAATTCCACATTATGTCACACATAAATACGTCCATCCTGAGGAATATTTTTACTGCCGTGATGCTTGTAGATGACTATTTTCATTCTTTGTTTTATGGTAGAAGAAAATGAACCTTTCTGTTAAGCCACTGACTTTAATTGAAATTAGTCTTATGTTAACTCCTAATTCAGGTCAGTTAGTATCTCACTTTTTGTTTGCTATAGGCTACAGTATGGACTCGTGTGAATTGGTAGTATATTGGCAGCACTGTGTCTTCTTACCTTTTATGCTGTGTGACAGGCTTAACAGTGCATCATAACGAAAAGGCAAGATACTGACCATGCCCAACCCATTTACAACTGCTGCCTGCTTCACTCATACCTACATACCAACATGCATCTCACACTGTTATTGTATTATTATTTATTTCTATTCCTGTCTTCATTTTAATCTCATCCAGTTTTCTTATTGGTCTTATTTACATCTTGATGTCTTACTACTGTGCTTCATGTAGCTTTATCCTTCCTTCGCTATACTTAATCTGGTTTTGTCTTTTTCCAGTTTTCAGAATATTCCCATATGTTTTAATGCTATGTTACTATTTTTTTTCTCTACAAATTTTTTTTGTTCCTTCCATCTGTTTAAATACAGAAAAGTTCCCCTACCCCTATACCGAACCCACTCCCACATAACTGTTTCTGTGTTGCTGCTTAGTTTGTGGAATTGCTCCCAAATAGCTTTCCACAGTGATTCTATGTTATAATTCTGTCATTCCACAGCCCTCACCAACTCAGCCCTACACAATATATAACTAAGTCCTAAACATTTTGTCACTACCTCATCACTGCCTGTAAAATATTTCCACTCTGCTGTACCAATTACCACATCACATTGCCAAATTTGAAACCCACGTACTGCAGGAACAAGAGCAGCATGCACAGTGCCACCTTAAAAACTGTAAAGTCTATTCACTTTGTACACTTATATTGGACTACCACAATCCAGCACCACTACAAAAACCTCTGTCAAACCTCCTTTACATCAGTTAATAGATGTCTGACCCCATCTTGCAGAACTACAGAGAACTACATATGCTACAATCTCACAAGCTCCCGCCCACCATCCTACTGAACCCAGCACCTAAACAGTCCTGTAACATAGTAGTGAACCTCTCCTCCAAAAGACTCATTTCAAAGGGGCTTATCCTTTGCCACATTCACAAATTCAGTCATTCTGAGCTTGTTAAAGACCTCCTCCCTAAAGTGGAAACACTTTTTTGCTACCAACTCAAAACTAGTACTGAACCCAGCCTTACTTGGTATACTCTTCTATCTAACTGTGATGCTACAATACATCCCTCCCCTCCACCTTCACTCCCCCCACCCCACTTCCTGGATCATCCTGTAACCTCAATTCTTGTCTCACCATCATTTCTCCGAACTCACATACGCAGAGAGAAGCACAGTCTGGTGCTTAAAAACTGATTTCCACCTTAAAATCACTTCTAACGGAATACATTTCTGAATAAATAAAGAATATTGTTTGTGACTGCAGCGCACTTTCTGCTCCACCTGTACAGTCCTTGTTAGGGTGTGGAGTACATGGACAGTTTGATAATTGCCTCATTCCATTTCAAGTGTAACGGGAGTCTCTGCTGGACCATTTGTGAATATAATGAAATTTTATTGGAAGGTTCCACAATGTCTTGAATGGACATGTACTAATATTCAGCTCCATATCTCCTTTGGTTCATTTCTACAACCTCTCGTGAATAGGGTTCCCGAGTTTGCACCACCTACACACGTGCCAAAGTGTGAACTTTGGATAACTTTTGTGAAAGGTACTTTCAGTTTACAAGCCCTTGCTTTTGTACACTTAAACAACTTTTTGTGCTGAATTAGAAGACATTATCATTGACATTTTTAAATGCAAACTGTAAGAGCCGTAAGACTACAAAATGACAGAAAATTCATTGTGTGACTTTGAGAGCCCATCTTTAACCAGTCACAATTCACAATTTAATCAACAGATTTGGTCAACAACTGTGCTGTCTTCTTGTGCTTTTTGTTCGATAGCCTTGGGCCTTTTCTGTCAAATTATATGCTCCTACCAATTTGGTGTAAATGTTATGGGTGCCAAATTTGTGTAGGTTTTGGAGTCTGTATCTCAACTGTATGTTCTTTAAACTTTATAATCTTTCTGTATCTAAAAAGAGAAGCCTTTCAACTTCAGAGGCACTGTAGTTTAATTTTTGACTCTTGCCTACTTATGACTGAAAAAAAAAAATTGCTCACAGTTATTACTTTTCACACACATTTTTATGCTCAAGCATGATTTTAATGAATAAACAGAAAGAAAAATCAGTGAAACCTTTTTTCTGTCCATAAAAATACAAGTGTAGTTATGTACGAATCAACTTCAAGCAATAAGCAGCAATAAAGCAAATGAAAATTCAGAATGTTAGAACTCTAAACACAGCTGGAATAATTCTTTTTCACATCAGAATGAATAAATTGCTATTACTGTCTTGTTCATATTCTGAGTAAATATATTGGATTCCTGATGTTTTGTTGTGTTTATGACTTTTAGACATGTATTGTTCCGGAATTGGTCTTCTCAAAATTTTGTGAACTCAGACCAAAGTAGTGCTGCTGGTACCAGAGTTGTTGTAATTTAATCTTACCCAAAAACATTGCGTTTTTAAACCCATTGTAAAGAAAAAAATCAATAAAACCCAACTATATCTAATATGAAAATTCAATTAACATACAAAATGTTACATAGTTAGCCTTACACGAACTAAAGAGAGCCATCATATTTACTGAAGGCAAATATGTAGCGTCACAAGAATTTATTTTATTAATATTGTGTTTTAACTTTTCTTGCAATTTAAGACATGCAACTAAAATAACATTTACACTCCCAGCAAAAAGAAACTTACTTGATGTAGAATTGTCATGAGAGTAAAGTACAATTAACTACTTTTTGGAAGCATGCAGAAATTTGTAGATCTTCACTAATTTCTCAGTTCTTTTGTCTCCTAAATTTTTTATTAATTTTGCCCAAATGAACTGGCAGATGGACAAGATTCTTTCAGGTGCATTGCTGGCAGGGCATGAAAAGAGGCACTAATAAAGTAGTTGTAAGAATGGGTTATTGTTTTGAATAGAGTAGTAATAGGAATTTATATTGAATTGTTTAATCATCAATCTGAAAAGAAAGCAATAAAATCCAATTTCAACTATTTTTCTTTCCTTTTATAAACCCATTTTTATTTTCTCCCTAATCCTGGCTGGTACACTCAGTTCATGTATGTATAATACATCAAAATGGCCAACTGGTGTTGGCTGCAGCAGCTATCAAGGATGGTAACTATGAGGAATTAATCAAGAAAACTGTGTGCCATTTGGAATCAAAGAATGCATGCTGCAATATTGTGAACCATGGCATGGATAACCTGACCTAGAGTCTTATTCAGTATGTGTTTTTAAAAGCATATGACCCAGAAGAAATTATACAGTACAAACAGGGGTTTATACTAATAAGAATGTTGTAGAAATGCATCAATCAACTGTAGAAGAGTTCATAGAGAAACTGGTTCTTTAAAAAAGAAAATAAATAAAAAAAAGTCATGGTCTGACAAGCTACCATTCTCTCTCTCTCTCTCTCTCTCTCTCTCTCTCTCTCTCTCTCTCTCTCTCTTTCTCTACCACTCCCCCTGCTGTCCCCCTCCCCCCCTCTCTCTCTCTCTCTCTACCACTCCCCCTGCTGTCCCCCTCCCCCCCCTCTCTCTCTCTCTCTCTATCTCTCTACCGCTCCCCTTGCTGTCCCCCTCCCCCCCCCCCTCTCCCAAATTGACATCTGGGTATACCGTGTATGCTTTCATTTTTGCTGAGTGCTGGAAACTCTACAGCAGGCTGCTTCTGTGCACCCTACTAAATGAGAGAAATTTCTTCTTTTGTAAATGACAAATATTGTAATGCTTTTTACACACAAGAAAGACTTCAAATAATTCTGTCTGCTTGATAAGCACATTTTGACAGCATTTGCAATGAACAGAGTTACAGATTAGAACACACCCTACTCTCATGTTTCTTTTGTTCCGTGACTTTTTTCAGCACTGTCAAGAATGTCTTCTTCCAAGGAGCCTGTCACAACTCTGAGGTGGGAATCTGCTGCACAGGGAAAACATCAAGTACAGCAAGTGGCCTAATGATCTTCATACCAATTAGTAATCTATTTGAGACCAGTAGCTACTCGAGCTACTGTTTGTACGAAATCTGAAGATACTTGCAATACCTGTTGGGTATATAAGAATCCCAGAATGTGACAAGCAGTTGTTCATCTAGCCTAGTACTTCGTTTTTATGTAATATTCTTCTTTACAGTGTCGATATTGTAGAGGCCTCCTTTTCTGTTCAAGAGGGTCTTGATTATTATTGGTGCAATCTCTTCCTTGCATAGTTTGTTAATCTGTCCCCAATATTCTGAGTTCCACTTTTCTTGTCACCTGGTATTTTTAAATAACAGATAAATAAATAAGTAGTGTGGCTATAATTAATACCAGTGTAAATAAAATCCTTGTATACTCTTATTAACTAAATAATTCTACACCAGGCCATGTGAGAGACATTGTGTCAGTAGTGTTTTATGATGCCCTCCAGATGAAATACTAGCACCACCTCCTAGGTTGAGAGTGTAAATAAATCTTAAATCTTCTCCATCTAAATTTAATTCTCCCGATAGTTCTGGTGAAAGGCGATTGCTTTCATAAAATTTCCATTTACTTAATTTATCTCTGGTTTTATTAAGTCCATCCCAGAGCTTACCTAGTTCCCCTTCTGTTTTTCCTAAATCAACTGTGAACCATAGTGTACTGACTGACAAATCTGCTGTTTCTTGTACCTTTTGAGTAATTAATTCACTTACTCATGCCTCCAAAGTTCTGAAAGTGGAGCCTGGTAAAGCTGTTATGTCCAAGTTTTTACCCTGCTCTAACACATGGAACCACATTTGCGTGTCTTAAGAATTGTTCATTTACTTTTGTAAACATTTGTTTAGTTAATTCTTTCATATGTTTTACATTCTGACCTACCTCCTTTAATGGTTCAAAACCAGCATTTCTTACAAGATCACATAGTTCGTTTATCTTAGTACTTAACTACCCTTGTAAAGTGGGTAAAATGTTAGCAAGTTAGTTATTTTTGTATTTATCTCCTTTTTTTTCCTCTTCGTTAGATTCCTGAATATGCTGTTGGAGGCTACCATTTGTGATATTTGTGATATCTACTTTTGCACTTAAATCCTCATTCGGTCTTCCACCATTTGTTGCCTAAAATTTATTAATGTAAAAATGCTAATGAGTTGTCTGTTGACTCAGTATTCTAAGCCCAATAACACACAACTTTTTGGCCAGCCACTGACTTCAAATTTCTCACAACACATAGTACCACTTGAAGGCACATTATTTTGATTCAAATACAGCTCACTTACGACTTTCAGTAGGCACGGCGAACTGCCAGTGCGAAGTGGGACCGTCATGGTGGGAAGGCTACAATACAAATTGCTGCAGCAGTGACCAACTCTGGTGTTTGATATGCCGCCAATGTAACTGCAGTTAACTGGTGTGTGATGACAAGGAACTGAAGACTAGAAAACAGCCACCGGCTCGAATTCTCGATCTTCTGGATTGTAGACATGTATTTTATTCTGTGTTGTAATTATTGTTGAGTAACTTAATATTCTTGTATTGACAACTAAATTCCTTCTGTTCTTTCTGTATCACTGAGAAGTCTATAAAGTTTTCTCCTCAACAGCTCAATTCTTCATAAACTTTTCTTGAATAAAGTATTATTAATGATTGCTGCATTGAGTAACCTTCACAGTTGACCACATTTTCATGGACAGTGTCCTTTTCTTCTGGAACTCATTATGACAAAAATACTAATTTCTTTCAAGTATCTTAACAAATTTTTGCAGATTCGCCATTCTGTGAGGCATTCACCACAAACGAAATTTTTCCTGGATACCTACATGACAATTTTCTCTGATGAGGGCAGTACATTAGCTACTATTGTCAAAACACCTTTTGCCTTGTATTTCTGACTGTGTCTCCTTTTTGGCATGCTGCTGAGTGCTGAAGACTCAACAACAGACTACTACTGTGCACACTACTACATGAGAGAATTTTCTTCTTCTGTAAACCACATATATTATTATAGCTTATTACACACAGGAAAGATATCAAGCTGTTCTGTTTGCTTGGCTAGTATATTTCAACATCATTTGCAACAAACCAAGTTACAGTCCATAGCATTTCTTGGTTCTGTGTATGTCTGATGCATTGTCACAAGTGTCTTCATCCTAGGAGCCTGGCACATATCTGAAGCAGGGATCTGCTGCACAGAGAAAACATTAAGAACAGCAAGTGTGGCCAAACAGAAGCCACCTCCAGTGTTGCTCTGTCCAGTAGCAACATAGTCTACCTCACCATTCAGTCAATATACACATGCAGAAAAACCCAGTGGTCAACATGAATGTCCCACTATCCAAACTATTTTAAATAAATGTGCTCCAGTAGTTGATGGTCATCATTCATCAGTCCTAAATACCCTGTGCAATACATTACTTTAACAAAGTGATAGGTTACACTGTAGTCTTGATCTATTTAAATTCAAGGACAATATTTCAAGCATCATATTGTCTTACGTTACAGAGAAAGAAATTAAAGAAATGGAATTTGATCAAGAAAGGTTTGCTGAAGTCCACAGAGTTGCTAGGATAAGAGAAAATCAACAGTTCAAGCCCATTGTTGTAAACAATATTAGGGGAAACAGAGGTTAGAATGATTTTGTAGTATTCAAAGTCAAAGCGTTTAAAGTCGGTGAAGAAATTCCAGCACTTATCAGCTTTTTGCATCCCAGTGGCCACGTCCGTTCCTTCCATTGTCCATCTACCTAAGGTACTTAATGGATTCCGGATCATCACATATTTAAAATCAAAAGCACCACCAGTAGCATCAGGAAGGCAATATACTTGTTCAGAATCTAAATAAGACAGCATTTGCAATTTATTTAGTCTGAAGTGCAAAGACATTATTCCTGTCATACAGTGTGTTTAAAGTTCTGTCTCTCTGGATTTTCATTTGTTTTATTGCTGCTTATTGCTTGAAGTTGATTGTACATAACTACACTTGTATTTTTGTGGCTTAAAAGCTGTTTTATTGCTGCTTATTGCTTGAAGTTGATTGTACATAACTACACTTATATTTTTGTTGCTTAAAAGCTGTTTTCTCTCATTTTACTTTCTATTTATTCATTAATGCTACATTTGAGCATATACACTCTTTATGAAAACCTACAACTTTGAACAAGGTTTTACAGCTGTAAGCAGACACGGGTCAGCTGCTGAAGCTGAAAGACTGCTGAACTGGTCCAGAAAACAGGGGACACTTCATTGAAAATATATTTATTGAAATATAAGTTTCAAAACTGGGCAAATTAAAGCTGAAAGTACATATTTTATATTGTAATTAGCCCTTTACAAAACATTCATTGTAGAACACACAAATTTGACCATCCGTTATTTCCTTTTCTCTGCTGAACAAAACACTAGAACAGTGTATTATTGCAACCCCGTTTGCCATTCTTGAGAGCAGAAGACAGATTCTTAAAAACCAAGTCAAAAAGAAGTATATTTGTGCATTAGAAGTTCATTTGATATGAGTATTGTTTCAAAATTAATTAATTTTAATTTCAATATGAATTGTCCCACCTGTAACACAGAACATCATTAAGTTGTACAAGAGAACACTGTGTAAGCAAGCTAGTTTGCGTGTAGGATTCAGCTGGTAAAATTAAAGTATGTTAAGAATAACATTTGCATTTTATGGGTGGGACTTTACGCACTGTTTTCTCTCCAATGTTTGAAGCTTTGTCAGAAAATGGGTTAAGAAGAATATTGTTTTAGAATGAAGGTACATGTTTTGGGCACTTATTTTGCCAAATAACATAATAATAGATATTTTTAACTAAATTTCAAATTACAATACATAGCAGTAATGGCATCAAAGACTAGAGTCCAAAAGTTCAGAGAAAAGTTGAACAATGAGGATGCATGTCAGCTACTTCTAGCAAACAAAAAGAAGCATGATAAGAAAAGAAACCAAATGATAAGAAAAGAAACCAAATGATAAGAAAAACAGTGAATGACAATCTAGCACTTCATAAATTAAAGAAAACAAAAGAGAGAACAAAAACAACGCTTTAGAATGAGGACGAAAGAACAGTCCGGTAACTCATTAGTTCAACCGTACAAGCCAGCAAACTCACTAGGAAAGGCAGTCAGTGGACAAAGAAGCATTGCCTAAGAGCCCCAATAGAAGAAGTGCTGTGGTGAAGAAGCTGTTATCACAGTATCCAGAAACTGAAGGTGCTTCTTCTTCTTCCAGAACGGAAATACCACTGCATGGGCGTAAAATTTATACTAAAGGACTTATTTCAAAAGTCCAAAATTTTTTCTCAAGAAATCTTTCAGGAAAGAGAGATTGTTTGGTTCATAGAGATATAATTACCAAAAAATGTATAAGGTGCAGCAGCGAATAATGTTGACAACAGTAATGGAAGCATATGAACTTTTTAAATCTGAATTTCCACATTTTACAACTGCGGTGAAAAAACATAATTTTTTGATCCTATACCCACTAATGTTTTACTGACATCTGAAATGCCACGTAATATCTGTACCTGAAGGTACCATGCAAATATGGAGTTTCTTATTAAATGTTTAAGTGATGAATTTCCAAATTTCCGTAATACTACCAAAGCATTGGTTTGTAGTACAGGCAAAGAAAAGAGAGTGGCACAAAATTCTATTAATTGTAAGTTAAAGCCAGTGATCCCAGGCTAATTAATGTTATAGATGACAGTGACGTGTATGAGGAAGTATGTTGGAAGCAATAGAAAGAACGAGAGGTGTGTGTTTCGGCTGTTAGTGAAAGTGGTAGCGTACGAGATGTGCTGCAGGAAGAGTTTCAGTGTACGAACTACAGGGAACCTTGCTCATTATGCCAGACACTGCATGAAGTCAACTGGAATGATTTATGTTCCCAAGGAAAGGATTTCAGAAAATGTTGAAATGCATTAGTTTTATTTATTATTTTGCAGACAATTTAGTATGTATATCTGAAAACTGTATTTGTTAGAATTAAAAGAGTTATTTTATTGCTTAAAACAGTAATGTGGCTTCAAAAACTTAAGATTCCTAAATGTAAAACACAAAAATACTAGGACAAATGTCCAACCTGAAGTGTTGGAATTGTTCTGCACTTTGCAGGGACAGCAAGACAAAAAAGTTCAAAGAACATACAGCTGAGATATAGACCTCCATAATTATCCAAAATTTGGCACCCAAAATATTTTCATTAAACTGGCAGGTGCATATATTTTCTTTGAGAGGAACTGAGGCTATTGCAGAAAGGCACAAGAAGACAGCATGGTTGCGCATCATATTACCAATTCTTGGCTGAATCCGCCCATTAAATTTTGAATTATGGCTGATTAAAGAGGGACTCTCATAGACGCAAAGTGAATTTTCTACTATTTTTGAAGTTTTACAGCTGTCAACACATGTACAGAGTCTGCCAGAAAAATCTATACACTCTTTTGTCAGGCTCTATCGTGATATCAATATTGTTGTTCCATTTGAGTTATGAGTGTGTTGTAGTATGTTCTTTGGCTCAAGAGATGTTAGCACATTCATCTCAGTATTGATAAAACAAGATGGCTGGAGCACACATGACATCCGAGCAATGAAGATTTATTGTGAAATTGTTTTTCAACTTTGAAGTGCGACATCAGTGGAGGCAGTAGTTGGAAACAGAACCACCAACCCACCTAGCAATTAAAAGCATCATTGTCAAGTTTTACTTGCATGGAACAAATTGTGATATTCACAAAGGATGATCAGGAAGACAGCATACAGCTACAATTCCTGCTTCGTTGGCATTTGTTAATTCTCCACAGAAGTCTGCTACGCAATGTGCACGTGAAGTGGGGGTTAGCAATACAAGTGTTAATTGAATTCTGAAAGTTGCAAATTGGAAAGTTTACATTCCACAATTACTGCACGTGGTTAATGATGATGATCCTGATCGCCGAATGCAATTTTTTGAAACCTATCAGCGAATGGTAACAGATGACGAAAAATTTGTGATCAAGGTAGTGTGGAATGATGTGGCACAATTTAAACTTAAGGGAACCATGAATCAGCATAACAGTGTGTACTGGGCACCAGAAAATCTGCATGTTTAAGTGGATAAAGCAGTCAATCTACGAGGGGTTCATGTGCGGTATGGACTATCATCTAGGATCTTTGTAGGACCCTTTTTCTTTGATGCTACTGTCACTGGTGAAGTGTACCTGGAAATGTTATGCACATTAATTTTGCCAGATATACATGCACTTTATAGAGATGATGAAGAGGTCTTCTACCAACAGGATGGTGCACCACCTAGCCGCATGAGCTTTCCTGTATGACAATTTTCTGGGGCGTTGTACTGGATGAAGAGGCCCATTAAGTTCCCTCCATGGTCATCAGATCTAACATCTATGGACTTTTACTTGTGGGGAAGTGTGAAAGATAATGTCTATCAAAGGAAGCCACACATGCTGGAGGTACTTTGCCAGGAGATTACATCAACATGTGCAGCGATCTCCACTGCAACATTGACTGATGTAGTTGTGGCGACTGCTCATCATTCTGTTATGTGCATAGCTGCCAATGGTGAACATTTTGAACATGTACAGTAACCATGGTTCCTTAAACTGTGTATACATTTTTCTGGCCAACTCTGTATTTAAAGATGTAATTAGTTGTTGTGGTCTTCAGTCCTGAGACTGGTTTGATGCAGCTCTCCATGTGATTTGTAATGTATTCTTATTCAGCACAAAATATTGTTTAGTATAGAAAAGCAGGATCTTATAAGCTAAGAGCACCTTTCATGAATGTTATCCAGTTAACGTTCTGGCATGCATGTAGGTTGTGGAAACTGAGACCCCAGTCTATGAGAAGCTGAAGAACTGGAACGAAAAGAAATATCAAACTGAAACTTTGTACATGTTCATCCAAGACATCGTTGAACCTACTCCAAAAAAGCCATTGGATTCAGAAATGGTCAAGTGAGGACCATCTTTAAATCTGATACATTTGAAATGGAATGACCCTAGTGCTTGATTAATGTCCTGTCACAGGATCCAACACCATCTCTTCAAATTCTACTCTGTAAACAAATCTTTGTTGAGAACATTTGCCGACTGTCTGTGGCATGACTAATCCAATTTCTTGTAATTTTCTGTCTGTGATGATAATTTTTTTTCCAGTTGACAAGATATGTACTATGAATCTTTTCTCGCTACATTTGTATGTCTTTCTGGGCACTGCATGCTGCAACATCATACATTAAATGCACGTCTTTAGTTTGTTGTAATGAGAAATGTTATACCTTTTACAGTCAGTCAACTCCTCTGTGAACAGAGTGTAGCCAATAGTGCATTATTTTTCAAGATAGTGTTACGGTTGTCAGTTTGAAGGCAGTTGCTTTACTACTAAGCATAAGCAGTTTACACACATTTACTTCAAAAATGTTGTACATTCAAGACCTTATACTACCTGAAATACACACTTCCAACCATTTGTTTCTTTTCTCAAAATACTCATTTTAGTGTCCTTTACTTTTGGTATTATTTTGACCCGAAGGGATTGTGACATCCTGTATTAAAGAACCACATATTATACCAAATACATGACAAAATAGTAAAACCAAAGAAATGTCATTGGTGTCAACATGTATATGTAAAACATCGTCATCTTTCTTGTGTGTTGAACTAATATAAAGTTCTCGGGTTTCCAGATGCGACAGTTCCATGAGTGTTGCTACCATCGTCTTATGGTAAAGTGTTGAAATGTCATCTTGCTTGATCTTATACAGGTACTGCAGCGAGTTGAGTTGTCCTTCCCCTTGACCCAGCACAGATTGGAGCAGATGAGGGTTTCTGAGGCCGTTATTAGCCCTAAATTTGATGGATTCCTTTATCATGCTGTCCCAAACTACATTGCATTACAAAGCACTCTTGCTCATTCAGAATATAACATGCAGCTTTCTTCCAAACCTTGCTCAGTGACTGCCAATTTGTCTCTCTGCCCCAGAGCTGATGTGCTCCAGGCAGTACTGCTGAATACGACATTGTGTCTGCTCCGTGTAACATGGCCTATGCTCACACTGAATGCTTTAGATGTCATATGTGCACATCCCCAGATGAAGAAGATGGTGATTATCTTTGAAAACTTGAGTTTTAACTCTTGTTTGTCCTGCTCTGGAAACCTAGAAGATTTTATTAGTATATCCCAGTTGTTCTGGAACACATTTCACACACACATATATAACTAGTACTGATAATGACAAACAGCTGGTACATCAAGGGCAGGTTCTATTAAAGGGATCCAGTAGGCTACAAAGCATGGTGGTACTTTTGGAGTGGTATTCTAAGTGAATTTCTAATCAATCATGGGCTGGTCTGAAAATTGTTTTTCCTTGTTTCTTTGTGTTCTGACATACTTTACATCCATTAGGACCTCCTCACTATTGATCTATTCATTGAACAGTGTATCTAAGGCAACCTAATTTAGTGAAGTGAAGAACAAGCATATTTTTTTGAATGGGTTTGTACCAGCTGGAAATGAATGTGTCAGCTTGTGACGTTTGCCTACTTTATTTCTTCACTGATGGTCCTCAGTGTTGACGTACTGTATTGTGATACTGGCTGAAAAATGGGTGGTGGAATTTCAACATTGACTACTGTAAATAATGGTTGGTTGGTTGGTTTGGGGAAGGAGACCAGACAGCGAGGTCATCGGTCTCATCGGATTAGGGAAGGACGGGGAAGGAAGTTGGCCGTGCCCTTTGAAAGGAACCATCCCGGCATTTGCCTGGAGCGATTTAGGGAAATCACGGAAAACCTAAATCAGGATGGCCGGACGCGGGATTGAACTGGAAATAATGTAGCCGACAGGTGCACAGTTGCGTTCCCAGTTCTTTACTTTCACTGTTCACAACCCCACAATATACACAGTTAATATGGCCAGTGCACTATTGTTTAACTTTCGATAAGCCTCGTTAATACACTCCTGGAAATTGAAATAAGAACACCGTGAATTCATTGTCCCAGGAAGGGGAAACTTTATTGACACATTCCTGGGGTCAGATACATCACATGATCACACTGACAGAACCACAGGCACATAGACACAGGCAACAGAGCATGCACAATGTCGGCACTAGTACAGTGTATATCCACCTTTCGCAGCAATGCAGGCTGCTATTCTCCCATGGAGACGATCGTAGAGATGCTGGATGTAGTCCTGTGGAATGGCTTGCCATGCCATTTCCCCCTGGCGCCTCAGTAGGACCAGCGTTTGTGCTGGACGTGCAGACCGCGTGAGACGACGCTTCATCCAGTCCCAAACATGCTCAATGGGGGACAGATCCGGAGATCTTGCTGGCCAGGGTAGTTGACTTACACCTTCTAGAGCACGTTGGGTGGCACGGGATACATGCGGACGTGCATTGTCCTGTTGGAACAGCAAGTTCCCTTACCGGTCTAGGAATGGTTGAACGATGGGTTCGATGACGGTTTGGATGTACCGTGCACTATTCAGTGTCCCCTCGACGATCACCAGTGGTGTACGGCCAGTGTAGGAGATCGCTCCCCACACCATGATGCCGGGTGTTGGCCCTGTGTGCCTCGGTCGTATGCAGTCCTGATTGTGGCGCTCACCTACACGGCGCCAAACACGCACACGACCATCATTGGCACCAAGGCAGAAGCGACTCTCATCGCTGAAGACGACACGTCTCCATTCGTCCCTCCATTCACGCCTGTCGCGACACCACTGGAGGCGGGCTGCACGATGTTGGGGCATGAGCGGAAGACGGCCTAACGGTGTGCGGGACCGTAGCCCAGCTTCATGGAGACGGTAGCGAATGGTCCTCCCCGATACCCCAGGAGCAACAGTGTCCCTAATTTGCTGGGAAGTGGCGGTGCGGTCCCCTACGGCACTGCGTAGGATCCTACGGTCTTGGCGTGCATCCGTGCGTCGCTGCGGTCCGGTCCCAGGTTGACGGGCACGTGCACCTTCCGCCGACCACTGGCGACAACATCGATGTACTGTGGAGACCTCATGCCCCACGTGTTGAGCAATTCGGCGGTACGTCCACCAGGCCTCCCGCATGCCCACTATACGCCCTCGCTCAAAGTCCGTCAACTGCACATACGGTTCACGTCCACGCTGTCGCGGCATGCTACCAGTGTTAAAGACTGCGATGGAGCTCCGTATGCCACGGCAAACTGGCTGACACTGACGGCGGCGGTGCACAAATGCTGCGCAGCTAGCGCCATTCGACGGCCAACACCGCGGTTCCTGGTGTGTCCGCTGTGCCGTGCGTGTGATCATTGCTTGTACAGCCCTCTCGCAGTGTCCGGAGCAAGTATGGTGGGTCTGACACACCGGTGTCAATGTGTTCTTTTTTCCATTTCCAGGAGTGTAGTTCTCAGGCAAACATCAGCATACTGCTACCATAGTTTACTGTTGAACATCTATTAGCAGTAGAAAACTGATCACACAGTTATTGCAGAATAATATGCTACATATTGAATAAACACTGTCATTGTTTTAACACGTGACCTATTACACGTATTTCACAGTTAATAATACCTCTTGTTTAACACACTTTGGTAGCTTACCAGTAGCACCAATAATTCTTATTCCAGAAACATGCATCACCACTATACCCTCTGTGTTCTTAATAGCTTCAAAAAATGCCTGTGAGATGCCATTCAGATCGCTACCATTGTGCAGTAAACACTTACCATCACTTGCTTTTGTTACAGGGTGCCACACTTCCTTTTTACTTACCATTTGATCTTCTTCATACAACAAATCCTCATTAATCCTTTGCCTGGAAAGACAATAATCCAGATTACCAAATTAATTACCAAACACAGTCAAATGACAAATAGCATGGTTCTCTTCCTCATTACCACTCTCAAACTCCAACTCTTCATTACACCTAACATTATCTTCCTTTATTCTTTCTTTACGTAACACATTGTCATCATTATCAATTATAAATTTAAATACCTCATCCTCGTCACTACTGAATTTGTCACTGCTATCATCATTACAGCTACTGTCAGAATCAGACCCGCTGTCTCTTTCATTGTCATCAAATACTTGGCTTATTAGTTGATTATTGTTTCCAGTATTAGACCATAAAGCAATACACCTGAATTCCTTATGTTCTCTTAAAAATTTACCAACTGTCTGGACACTTTGGACATCCTGGGCAATAGCAACACACTGTGTTTCATCACTTGATTTTATTATAGTACATTCCTCTACTTTTATGGGATAAATATTGCTACCCACACCATCATTCAACATCTCACTAGAATTAGAAATTACACTCATCTTACTACTATCATTTACATTACCCTTACCTGTGATTACAGCACATTTATATACACATGGTTCTTCATCACTACCTGCTCTAGTGCGAGCCAAAACTGAAGCATTATCTAGTTTAAATGGTTTGATCCAGAATTAAAATAATCTGCTCCATTTCTTTTACTTGAATTTCTCCTACTATTTCCGTGTCCATTCTGGCTATCTTCCACCCAACCATTCCTTGAATTTCTACTGTAATTAGTCCTGTTCATCCTATTTACCTGAAATAATCTCCCTAATTGATTATTGTCATCAAAATTCCTCCTACGATCTTCCACTGAGGGCTTCACCCTCTCCACTTTATCAATATGACTCAGATATCACTAATATTACCTGTAGGGGCAGGTACAAGCAATTCTCTAACTTTCTGAGGCAACTTAGTTTCTAAACCCACTAGCTAGGTCTTTGTCCAAATATTTCGTTTTTTTTTTATCCAAAGCTGACAGAATCCTTCCATAGTACCCTTCCTACAGGCAAATCTCTTTCCTCCACAAAATTCACTCAAAATTCTCTGCTGCTTCTCTTTGGACCAATATTCGTCTAGAATTGGCTTTTCAAAGCTGTGCCATGAAGGCATGATCTGTATTGCTTCATAGGCTCAGATGTTATTGAATTTAGCATCTGCTAAAATTCAGGAGTAAGTAAAGAACCAATAATTTTTTGTTTTCTCCAAAAAAAATTCCTGCCCCGAGATACAGGCCTCCGAAGATGAGACTGCGAACACCATTTTGAAGATGCGAATTACGAAAAATTTTAGAAACGCTTTATCTCTGTAACTGTTCTAGACATTTTAAGAGATTTTTTTTTAATTAAAAGATAATTGCTTTATGATTACAATGATATCCTCCATTTGGACATATCTGTCAAAGTTCTTTTACTGTCGCCTTTTGAATTTTATTTTTTTAATAATTTTCGGATTATTTTTTTTCAAAAATGCTAATCCAGAAAAGTTAGATATTTTTGGTTGATTAGTACTATGTAGTATTCTCTGTAAAGGATAGCTTCCACTTTTAAGTTGGACAGGTTTTATTTTAAAAAATCATTTTTTTTCAATTTTCATGGGTAATGTATGACTCCACTGAAGTTGTTTCTTACTAATTTCTTTGTTACAATGTTTATTTCTATTGTCTTTGTTGCAGTTATTTTTTATCGCTTTCTTCTTTGCATTTACTTCTTTTCACTTTCATTGTTGAAGATATTTCTTACACTTGGTGGTAGTTTCTTGTCAGTTTCTTTGTTGTGGGTGTTTATTGCAGGTTTCTGTATTGTAGTTGTTCAGTGCTAATTTGTTTACTGAAGAGGCTTCTACGAAATCTGAGACCATCCAGTGCGTTCTGTGTTTTCATGAGGAATTTGCCAGTCGACACAGCTGCAGCGTGTTTTTTGAAATTGACTGTTTGAAATGTCTTCTGACTGGGGCCACAGGAGAGTGAAGTGTGCTGACTATTTGGATATTCATAAAAGAGTGAAATATAAGACAAACAAAAAAAGCAGACTTTGTTCAGGTTGGGAATAAGTGTTCTCATTTCAAGACTCTTATTCAAAGTAAAGATGTTTCCAGCGATGACTTTTTGTGTTCTAAATGTTTTGACAGAATAACAACAATGATAGTATCTGAACAATGTGAAGCCTCCCATGGTGCAGATGATGCAAATTTTGTATCAGTAAAGGAAAAATTAAATACCCTGAATCAGTCAACTACAGAGGTAGATGTTTGTCATGTTAAGAAACCGTGGTCAGTGAAGTCGAATCAGCAGTTCTATGCATCAAGAAAGTGCAGAAAAATTACTAAAGCTATGGATGAATACACTACAGCAAAACTGACCATACTCTCGAAAGTAGAAATTCAGAAGAAAATGAATCAAAGCCCTCTTGCACCTCTAGCCAGGAATTTTTCACAAATATCAATTCAGCTGTTGTATACTGTGCATCCTACAGTGAAAAGGCGCAAGTTTTAACTATTATTCCAGAGACATTTTTAAAGAAAACAATTTTGAACCACTTTCCATCAGTATCAAAGTACATGGTAGACAAATCAAGAAATGTGAAGTCTGTAAAAGGAATCTTTGGAAGACCAGATCCCTATTATTGTCATCCTGTAGAAGCAGCTCAGGTTCTTATAGTGCAGTCATTTTATCTGGAAGATAAATGGGACTCTTCTTGTCAGAGTGCCAACAAAAAAGACACTATAACACTAACAGGTGAAGGTCAAAAAGTTGTGAAAGTGTAGAGGTACATGACTTACAGTATTAAAGAAACTTTTGCAATTTATAAGAGCAACAATACAACTTCACATATCGGAAGATCAAAATTTTATGCACTACGACTTAAGTGGGTAGTTCCAACCCACCTCAGAGATGTCTATTTATGTGTGTACAGCATGAATTTTGAACTTTGTGTGGTAACTTTGAAGAACTTACTGGAGCACATGACATATGACGCCTCTGTTAGGCGTGTGAACTCATTAGTAGTCTGTAACATAAAACAAGGGTACCATTGGTGTAATGACCAGGTTTCAGTTTTTACAGGAGTGACATTTTCAAAACAAGACCACAAGTTTTACAGTTATAAGTGATGACACAGGATGTGACTCAGCACATGCTTTGCTAGCAGTGAGCAAAATTCTTCTACTTCATGGTGTGGGTTCCTGTAGTCATGTCCTAGTTCATGAACCACGGGCAACGTATGAGTGGCCAAGTAAGTGGTCCCGACAGTCAGGATACCAGTTACTTTGGAATAAGGCTGGGCATCTCGGACATATTCTGAGTTGTGGTCACCTTTGTGCTCATGTGGCAAAGACTACCAAATCTGCCGGTTAGTCCCAAAACCGTTATGAGTATAACCCAATGGGACTTGGGGCAAGTAAGGCTAGCAACCTGCTTCCCTGGTACTTTAAATATGATGCTGGCAACAATCAGAGCAAAATGCCTCGGACCTTTGGAGGTGACGGAGTCCCACCTCTAACTGACAAACCACGGACTCCTAAGATACGACTTGGCAAACAAATGGTAATGAGATGGGGAGCTATTAATATCAATGGGGGCTACTCTGGGAAGAAGGTAGAGCTGGCAGAGGCTGCAAGTAAGATGGGGCTGGACGTTTTAGCTGTTAGTGACATTCGGGTAAGGGGTGAGAAGGAAGAGGAAGTGGGAGAATACAAGGTCTACCTGTCAGGAGTCAAAGCAGGAGTAGCACAATGGGGTGTAGGGCTTTACATCAGGAAAGAAATGGAACCCAGTGTAGTTGCAATAAGGTATGTAAACGAACGACTGATGTGGATAGATTTGACGGTGTCTAGCAAGAAAATTAGGATTGTGTCAGTATATTCGCATTGTGAAGGGACAGATCAAGATAAGATGGATAGTTTTTATGAGGCACTCAGTGACGTAGTTCTTAGAGTAAAGGACAAGGACAGTGTTCTGCTCATGGGTGATTTTAATTCAAGGATTGGAAATCGAACAGAAGGGTATGAAAAGGTTATGGGAAAATTTGGAGAGGATATGGAGGCCAACAGGAACGGGAAGCAACTCTTGGATTTCTGTGCCAGTATGGGCTTAGTAATCACAAACTCCTTTTTTAAACATAAGAACATTCTCCGATATACTTGGGAAGGCAGGGGAACCAGATCTGTCATTGACTATATAATAACAGATCACGAATTCAGGAAGGCTGTGAGGGACACACGTGTATTCAGGGGATTCTTTGATGACACTGATCATTATTTAATCTGGAGTGAAATTGGGATTGTGAGGCCGAAAGTGCAGGTGGTCAGGTCCATATGTAGGAGGATAAGAGTGGAGAAACTTCAGGATAAGGAAATCAGGCACAAGTACATAGCAGCGATCTCAGAAAGGTACCAGTTAGTTGAATGTAGTCAATTACAGTCATTGGAAAAGGAATGGACAAGGTACAGGGACACAGTACTAGAAGTGGCTAAAGAATGTCTTGGAACAGTAGTGTGTAAAAGTAGGATGAAGCAAACAGCTTGGTGGAATGACACAGTCAAGGCAGCCTGTAAAAGGAAAAAGAAGGCGTATCAAAAATGGCTACATACTAGAACTCAGGTAGACAGAGAAAGTTATGTTGAAGAAAGAAACAAAGCCAAACAGATAATTGCAGCATCCAAGAAGAAATCTTGGGAAGACTTTGGAAACAGGTTGGAGACTATGGGTCAAGCTGCTGGAAAACCATTCTGAAGTGTAATTAGCAGTCTTCAAAAGGGAGGTAAGAAGGAAATGACAAATATTTTGGACAGGTCAGGAAAACTGCTGGTGAATCCTGTGGATGCCTTGGGCAGATGGAGGGAATATTTTGAAGAGTTGCTCAATGTAGGTGAAAATACGATCAGTAATGTTTCAGATTTCGAGGTAGAATGGGATAGGAATGATGATGGAAGTAGGATCACAATTGAGGAAGTGGAGAAAATGGTCAATAGATTGCAGTGCAATAAAGCAGCTGGGGTGGATGAAATTAAGTCGGAACTCATCAAATACAGTGGAATGTCAGGTCTTAAATGGCTACACAGAATAATTGAGATGGCCTGGGAGTCGGGACAGGTTCCATCAGACTGGACAAAAGCAGTAATCACACCAAACTTTAAACATGGAAACAGAAAAGATTGTAACAACTACAGAGGTATCTCTTTAATCAGCGTTGTGGGTAAAATCTTCTCAGGTATTGTTGAAAGGAAAGTGCGAGTATTAGTTGAGGACCAATTGGATGAAAATCAGTGTGGGTTTAGGCCTCTTAGAGGTTGTCAGGACCAGATCTTTAGCTTACGGCAAATAATGGAGAAGTGTTATGAGTGGAACAGGGAATTGTATCTATGCTTTATAGATCTAGAAAAGGCATATGACCGGGTTCCTAGGAGGAAGTTATTGTCTGTTCTACGAGATTATGGAATAGGAGGCAAACTTTTGCAAGCAATTAAAGGTCTTTACATGGATAGTCAGGCAGCAGTTAGAGTTAACGGTAAATTGAGTTCATGGTTCAGAGTAGTTTCAGGGGTAAGACAAGGCTGCAACCTGTCTCCACTGTTGTTCATATTATTTATGGATCATATGTTGAAAACAATAGACTGGCTGGGTGAGATTAAGATATGTGAACTCAAAATAAATAGTCTTGCATATGCGGATGACTTAGTTGTGATGGCAGATTCGATTGAAAGCTTGCAAAGTAATATTTCAGAGCTAGATCAGAAATGTAAGGACTATGGTATGAAGATTAGCATCTCCAAAACGAAAGTAATGTCAGTGGGAAAGAAATATAAACGGATTGAGTGCCAAATAGGAGGAACAAAGTTAGAACAGGTGGACGGTTTCAAGTACTTAGGATGCATATTCTCACAGGATGGCATCATAATGAAAGAACTGGAAGCGAGGTGTAGCAAAGCTAATGCAGTGAGCGCTCAGCTACGATCTACTCTCTTCTGCAAGAAGGAAGTCAGTACCAAGACTAAGTTATCTGTGCACCGTTCAATCTTTCGACCAACTTTGTTGTATGGAAGCGAAAGCTGGGTGGATTCAGGTTACCTTATCAACAAGGTTGAGGTTACGGATATGAAAGTAGCTAGGATGATTGCAGGTACTAGTAGATGGGAACAATGGCAGGAGGGTGTCCATAATGAGTAAATCAAAGAAAAACTGGGAATGAACTCTATAGATGTAGCAGTCAGGGCGAACAGGCTTAGAAGGTGGGGTCATGTTCAACGCATGGGAGAAGCAAGGTTACCCAAGAGACTCATGGGTTCAGCAGTAGAGGGTAGGAGGAGTTGGGGCAGACCAAGGAGAAGGTACCTGGATTCGGTTAAGAATGATTTTGAAATAATAGGTTTAACATCAGAAGAGGCACCAATGTTAGCACTGAATAGGGGATCATAGAGGAATTTTATAAGGGGGCTATGCTCCAGACTGAACGCTGAAAGGCATAATCAGTCTTAAATGATGATGATGATGATGATGATGATGATGATGATGATGCAAACAGAGAAGATTGTTTTTATTTCTGATGGTGCTCCTAATCATTTTAAAAATCATTACCAGCTGTTTGAATTGAGTTAGTCACTTGTGCCAGCTGATTGGGTACACAGTGCTACTGGTCTCGGGAAGGGGTCTTGTGTTGTAGGAGGCCTGATGAAGCACCATGCTACAAAACATAATCTTTCCATTCCAAATACAGCTGCAATACAGAATGCTAAGGATTTTATGAGAGTTGTGAAATCTTACACATCCACAGCCCTCATTCTTTTGTCCAAAGAGGAAATCAAGGAATTCTGTGAGCAGAAAAAAGAAGAATGGTCCAAAAAAATTACTCCTGTGAAAGAAATTCAGAAGACACATTTTAGGACTCACTTTAAAGAGCAAGAAAGAAGACATTTCATTCATTCAGCCAACACCTCAGAAACAGTAGGATAATATTCAGGTTCACAACCTGAGAAGGGGGATGTCTGTGGCATGTGTGTGTGACTGGGATTGCAGAGATTTATAGACACCAGTTATGAGTTAAACGAAATTGTAGTGAAATTTATGCTACCACATGGACCAGTTGCTGGATGTAAGTTTCCAGCTGAAGGACAGCAACAATGCCATCAGTGCTCACCTTCTGTTCACAATGTTCTCAAGTTCTCCAGTTCCTATTGGTTCAACAGGAAGGCATCACTCTATCTTAAAGGAAGATACTGAAGCACTGGAACACATTTTTGGTTCATTAACTGGCTAATTTCGGTACAAAACAGAGTACACATAAGTTATATAAATTGAAGCTTTTAAGTCTTTGGATTTTTCACATACGTTTTGGAATCATTTAAAATGCTTGAAAAATGTGTCTCTTACTCATCTTTCAAACTACTAAAATTTTCGTGAAATCTTCTCGGGTGATCAGCCGAGTAAAGGCGTCGTCTTCTCGCAACGTTTCGAAGGGTTTCGTACCCATCATCTTCAAGCGATGATGGGTACGAAACCCTTCGAAACGTTGCGAGAAGACGACGCCTTTACTCGGCTGATCACCCGAGAAGATTTCAGGAATGGAATATGCCGAGAAAGTCTCAAATCACATTTTACTAAAATTTTGTTAAATAAGTGTAGTTTTTGATTTTTATGAGCCTGTTATGATATAATGTGATAATAGAGCATGCTTTATGTATGGAAAAAATTTCAATTGTTTGTGAAACCTGTTCAACTGAAAAGTGGAGGCTCCCCTTTTCAGGGAATGTAAAATAATATGGTACTAATCAACAGAAAAAAATCAAAGTTTTACGGATTGGAATTTCTGAAAAAAAAATTCCATAAATTAAATAAAAAAAGTTCAGAATGCTATACTAAAAGAACTTTGTCAGATAAGTCCAAATGGAGAATTTCTTTGTAATCATAAAGCAATTAGCTTTCCAATAAAAAAATCAATAAGATATCTAGAGATGTTCCAGAGATTTTAAAATTTTATCAAAAATTCACATCTTCAAAATGGTATGCACAGTGTCATTTTTGGAGCAGAAATATAAACTAAATTCAATAACATCTGAGACTATGAAGACAACATTTTTTCCTACCCTGCCTGTATTGTTATGTACTATGCCTGAAGTACAACTATCAGCTACCTGAGCTGCCCACCCGTGAGCTACCCCTTTAAAAAAATCTCTCACAAATGACATTTTCCCCTTGTGATAGCATGTTTCAAGTAAATTATTAAATTTTCTAATGAGATCCTATGGATGCACTTGAACATATGGTTCAAAATTATTAAATTTGTTACAACTAACAAATGAAGTTCTGTTTGGGACACTACATATTCTATACTTTAGATTTTGTATTTCTTCCATCTTTTTTTCCATATCAGCCAATTTGGAATCTACATTATTATTTACTTTTACCAGTTTTTCCTCTACCACTACAGCACACTTGGTTTCCACTTCTGTTTCTAAATCATTTTTAATCTGATTGAATTGGTTCAAGTTTAACCCTGTTTTCAGCACAAAATTTCCTGGCTGCTTTGACTTCATCTTTACGCTGTTTTTCGGAAGCATGCACCCTCCTACTATAGTCATCACAAAGCTTCTTTCTGTCTTCTACACATTGACTACTAATTAATGTTAATTTCTCATTAGTGTTATGTGCTACTTTCTTTATCTTTTCATCACAATCGTTAGCTACTGCCTCAACCTTCTTAATTAATTCTGAAAGATTAGAGCTGACTACCTTAATCTCCTTTTTAATTTATTTCTCCAATTCATCCTTGAAGCCCATGTCAGTTCTAATGCTATGAGTTTTCTTTTCCACCTTAATAATGTCTTCTTTCGTACACATACTACTCATATTTTCTTTTAACATTGATTCCAATTTTTCGTCAGTCCTAACCTGTTGTCCTCACTGTCTTTCACTACTCCCCCTTAACCTTAATGATTTCATCCACTTCAGTGATGTTTTCATCCATTTCACTTCCATCACCATGCAGTGTACATGACACTTTTATCGTTTCATCTGCAATAGGGCTTTCGTCCCCATCATTCAAAGTTACATGCATGTCATTTACAGAAACAGTTCCCTGTTGTCCCTTCTCTCTCATCACACTGTCTTGTTCGTTAAGGCCACTCATTATGCATAATTTAATATAAAATGACTTTTTTTATGAAATTACCTTATTCTTATTCACTCGCCTTCTGCGGCTGCTGCTGCTGCAGCAGCAGTAATCATCATCTTGATTCATCGTCTGCACAGCTGCGTCTATGTGCGTGCTGATTTGCTGCTCCTGTACTCAATGGCTGCTTCCGTAGAACCCACTAGCTGATTGGCTGCTGTCATACTGTGGCCATGAAACCCATTCGCTGATTTGCTGTTGCACTTCCTTCATTATATTCACTGTATTGTAAACTGTTCTTGAGTTAGTGTTCATAGTTCGTGAGTCCTAGTTTATTGTGCCCAATTACGATAATCATCACCCAGAAGGGAACCATACATGATGTTCACCTGCTTTATTTGTTTGTTGATGGTCCTTGGTGTCAACATATTGCGTTGTGTTACTGACTGAAAAATGGGGAGTGGAATTTCAACACTGACTACTGTAAATAATGTAGCCAACAGGTGCACAGTTGCGTTCCTAGTTCTTTACTTTCACTGTTCACGACCTGCCAATAAACACAGTTAATATGGCCAGTGCACTATTGTTTAACTTTGAATGAACCTCATTAATAGTATTCAGGCAAACATCAGCATACTGCTACCGTAGTTTACTGTTGAACACCTATGAGCAGTAAAAACCTGATCACACAGTTATTGCAGAATAATATGCTACATATTGAATAAACACTGTCATTGTTTTAACACATGACCTATTACACGTATTTCACAGTTACGTTGATGCATTGTTGTTGACCTAACCAGCACTGGTTTCTCGTCTGAAAATCGCCCGTGGGCTGATTGTCTCAGGACAAAAAATTGGGCCTTTATACATCATCTCAGTAATAGGCACTGAAACTACACATTGTTTAGTGTTTAAGTTGCAGAAGTTAAAATTAAAACATAAATCATTAAATTAACTGAATACATTGAAAAATTGGTTCTTTTTAACATTTTGTTCTACACAGGGGTTAAGCTGAATTATTTGTTTAAATTATGAAATTAACAGATATAGATATAGAAACAATACTTTTCACAAACCTGTTAATTACTTTTGAATTAATGAAGGGCTGGGTTTGTTAATATATTTTCAAATAGAGCCAAATAAATACTTCAAGAATCCTAGTGATTCTTTTTCCAAATGTTTATAATTAGTACAGAATTTATGTTTGTTTGTAAGTCAGCAATAGAATCTAAGCCACAAAACAATTACTGATTTCATCCTATAACAAAAGATATTAACAATAAATTGTCCAAATAAATTAGAAAATCAATTACAGACATAAAATGGAGCACAAATTTAGATCTGGTGCTATATTCTTTAAAACTGAGGGCCAACCTTTCTCTTTTATGAATTCTGCAGATTATACTTACATATTTTGATGGTAATTAGTCAAAAATAAAAAAAATGAATTTAAAGAGGCAGATAACAAAACAAGAGGAAGTAAGAAGATCCCGGCTTGCTTTGTCATATGCTTACATTTTGACAGTGTAAGATGACTACTGCATCTCACAGGATGATTAAATAAATTTCAGACATTGTTTGGAATACCTTAAAGCTGTTTGTATACTTTTCATTTGTTACACAGCAATTAATGTTCCTTTGAATACTCCTCATTGAAGCATTGAGCCTAGATTGAATTGCTTATTTCTTACATGTGTATATGCTGAAGCTTATGTATGATTTATATCCTCAACAGATAGTTTGTTCAAATATTTACACTATGTGATCAAATCACATGTTGAAAACTGCATTCTTCCCTTAGGTGAGAATGGTCTCTTCTACGTTTCACAATGATCTTGGTACTTCCTTAAGCAGGAAAGTGTATGAAATTGGTCCATAATTTGAAGAGTTACCCTTATGGTGGCTTTGAAGGTACTGAAGGTTCATTGGATAAACAAGTCAGTCACCTTTGTTCTAATAGCTTACAATACATCCTGAAGTCTTGCTCAGTGTACACAAAATAACCTAGACCATAGCTGCTGTGCAGATGGCGTGGTTGGGGAGGACAACAATAGTTATGGAGACTTTGTTGTGGACAACCACAGCATGTTGGGGAAGGTGCAGATCAACAGCTGAAGCATCTGCACAAATGTATTTCTTCCATAGCTTGTCAGCTACAACTACTGAGTCTGTGAATGATAATATCAACTGGTTATGCAAGTATGACCAATGGTTTGACAAATGTAGATGTTAAGATTAAGTACTGTCTCACTAGAATACTGAAGAAGAACAAACCACATAAACAGAGGATCATTCAAAATGAAACCAGGTGGACTGTGTGCCGCCAGAAGGAAATCTCCTAAATCAAAAAATATGTCATAATGGCCAACACCACTTAATATGGTACTGTCAGTGTAAAATAAAGAAAATGCCACACATGGGGATTGTGTGTCATCCCCCTGATAACCATTTCAGCAGGCATTACCTAAAAATATAACGTTCATTTTCTTCTTCTTCTGGTTTTTCCGAAGTAGTGAAGCCTGAGGAAGTACTTTCAGTTATTATATGAGCATGGTGTTTATTGTTTTGGACATTTCTGGAAGAACACACACCACACTGAATCCGCAGCTATGACAGCAATTGTAGTTGGAAGGAGAGGAAGGCAGAGAAAGGGAAGGGACTAATGATATTAGCTGTATCGAGACTTTACACAGAGTCAGCAGCGATGAGTGAAAATGCGTGCTGTAGAGGGACTCAAACTCGTGATCTTCTGGTTACTAGGCAGTCACATTAACCGCAATGTCACCTGGACACAGTGTTTATTGCAAAAATGCAGACTATCTCATCGTGCTCCCGAGCAGACTCACACTGCCACCCAGTGGCACTTATCTGCAGACTCTGTCAATGTCCTACTTTCTCGCTGATTTTATATTCACACTGGAGGTCGAATGTAACTGTACATCCACACTAAAGGTAGTAAATTAATTACCTATTGAGGTGAATCAATAGTATGAATGCATGGTAAAACTTGCTCACAATTAACTCACCAAGTAAAAATAAATTGGTCAAATCTAGAACATAGAACTATTCACACAAATTTTATTCAGCATAACTAAAACAAACTTTTCTTCATATCATTGTCAACTCTCTGCCAGGACACGAACTTTTTTTTTTCTTTCCTTCATTATGGGATACCTAACCAACCACAGTTTGTATTTCAAGATGGCTTTCATACTGAGGTAGTTTTCAATCAGCAGTTGGTTCCCACTCCTTGTTGCACATATCCTGCAGATGCGTGCTGTTTCATTTAGTTTCACCGAGCGAGGTGGCGGAGTGGTTAGCACACTGGACTCGCATTCGGGAGGACGACGGTTCAATCCCGTCTCCGGCCATCCTGATTTGGGTTTTCCGTGATTTCCCTAAATCGCTTCAGGCAAATGCCGGGATGGTTCCTTTGAAAGGGCACGGCCGATTTCCTTCCCCATCCTTCCCTCACCCGAGCTTGCGCTCCGTCTCTAATGACCTCGTTGTCGACGGGACGTTAAACACTAATATCCTCCTCCTCCTCCTCCATCATTTAGTTTCAACACAATAGACAGCTAAATTTTTACCAAGTGAACTCAGTTGTGTAACAGTCCATCCCACAGAAATCAGCTGAAGACAGAAACATTCTCTGTTGCCAAAATAACTGGTGATCTGAGGCATCTCAACACCTTGGAAGATTACTAACATTATCAGACATATCGGGTTTTTAAAATGTTGTCTACATCTTGCTTATGTTTTTCATTCTTGCAACTGTAAATATAGTACTGAATACTTTTTCTGTAATACTGTATTGTATAAGTTGGGCAAGCCCAGATAAACCTATTGTTTACATTTGACTGCACAAAAATTAGTTGTCCTCTAAGAATTCTAAGTCTGGCCGTCTGCACAATCTGGCAACACTATCGTATGTGTATGTGTCTGGAGGAAATGTTGTCTTCCACTCGAGCTGTTACAGTATTGTATCTGGTAGTAAATGTCGTGCAATGTAGATGCATAGTTGAGAGTTTAAGTCCTCTCATTCTTTTATTTTTTAACCACATTTCGGCTGTGTACTTAATGTATCAGTCAGATGGAAACTCAGGGATAATTTGCTTCACTTTCTAATCTTCTGTGCAAGAGCTCATGGCTGCATCAAGATCGGAATATATTATAGTCGAGAGTTTTCTTTCCATGGAGCAGCAACCAGCCATCTGCCACTGGTTTCTTGATGCCAGCCACAATCTGACCAGTTGAGCTCATTGCGACGTATTTTTGGCACCTTGCTGCTCTCGCATTTAAATTGTTTCTTTGTGCAGTTTGATTCTCCGCATGAAATAACTTTGATAAATGGGGTGGACACCATGCAGTTACACATGTGTAGGTTATTGTGAATATATTTATCAGTTGCCATTTTATTATTTGAACTTCCAATATTTGATGTGTAGTTATGAACTGGATTGTGTGTAGTTGAATCTTATGAATATTGTTTAAGTGTTATGAAATAGATGCAAGAGGAAAGGGTCTAACACTTCTGACATATTTTTCATTTTGGGATTTACTGACATGTGAAGGAGCCTCCATATTTGCCATGTCTTTACTAACAGCATCTTCTCAATGTTGATAGCTATGGCATAGGGAAGCTCTATGAGTGAACTGATGACACTGAAACCAAAATGCGGTAATAGACACCAGTTTGATTTTTGTTGCTGTTAATTGTGGCATGTTGTACTTCTGCTATTGACTTATTAACTTTGGCAGTTGAATGCAAATGTTGCACGACAGTTAAATGGTAACAGTTCATCACATATGTCAGTTATTGAAACTTCATGAATGTGGAAATTCATTCATGCCAGAATGAAAGAAACAAGAAAATCCTTTTCTGATGTGGTTTTCCTAATATCACTCGTTCCACACTTCACACAAATGCTTCAAGGTGCGTTCACCCCTCTGTTAAACCCACAGAAAACAGTATGTCGCATATATTAGACATCTTCCTCGTGCTACTTAGTTTATAATGCATAAACAATGTTAAAAAGATCAAATTATGAAAAATCCAATTCATAACTGCAAGTCAAATACTAGAATTTTAAATTAGAAAATGACAGTTGATAAGTACACTCATACCTTTTGTGTAGCTCCATTTTCACTTGGTTTACTAAAGTTATTTACTGCAGAAAATCCAACTATGCTAATAAATAATTTCATGCTTATCAGTGTGAGAGCATAAATGTACTCCAAACGCAGATGCACCACATTCATCTGTTCAGACTACAATCAGTGTCAGATGCCTGGTGGCGAGCAGCTGGGTTGCAGTAGTTATGTAGGGTGAGGAAACGTTTAAGCATAAACGGTTGTGATCTTGATGCAGCCAAAGGCTCTTTTGTTATTACTGTGTGATTAGAAAGTGAAGCAGATTACCTTTGAGGTTTCATCAGGTTCACATTTTTAGCAGGCAGTCGAACTGCAGTTAAAAAATAAAGGAATGAATAGACTGGAGCATACAACTTTGCATCTACATTGCATGACATTTACCGCTAGACCACGAGTGGTACAACACTCTAACAACTCAAGCGAAAGACAATGTCTACATCTTACAGTTTCTGCATCCTGTGTTGTCAAATCATGAATATGACAAGGCTTAGAATTCGTAGGGGTGGGGAACTTTTTGTGCTGTCAAGTGTATGTGTTCAGTTGTTTCATTTAATGTGGTCTGGTAGTTGCTTCACATACTCATTTGATATAACTTTTTGTTAATGGTAACTACATTACCTGAGAGCTTGTATAGTTATAAATATTATTGATTGATCAATGGAAGGTCCAGGATGTAAGAACAATAATATAGAGGATAGATTTCTACTCGTAACGTAGAAGAGTCATCGAGTTGCGGGCCGGCACAATGAAAAGGACACTGGAAGTATGCACAATCTCCGACAAAGTTCTTCCTCAGAAGTAGAACTCACTCTCTCTCTCTCTCTCTCTCTCTCTCTCTCTCTCTCTCTCTCTCTCACACACACACACACACACACACACACACACACACACACACACGGCTACTGTCTGTGGCTATTAAGGCCCGACTGTGACTGTGTTTGACATGAGCAACAACTGCTAAAGTGAGTGACAGGTAAAAAAAAAAGGAGGCGGCACAGGTTGAGGAGTGGGAGGGATAGTAGGGTAGGGGTTGGGGAAGAAGTGAACCAACTGTGAGCTACTACCTGTATTCTCTAATGGTCTAACTTCCATATCAATATTTTGTGATCAACACAACTGAACACCTTAGTTGATTAAAAAAAGATGGCTAGTGCTCAAAACCATTTGTTTAATCCATCCAGTACCTCACAGAGAAAAGAGAATATAGCATTTTCAGTTGTTAAACCACTTCTAAAACTGATCTGGACATTTGATAGCAAATTATATGAAATAAAATGATCAATTATCCTTACATAAACAGCCTTTTCAATAACTTAAGCAAACACTGTTGGCATAGAAATAGGTCTAAAATTGGTCACATTATCCCTTTCTCCCCTTTTACAAAGTAGCTTTTTCCTGCAAACAGATAGCTTGTTAGTGGTCGTGCCCACATAGAATGTGCTACAGATGTTACCGCTTATTTGGTAGATTGTATGGCTGTTTCCACAGGTGGCTCTGTCTTTGATCAAATAGGAGATGCCAGTGATAGGACTGGAGTAGATATGGCTTCTGGGTCTGTTGCAGAGATATAAGCCTTGAGGCAAGGGGCTAGGAGCAAGAGAGGAGTAGTGATGGATAAGAGTATTGTCTAGGACTGGTGGGCAAAAAGATATCATTATGGGAGGGTTGAGTAAGACAGTAGTGAGGATATTTCAGGACAGGTCGGGAGACAGTCAAAACTGAAATGACAAATATCCTCCCCATCCCTCCCACAGTGATATTCCACCACCCACCCAACATATGAAATATACTTGTCCATCCCTAGTCCGCCCCAGTCCCCAACTCCTTGGTACATGCCTCATATCTATGCAATAGACTCAGATGCAAGACCTGTCCCATACATCCTTCTGTTACCACCTACTACAATCATATCACTGGCCTCTCTTACCCCATCTGAGGCAGGACCACCTGTGTAAGCAGCTGTGAGCTCTACAAACTTAGTTACAACCACTGTGCCGCATTCTACATGGGCATGACTACTAACAGGCTAACAAGCAGGGAAATCTTCCTACAATATATCCATTGTTCCTGAATCCCCCCTCGCCTCCACCTTCCATTCTTCCACCTGCCTATCCCCTTCCCAACTCCCACTGCAATACCTATCTTGCCAATGCACCTAGAAGTTCTTTCCCTCTTCTGTACTTCTGTACCCTCCCTTTCCTCCTCCCCATTTCCACACTCTTCCAGCACAGTCTCTTGATGCTGCTCCAAGCAACCCACTTGGATAGTCTCACAGGCAGCACCAGCATCATCCCCCACCCGTAACCTGATACTCCACCCTCTCCCTTCCACAACCTACATCTCCATACACCGCCCCATCCGAGCAGATTGCTGTTTCATCAGACGCAGATGCAGTCACAGTCGCAGTTGAACTCTAGTGCTCTGAGGCAGTGGTCATGTGTGTGCGAGCAATGAGCTGTGCTAGGGTGTGTGTGTGTGTGTGTGTGTTTTTTTTAATGCAGAAGGACTTTGTCTGAAATCTTTAATATCTTAGCAGGCTTCTCATTTTGCCTCTCTGTGGCTCAACACAGCCTCTATGTGATGAATAGCAATGTATTATTTCCATATTAATGTTATTCATTGTTTGTAAAAAATGTAGCTCAATGCTGCCTCTATATGATGAATAGCAATATAGCCTTCGCATGTTATTCATTGTTCATATAAAATGTAACTAAGTCTGACACATTATCCTGAAGCATTTGGAAGTTACATCTTAGGCCTTAGATGTTATTTTCTTCCTGTTTATCAAGCAGTTTCCTGCCTCTTGACCCACTCCTGAATCTTGTAAGATAGCACCAAGACAAAATTTACCCCGTTGCTTTTGTGGTTGCAATTGTGGTGTTTTCTGTAAAAAGAGGTACACAGTTTCTGTAGGAGTTGATGTTCCACATACCAAATTGTTTGATCACAAATACCAGATTATTTTATCACTACTTTCAAAAATCATCCTATGCTGATTGCCACAAGGAAAATTGCTTTTATTGAGGTAGCTCGTTGTTAATGGTTTCCAAAACAGGACAGCTGCTAGGATAGTAATTTTGTTGCTTTATGTGGCTATTCATACGTCAATGTGTGTGCCATTGTGATTGATTTAGACTAAGTTTGCTTAAAAGGCAAACAATTTGCTATAAAAGAGACTTACTTATTTTGCAATTTAATTGTAGCTATGTTGTGTGTTTTTTTCTTTTTTTATTTGCACGTTCCCCACAGTTGTAGCAGAAAGCCTTCGTGCTTCATACAATCACCTGTTCAGCAGTTTAGTAACTGGTTGGAACTTGGGAGAACACCATCTGTTTCTTATGAAGCTCTCAGTCCTATGCAGGTTACAGTCAATATCCGAGGGATGTCATAGTTAAAAAAAAGAGTTCTGTAAATAGCATGTTTATGTAGCCACCCTGAGTGTACAAGATAAAAGTAAAGGAGTGTGTTAGTAAATAGACCATTTTTTGTTTAAATGTTTTAAGAAGAAGAAGACATAACATTTTTTTTTTCAATTTGTTGTATTCCGGTACGAAAATTCATTTATACAAAATATTGTGTGCTAGTGAAAAAGTGTGTGTGTGTTTGTGTGTGTGTGTGGGGGGGGGGGGGGGAGAGGGGGGGGGTGCTAGTGAAAAAGTGTGTGTGTGTGTGGGGGGGGGGGGGGGGAGCACTGCAATGAAAACATTGTAAAATAATGCTCCAGTATTGTTTATTCATATGTCATATGTGTTATCTCCAGTGCTATTTCAAAAACATTTTCCCACACAAGTGGCATAACATTTAGCACCCCCCCCCCTTCCTCACCTTGTATCACCCCTCTTCCTTTCACTTCTTGCCTCGTACATTACTTACCATAGCTTTGTAAGACCTTTAAATCTAAATCTAAATCTAGTGAGCATAGAAACTGATTATTTTTGCTACTTATTATGAGACACCTTGTTTACAAATTTTGGATGACCAGCACCAACAGTGCTGCAAATGGTCACTTGAGTCACTTTGGCCTTAAACCAACTCTGATTATCTCAGTACAATTATCCCATCCATTTAGTGCAGCAAAGAAAAGAGACTTGGTTGTGCAACTACACTCCTGGAAATGGAAAAAAGAACACATTGACACCAGTCTGTCAGACCCACCATACTTGCTCCGGACACTGAGAGAGGGCTGTACAAGCAATGATCACACGCACGGCACAGCGGACACACCAGGAACCGCGGTGTTGGCCGTCGAATGGCGCTAGCTGCGCAGCATTTGTGCACCGCCGCCGTCAGTGTCAGCCAGTTTGCCGTGGCATACGGAGCTCCATCGCAGTCTTTAACACTGGTAGCATGCCGCGACAGCGTGGACGTGAACCGTATGTGCAGTTGACGGACTTTGAGCGAGGGCGTATAGTGGGCATGCGGGAGGCCGGGTGGATGTACCGCCGAATTGCTCAACACGTGGGGCGTGAGGTCTCCACAGTACATCGATGTTGTCGCCAGTGGTCGGCGGAAGGTGAACGTGCCCGTCAACCTGGGACCGGACCGCAGTGACGCATGGATGCACGCCAAGACCGTTGGATCCTACGCAGTGCCGTAGGGGACCGCACCGCCACTTCCCAGCAAATTAGGGACACTGTTGCTCCTGGGGTATCGGCGAGGACCATTCGCAACCGTCTCCATGAAGCTGGGCTACGGTCCCGCACACCGTTAGGCCGTCTTCCGCTCACGCCCCAACATCGTGCAGCCCGCCTCCAGTGGTGTCGCGACAGGCGTGAATGGAGGGACGAATGGAGACGTGTCGTCTTCAGCGATGAGAGTCGCTTCTGCCTTGGTGCCAATGATGGTCGTATGCGTGTTTGGCGCCGTGCAGGTGAGCGCCACAATCAGGACTGCATACGACCGAGGCACACAGGGCCAACACCAGGCATCATGGTGTGGGGAGCGATCTCCTACACTGGCCGTACACCACTGGTGATCGTCGAGGGGACACTGCATAGTGCACGGTACATCCAAACCGTCATCGAACCCATCGTTCTACCATTCCTAGACCGGCAACGGAACTTGCTGTTCCAACAGGACAATGCACGTCCGCATGTATCCCGTGCCACCCAACGTGCTCTAGAAGGTGTAAGTCAACTACCCTGGCCAGCAAGATCTCCGGATCTGTCCCCCATTGAGCATGTTTGGGACTGGATGAAGCGTCGTCTCACGCGGTCTGCACGTCCAGCACGAACGCTGGTCCAACTGAGGCGCCAGGTGGAAATGGCATGGCAAGCCATTCCACAGGACTACATCCAGCATCTCTACGATCGTCTCCATGGGAGAATAGCAGCCTGCATTGCTGCGAAAGGTGGATATACACTGTACTAGTGCCGACATTGTGCATGCTCTGTTGCCTGTCTCTATGTGCCTGTGGTTCTGTCAGTGTGATCATGTGATGTATCTGACCCCAGGAATGTGTCAATAAAGTTTCCCCTTCCTGGGACAATGAATTCACGGTGTTCTTATTTCAATTTCCAGGAGTGTAATTGCACGAGTAAGAAATGATCACTGTATAAATAAAACTTAGATCAATGATATACTTTATGCAATAATTAAGATTTATCTTTCCTCTATTTCCAGAAAGTGATGACCTTTGAAAGATGGTGGTGTGTTTTAACAGATGAACTTGATCTCTGCATTCAGGGATCTGTGGAGAACAAGAAAGCATGTTTGAAATTTCACTTGTTTCTGACATGTTGCTTACAATGACTGCCTTTTGTCACGTTCAAAATGTAGATTACATTGATATTTAACTGATTTTATATTTCTCTTTTTTGTGATTAAGTAGTATATGACTTGTCATCAGGTCCTTTGAAGCTGAAAACTCACCTTAGAACATGTAGGCCACCCGTTGTGACCGAGTGGTTCTAGGTGCTTCAGTCCGGAACCACGCAGCTGCTATGGTCGCAGGTTTGAATCCTGCCTCAGGCATGGATGTGTGTGATGTCCTTAGGTTAGTTAGGTTTAAGTAGTTCTAAGTGTAGGGGTCTGATGAGCTCAGATGTCAAGTCCCATAATGCTTAGAGCCATTTGAACCATTTTTGAACATGCAGTTAGCTGTTCATTGTGAAGTAAATTTGCAGATTTGTTCAACAAAATTGAACCATTTAGTTATGTAAAAGGCTTCAGTAAGATCACAAAATATACCAGCAGGATTATTTTGGTTGTTTTTAGTTCTGCTAGGTTTTCATTCATAAGGGTATATGGTGGCTGCTACATGTGAAACTGAAAAGTATTTAGCAAATTTTTTTTGAGTTAAGGACTGATTATGAATACGGCTCAAGGTTAATTGTATCAGCCTTTCACAAGATTTTACTAATCTGCTAGAAACACTGTCATAGAAAAATGTTGCTGCTTTTAGCAACTTCATGGTGTTTTTAATTCCCTTTGGTCTTGCATATTTAATATTAACGACGTTTGGTGATGTAAAAAGTATTGAATTATCAATTTCACAGCTGAAATGCCACAATTATTAAAATATTTCTGGCTATTATTGTGTGGTTTTTCCTGATTTCTCTGATGACTTGTGGCATATAAGTTCTTGTATTCCATTTGGAACGAATTAAAGAATGGAAACTCCAGGTAGGAATATCAACAATTTAGGAAAAGGTAGATTGCTACTCACTGTAAAGGAGACACATTAAGTTGCAGACAGGCATAATTAATATGCAAGTTAATGTGTGTTCTTTATGGTAAGTAGCAATTTGTTTTTTTCTGCAGTGGTGATATTCAGCATTAATTGTTTCTAGAATGCAAAGGTTACAATATTTACACTGTAACCAAAGGAGTAAGCGACTGTTTTCTTGAAAGTGAAAGTGCTTTGCAAACAAACCACTTCTGTTACTTTTGGTTCTTCTTGGAACACACAAATAGCTTATTGTTGTTCAGTTTTCAACTCTTGTACCAAAGTCATAATAAAGTTTTAAAATGATGACACTGCCACCATCTGCCTGTGTGTTTTTTTTATTATTTCCCAAATTTAGGCCTTTGAGCCATTACCAAATGCAACTAGGAAAAATATTAGTACATGTTAGCCATTTCGGGCTGCCTGGTTTATCTTTACAGGTCTCAATGAAATGTTTTGTTAGTGATATGTTTGTCAGACGTGCTTGACATGTACTGATCTCTTTCCCAGTTGCAATTAATAATGGCACAAAAAAAGAAATAATAAAAAAGAACATGTAGGCAAATGGAGATAGTGGTACTGTTAGTGTTACGTGTCATTTAGAATGGAAAATGCCAATGTACATCTCTTAGGCTATGCAAGAGATGAAAATATCCATGTGAATAAAGAGAAAAGTTTTAAATTAAGGGAGAATGAATGAGAGCTGTAGACTGCCGCTTGGCTTTCTGTTTGTGCAGAGCTGCCCGTCTGGTGGAAGTGGATAGTCAGCGCATGTCTCCATCTGCTGTAGTGGGCGTATGTTGTTCTGTGCAGCCACAAGTGGAAAGTGTCATGAGAAATGTTCATGGAGAAGACATAAGACTTGCATTAAAAACGTAAAAATGTATCTTTGATATCTTCTCCAGTTGTTCTTGTTCTTCTTGTTGTTGATCTTGCTATGGAACAAGTACTTGAGGTGGAGGCAAATATTTAAATTGAGGTCTGCAAGACTGGATGATGTAATATGACCAAGTTGTATTCTTAACAGATGAGAGAATGCATGTTTTAAGTGGAAAGAGGCGTTTGAGGTGCTAGATCAGAATTGACCTCTCTTTCAGTGTATTTCTTAAATTGTCGAAGTAGGGGTCCCCATCAAGGCACAAAGAAGAAGAGAAGCTGGAAGTGAATAGCAGGACCAGTGTGGATCCTGTAATAAATAATATAGGTGACTGTATATTCAGAGAAGTTTTGTTGTGTGGGCATATATGGAATTCAAGGAGTAAAGAAAGTACTACAGCCTTTGTGTGTGAACCTCCCTGTGTGTGAACATGATACTCACACATCCAGTCTGAGGACAAACTAAGACCCAAACCAAGTTGCATATGTTGACAATATAGGCCAGGAGAAAGGAAATATGGTAGTAGGAGAGTGGAAAATCGAAAAAGAACATCAATTTAAGAAAGATTTTCCTTTTATATTCAAGGAGAAGTACAGTTGCCAAGGGCAACTGACATCAACAGTGGAGCATCTAGCTGTAGACACGTAGTATAAACAGATAAGAAGAATTGGTAAAGAAATAGGGGATAATAAATTGCCAAGAATTTGGGAAGTAAAAGAACGGTGCTAATAAAGGTTAAACAGAAGACCACAGTTGATCATAGTAACAAAAGTCCATCGCTAAGGATTGTAAATGTGTGACAAAAGAAAAAGGTCTACAATCCTTATACAGTTGGTGTTACGATAAGGAAGATGTTGTGGTGAGTTCCAAGAAGAAGAATGGTGACAGAATGGCAGTCTACAAACATTGTGTGCGCCTCTCGACTCAGCATGCACACTACGGCATCACACAGTTTTTGGTTGCCAGCCACGCTACAACAGCAGCCTGTGACAGTTGCTTGATGTGATATGTCTGTAGCACACCAGCACACAACTCATCACCAGCACACAGTTCTTATCTTAGGGTGGGCTGTGGTTAATATATTTTAAGGTAAATTTGTTTGTTTTGGTGAATAGAGTAAAGAAATTAATTGTTGATGTTTGCTACACATTAAATGAAGTGACTTTGTGCAGGGAGTACTATAATGGAAAAGTGATATTAAATTTGGTAAATAGAAATGATACCTTCTGGAAATTGTGGCACTGCAACTTCATTCAATGCAACACATCAAGGTAGTTGTTGACATCATAGTCTGCTCCACATAGAAAAATTGGCCTAAAACTTACGCATCAGGTCACACCGTGTGTTGACCTTGTGTTCAGCATAGGCACAAGGATTTTCTGAAGCCCATATTCTGATGAACAGTGATGAATATGACAGACATGAAATGAAATGTGCCTCATTGCTGTACACAATCTCCTTCATAAATTGTTCATCATAAATGATCTCATCAAGCATTCTGTAATTAACTTCAATCGTTTGGACCTATCAATCAGTTTGATACTGTGCAACAACCACAATTTGTAACCCTAAAAATATGATCCTTTTTTTTTCAGACCTTATGAACTGATCTTTTTTTTTTTAGGTCTAATTATCAATGCTAGACACACCAGATTTTTTGGTTCTCATTAGTTAGCTAACTTGTACAGCTTCTACGGACTCGGGGCATAGTGAATGCCTACCAGAACATGGTTCATCAACAAACTGACAGTCTCTTTTAACTGGGTATCCCACCAATTAATAGTTTTTTATAAGTGGTGGCTCTTTTTTGTACAAGTTATGGTATCCCGGCTGAGACACAAAGTTGAAATATGCTCACTATTTTTTATTTACTTAAATTTGCCACATTTCGTGACAGTACCTTTTCCGTTAGTCATTTGCAAGGCAATATTAGTCTTGGTTTCCGTTGTCTAATGAAGTATGATTCCACTATGCATCTTTGTCGGTTGCAGAAATGACCTGGTTCAATGTGTTTGCCAGATTTTTGGTGTTTCAAATACCATTTCTTCAAATGTAGTTTCTTCTTATAGTTTATATAAAAAAAAGTAACATAATTCAAAATTATTTATGACGGCGACCTGCACACTCTTCTTCCGTCAACACACACCAAGAGTTAACTGCCGACAGTATAGTCAAAGACGACTCCAAGGTCAAAAATATTTTACACAACACACAAGCTTTCACTTGTAATCAGTCTCTTTGCTATTCTTCGATACATTTACTAATAGTAAACAATATGCTTTCACTCTCAAAAATATAAGTAAATTAACATATAATAAGACAAATTATAATAAAAAAATTCTGACAAAAATATAAGAAAACATTTACAATTTGGTATCGACAAATACGGTAAAAAAATAACATCTCCCAGACCCATTACAACTGCTCCCTAGGGCTTTTGTTGTTATGGACATATACAACAAAATCCCGACCACACTAAGTAATGGATCTGTATTACACAATTAGTACATTAATGATGCAGTCTGATAACCTCTTCCAAATTTGGACTCTTTGAATCTGTGGACTTGTTACTGGCTGTTGTTGCAATGATACTTCCCCATCAATCTCATACACAAAAAAATTCAAGTAAAGAAATTATTTGACATGACAAATATACATGGTATAAAACATACATGAGAAATATTCTAACATACAGCATACAGATTGAAAATAATAGATAAGTAAAACTCATTTCCTAGAATAAGATTAAATTTTTTTTTTATATTAATGTTAATTTCATTATGCTTACGTATTGTACAGTAAAAATGATACTGGTCATATATAGTGTAGTTGTTTTTTCTATATATTTGCCTTTTATATATATATTTTTTTACTTTGATTTTTAAAAAATTTTTTACTCATGTTTTTTGTATATTTTTTGCTTGTGATTTTCTTTTTAAATTTTTTTACTCATGTTTTTTTTTATTTTTTTCTTATGATTTTCTTCTTTTAGTACAGCTAAAGATACATCAGTATTATCTAAATTTTTTGCAATTATTTATGTACACTTGCCTCTCTACTACAATATTACTACAAGTCACATTCTTGTGAGGAGTACTTTCGCTCCCGACAACATCAGTATAAACAACAATAAATTGCTCATATATCATGAGGCTTTATCTAAAATTGGTTTTGAAACGTATACCTGTCATGCATGTCCTCACATGCATGCCTTCACCCACATGGAAGACTTAGCTTCCAAAAATTAGAAAAACTCAGAAATGCTCACTAGGGAGACTTTTTCTTTTTTGTAAAAAAGTAAAAATAAATCTTTCTCTCATTCTTTGTTACAACAGTGTTTTTTCATCAGTTTCAATTAACATGTGACTTCAAATTATTAATTTATACATGCAAATATACATACTTGGTTGTACAGGTAGTTTTGTTCTAACAAGCATATTCCAGTGGAGGACTTTTGTTTTAGATGATAATAGGTTATTTAAATTTTGAAATTACGATTTCTGTTTAAATAGTTTCAAAGAGGCAACATTCCTGAGACCAAATAATTTCTTTGACTTAGGATACATCAAACGATAAGCATTAGGGTGTGGATTTTCTATGACTTCAAAAGGCCCAATATAGATATCAAAGAATTTTTTAATTTCTGAAGTTAACATTTTTGATTTTTCATGAGATCTGACCAGAACAAGATCCCCAACTTTGAGAGTGGTTAATTTTACCCTATTGTGATGTCTTTTATTCCTCTTTTCCCCTTGTTTCTTCATAG
The DNA here is from genome assembly GCF_023898315.1 of Schistocerca nitens. Classification (NCBI taxonomy): domain Eukaryota; kingdom Metazoa; phylum Arthropoda; class Insecta; order Orthoptera; family Acrididae; genus Schistocerca; species Schistocerca nitens. Next base: position 37,016,188 of record NC_064624.1, on the reverse strand, counting down.
TTTCCCTGACAATATCTTCTCTCTCTTGCATAGTTAAAGGTGTACATTTAGGAAATTCAATAAGTTCTGATATAAGATTTGGAGGCCTAATATTAAACATAATCTCATACGGTGAAAATCCTGTGGAATTATGTTGTAGGCTATTCATAATATCTTCAAAATTTCGAATGTGCTCAAACCAGGTTGGATGTTTATGGCTACAATAGGTTCTACAAAGTCTCCCAATTTCCCTCATATACACTCCTGGAAATTGAAAAAAGAACACATTGACACCGATGTGTCAGACCCACCATACTTGCTCCGGACACTGCGAGAGGGCTGTACAAGCAATGATCACACGCACGGCACAGCGGACACACCAGGAACCGCGGTGTTGGCCGTCGAATGGCGCTAGCTGCGCAGCATTTGTGCACCGCCGCCATCAGTGTCAGCCAGTTTGCCGTGGCATACGGAGCTCCATCGCAGTCTTTAACACTGGTAGCATGCCGCGACAGCGTGGACGTGAACCGTATGTGCAGTTGACGGACTTTGAGCGAGGGCGTATAGTGGGCATGCGGGAGGCCGGGTGGACGTACCGCCGAATTGCTCAACACGTGGGGCGTGAGGTCTCCACAGTACATCGATGTTGTCGCCAGTGGTCGGCGGAAGGTGCACGTGCCCGTCGACCTGGGACCGGACCGGAGCGACGCACGGATGCACGCCAAGACCGTAGGATCCTACGCAGTGCCGTAGGGGACCGCACCGCCACTTCCCAGCAAATTAGGGACACTGTTGCTCCTGGGGTATCAGCGAGGACCATTCGCAACCGTCTCCATGAAGCTGGGCTACGGTCCTGCACACCGTTAGGCCGTCTTCCGCTCACGCCCCAACATCGTGCAGCCCGCCTCCAGTGGTGTCGCGACAGGCGTGAATGGAGGGACGAATGGGGACGTGTCGTCTTCAGCGATGAGAGTCGCTTCTGCCTTGGTGCCAATGATGGTCGTATGCGTGTTTGGCGCCGTGCAGGTGAGCGCCACAATCAGGACTGCATACGACCGAGGCACACAGGGCCAACACCCGGCATCATGGTGTGGGGAGCGATCTCCTATACTGGCCGTACACCACTGGTGATCGTCGAGGGGACACTGAATAGTGCACGGTACATCCAAACCGTCATCGAACCCATCGTTCTACCATTCCTAGACCGGCAACGGAACTTGCTGTTCCAACAGGACAATGCACGTCCGCATGTATCCCGTGCCACCCAACGTGCTCTAGAAGGTGTAAGTCAACTACCCTGGCCAGCAAGATCTCCGGATCTGTCCCCCATTGAGCATGTTTGGGACTGGATGAAGTGTCGTCTCACGCAGTCTGCACGTCCAGCACGAACGCTGGTCCAACTGAGGCGCCAGGTGGAAATGGCATGGCAAGCCGTTCCACAGGACTACATCCAGCATCTCTACGATCGTCTCCATGGGAGAATAGCAGCCTGCATTGCTGCGAACGGTGGATATACACTGTACTAGTGCCGACATTGTGCATGCTCTGTTGCCTGTGTCTATGTGCCTGTGGTTCTGTCAGTGTGATCATGTGATGTATCTGACCCCAGGAATGTGTCAATAACGTTTCCCTTTCCTGGGACAATGAATTCACGGTGTTCTTATTTCAATTTCCAGGAGTGTATCTTTCTGCAGGATTGGTGGATGGAGAATAAACAGATATAAGTATATGCTTCAATTTTGATCTTTCAATAAACTTTTTTCAAATTTTAGAGGTGAACTGTGAACCATTATCTGATAATATAGCTTTTGGTTTACCCACCTGTGCGAAATAATCTCTTTCAATTTTTATTATAATTTCATGGCTAGTACCTTTTTTCACTGGATATAGTTTAATTAATTTTGAAAATACATCTACCATAACAAATATGTAACAGTGACCACTATGTTACTCTTTGGTAACATTCCATATAAGTCCACTGCGATAAGATATAAAGGTTTTTCCGGAATAATGTTTTGCATCTCTCCACCACATCTTTGATTGCTCACTTTAACTCTCTGGCATTTGTCACAGGTTGCCAATTCTTTTCTTACCTTCGTTCCAATATTGTAAAAATAAACATTTTCTTGTATCTTTTGAATGCACTTCTGTATCCCACAATGACCAAAACTTTCATGTATGTAAATGATCAGCTTATCAGCATCTGCCTCTGGCCAACACAGTTTCCAATTATCAGAATCTACGTCTGTTCTCCGAAATAAAATCCCCTTATGTAATTTGTAAAATTTATTGTTTCTCATACCCCTTCTTGCCTAAACATTCTTTGATTAATTTCCAACTCTGATCCAAATTTTGATTTTTTCTAATTTTGTTACACATTGCTCTAATTGTTTTCTCATTTTCCACCCCTTTCAAGTATCCAATTTTAAATTGCTTTTCCTCCTCTTGTTCAAAAATCTCCTTTTCTCCCCCAATTGGTAACCTTGAAAGTGAATCAGCTACTACATTCTCAGAACCTTTTATGTGCTTGATTTCAAAGTCAATCTGTTGCAGAAATATTGCCCATCTGGTCAATCTACTGTGGTATAATTTGCACTCTTGTAAGTAACTCAAAGCTTTGTGATCCGAAAATACCATGGTTTTATGTCCAATAAGGTAAATTCTAAATTTTGTAAAAGCCCAATGAATTGCCAAAAGTTGCTTCTCTGTGACTGTATATTTTTTTTCATGCTTGAGCAACATTCTGCTTGCAAATGCTATGGTACAATGTATCTTAACTCCATTCTCTACTCTTTCTTGAAATAACTCTGCTCCAAGCCCATAATTACTGCTATCAGTGTTCAAACAAAATGATAAATTAAAATCAGGTCTGTGTAATAAGTGTTGCTTCCTCAACTCTTGCTTAATTTTCCCAAACCCAAACAGTGTTTTTCTTAAGTAATTGACTTAAACATGGTGCATTCAGACTCTTATCACTTATATGTTTTTGGTAATAACCGCATAACCCAAAGAACGACTTTAATTGTTTTTTAGTCTTAGGAATAGGAATTTCTGAAATTGCTTTAATTTTTTCTGGATCTGCCAAAATTCCCTTGTCTGTGACAACATGACCCAAAAATTTTAATTCAGAAACTGCAAATTTACATTTCTCTAATTTCAATGTCAGCCCCCCTTTTCTAAGTTTTTTACAAACTGACTTCAAAATCGAAAAATGATCCTCCCAATTTTGCCCTGTAACCAAAATGTCATCTACATAAATTATCAGTTTAGATGCAAGTTCTTGCCCCAGTACATGATCCAAAGCTCTTATAAATTCAGAAACAGAAGAATTTAACCCAAATGGCACAACACAATATTGGTAACTCTTACCATTGTACAAGAAAGCAGTATATTTCCTAGAATTAACCGAAAGTGGTACCTGATGAAAACCCGAAGTTAGATCCAAACTTGACATATATTTTATATCCGTAAATTTATAGAGTAACTCATCAATATTTTCGGGATGGTCTGTCTGTCTGAACAAAATTTTGTTTAAGCGTCTAGAGTCCAAAACCAATCTTACTCCACCATCTTTTTTCGAAACTACTACTAGAGGATTATTATATGCACTGATACTCCTTTCTATTATATTACATCCTTCCATCTTTATCAGCTATTTCTCAACAGTAGGTCTTTTTGATATTGCAATACTGTATGGTTTTTATGAAAAATGGTTCATGAGGTTTTACCTGAAACTCACACTGATAACCCTTTACCCTACCAGGTATGTCACTGAAAACATCACTGTATTCCCACAGCAGATTTTCTAACTGTTGTTTTTGCTCCCCAGATAAATTTTGTGTTTCTGAAATTTTCAAATCTACTAAATTCCCAAATTCAACTTCATCAGTATCAAATCTATGAGTTTCAATATTCTCCAATCTATTTTCTTTTAGTAAATTGATACTGTCAAAATTTCCATTACTCTGATCACCAAGTGTGTTCACAAAATTTGTCTGAATGTATTCCCTTTCACTAGTTTCTATCAAAAGTTTTCTTCCAACCCAATCAAATGCTGTATTTACTTTTACTATCCAATTCATACCCGAAAGAAAATCCTCATTAAATTCCTGAATTACAAAACACCCATGTGTGAACAACTTGCCTTCAATTAAAAATGTCACTAAAGCCTGGCTTTTTACCAATTTACTGCTCTTCCCATTAGCACCTTTTATCTTTACCCCAACAACTGGCATTTCAACATAATCTTTCCCCGCTTTCAATTTCTTGCTTAACCTTTCAGATATTCCCGAGATCTCACTTCCTGTATCAATTAAACATTTACCAATCCATGACCCAATTTGAACTTTTATATAAGGACTGCAAAATTGATCACTTTTCTCAGAACCTGTATCATCATGTAATAAATCACTTTCAGTTTCCCCAAACCTATACTTATCAGAATCATATGGTATATCATTACATGTATTATTTGTCACAGTTATAAAATTTGCACAAGATACAAAATTGTCATTAGTACTCTCTATTATCTCAAATAGCCAAGAATTTTCATCCAAATCACATTGTATACTATTGAAGTACTTACCCGTCAGCTTTTCAAAAATAAAATATCTCATCTTTTTCCACCACTCAGGACATACAGTTTCACATACATTAATAAGCATCTTTCTAAAGTTCTTGTCAAAAGAAATAGTTTCACTGTTCAGCCATATATTCATAAGAAATGTGTGTGTGTCATTAGTATCTGTAAAAGTTTCACTTAGGCTTGAAGTTATACATATGTCATCATTATTTGTGTAGTCAGATTCTTTACCAACAACATCAAAATTCACACTTTCACATACACCCAGCTTGTGAGCCTTATTCATCCTGGTAACATCCCTGGGAATTTCTATAACATTTTCACTATTTAATCCATTTTCAACCATGTGTATACCCAACTCCCTATTTAAACTAATGAAACACCTTTCCTCAACATCATTATCAATACCATTACCATCATTACCGACTTTATCATCAACATCATTATCATTATACATATTCAAGTCATACACATTCAAATTATCCCCCAAAATATTATTTCCCCTATCTAAAGTTACCAGATCCCTTTCACCAATATTTTCATTCTCACAGTATGCATTCTCTCTTTCATTCACACACGTCTCTGAACTACTACAAATTACATCATCTGACAAAGTGTTGTTCTTTTCTGCCCAAGTGTAAAACTCTGTTAAATTAAACGATTCACAATTACTTTTATCTACTGTATGTTCTTGTGTACTGAAAATTTTATCTTTATCAATATCATCATTATTTTCCTCTTGAAATTTCTTCAATAAGTAACAACTAATGACCTCATGTGATAGCTGAGGTTTGGAACTGTCATGTTTGGGTTTATGATAGTCACATCCATTGGTCCTTTCATCATGCTCACCTTCTGCCTCAACCTTGCGGACCTTCAAGGGGGCGTCTACTCGTTTTTTATTTCCGGTTCCTGTTTGAACTGCTGATTGTGTTTCTGCCAATGTCTCTGATCAACATTTCTGTTCCCATTCCTATGCCAAACATTACCTGATTGTTGGTAGTTTCTATTGTACTGATCTCTATCAAAATTTCTGTGATTTTGATCCCTAAAGTGTTCTCTATTTTGTTGATTATTTCCGCGAAAATCATGTTCTTGTTTTGGATAAAAATTATGGTCCTTCTTCTGAAAATTGTTATATCCCCCTGAATTTTGACCGACACCATGATAATTGTTTTGTTCCCTTTTTTGAAAGTTATCATTTCCCGAATTTTGACCATTACCTTTCTTAGTAAACCCACTGTGTGTTCTTGTTGTTACCCTATCCAACTTTTCAATATAACTGCTCTACATTACTATCAGGACAATGAACTAAACTCAACTGCATTTCTGATGGCAATATTCTCTTTAAGGTATCAATTTTGATCAAATCATCCAAAGGTTTTGTTAAATGAATAAGTTTTTGAAGCTCACTTTTGCAAAATTGTTTCATACTCCCATCTGATTCTCTATAGTTTCTCCCATTCTAAAATTCACTTTTGATTCTAGTTTGTTTAAGATCATCCCAAAATTTTTCCAGAAATTTTGATTCAAATTCTGAAAAGGTCATCCCCAAAGTTACAATCTGGTTTGCCCAAGTCAAAGCTTCCCCTTCCAAGAATTTTTTCACAAATTTAATTTTTATTTCATCTGGTGAGTGAGGTAAAAAACAATCCTTACAATACTGTATAAAATCAACGGGATGTAAGGGTCCATCTACCGAAAAGTGCTTCACTGGAATATTAGATACAAGATTGCGTGTGTTGACATTGTAATTTTTGCTTTGAAATTCAATGTGAAAACTTTCAATTTTTTCGCCAAGTTGTTTGACAGATTTTTTGTTTTCTAAATCATTGCACTCAACTTTTTTTTCTAAAGTAACCAAACGATTGTCAGTTTTTTGTTCTACATTTTTTACTAAAACTTTTGTATTCTCATCCAAATTTTTAATTTCCCCTTTTATCTCATGAAAATCAATTAAATTTCTTTCCCTATCTTCCAGTAACTCATTTTTTACAATATTAATTTCACCGCTCAATTTAGCATCAATTTCATTTACTTTTGCTTCCACAGATTCAATTTTTTGCTCTCTGTTCGAAAGATCACCCACTTGGGTATTGACTGCTTTGACTTGCAACAAAATGTTATCAATTTTTTCATCCCAGTAAGTCTTATTGTCATCAACTGATTGTTTAATTTCTTTTGTGAAATTTACAAGAAAACTTTTTATATGAAATTGATTGGTTCTTTGTGTTTCATTTGACCTGTCCTGATTTTCGAAGTCTATTAAATTACTACTTTCAACTTTAGGCACAATACTCTCGAAAATCTCATAAGTCATTGTGAAGAACAAAAGTTTATACACAACAATACAAAACAAGATAAAAATATTGTTTTAACAAAATACGAGGGTTTCGTGACTTATCTGGAACACTCTTCTACTGTTGCAAATCCACGTTTTCCCTCCATGTGATTGTTGACCAAAATTCTTGAAGTATTTTCTTCTGTCGAAAATTATATTTTTTGCCGAAACAGTTCTTCTCAAAACTTTTACTTCCCGATGAACACAAATACTGCAACACACATTGTGAAAAAACTGGTATTAACACACAAAAATTTTCTTCCTCGTAGCACTGTTGAAGATCTCGTGAACACAATATCCCGGCTACAGTCCCCAGTTTAAATATGGTATCCCGGCTGAGACACAAAGTTGAAATATGCTCACTATTTTTTTATTTACTTAAATTTGCCATATTTCATTACAGTACCTCTTCTGTTAGACGTTTGCAAGGCGATATTAGTCTTGGCTTCCGTTGTCTAGTGAAGTATGATTCCACTATGCATCTTTGTCGGTTGCAGAAATGACCTGATTCAATGTGTTTGACACATTTTTGGTGTTTCAAATACCATTTCTTCAAATGTAGTTTCTTCTTATAGTTTATATAAAAAAAAGTAACATAATTCAAAATTATTTATGACGGCGACCTGCACACTCTTCTTCCGTCAACACACACCAAGAGTTAACTGCCGACTGAGTATAGTCAAATAAAAAAATTCTGACAAAAATATAAGAAAACATTTACAATTTGGTATCGACAAATACGGTAAAAAAATAACATCTCCCAGATCCTTTACAATGTGATGATATTCAAGTTGAACATCGTTCACGGATTCGGATTAAGCAAGCCACGAAGTACACTAAACTTTTCTTTGTATCATCATCATCTCGACAGACATGGCCTGATCAGCTGCTGCAGGTAACCAGTTTGTTGGGTTGCTTCATGACTTACATACACACACATCATTGAACATCATACTACAGAAACTCTTTGCTATACTGTCTAGTGTAGTGCAAGTTGCAGCAATCTTTCATATGGCTTCTGTTAGCGACAACAAGCGTTCATAACTGCACCATGACTTTACATACCCACAGAACGTGAATGACTAGAAAAATAACCCCTGATGGACAGGGAATGAAGATAGCAGTTTTTCTTGTGAAGTTGTAATAGTAAAACATAATATTATGGCTCAAGGCAATCACCTTAATAGTGAAATGCTTCAAAAACAAGAGAGTACAACTAAGCCAGAAAATAGTAATGCAAAATTAGTAGAAGAGCTAAAGAAATAGATTTGGGAAACTTGTGAGGTTCTGAAATCATACCTTGAGATGAGGCTAGGTAATAAATTAGATGAAAAACTGTCAGCATTAAAAGAGGAGATACACACTGAAATTTTATGGCAGTGTGATTTGGTGAGGTGTGAAATACATGGTCATATTAAATAATTACACATAATTGGAGAGCATTTATGTGATTTGACTGAGAACGTTTGCAAATATGTAAAGGATCCAATCTCAGAGGCACAAGGCCACATCAAATTATTAGAACAGTGGTGTGAAAATGGTGAACCAATTTGTTCATGAGATACACTTACCAGTTTGGAGGAAAAAGTTGAAGAATTGCTAGAACAGAAATTTTGAGAAAAGGCAAAGAACTTGGACAATATAAGACTTTCTGGGGAAAGAGGCTACTCAACACAACATGGAATTCAAATGCGTGTGGGATGAGTTAGCAAAAACCACAATAGAAAGGTAATCAGTGCCTGAGAAAATCCTGTGCCACTAGTACATTATTGGAAGTATTTCAATTAGATAGTATTTTATCCACTTTTGGCTAGAGAACACCACATCTGGTTTCATAAATTACACTTTGGGAGAAATACTTCAACCAGCCACAAGATTTTTTTTTAATTGTGCCAGCACTAATTTCAGGCCTGAGCCCATCATCAGGTGGGTAGCATTGACTTTTTTAGAAGTTTTACATTTGTGTCCTAAAATAGAACATAGTTTTAGTGATTGCTTAATTTATGAAAGGTTTTACATTTGTGTTCTAAAATATTTCAAAGTTTTTATGATTGCATAAATTTACATGTATATATGTTCTATATATTGTGTTTACTTCATGAAGAGCTCTCTGTTACATATTATAAGGCAGAGATTTGATTTTCTTTTACATTTCATGTTGGTCAATGAACTAAATACAAGATGGTGGATACATTTGTTTACATCAGCATTGTTCAACGTGGATTGTAAAAGAGTGATCAGACCTTCATCTTATAATATGTAAAGTACAATTAATAAAACTATAAACAGCCGACCAGTTGCAATGGATAAAGAATTCTTTATCTAGGTTTCGACAAATATAAATTTGTCTTCTTCAGAAGGTGGCCTAAGGACAATGAACATCATAGCTTACATTAGAAAAGTATGAAACTTAAGTCAAGAATAGATTTTAACACAAATTAGAGAGTTCTTGCATTACAGAAATATGAGAACGACAACTGGTACTTACAATTTTACGTTAGTAAGGACTAATGTACCATCGCCATTTTTACAAATGTTGGCATAGGTTAATTTGTCAAAAATGAAATATGGCCCTAGAATTAGGGTTTGTCACGTAAATATAAATTAGTACATGGATCTTGCAGAGCTCCCGACCGACTGAGTGTAATAGGCGAACGTAGTTGCCCTGCGACCAGGGCAGGTGGCGCTCATGGCGCAAACCATGTGCCAATTGACGTACAAAGGCAACTTGTAAATTATCAGTAGTAATAACATCCTTAGATAAAATAATAAAAAGAAGGAAGGCGTTTAACACTCCCGTTATAACAGTATGGGAGCATTGGTACAATTAATGTAGTTATACATCAAAAAGGCAGGTGGTGCTTACGCCAAGAGAATTACGCACAGTGGCATATACAGCCAAAATATAAAAATTACATTACTATATTAGTGAAGCCCACAAACGGTATATGTGTCAGAACTTTAAAATTGACAATAATGGCTCTTAAGACAGAATTAGGAATCCTGGTATACGATACAGTTAATACACATTTGCAGGGAACCAATGTTTTAAAGCCAGACAAAATCACATAAGGGCCAATGTAGTGGCAACCATACATTGTGAGAAAACCACATTACATAAAGGGTAGTAAGCTTAAAGCATTGAAGGTGCATCATAGCTTCCTGAGGAGATAGACCACTAAGGTTACCAGCATTAATGTTATACCATAAACAGTACAGGTTTAAAGCCTTCAAAACATTGTCTACAAGCAAGGTTCAATTGGTCATTCAGTATATTACTGTCCTTGAGCTCTAGATGTTTGAAAATTTGTAACTCTTCCCACAGATCTAATCTACGCCCTTTGACTTCTCTGTGTAGGATAACAGTGCTTCTAACTGTTTAGGCATATGACTGGCTATCAAGAGGTGTTCAGCAAAAGTAGAGCTATGTATATTCGCTCCTTTTTTGCCTAATAGGTGTTCTTTATATCTTGTTTTCACAGTTCTGCCTGTTTGACCAATATAATATGAAGGACAGTTATTACAGGTTAGTTTGTAAACACCTGAATTGGAAAACCAATCGCTGGCAATATCTACTGAATGTACATAATTTCTTTTTAAACTGTTATCTGTTGAGAATGAGACGTTACAGTTATATTTTTTCCTTAGAAGACGTTTTATCCTATATGATATATTACCCAAGAAAAGAATGCAAATAATTTTTTTAGCTTCTTTGCTATCAGTGGGAAGGTTGTTGCTCAAAGTCGAACAGTTTTGGAAAGTTTTCTTACTGAACAATTAATCGATCATATTCTGACTGTACCCATTATTATCCACAATCACTTTGTTTAAAATACTAAAGTACAATTTATGGAACATATATAAGTAATCACAATAACTTGGTTATCTTTAAGATTCATATGTAAAATCTTTTGTAAAGTATACAATCACAGAAACATTGTTATACTTCAGGTCACAAATGTAAAACTTCCAAAAAAGTCAATGCTACTCCCACAGTATAATTTACGAAAACAGCTGCGGTGTTCTCTCACCAAGGTGGATAAAATAATTTTGTTACTATGCCACCAGGTAAGGAGAACTGTGCATGATTTGTGAAAAGTGCAAGCTTCAGCTAATGAAAGTAATACTTACTGTAGCATTTCACAAAAAGTGTCTTGCTGAAAGAGTCATTCCAAAATATATCAAAGTGAACGTCAAGAACGTCAGTAAAACTGCGTATCTAGCAAATGTAAGGTGTGAACTGTGTTGGCTACATAGTGAAATGAGAGCTCAGTACAAACAGAAAGAGCTTCTGAACAGACAGATATATGTGCTTCGTTTAGAATGAAATAAGTTGCTGTTTCCTGTGCATGTCATATGCATTGTAGATGAAACTGATGTTTTCGTTAGGACAAAACATCATATCATATCGCAAAGACATAAGAGAAAATTAAAAGCCCTAATTTCAAGCAAGAAGTTATACAAAAATCCATCATCTGATGAAGATTGTTTCTTGGATAGAGTTATCAACTTCAGAACTATTAGTTTCATTAATTTTGAAAAAAATCTGCTAAGCAAGGCTCCAAAACATAACATTACAACTAAAACAAGTAAAAATTAGCATTAAAGAAGCAATTGTTGAAACCAAAATTGCACGTGAGATAGCTAAGGTAAATAATTGTAGTAAAAATGCAGTAGGTAATGAAATAAACAAGTTAATCCAGGAACACACAGACACAAACAAGACGCAATGCAAATTTTCACAAGACTCAACTGATCTCAGAAAAATAAATAAAAAAACTCAGTGAGAACAAAGCTCTGCAATGATAACGTATGAAGATGATTACATAAAGAAACACTAGATTTTTTTTCAGAAACGTAACATAAAAGAAATTAATACTGAGCAAAAAAATTTGAATGCACAATAATGTACCCTCCAGCCTCAGGACTTTGATCACAATCATAGATTCACAAAGAACATTGTCCTATATGTCTGATTGTGACCTCAAGAGCCCTTACTAAAAAAAAAAAAACCTTAATGAGATCATCGCCAAGGCCTCTACATTTGAAGATAATTTTTAGTGAAAATGATAGCCATGAGATTTCAGGAAACGTCAAAGACATCTCCATACCACACATAGCCACATTCACATTCTTTGATATAGTTAACTTGTTTACAAAAGTACCGGCAAAAGAAATGATCTCAGTAATTAAAAATAACATGATTAAACATAAAAAGGATCAGTATTCCAGAAATTTATGATCTAGTCAAACTTATAATCTTAGTGCTGTCTCAAAACTAGTTCAGCTTTAATAACAATTTCTATGATCAAGAAGATGGCCTTGCAATAGGCAGGTGCCTAGCTAGTCTGCTAGCCAATATTTGCATAAATCATTTAGAAACATCTTTTTCAATGCCAATATGACAATAAAGAAAAGAGTCATATATTACAGACACTATGTGGATGACACACTTATCTTATTTGATAGAATGGTAGAGGAAATTAATCAGTTTTCAAAAGAGGTTAACAAATCCCACCAAAACCTAAAATTTACTGTTGAGCATGAAACTGATAATGGCATAAATTTCTTGGATAAAAAATTAGTAAATGCAGTGGTAAATATAAGTTTAAAATATATAGAAAACCCACTACATTGGATGCCACAACAGCAGCTAATCATGTCACCCTGAGCAACATAAAATGGTGTAGTATAGGGTAACACTCAACAGAATGGGAAAAAAATCCATTTGGACACTGAAGATAAACTACAGGAACTAAAAACGATCAAACTAATCACCCATAATGATGGTTACAGCTCTGACACTATCACTATACTTCACAACAGAATTAAAAAGAAATACAGGGACAAAAATAGCTCTAAGTCCAAATAAAAAAGCAATTTAGCTCAAATAGCTCCTCAGAATTATGTGAAATATATCTGCTTTCCATTCATTGGTAAAGCATCATATCATATTGCGAACTTATTCCATGCAATAAAATATCATAATTAGTTTTTCCACAAACAATAAAATGAAAGAAAAATTGTTCACAACTTAAATTTAAAAACTGAAGTACAGCATAGGTCTGGCACTTATAAACTAAATTGTTCTCTGTGCCCCAACTTTAACATTAGCCAAACTGGTAAGAGGATTAATGTATAATACTGTGAACACCTAGATGCTCTTAGGCTCAACAACCTAAATAAGTCAACTTTTGTTAGTCACATGGCCCAATGTGGAAAAACAGAAAAAAAGCATCAAAGACAACTTATTGATATTTCCTTTACTAGAACTGAAAAGAAAGAAATCCAGTATATCCCCAAAATTTCATACAACTCCTATAATTTGAAATAATAGCAATAATAATTAATTGGCAGAGAGAAAATTCTTCATTGGCCATTACCAGCATCTTTAAAACCTTAATAATTAAATGTATTACTGTATGGAATTATCTTTACCATTAAAAGTACCTTTGCAGTAGCTCTAGAAGTGTGCCATATCTGTTCACATATCTCAGTCTTTGACACACTATATCAGCTGCTGATGTAAACAAATATATTTGCCATCATGTATTTAGCTCACTTCATTGATCAACATTGACTGTAAAAGAAAATCAAACCACTGTCTTAGTATATAAAGGAGGGCTTTTTGTGAAGTAAGTGCTATGTATAGAGCATATATGAGCATAAAACTGTTTAATCATAAAAACTTTGATATATTTTAGGAAACAAATGTAAAGCCTTTTGTAAACAGTGCAACACAAATACCTTATTATAATTTAGGACACAAATGTAAAACTTGCAAAGAAGTCAGTGCTGCCATCTGATGATAGGCTTAGCTCTGTAACTAGTAATGGTTTAATAAAATCATTTAAAAATATTTGAGGCTGGTTGCAGTATTTCCTACAGTGTAATTAGGAAGTAACTTGAATATGTAGAAACATTTTGCGAAATTTAAACCTGGTGGCAGTGTAAACTCGTGTTCAGAAAAAAACAGAACACCTTGAATGACTAGACATAGTACATTCATATTCACAGGACATGTATATTAGTATGTTCTGCAGAAATGATCAGCATTTGTATCATGTCGGCCTGCGGGTTGAAGGTCAACATCAATATCATGGCACACCACCACCTGCCGATAAAATGTGCATGTGGCTTAAACATGCTAGACCTCAGTGGTGTATGGAATGATGTCGCTGGGTACAGGAATAGCATCAGATAGTGTTTTCGGGTGAATCAAAGTTCTGTTTGTTTGAAAATTATGGCCACATTTTGGTTCACTGCAGACAGGGAGCGGCATCACAGTGACTACATTTGCAAAAGACACACAGCACCAAATTTAGGCAAGCATCAAATGATGGAAAAACACAATGTGGGGTGCTATTGGGTGCAACTACAAATCACATTTGCTCCAAGTCCACGGCACTGTGACCAGTGTGACCCATGCAAATGGGTTCCTGTGACTCATAGCTTTGCCCTTTCTGAATAACACCCCAGATTCCATTTTTCAGCAAGATGTTGCTGCACGAACTTGTACCTTCTTGGTGTCAGCCTTTTGCCGTGGCCCACCAGATCTCGAGACTTTGCCACCAATCGAAATTGTGTGGGATGTGGTGAAATGACGGGTACAGTGCTGTGACCTAGTGTCGACCAACACAGATGAACTTTGGAACCATGTCAATGGAGCATGGATGGCTATACAACAAGACTCCATTCACATCGTATATGCATCGATGCCATCATGCGTGGAACGCGTTATCAGTGCCCATGGCAGACCCTGTGCCTGCTAGGCAACAGGAGACATGCTGAAATGAGGTGACTGAAATGCTAATCATTTCTGCAGAACATACTAATGTACATGTCCTGTGAATATCAATGCCCTATCTCTAGTCGTTCAAGCTGTTCTGCTTTTTTCTGACATGAGTGTACATTCTACTTATTTCTTGATAGTGTTTTCTAGGACCTTACAACAAAAGTAGGAGGATTGTAAGAACATTGATTCTGCATTGACTTACTTGGTAGGGGATGCAACAGTGTGAGGAAATGCACACTCGGAGGAGTTTACATCTCAGAATTTTTTTTTCAGGAAATATTTAAACGAAAATATACAGGAAAAACTAACATTAGAATTACTGGACCTAAAATATTATAACAGTTCATGCGGCAACTTTAAAAAGTATGCAGTGTGTCACCTTATCTGATTGAAGTCTGTAGACTACCTACTCGAGAATGTAGCGAAGATACTACTTACGTGTTTAATTTACTACGTACCTAAAGAAATTTTGTGTACAGGTGGTTAACGGTAAATGAATTACTTTCTTTTATAGGAGGTTTAGATACCATGAACAATGAAAAAAGAAACCAAAATCCAGAAGAGACAAATCATGGCAATAGTAGACCTAATTCAGAATTTCAGGGAAAGAAAAAAGCAAACTTTTGTCAGGTAACAAATTATCTTAGGGTAAACATAAACAACTGAATAACAGGCTGAGAAATGCAAATACAGAAACACTTAGTAAAACTAAAAGGGATGATGATTGTTGTTGTTGTTGTGGTCTTCAGTCCTGAGACTGGTGTGATGCAGCTCTCCATGCTACTCGATCCTGTGCAAGCTTCTTCATCTCCCAGTACCTACTGCAACCTACATCCTTCTGAATCTGCTTAGTGTATTGATCTCTTGGTCTCCCTCTACGATTTTTACCCTCCACGCTGCCCTCCAATGCTAAATTTGTGATCCCTTGATGCCTCAAAACATGTCCTACCAACCGATCCCTTCTTCTAGTCAAGTTGTGCCACAAACTTCTCTTCTCCCCAATCCTATTCAATACCTCCTCATTAGTTACGTGGTCTACCCACCTTATCTTCAGCATTCTTCTGTAGCACCACATTTCAAAAGCTTCTATTCTCTTCTTGTCCAAACTGGTTATCGTCCATGTTTCACTTCCATACATGGCTACACACCATACAAATACTTTCAGAAACGACTTCCTGACACTTAAATCTATACTCGATGTTAACAAATTTCTCTTCTTCAGAAACGCTTTCCTTGCCATTGCCAGTCTACATTTTATATCCTCTCTACTTCGACCATCATCAGTTATTTTACTCCCTAAATAGCAAAACTCCTTTACTACTTTAAGTGTCTCATTTCCTAATCTAATCCCCTCAGCATCACCCGATTTAATTTGACTACATTCCATTATCCTCGTTGTGCTTTTGTTGATGTTCATCTTATATCCTCCTTTCAAGACACTGTCCATTCCGTTCAACTGCTCTTCCAAGTCCTTTGCTGTCTCTGACAGAATTACAATGTCATCGGCGAACCTCAAAGTTTTTACTTCTTCTCCGTGAATTTTAATACCTACTCCGAATTTTTCTTTTGTTTCCTTTACTGCTTGCTCAATATACAGATTGAATAACATCGGGGAGAGGCTACAACCCTGTCTCACTCCTTTCCCAACCACTGCTTCCCTTTCATGCCCCTCGACTCTTATAACTGCCATCTGGTTTCTGTACAAATTGTAAATGGCTTTTCGCTCCCTGTATTTTACCCCTGCCACCTTCAGAATTTGAAAGAGAGTATTCCAGTTAACATTGTCAAAAGCTTTCTCTAAGTCTACAAATGCTAGAAACGTAGGTTTGCCTTTTCTTAATCTTTCTTCTAAGATAAGTCGTAAGGTTAGTATTGCCTCACGTGTTCCAACATTTCTACGGAATCCAAACTGATCTTCCCCGAGGTCCGCTTCTACCAGTTTTTCCATTCGTCTGTAAAGAATTCGCGTTAGTATTTTGCAGCTGTGACTAATTAAACTGATAGTTCGGTAATTTTCACATCTGTCAACACCTGCTTTCTTTGGGATTGGAATTATTATATTTTTCTTGAAGTCTGTGGGTATTTCGCCTGTTTCATACATCTTGCTCACCAGATGGTAGAGTTTTGTCATGACTGGCTCTCCCAAGGCCATCAGTAGTTCTAATGGAATGTTGTCTACTCCCGGGGCCTTGTTTCGACTCAGGTCTTTCAGTGCTCTGTCAAACTCTTCACGCAGTATCTTATCTCCCATTTCATCTTCATCTACATCCTCTTCCATTTCCATAATATTGTCCTCAAGTACATCGCCCTTGTATAAACCCTCTATATACTCCTTCCACCTTTCTGCCTTCCCTTCTTTGCTTAGAACTGGGTTGCCATCTGAGCTCTTGATATTCATACAAGTGGTTCTCTTCTCTCCAAAGGTCTCTTTAATTTTCCTGTAGGCAGTATCTATCTTACCCCTAGTGAGACAAGCCTCTACATCCTTACATTTGTCCTCTACCCATCCCTGCTTAGCCATTTTGCACTTCCTGTCGATCTCATTTTTGAGACGTTTGTATTCCCTTTTGCCTGCTTCATTTACTGCATTTTTATATTTTCTCCTTTCATCAATTAAATTCAATATTTCTTCTGTTACCCAAGGATTTCTATTAGCCCTCGTCTTTTTACCTACTTGATCCTCTGCTGCCTTCACTACTTCATCCCTCAGAGCTACCCATTCTTCTTCTACTGTATTTCTTTCCCCCAATCCTGTCAATTGTTCCCTTATGCTCTCCCTGAAACTCTCGACAACCTCTGGTTCTTTCAGTTTATCCAGGTCCCATCTCCTTAAATTCCCACCTTTTTGCAGTTTCTTCAGTTTCAATCTGCAGTTCATAACCAATAGATTGTGGTCAGAATCCACATCTGCCCCTGGAAATGTCTTACAATTTAAAACCTGGTTCCTAAATCTCTGTCTTACCATTATATAATCTATCTGATACCTATTAGTATCTCCAGGATTCTTCCAGGTATACAACCTTCTTTTATGATTCTTGAACCAAGTGTTAGCTATGATTAAGTTATGCTCTGTGCAAAATTCTACAAGGCGGCTTCCTCTTTCATTTCTTCCCCCCAATCCATATTCACCTACTATGTTTCCTTCTCTCCCTTTTCCTACTGACGAATTCCAGTCACCCATGACTATTAAATTTTCGTCTCCCTTCACTACCTGAATAATTTCTTTTATCTCGTCATACATTTCATCAATTTCTTCATCATCTGCAGAGCTAGTTGGCATATAAACTTGTACTACTGTAGTAGGCATGGGCTTTGTGTCTATCTTGGCCACAATAATGCGTTCACTATGCTGTTTGTAGTAGCTAACCTGCACTCCTATTTTTTTATTCATTATTAAACCTACTCCTGCATTACCCCTATTTGATTTTGTATTTATAACCCTGTAATCACCTGACCAAAAGTCTTGTTCCTCCTGCCACCGAACTTCACTAATTCCCACTATATCTAACTTTAACCTATCCATTTCCCTTTTTAAATTTTCTAACCTACCTGCCCGATTAAGGGATCTGACATTCCACGCTCCGATCCGTAGAATGCCAGTTTTCTTTTTCCTGATAACGATGTCCTCTTGAGTAGTCCCCGCCCGGAGATCCGAATGGGGGACTATTTTACCTCCGGAATATTTTACCCAAGAGGACGCCATCATCATTTAATCATACAGAAAAGCTGCATGTCCTCGGGAAAAATTACGGCTGTAGTTTCCCCTTGCTTTCAGCCGTTCGCAGTACCAGCACAGCAAGGCCGTTTTGGTTAATGTTACAAGGACAGATCAGTCAATCATCCAGACTGTTGCCCCTGCAACTACTGAAAAGGCTGCTGCCCCTCTTCAGGAACCACATGTTTGTCTGGCCTCTCAACAGATACCCCTCCGTTGTGGTTGCACCTACGGTTCGGCCATCTGTATCGCTGAGGCACGCAAGCCTCCCCACCAACGGCAAGGTCCATGGTTCATGGGGGAAGGGGATGATGATAAAACAATATATCGATGATATACACAGTCATGATCCGCATTATTTGAGGAAGATGGGCAGTGTCCTGGTCAAAAAGCCAAAACCCAGGATGTACGAGGATTGGAACTTTAATAATGGCAACTATTTATTTACGGCTTATACAAAATAGATATGTGTTTCAAAGATTTACTGACCTTCAAAGTAGTCACCAGCATTGTGTATAACCTGTTGCCAGTGATGTGGAAGTTGTAGAATACTCTTAGCAGTGCCAGTTGTGATGACAGTTTGAGCAGAGTGGTCTGCTGCCCAACGAATTTGTGGCAGTTCTGAAGCGAATTCCGTGAAGTGTTTCTTTCAGTTTAGAAATAGAGTTGAACTCACGAGGGCTTAAGTCAGAGGAGTGCAGTAGGTGGTATAGTCCTTACCAGCCCCATCAGTCAAACAAATCAGTAACAGCTTGCACTGTACATGCTTGAGCATTGTCCTACAAAATGATGGTCAGGTCCTGCAGAAAGTGTCATCACTTCTATCTCTAAGCTGGTCGTAGGTTGTGTTCAAAAAATGAACAGCATAGAGACATAAGTGATGACACTTTCTGCAGGACGAGACCATCATTTTGCAGGACAATGCTCAAGCACTTTCATTGTAACCTGTTACTGATTTGTTTGACTGATGGGTCTGATAAGGGCTATACCACCTCTGACCTAAGTCCTCGTGAATTCAACTCGATTTCTAAACTGAAGGAAACACTTCACGACATTCGCTTCAGAACTGCTACAAATTTGTCGGACAATAGACCATGCTGCTCAAACTGTCATCACAACTGGCACTGCTAAGAGTATGCTACAACTTCCACATCGCTGGCAGTGGGTTATACACAATGCTGGTGACTACTTTCAAGGTCAGTAAAACTTTGAAACACGTATCTATTTTGTACGAGCTGTAAATAAATAGTTGCCACTATTAAAGTTCCAACCCACATATCTATGTAAGATCAGGCACATACATAGAAAAATTAGTTGTGTTTACCAAAACTTAACAGTAAAGAAATGGTTAGTGGAGGAGGAACAGAAAGATAATGGCGAAATTAATAAACCCTTGTTGAAGGATTATTCATTAATCATTTGAGCTATTGAAACATAGAATAGTATATCCTATACTTGCAGTAACTGGAGTATATGTTATTGGTGTTACAGGGGCTAAAGCCAAACAAATCAAACAAGAAGTAGGACTGCCTCTAAGAATACTGGTAAACAAGTTTCCATTTATGCAAACATGTTTAGTAGTACCTAATGTTATTAACATGCAAATGTTGTTTGGGATCAACTGGGTAGTTACATATAATGTAAGCTTAGAATCTGCAACTAAGAAATTGACATGTAGCTATAACAACATGGATTATGAAGTACCGTTTAAAAATAGGAACATAGAGACATGGGACATAATGCAATATGCTTCATTTCTACAAGAAAGACAGTAAGTTTGGAGGATTAAATCAGTCCTAAAAGTGTGATAAAGGCACAGATTAAGATTAAAGCTTGTGAGTGATGGATTGAACCAGTCACAACAGGAAGATCTGTACAATATATTATTAAAATATGAGAAGATATTTTGAGATAAACCAGGCATACTTGGAGATTACGTTTTTAGTTTCAAGATAAAGTATGAAACACCTTCTTCTTCTTCTTTTTCAACTGTGTCCAATACCTTTAAGCATACGTCCCACTGTACAGGAGGAGATTGATAAAAGGATTAATGATGGTATTATAGAACCACTACTTTTGGTGCACAAGGCCACTGGTGGAGTATGTTTGTGGCTCTGTGCTTGCATTTTAAATATGCATATATAAACCAAAAGAGAGAGACCTATTAGTATAAATGAAATCTTAGCTAAGCCTGAGCAAGCCAAAGGCTTTAGCTCAGTGAATCTGACTGTTGGATTGTGGCAGGTGAAAGTGGATGAGGAATCTAAGAAATTGCAGCTTTTTTATGTGGAGGTAAGTCATTTTAGTTAAAGTACTGCCATTTGGATTGGACATCTCAGTATTTGAGCTTTAGCTGCTGACTTGGGAAAGGAGTTACTACAACACTTAATCATTTATGTAAATGATATACTTCTAGTATCCAAAATGTGAGAAGATATTGTGATTTATCAACAAAAACTTTGGAAATGTTTTTTGTGAAAGGTATTACATTGAAGCTTTCAGAATCATACTTTGATAGGGACGAGCTAAAATTTTTGGGACATGAGCAATTAAAGATTGCTCAGAATGTAAGAATGCAAAGCAACTGAAGTCATTTTTAGGGTTAGCAGGGTTCTACTTTTACTTTTATATTTTCTATTTAATATATTTTTTTGCATGGAGACACCAACTAGTGTCTTTTGCAAACGTCATAGCATTTTATTACAAGTTTAGTACAGTCATATATACATATGTGATTACATATACATGATACAAATTGACCATTGTACCTAATAAGGCACAATATTGGGTGTTACAAATATTCAGATTTTACACAACTCTCTCTCTCTCTCTCTCTCTCTCTCTCTCTCTCTCTCTCTCTCTCTCGCTATGTATATATATATATAGATATATACCTTTGAATATGTCTGCTTGTGTCTGTATATGTGTGCATGGATATGTGTGTGTGTGCGAGTGTGTACCTGTCCTTTTTTCCCCCTAAGGTAAGTAGTCTTTCCACTCCCGGGATTGAAATGACTTCTTACCCTCTCCCTTAAAACCCACATCCTTTCGTCTTTCCCCCTCCTTCCCTCTTTCCTGATGAAGCAACCGTTTGTTGCGAAAGCTTGAATTTTGTGTGTATGTTTGTGTTTGTTTGTGTGTCTATCGACCTGCCAGCACTTTTGTTTAGTAAGTCTCATCATATATAACAAAGATGAGGTGACTTACCGAACGAAAGCGCTGGCAGGTCGATAGACACACAAACATACACAGAAAATTCTAGCTTTCGCAACCAACGGTTGCCTCATCAGGAAAGAGGGAAAGACGAAAGGATGTGGGTTTTAAGGGAGAGGGCAAGGAGTCATTCCAATCCCGGGAGCGGAAAGACTTACCTTAGGGGGAAAAACAGACAGGTATACACACACATATCCATCCACACATACAGACACAAGCAGACATCCCGGGATGTCAGACATCCCTGTCCTTTTTTCCCCCTAAGGTAAGCCTTTCCACTCCCGGGATTAGAATGACTCCTTACCCTCTCCCTTAAAACCCACATCCTTTCGTCTTTCCCTCTCCTTCCCTCTTTCCTGACGAGGCAACCGTTGGTTGCGAAAGCTAGAATTTTGTGTGTATGTTTGTGTTTGTTTGTGTGTCTATCGACCTGCCAGCGCTTTCGTTCGGTAAGTCACCTCATCTTTGTTTTTTTATATATTTTTTCACACGTGGAATGTTTCCCTCTATTATATATATATATATATATATATATATATATATATATATATATATATATATATATATATATATATATACACACCTTCCACCCATTAAATGCAGTCGCCCATCCTTCATCAAAGACACCAACCACTTCCTCAAACGCCTGGAATCCTTACCCAATCTGTTACCCCCGGAAACCATCCTTGTAACCATTGATGCCACTTCCTTATACACAAATATTCCACACGTCCAGGGCCTCGCTGCGATGGAGCATTTCCTTTCACGCCGATCACCTGCCACCCTACCTAAAACCTCTTTCCTCATTACCTTAGCCAGCTACATCCTGACCCACAACTTCTTCACTTTTGAAGGCCAGACATACCAACAATTAAAGGGAACAGCCATGGGTACCAGGATGGCCCCCTCGTACGCCAACCTATTCATGGGTCGCTCAAAGGAAGCCTTTTTGGTTACCCAGGTCTGCCAACCCAAAGTTTGGTACAGATTTATTGATGACATCTTCATGATCTGGACTCATAGTGAAGAACAACTCCAGAATTTCCTCTCCTTTGGTTCCATCAGATTCACCTGGTCCTACTCCAAATCCCATGCCACTTTCCTTGACGTTGACCTCCTTCTGTCCAATGGCCAACTTCACACGTCCGTCCACATCAAACCCACCAACAAGCAAAAGTACCTCCATTATGACAGCTGCCACCCATTCCTCATCAAACGGTCCCTTCCCTACAGCCTAGGTCTTCGTGGAAAACGAATCTGCTCCAGTCTGGAATCTCTGAACCATTATACCAACAACCTGACAACAGCTTTCGCATCCCGCAACTACCCTCCGGACCTGGTACAGAAGCAAATAACCAGAGCCACTTCCTCATCCCCTCAAACACCGAATCCCCCACAGAAGAACCACAAAAGTGCCCCACTTGTTACAGGATACTTTCCGGGACTGGACCAGACTCTGAATGTGGCTCTCCAGCAGGGATACGACTTCCTCAAATCCTGCCCGAAATGAGATCCATCCTTCATGAAATCCTCCCTGCTCCGCCAAGAGTGTCTTTCCGCTGTCCACCTAACCTTTGTAACCCGTTAGTTCATCCCTATGAAATCCCCAAACCACCTTCCCTACCCTCTGGCTCCTATTCTTGTAACCGCCCCCGGTGCAAAACCTGTCCCATGCACCCTCCCACCACCACCTATTCCTGTCCTGTAACCCGGAAGGTGTACACGATCAAAGGCAGAGCCACGTGTGAAAGCACCCACGTGATTTACCAACTGACCTGCCTACACTGTGATGCATTCTATGTGGGAATGACCAGCAACAAACTGTCCATTCACATCAATGGACACAGGCAGACAGTGTTTGTTGGTAATGAGGATCACCCTGTGGCTAAACATGCTTTGGTGCACAGCCAGCACATCTTGGCACAGTGTTACACCGTCCGGGTTATCTGGATACTTCCCACCAACACCAACCTATCCGAACTTCGGAGATGGGAACTTGCCCTTCAGTATATCCTCTCTTCTCGTTATCGGCCAGCCTCAATCTCCGCTAATTTCAAGTTGCCGCCACTCACCTGTCTTTCAACAACTTCTTTGCCTCTACACTTCCACCTCGACTGACATCTCTGCCCACACTCTTTGTCTTTAAATATGTCTGCTTGTGTCTGTATGTGTGGATGGATATGTGTGTGTGTGCGAGTGTATACCTGTCCTTTTTTCCCCCTAAGTTAAGTCTTTCCGCTCCCGGGATTGGAATGACTCCTTACCCTCTCCCTTAAAACCCACATCCTTTCGTCTTTCCCTTTCCTTCTCTCTTTCCTGATGAGGCAACCGTTGGTTGCGAAAGCTAGAATTTTGTGTGTATGTTTGTGTTTGTTTGTGTGTCTATCGACCTGCCAGCGCTTTCGTTCGGTAAGTCACCTCATCTTTGTTTTGGAAATTGAAATAAGAACACCGTGAATTCATTGTCCCAGGAAGGGGAAACTTTATTGACACATTCCTGGGGTCAGATACATCACATGATCACACTGACAGAACCACAGGCACATAGACACAGGCACAGAGCATGCACAATGTCGGCACTAGTACAGTGTATATCCACCTTTCGCAGCAATGCAGGCTGCTATTCTCCCATGGAGACGATCGTAGAGATGCTGGATGTAGTCCTGTGGAACGGCTTGCCATGCCATTTCCACCTGGCGCCTCAGTTGGACCAGCGTTCGTGCTGGACGTGCAGACCGCGTGAGACGACGCTTCATCCAGTCCCAAACATGCTCAATGGGGGACAGATCCAGAGATCTTGCTGGCCAGGGTAGTTGACTTACACCTTCTAGAGCACGTTGGGTGGCACGGGATACATGCGGACGTGCATTGTCCTGTTGGAACAGCAAGTTCCGTTGCCGGTCTAGGAATGGTAGAACGATGGGTTCGATGACGGTTTGGATGTACCGTGCACTATTCAGTGTCCCCTCGACGATCACCAGTGGTGTACGGCCAGTGTAGGAGATCGCTCCCCACACCATGATGCCCGGTGTTGGCCCTGTGTGCCTCGGTCATATGATGTCCTGATTGTGGCGCTCACCTGCACGGCGCCAAACACGCATACGACCATCATTGGCACCAAGGCAGAAGCGACTCTCATCGCTGAAGACGACACGTCTCCATTCGTCCCTCCATTCATGCCTGTCGCGACACCATTGGAGGCGGGCTGCACGATGTTGGGGCGTGAGCGGAAGATGGCCTAACGGTGTGCGGGACCGTAGCCCAGCTTCATGGAGATGGTTGCGAATGGTCCTCGCCGATACCCCAGGAGCAACAGTGTCCCTAATTTGCTGGGAAGTGGCGGTGCGGTCCCCTACGGCACTGTGTAGGATCCTACGGTCTTGGCGTGCATCCGTGAGTCGCTGCGGTCCGGTCCCAGGTCGACGGGCACGTGCACCTTCCGCCGACCACTGGCGACAACATCGATGTACTGTGGAGACCTCACGCCCCACGTGTTGAGCAATTCGGCGGTACGTCCACCCGGCCTCCCGCATGCCCAGTATACGCCCTCGCTCAAAGTCCGTCAACTGCACATACGGTTCACGTCCACGCTGTCGCGGCATGCTACCAGTGTTAAAGACTGCGATGGAGCTCCGTATGCCACGGCAAACTGGCTGACACTGACGGCGGCGGTGCACAAATGCTGCGCAGCTAGCGCCATTCGACGGCCAACACCGCGGTTCCTGGTGTGTCAGCTGTGCCGTGCGTGTGATCATTGCTTGTACAGCCCTCTCTCAGTGTCCGGAGCAAGTATGGTGGGTCTGACACACCAGTGTCAATGTGTTCTCAAACATTCCAAACAAAAGTGCTGGCAGGTCGATAGACACACAAACATACACACAAAAATCAAACTTTCGCAACAAACAGTTGCTTCATCAGGAAAGAGGGAAGGAGAGGGAAAGACGAAAGAAAGTGGGTTTTAAGGGAGAGGGTAAGGAGTCATTCCAATCCCGGGAGCGGAAAGACTTACCTTAGGGGGAAAAAAGGACGGGTATACACTCGCATACACACACATATCTGTCCACACATACAGACACAAGCAGACATATTTAAAGACAAAGAGTTTGGGCAGAGATGTCAGTCGAGGCGGAGGTGTAGAGGCAAAGAAGTTGTTGAATGACAGGTGAGGTATGAGTTGTGGCATCTTGCAATTAGCGGAGATTGAGGCCTGGTGGGTAACGAGAAGAGAAGATATATTGAAGAGCAAGTTCCCATCTCCGGAGTTCGGATAGGTTGGTGTTGGTGGGAAGTATCCAGATAATCCGGACTGTGTAACACTGTGCCAAGATGTGCTGGCTGTGCACCAAGGCATGTTTAGACACAGGCTGATTCTCATTACCAACAAACACTGTCTGCCTGTGGCCATTAATGCGAATGGACAGTTTGTTGCTGGTCATTCCCACATAGAATGCATCACAGTGTAGGCAGGTCAGTTGGTAAATCACGTGGGTGCTTTCACACGTGGCTCTGCCTTTGATCGTGTACACCTTCCGGGTTACAGGACTGGAGTAGGTGGTGGTGGGAGGGTGCATGGGACAGGTTTTGCACCGAGGGCGGTTACAATGGTAGGAGCCAGAAGGTAGGGAAGGTGGTTTGGGGATTTCATAGGGATGAACTAACAGGTTACGAAGGTTAGGTGGATGGCGGAAAGACACTCTTGGCGGAGTGGGGAGGATTTCATGAAGGATGGATCTCATTTCAGGGTAGGATTTGAGGAAGTCGTATCCCTGCTGGAGAGCCACATTCAGAGTCTGATCCAGTCCTAACAAGTATCCTGTCACAAGTGGGGCACTTTTGGGGTTCTTCTGTGGGAGATTCTGGGTTTGAGGGGATGAGGAAGTGGCTCTGGTTATTTGCTTCTGTACCAGGTCCGGAGGGTAGTTGCGGGATACGAAAGCTGTTGTCAGGTTGTTGGTGTAATGGTTCAGGGATTCCGGACTGGAGCAGATTCGTTTGCCACGAAGACCCAGGCTTTAGGGAAGGGACCGTTTGATGTGGAATGGGTGGCAGCTGTCATAATGGAGGTACTTTTGCTTGTTGGTGGGTTTGATGTGGACGGACGTGTGAAGTTGGTAATTGGACAGGTGGAGGTCAACGTCAAGGAAAGTGGCATGGGATTTGGAGTAGGACCAGGTGAATCTGATGGAACCAAAGGAGTTGAGGTTGGAGAGGAAATTCTGGAGTTCTTCTTCACTGTGTGTTCAGATCATGAAGATGTCTTCAATAGATCTGTACCAAACTTTGGGTTGGCAGACCTGGGTAACAAAGAAGGCTTCCTCTAAGCGACCCATGAATAGGTTGGCGTATGAGGGGGCCATCCTGGTACCCATGGCTGTTCCCTTTAATTGTTGGTATGTCTTGCCTTCAAAAGTGAAGAAGTTGTGGGTCAGGATGAAGCTGGCTAAGGTAATGAGGAAAGAGGTTTTAGGTAGAGTGGCAGGTGATCGGCGTGAAAGGAAGTGCTCCATCGAAGCGAGGCCCTGGATGTGCGGAATATTTGTGTATAAGGAAGTGGCATCAATGGTTACAAGGATGGTTTCCGGGGGTAACAGATTGGGTAAGTATTTCAGGCGTTCGAGGAAGTGGTTGGTGTCTTTGATGAACGATGAGAGACTGCATGTAATGGGTTGAAGGTGTTGATCTACGTAGGCAGAGATACGTTCTGTGGGGGCTTGGTAACCATCTACAATGAGGCATCCGGGATGATTGGGTTTGTGGATTTTAGGAAGAAGGTAGAAGGTAGGGGTGCGGGGTGTCGGTGGGGTCAGGACGTTGATGGAGTCAGGTGAAAGGTTTGGCACCGGGCCTAAGGTTCTGAGGATTCCTTGAAGCTCTGCCTGGACATCGGGAATGGGGTTATCTTGGCAAACTTTGTATGTGGTGTTGTCTGAAAGCTGACGCAGTCCCTCAGCCACATACTCCCGACGATCAAGTACCACGGTCGTGGAACCCTTGTCCGCCGGAAGAATGACAATGGATCGGTCAGCCTTCTGATCACGGATAGCCTGGTCTTCAGCAGTGGTGATGTTAAGTGTAGGATTAAGGTTTTTTAAGAAGGATTGAGATGCAAGGCTGGAAGTCAGAAATTCCTGCAAGGTTTGGAGAGGGTGATTTTGAGAAAGAGGAGGTGGGTCCCGCTGTGACGGAGGACGGAACTGTTCCAGGCAGGGTTCAGTTTGGATGGTGTCTTGGGGAGTTGGATCATTAGGAGTAGGATTAGGATCATTTTTCTTCGTGGCAAAGTGATATTTCCAGCAGAGAGTACGAGTGTAGGACAGTAAATCTTTGACGAGGGCTGTTTGGTTGAATCTGGGAGTGGGGCTGAAGGTGAGGCCTTTGGATAGGACAGTGGTTTCGGATTGGGAGGGAGGTTTGGAGGAAAGGATAACTACTGAATTAGGGTGTTGTGGTTCCAGATTGTGTTGATCGGAATTTTGAGGTTTTGGAGGCAGTGGAGCTGGAAGTGGGAGATTGAGTAGATGGGAGAGACTGGGTATGTGTGCAATGAGAGGAGGTTGAGGTTTGCTGGAAAGTTTGTGAAGGGTGAGTGAGTTGCCTTTCCGGAGGTGGGAAACCAGGAGATTGGATAGTTTTTTGAGGTGGAGGGTGGCATGCTGTTCTAATTTACGGTTGGCCTGTAGGAGGATGCTCTGAACAGCCGGTGTGGATGTGGGAGAGGAAAGATTAAGAACTTTTATTAAGGATAGGAGTTGACGGGTGTGTTCATTGGCTGAGTTGATGTGTAGGTGAAGGATTAGGTGGGTGAGGGCAATGGATTGTTCAGTTTGGAACTGGTATAGGGACTGATGGAAAGAAGGGTTGCAGCCAGAGATGGGAACTTTAAGTGTGAGGCGTTTGGGGGTAATGCCAGATGTCAGACAAGCCTGAGCAAATAGAATATGGGAGCGTAATCTGGCTAGGGCGAAGGCATGTTTGCGGAGGGAATGTAAATAAAACTTAATGGGGTCGTTGTGGGGGTGTTGTAAGGGTGACATGGTATTAGAAGGTGGAAAGTGCAACATGAGGTGAAATGAAAATGAAAATAAAAATATATGGGGAGAGATAAAGGTGAACTGGAAAGTAACTGGAGACCTGGAATGAAAAAAGGCGAAAAGGTGTTGGTTACAGCTGGGCTATGTTGGACTTGGGTTAGTAGACAACGATGTGCACAAAGGTTAGGTGGTTGTGTTGCCTCCAAAACACGTTAAAGGACGGAGAAATTCGTGAAAATTTCGAAAAAACTGCGTGTAGTATATTAAAAGGAGTGGTTTTGTGGTGGAAGATTATGAAAATGAGGCTAACAATAGTCTGACGAAGAAATAATGACGTTAAAACCTGCGGGAAGCGGCTAAAAATTACCAGTGATGTGGGAAAAACGGAAATGGAAATAAAGCGAAAGTTATTAGAACTGGCCGAAATGGTTGTTTAAAAGGTGAAACGAACTGTTTGTGAACTAGAAACGGCGGATTTTATAGCGGCGGTAGAGCTGAATGCGGCGAAAAAAAAACAAAATTTGGTTATGATTTGGAAGTGGGTTACGTATTAATGAGTGTAAATACACTCATTACGGTAAAAAGGTGAATACAAAGTGAAACTACTGGCAAAAACAGAAAGAGGAAAATAAGACGACAGAAAAGATTTCGAAATGCAACAGTGACAATAACAAACGTAATTGTTGGATTCAAGTAAATGATATCAATATAATAGAGGGAAACATTCCACGTGGGAAAAAATATATATAAAAACAAAGATGATGTGACTTACCGAACGAAAGCGCTGGCAGGTCGATAGAAACACAAACATACACACAAAATTCTAGCTTTCGCAACCAACGGTTGCCTCATCAGGAAAGAGGATATATATACGTATATGATACGAATATAATAGAGGGAAACATTCCACGTCTATCGACCTGCCAGCGCTTTTTTTGGTAAGTCTCATCATCTTTGTTTTTAGATATGTTTTTCCCACGTGGAATGATTTCCTCTATTAGATATATATATAAAATAGAGGGAAACATTCCACGTGGGAAAAAATATATATAAAAACAAAGATGAGGTGACTTAGCGAACGAAAGCGCTGGCAGGTCGATAGACACACAAACATACACACAAAATTCTAGCTTTCGCAACAAACTGTTGCCTCATCAGGAAAGAGGGAAGGAGAGGGAAAGACGAAAGGATGTGGGTTTTAAGGGAGAGGGTAAGGAGTCATTCCAATCCCGGGAGCGGAAAGACTTACCTTAGGGGTAAAAGAGGACAGGTATACACTCGCACACACACACATACAGACACAAGCCATTTCAGGCTGTGTTTTAATTAATTTTAGGTGGGCCGATCCCGGCGGTACTGCAATGCCGGGCCAACACGCAACAGAGGTGGAGCAAGCCCCTAGCACTCCGTCATGAGCCAAAAATGAGTTTAATATTCTGGTCCTGCGATGCAGGACGTATCAGATATTAAGCTGATAAGAACCGATACTACACTTTGATCTTAGCCAAAACTTGTGTCTGTATGTGTGGATGGATAGGTGTTTGTGTGCGAGTGTATACCTGTCCTTTTTTCCACCTAAGGTAAGTCTTTCCACTCCCGGGATTGGAATGACCCCTTACGCTCTCCCTTAAAACCCACATCCTTTCGTCTTTCCCTCTCCTTCCCTCTTTCCTGATGAGGCAACAGTTTGTTGCGAAAGCTAGAATTTTGTGTGTATGTTTGTGTTTGTTTGTGTGTGTATCGACCTGCCAGCGCTTTTGTTCGGTAAGTCACCTCATCTTTGTTTTATATATACATATATGATATGAATATAATAGAGGGAAACATTCCATGTGGGAAAAACATATCTAAAAGCAAAGATGATGAGAATTACCAATCAAAAACGCTGGCAGGTCGATAGACACACAAACAAACACAAACATACACACAAAATTCAAGCTTTCGCAAGAAACAGTTTCTTCATCAGGAAAGAGGGAAGGAGAGGGAAAGACGAAAGGATGTGGGTTTTAAGGGAGAGGGTAAGGAGTCATTCCAATCACGGGAGCGGAAAGACTTACCTTAGGGGGAAAAAAGGACAGGTATACATTCGCGCACACAAACATATCCATCCGCACATACACAGACACAAGCAGACATTTGTAAAGGCAAAGAGTTTGGGCAGAGATGTCAGTCGAGGTGGAAGTAAAGAGGCAAAGATGTATTGATGACATCTTCATGATCTGGACTCACAGTGAAGAAGAACTCCAGAATTTCCTCTCCAACCTCAACTGCTTCAGTTCCATCAGATTCACCTGGTCCTACCATAAATCCCATGCCACTTTCCTTGACATTGACCCCCATCTGTCCAATCGCCAGCTTCACACATCCATCCACATCAAACCCACCAACATGCAACAGTACCTCCATTATGACAGCTGCCACTCGTTCCACATCAAACGGTCCCTTCCCTACAGCCTAGGTCTTCGTGGCAAACGAATCTGCTCCAGTCCGGAATCCCTGAACCAATACACCAACAACCTGACAACAGCTTTTGCATCCCGCAACTACCCTCCCCACCTGGTACAGAAGCAAATAACCACAGCCACTTCCTCATCCCTTCAAACCCAGAACCTCCCACAGAAGAACCCCAAAAGTGCCCCACTTGTGACAGGATACTCTCCGGGACTGGATCAGACTCTGAATGTGGCTCTCCAGCAGGGATACGACTTCCTCAAATCCTGCCCTGAAATGAGATCCATACTTCATGAAATCCTCCCCTCTCCACCAAGAGTGTCTTTCTGCCGTCCACCTAACCTTCGTAACCTCTTAGTTCATCCCTATGAAATCCCCAAACCACCTTCCCTACCCTCTGGCTCATACCCTTGTAACCGCCCCCGGTGTAAAACCTGTCCCATGCACCCTCCCACCACCACCTACTCCAGTCCTGTAACCCGGAAGGTGTACACGATCAAAGGCAGAGTCATGTGCGAAAGCACCCACGTGACTTACCAACTGACCTGCCTACACTGTGAAGGTTTCTATGTGGGAATGACCAGCAACAAACTGTCCATTCGCATGAATGGACACAGGCAGACAGTGTTTGTTGGTAATGAGGATCACCCTGTGGCTAAACATGCCTTGGTGCACAGCCAGCACATCTTGGCACAGTGTTACACCGTCCGGGTTATCTGGATACTTCCCACTAACACCAACCTGTCTGAACTCCGGAGATGGGAACTTGCCCTTCAGTATATCCTCTCTTCTCGTTATCCGCCAGGCCTCAACCTCCGCTAATTTCAAGTTGCCGCCACTCATACCTCACCTGTCTTTCAACAACATCTTTGCCTCTTTACTTCCGCCTCGACTGACATCTCTGCCCAAACTCTTTGCATTTACAAATGTCTGCTTTTGTCTGTGTATGTGCGGATGGATACGTGTGTGTGTGCGAGTGTATACCCATCCTTTTTTCCCCCTAAGTTAAGTCTTTCCGCTCCCGGGATTGGAATGACTCCTTACCCTCTCCCTTAAAACCCACATCCTTTTGTCTCTCCCTCTCCTTCCCTCTTTCCTGATGAAGCAACTGTTGGTTGCGAAAGCTTGAATTTTGTGTATGTTTTTGTTTGTTTGTGTGTCTATCGATCTGCCAGCGCTTTTGTTTGGTAAGTGTCATCCTCTTTGTTTATGTATATATATATGTATCTAAAAAGAAAGATTATATATATATATATATATATATATATATATATATATATATATATATATATATATATATATATATGATGATGTGACTTACCAAACGAAAGTGCTGGCCCTTTGATAGACGCACAAAGAAACACAAACATACACACAAAATTCTATCTTTCGCAACCAACGGTTGCCTCGTCAGGAAAGAGGGAAGGAGAGGGAAAGACGAAAGGATTTGGGTTTTAAGGGATTTAAGGGAGAGGGTAAGGAGTCATTCCAATCCCGGGAGCGGAAAGACTTACCTTAGGGGGGAAAAGGGACGGGTATACACTCGCGCGCACACACACATATCCATCCACACATATACAGACACAAGCAGACATATACAGAGGCAAAGAGTCTGAAATATATATATATATAGGGAAACATTCCACGTGGGAAAAATATATCTAAAAACAGAGATGATGTGACTTACCACCAGTTGTTTGTGTGTCTATCGACATGTTATCGCATTCGTTTGGTAAGTCACATCATCTTTGTTTATATATATATATATATATATATATATATATATATATATATATATATATATATATATATAATTTATTTAAGTTTAATATTAATATTCATTTAAAGAATATAAACACTTGTCAATCAAGAAATATTTCAGTTTCACTTTGAATAAGATCCCTTTGTGGCACCTTATAGAGCTTGGTAATCTGTTGTACCATATTTGACCACTAATGCATGGACTATGGTCTGTTGTTTTTAATTTTGTTCTTTGTCTGTAATAGCAGTCTTTATTTCTTGTATTATAGTCAGGCATATCAGAGCACTTTGTTGCCTTGTTTTGATGTGTCACAAAAAATATAATTAATTTGTAAAGATACAGTGAGTAGACTGTGAGGTATTTATGATGGACAAAGATTTCCCTGCATGAATCTCTATACCCTAATCCATGGATAATTCTGATTGCTCTTTTCTGTTGGGTTAATATTCTGTTCATATGTACGTCGGCAGCACAACCCCATACCTCTATCCCGTAATTAATCTGTGCAAAAATGGTTCCATAATAAGTCGCTTTTAATGTCTGATGTGGGACTACTTTTGATAACTGGCTGATTAGATGTAATGAACTGCTGATTATATTGCATAAAAATTTGATATGGTTTGCCCATCTTAGATTTTCATCTAGGTGAATACCTAGAAATCTGCAGCCTTCTGTGTCCACTACTTCAATTCCACCTATGTTACTGATAGAGGTTTGGTGTGAGTTTGTAAGTTTAAATGGCAATAACTGAGATTTACTGATATTAACTTTCAAACCTTGATCTTGGAAATAAGTAGTTATTTGATGTAGATGTAGTTCCTCAGTTGCTACCAACGTTAACTCATCATTTTGTTTACCAAGAAATAACAGTGAGGTATCGTCTGCATAGGTTACCAATTGGGAGTTGCTCTATATCATTTATGTACTCTAGAAAGAGGAAAGGGCCCAAAATTAAGCCCTGGGGTACACCTTGTGTGACTGTCTCATATTTGAACTGGAAATTAATGATTTGATTATTGATTTTGTAAGTCAGCTTTGTACACTGTTGTTGTTGTTGTTGTTGTTGTCTTCAGTCCTGAGACTGGTTTTATGCAGCTCTCCATGCTACTCTATCCTGTGCAAGCTTCTTCATCTCCCAGTACTTACTGCAACCTGCATCCTTCTGAATCTGCTTAGTGTAGTCATCTCTTGGTCTCCCTCTACGATTTTTACTGTCCACGCTGCCCTCCAATGCTAAATTTGTGATCCCTTGATGCCTCAGAACATGTCCTACCAACTGGTCCCTTCTTCTTGTCAAGTTATGCCACAAACTCCTCCCCAATTCTATTCAATACCTCCCCATTAGTTATGTGATCTACCCATCTAATCTTCAGCATTCTTCTGTAGCACCACATTTCAAAAACTTCTATTCTCTTCCTGTCCAAACTATTTATTGTCCACGTTTCACTTCCATACATGGCTACACTCCGTGCAAATACTTTCAGAAACGACTTCCTGACACTTAAATCTATACTCGATGTTAACAAATTTCTCTTCATCACAAACGCTTTCCTTGCCATTGCCAGTCTCCATTTTATATCCGCTCTGCTTAAACCATCATCAGTTATTTTGCTCCCCAAATAGCAAAACTCCTTTATTACTTTAAGTGTCTCAGTTGCCAATCTAATTCCCTCAGCATCACCCGACTTAATTCGACTACATTCCATTATCATCGTTTTCCTTTTGTTGATGTTCATCTTATATCCTCCTTTCAAGACACTGTCCACTCCGTTCAACTGCTCTTCCAAGTCCTTTGCTGTCTCTCACAGAATTACAATGGCATCAGCGAACCTCAACGTTTTTATTGCTTCTCCATGGACTTTAATACCTACTCCGAATTTTGCTGCTTGCGGTTAAATAAATATGTAGCCAGCAATTGCATGTATGCAGCATTTACATTGTATGACTCAAGTTTACTTAAAAGTAAGTCATGGTTCACCGGGCAAAGGGTTTAGTAAGGTCTAGAAATATGCCAGCTGTTAGCATTCCTTGATCAAGGACACCATAAGTTTTGTGAAGAAATTCTGTAATTGCTGTGATAGTACTATGATCTTTTCGGAATCCATGTTGTCTCTGTTAGGAACTTATTTTTCAAGAAATAGTCACTAAGTTGTGTCAGCAGCACAACTTCAAATACTTTGCTGAAGACAGGTATTAATGGTATGGGCCTGAAATTTGAAACCTCTTCCTTGGATCCTTTTTTATGCACTGGTTTAACTGTGCTCCATTTCAATTCATTTGGAAATGTATGTTCTCTGATACTGCAGTTTACCGGGTGGGTGATTATTTTAACTAATTCCTTATTACATTTTTTAATCACAATACGTCTCAAACCATCCCATCCAGATGAGAACTTATTCTTTAGGTTATTTATTATCCTGCCTATTTCTTTTTCACTTACTTGTTTGAATTCAAAAGGTGGCTCTTCAAAGGGGCAGAGCTTTACCTTACTACTCATAATTGTGTTATTAACTGGACTAACAGCTGCAGATATAAAGTATTTATTGAAAACATTGCAGACTTTATTAGGATCCTTAATTGTGTTTCCTTCATGTCTTATATTTACAATTTCAGTTTCTGGCTTCGGTGTGGCTTTGTGAAATTAATTTACAATTCTCCATGAGGTCTTGGCTATATTGTCTGATTGAGCTATTTCGCTGCTGTTTATCTGTTTTCTTAGATTTGAAAGCTCGTTCTTAAAGATTTTCTTAGCTTTGTTGTACTTGGCCTTAAAAACGTGCAGGTTTGTTGACTTGTGTAACACATCCAGGTCCTGGATGTTTTGCCTGAGTTTTATCATATTTGCTGGAAGTATCAGTCTGTTGGTTTTTGCACTTTGGTTATGGGTGAACACTCTTTGTATTTTCTTAACAGGGCAGCATCTGTCAAAGTGTCTTAGCATAGTATCATAGAATTTGGCCCATTTGTTTTTAGATCCCTCAGTCTGGTAAACCAGATCCCAGTTCCTCTATAGCTAATTTATTTCTTAGGGCAAGGATGTTACCGTCTTTTATGATTCTTTTATTTTCGATAACTTTTGTCATTTTTGGGATGCTTGTGTTTACATACTCTACAAGCTGGCATTTGTGGTCAGAGTAGTGAAAATCCATATTCCAGCACCTAAAACTGTCTTTAATATGTTTACATAGTATAACGTAATCAATTCTGCTAGATGTGGACTTTGTTACCCTGGTATCACTATTTACTACATTTATGAGATTATATGGGTTAAGAGTATCTATTAACCTCATATTACATAAACTGGAAGATTTTGCCTCAATATTCAGATCACCAAGTATAGTTAGGTCATTGGGACCACAACGTCCCACTACTCTACTAAATATGTCTATGAAGCTAACTACATCAGCCTTTGGTGGATGATAAATCCCAATAACTTCATGTTTTCTCATAACCTCTCTACACTCTTTGGTGTGGACTTCAATGCTTGTCAGTTCAATCAAGTCTTCTTTGTTTTACTTGTCTAGATAGTTTATTTTCTTGTACTCGAGACTCTCACTAATGTAAACTGCCACACCGCCACCCTTATGTTGCTGTCTACAATAACTATTTGCTAAGGAGTAGCCGTCTAGTTTACAGTAAATAATTTCATCAGATTTTAATCCATGCTCAGTTAGCACTACTATATGAGGTGACTGTTCATTTACAAAAACCTGTAATATATTAAGCTTATTTCTAAGGTACTGTATGTTTAGGTGCATGAGCCTTAGTGGTATTTTTAACTGGTCGTGTTCGTGATTGATCTAAGAATGATCCATGCCTATTAAAACTTGAAAAATAAAAATTAAAATGGATTTGGGGAGAGGCAGAATCAGAAGTTTTTAACAACATTAAGTTAGCATTGGTGAGAGTACCCATTATTTTAAAACATCCATGTATGGATAAACCATTTAAACCAAGTTCTGAAACTTCGGAGCATGGGATGGCTTGTAAACTATTTCAGGGCAAATAGGACCCTAGTATAGGAGAGCATATCACATTAGTGCATGCCAGTAGAGCTTTAAGCAAACACAAATTAAACTATAGAGCCACAGGAAAAGAATTATTACCTACAGAATGGAGTGTACAGAAGTTTCAGACTTCGATCTAGGGTTTTAAATTATTTATTCACACAGATAATCAGGCACTAGCATTCCTGATGGAAAATAATTGTTACACAGTAGATAGATTCATTGAGTAGTATTCTAGCAGGAGTATCATATTCATATTAATTACATGTAAGGTCCTCAAAAAATGTGGTTCCTGATGCACTATCATGTCTTCTGTTAGGAATGAATGATATAGTATGCACAGAAGGTCCTAGAGTTCCTTTTAGTATAACTTTCTTAGCTCTAAGCTACACCAATAACAAATTATGGAACCTTAACCACGTCCTAGACAAGACCTCTAATAGATAAGCTGTAGTAACACTGTTCACGTTTTACGTTGCACTTCACTTAGCGTAGACCGGGACTGTGTCCTAGACATGCCCAATCTTAAATGACTGGGCACAGCCCGTACTGCCTCAGTTGTTGTTGTTGTTCCACCGGCAGAGGTCGCGTCCGAATTCTCGCGTGCCCTTTGATGGACGGGACTCTACTTGCGGCAACTACTGTCCGTGACGCGCCGTGCCGATGTGCGCCTCCCGCAATGTTTCTGGTGGCAGGTACTCCGTTTTGCAAAGACTGGCGAGGACCAGGCTGGAGGAGGTGCAGCAGAGTCCTAGGTTGGTGCCCGTGGAGGAGCTCTGCAGGGCTGTATTCTCCCATTGGTGTGGTCCGGTATGTCGTTAGGAGAAACGTCAATGCCTCCTCCGCAGGAAATTCGTGCACGTACTTTTTCATCTACATCTTAAATGTGCGCACCATGTGCTCGGCTTCCCCACTCAATTGTGGATGAAAGGGGGGAGAGCAAACGTGCCGAATACCGAAGCGCCTACAAAAATCCTGGAAGGTCTGCGAAATAAACTGCGGTCCATTGTCCGAGACCAGGGTGACTGGCAGACTTTCCACAGAAAAGACTTTTACTAGTGCCTGGATTGCAACTTCTGAAGCTGTTGAGGAGCAGTGAACCACATATGGGAATCAGGAATAAGCATCAATGACAATGAGCCAAAAGCCATTGAGAAACGGGCCCCCAAAATCGATGTGAACACGTTCCCATGCTTGGGTTGCCGGCGGCCATGAAGAGAATGCTGCCCTGGGAGGTGCCTGTTGGCTCGCACACTGTGAACAGGCGGCCACCAAGTGCTCAATTTCTCTGTCAATACTGGGCCAGTACACATGTCTGCGAGCCAAGGTTTTAGTACGGGAAACACCCCAGTGCCCCTCATGTAATAACGTGAGGACCTCCCTCCGTAAACTTGCAGGAACAACCACGTGAGGAGCTGTATCATCGGTAGTCAGAAGGAGAACTCTGTCCAAGACCGAGAGGCGGTCTCGTAGAATAAAATAATTACGAAGAGGGTCCGAGGCCCGGCATGGAGGGCGGGATGATCACCCCTGCTAAATGAGGCGAACTACTTGCTGGAGAAGTGGGTCAGCTGCCGTTTCCCTGGCGACTCTAGAACTAGTGATCGGGAAGCCATCAACCGGTTGGCAGGACGCCACATCCAAATGAAAACACATAATCTCCTCTCGATCGAATTTAGGATTCGGGCCCACCAGAAGACGGGAAAGAGCGTCGGCATTGGCATGCTGTCCGGTAGGGCGAAAATGAATGTCATAATGGTACTTAGAGAGGAACAAGGCCCAGCGCTGTAGTCTGTGGGCCGCCCTATCCGGAATCTGAGAGGCGGGGCCAAATATCGATATTAACAGCTTATGGTCAGTGATTAACTGAAACTTCGTGCCATACAAGAAAGGGTGAAACTTTGTAACAGCGTAGATAATGGCCAAAGCCTCTTTTTCCACCTGGGAGTAATGGGCCTGCGTGGGGCTAAGAGTTTTAGACGCAAACGCAAGTGGTTGCTCAGAACCATCTGCATTGTGATGGGCCAGGACTGCCCTCACCCCATACTGCGAAGCATCTGTAGCCAGGACCAACAGCTTATGGGGGTCAAAAGTAGCCAAACAAGGCACTGACATGAGGAGGCCCTTCAACGAGGTGAACGCTCACTCGCATGCAGGTGACCAATCAAAAGGAACACCCTTGCCCAGAAGGCAGTATAGGGGGCAGGCTATGGTGGAAGCCCTGGGAACGAATCGGTGGTAATAGGCTATCTTGCCTAAAAAAGCTTGTGACTCTTACAGCGAAGTGGGCCGAGGAAGGTCGACGATACCTTGGACCAAACTTCCTAGTGGCTGTACGCCATGCCGAGAGATGGTGTAGCCCACATAGTCAATGGACGGTTGGAAGAAGTTTGACTTACGCAAGTTGCAACACAAGCCCACAGACCTGAATTTGAGAAAGAGGGTGGGTAGGTTGTGCAAGTGTTCCTTAGTGCTGCAGCCTGTGACAATTATGTCATCCAGGTAATTAATACAATGCGGGATTGTCGACGTGATGTGCTCAAGATAACGCTGTAATATCGCTGGGGCACTGGCACGAGGCAAAGGATAGGTGTCCACCACCAATTGGGAATTAATGGTGGCCTGGATATTGTCACAAAGACGTAATTTTCCCGAGGGCTTCCTGACAATAACGAGGGGCGAAGCCCACTCACTAGAAGAAATGGGAAGAACGACCCTTAGGGCTGTCAGCCGGTCTAGCTCTTCCTTTACGTGAGGGCGGAGAGCCAAGGGGATCTGCCTCGCGTGTAGAAAACGCGAGCGAGGCGACGCCTTCAACGTTAAGTGAGCTTCAAAATCTGAAACACACCCCAGGCCCTCCTCAAAGATATCTGGAAAGTCTGAGATCAAAGATTCCAATGATTGATAGGAAATGTCTTTGGAGACCAACTGTATGTTGTCAGCGATAGAAAAACCGAAAGCTTGAAAGGCATCCAGGCCAAAAAGGTTAGCGGAGCTCGCATCACTGACAACAATAAAAGTAATAGGCCGAGTGACTGATTTGTAAGTGACGTCGGTAGTGAATTGACCGAGTAGGGGAATGAACTGTTTACCATAACCGTGTAGTCGCCGGTAAACTGGCGCCAACGGGGACGATCCAAGGTCGGAATAAGTTTGTGCATTCAAACTGTCACGCCCGTATCTACTTGCAGTTATAACTGGCGTGACCGAACCGACACCTCGATAAAGAGTTTGCATGCTGATGCGTCGGGAGCCTGGCCCGATGAAACTTCCTGAATGTCAACGTCCATGTCCTCTGTACCTGCTTCCTTCGATTCTTTCGAGGCTGAGCAGCAAACTTTAGCAATGTGACCTTTTTTATTACATTTGCGACAAACGGCCCAACGGAGGGGGCACTCTGACCGATCATGATGTATATAGCACGATGCACAGGACGGCAACAGGGGCCGGCGGCCGGAAATCTGTTTATGCGCCATGCGGGAGCGGCCGTAATGGCTGGATTGTACCGCTCGCACGTCATCCACCCCGGACACAGTGGACGCGGACGCGCCGCCCTGAACCGCCGCGACATCACACCATGCTTCCAACTGTTGACCGGCGGCGTTAGAGACTTAATACGATTGAGCAATGGACAGGACTTCCTCAAGGGAAGGGTCTTCTAACTGCAGGGCCTGTTGCCGGACCTCCCTATCAGGGGCCGAACGAAAAATGACGTTGCGTACCATAACGTGGGCATACGACTCTCGCGACTGCTCCGTGACAAAATGACACTTGTGACTAAGACCGTGCAGGGTAGCGGCCCACGCCCGGTAAGACTGATTGGGCTGTTTCTTGCATTGATAGAACTCGACCCTAGCCGCCACAACATGCGTGCGGCGGCGATAATATGAAGACAGTAATGAACACAATGCGTCAAAAGACAAGGACAAGGGTTCCTGCAACGGCGCTAGCTGCCGCAAAACTTGACACAGCAATGTAGATATCCAAGACAAGAAGAGAGCACGACATACCTCCGCATCGGCAACTTGAAACGCCTGAAAATGCTGCCGAAGGCGATGTTCATATGCATCCGAATCCTCCGCCGTCTCGTCATATGGGGGAAAGGGAGGAGGGATTGGCACTGGAGCAGACTGCGTGGAGAGCAACGCCGGAAGCACTTGTTTCATGGTGGTCATGAGCTCCGTCTGCTGCTCAACCAAAATCCGCACTAAATCCTCCATGCCGTGGATAAGCTGCGAAACCGGAACGACGACGCAACACGCGAAATAACAACCCTACTCGTCGCCAATTGTGTAGTAACACTGTTCACGTTTTACGTCGCACTTCACTTAGCGTAGACCGGGACTGTGTCCTAGGCATGCCCGATGTTAAATGACTGGGCATGGCCCGTGCTGCCTCAGTAGTTGTTGTTGTTGTTCCGGCGGCAGAGGTCGCTTCCGAATTCTCGCGTGCCCTCTGGTGGACGGGACTCTACTTGCGGCAACTACCGTCTGTGACGTGCTGTGCCGATGTGCGCCTCCCGCGATCTTTCTGGTGGCTACTGCATAAGCCATACTTAAAAGATACATGCTTAATTCTCAAACAGGGATTAGCCTTGGATGATAATATATATTATATATAATTAGGGTCATTAGTCAAAACATTTCCCAAAACATCATTGCGATATTTATTATATTTTATTACTGACAACAGTATTTATAATGGTAT
This sequence comes from Schistocerca nitens, assembly GCF_023898315.1. NCBI lineage: Eukaryota > Metazoa > Arthropoda > Insecta > Orthoptera > Acrididae > Schistocerca > Schistocerca nitens. Next base: position 36,974,605 of record NC_064624.1, on the reverse strand, counting down.
AAAACATGGAGCACTATTTCACTGTGGTACGGTTTTTGGAATTACTGATTGGTACAGCTTGGAGAAAAGAGTTGGGAGTGCAAGACAACATTCACATAATTGTTTTATGCCGTCAGTAACATATTAAGCTATCTGTGTAACCAGTCGTTTATCAGTGGAATATTTTCTGAATGGCTGTGTGGGAGATTGAGTAGATGGGAGAGACTGGGTTTGTGTGCGATGAGAGGAGGTTGAGGTTCGCTGGAAAGGTTGTGAAGGGTGAGTGAGTTGCCTTTCCGGAGGTGGGAAACCAGGAGATTGGATAGTTTTTTGAGGTGAAGGGTGGCATGCTGTTCCTCTTCATGTCTTCATGTTTGTAACTGAAGCAGAACAGCTGCAGAAACTGAGACCAAGGAGTCAAGGATAAAGAAAAGAATGAAGAGAAAGAGTATGGAGGATAAGGAAAAGGAGAACTACTGGAGTATGCAGTTGAAATGTTCTAAGTGAGCATAGTGGTAAGTTAATAAATCTGTAAATCTTCTCTTGCATTTTACTGAAAACTTGAATTTTCATCATTCAGGTACACTTTTCTCCTAAATGACTGAAGTTAAACTCACAAAAATTGGTACAGATATTTAGAATGACCTCCTCTACCTCTCTTGCCTACTATTTCCTGAAAAAAATTTGACATGATGATGATGATGATGGTGATATTTGAGCTACATTTTTAAATATTTTTGCAGTGAAAATGTGCTTAATTCATTAGACAGAAAATTGCAGGCAGCTGGTATATTTTGTGATCTGTGAAAGGCATTTGACTGTAAATCACAATATCCTTTGAAGTAAATTAGAATATTACAGTTTAACAGGAAATGCTGCAAAATGGTTCAAATCTTATATCTCTGGCAGGAAACAAAGGGTGTTATTAGGAAAGAGACATGTATCAAGCTATCAGGCATCATCCAGCTGCAAACTAATTACATGTGGGGTCCCACAATGTTCCATTTTGCCAAGTTCATTTTGTTTGCCGATGGTACAAACATTGCAATGAATAGCAAGTCAAGTGTAGTGTTAGAAAGATCAGCTAATAAAATATTTGTGGACATTAATCACTGGTTCCTAGCCAATTCTTGGTCACTAAACTTTGAAAAAACACACTACATACAGTTCAGAACCTGTAAGGGGTGTCCCACAAGTATATGCCTAACATACGATGACAAGCAGATAGAAGAAGTGGACAGTGTTAAATTCTTGGGATTACAGCTTGATAATAAATTCAACTGGGAGGTGCACACCACAGAACTACTGAAGTGTCTTAACAAATCTGTATTTGCAATGCGAATTGTGTCAGACATGGGGGATATAAAAATGAAAAAGCTGGCATACTATGCTTACTTTCATTCCATAATGTCATATGGGATTATTTTTTGGGGTAATTCATCAAGCCAAGCTAAAGTTTTCCAGGCACAAAAACTTGCAGTAAGAGTTATATGTGGTGTGAACTCAAGAACATCCTGCAGAAGCCTGTTTAAGGAATTAGGGATACTAACTACTGTTTCCCAATATATTTATTCATTAATGAAATTTGTCATTAAAAATATATCACTTTTTCAAACCAACACCTCAATTCATGGAATCAATACCAAAAATAAGAATAATCTTCACAAGTCACTTAGTCTTGTACAAAAAGGCGTGCATTATTCAGGAACACACATTTTCAATAACTTGCCAGCAACCATAAAAAGCTTAACAACCAATGAAATTCAGTTTGAGAGAAGCCTAAAGGATTTATTACTGGCCAAATCCTTCTACTCCATTGATGAATTTCTCAGAACTAACTGATTTGTGTGTGTCATATTATAATTCTACACAATTTCAGTGCAGTAATGTGTTCATATATCTAAAAACAAAGATGATGTGACTTACCAAAAGAAAGCACTGGCATGTCGATAGACAGACAAGCAAACACAAACATACACACAAAATTCAAGCTTTCGCAACCAACGGTTGCTTCGTCAGGAAAGAGGGAAGGAGAGGGAAAGACGAAAGGATGTGGGTTTTAAGGGAGAGGGTAAGGAGTCACTCCAATCCCGGGAGCGGAAAGACTTACCTTAGGGGGAAAAAAGGTTGGGTACACACACACACACACACACACACACACACACACACACACACACACACACACACACACACAAGCAGACATATTAAAAGGACCTGGAAGAGCAGTTGAACGCAACATACATTGTCTTGAAAGGAGGATATAAAGATGAACAACAACAAAAGCAAAATGACGATAATGGAATGTAGTCGAATTAAATCAGGTAATGCTGAGGGAATTAGATTGGGAAATGATTAGCTTAAAGTAGTAAATGAGTTTTGCTATTTGGGGAGAAAAATAACTGACAATGGTCGAAGTAGATAGGATATAAAATGTAGACAGGCAATGGAAAGCAAAACGTTTCTGAAGAAGAGAAATTTGTTAACATCTAGTATCGATTTAAGTGTCCGGTAGTCTTTTTTGAATGTATTTGTATGGAGTGTAGCCATGTAGGCAAGTGAAATCTGGATGATAAATAGTTTATACAAAAAGAGAATAGAAGCTTCTCAATGTGGTGCTACAGAAGAATACTGAAGATTAGATGGGTAGGTCATGTAACTAATGAGAAGGCACTGAATAGAATTGGGGAGAAGAGGAATTTGTGGCGTAAGTTGACTAGAAGGAGGGATCAGTTGGTAGGGCATGTTCTGAGCCGTCAAGGGATCACCAATTTAATTTAGTACTGGGGGGCAATGTGAAGGGTAAAAATTGTAGAGGGAGACCACAAGATTAATACATTAAACAGATTCAGAAGGATGTAGGTTGCATTAGATACTTAGAGATGAAGCAGCTTGCATAGGATAGAGTAGCATGGAGAGCTGCAGTCTCTGGACTGAAGACCACAAAACACCACCACCACCACCAACAACAACAACAACATATGAAGATTCTCCAGATCTCTTAGGTCTTCATTATGTGTAGGAAACTTAAGAGTCCATCTGTGCAAGCCATGTTAGCAAAGCCTCTGCTACTGCAGTTTGCAACCACGAGAGGAAATTGAGAAATGTGAAGGTGTGACTTCATTGAGCTATACATGACACCACATATACACCTAGTGGAAATGGCATATAAATTGTATTTCCACCCATGACAGTGCTGCCATCCCATGTGGTGCTGGAGGATTATCAGCTGTTTCTGTAAATCTGTCCACTCCCACTTCTGTTTAAATATCTTTATTCTGCATCTTTTTTGGAAAAACACTTCCTTAGAAATTTTTAATTACTAATGTAAAACTGTTGTAATTGTAATCTCATTTTAAAGATGTTAAGGGCAATCAGAGTGAAATTGTTTTCTTGCTAACTAAAATGTTTCCCTCACCATATTAGTACTACTTGCAGATTATAACTTGCCATCTGTTGACCATTTTGTGCAAATGTGACTTAGACATTAGTACCAGTGGCATTTCAAATGTAAAAACACATGCAAGAGGAAAGAGACATTCAACATTGGTTGATTCATTATTTTCAAGGCAACAAGACAAGTTGTCTTGAGATATAGTAGAAACAGTGGCAGCTCAGTCACAAGTTTCTTCTGAAAGGAATTTAAATGGTAGTGACAAATTACAATCACTTGCTCTTACTACAATATCTAGAACTTCAGTTGAAGAGGGTTCCAAAACAAACTCATTGAAACATTTTTTAGTTATTGATGAGATAGTAAAATCTGAGATTATATGGTCTATGAATAAAGTCATGTCTCATTCTTCAGTGAGAAGTTCTGGAAACACAACAGACGTATTCCAAATTATGTTTTCTGGCAGCATGATTGCAAAAAAATTACAGTTACGCAAGTGTAGGTTGTCACATATAATTTCCTGAAACTCCTACCTAACAAAGTCAGTGAAGTTTGATTCTTTTGTGTGTCAAATGACGAGAGTTTAAGTGAAGTTTTGCAAAAGGCACAGATGGATTTGATGGTTTGTTTCAGGGATGGACAATATCGGTCTATATCCAAAAGATATGTAACATCTGTGTTTTTAAATTTTGCCACATCTTCTGATTTACAGTCAGGTTTCCTGGAGGATCTGAATGGTTTGAATTTGCCACCTAAGAATATAATCCAAATTTCTGTGGATGGACCAGATGTGAACTTAAATATGTTGCATGATTTTAAAGCATTTCTGTTAAATGAAGAAGATAATCAAACACAAATGTTTCATTGTTGCAATTGCTCACCTCATGTAGTTAATGAAGCTTTGAAAACTGCTCATAATGAAAGTGGCTGGAATGTTCTTGAATTTCTTAGTGTGGTTCTGTATTTTATGAAATATTTTCCTGCAAGGAGGACAACCTTCTCAAATATTACATGGTTTTCCAAGCTCCCTTTCAAATTTTGTTCTATAAGATGGGTTGGAAATGTTGTAAGTCATGAAGAGAGCACTTAAACAACATATTCCACATTTGAAGAAGTAAGTTGCTGAGCTACATAAAAGACCACCTAAAAGGGAAAGTATAGCATTGCTTCTTGGTTCATAAAGAAAACTATTATGGAAATGGTGATATTGACAAAAGTCTTACATCCTCTTTTCACATGTGCATTCTTTGTGCAAAGAGGAACTAAAAAATTAGAAGAAATGTGAATAAGAAAAGAAAGAATGATTACCGAACAAGTGAAAGCAAGCTGAAATCAAAAAATTTGAAACGAAAGGAGCAATTATGTTGAGCAAAGCACCAGATATTGTGGCAGGAATACAAAATGTAATGAAGTGTCATATTCATTTTATTATGATGTATTTTTAGAGTTTGTTCCCTTTAATCAGTTTTAATCAGTAAGTAATAATGTATCTGTATTTGTAAAAACAGAATTTTTAATTTTTTTTGATATTTTCTGTTGCCTTTAAATCAAAATACAATATTTAATATTTTAAAAATGTTTTATTTCTAATCTGTTAATTTTTGATGTGATCTGTCCCCAATTCCTCTCTGATTTATACTTCTAAAAATAATTAATTATAGATATTCTAAGGATTGTCAATATATACCTCTGTAAAAAAAGGACACTCTGGAGCCAAATGTAGTGAAAAAGTAAACTTGAGAAAGATTTGACTTGAAAAATCTGGAAAATACCTTAATTTTGAAAATGACTAATTATTAGTTTGGGTTTCACAGATAATGTTTACTAATTTTGCTATCACTTCAAATTCTGTGATATTTTTATCCTGTGTTACTCTATCTACAGGGTCAGATGTTTTGTAAGTCAGCAAATTAAAGTATATAGTTTTGTGCATAACATTTTATGTGAGAAATTATTGATCTTATATCTAGAGTAGATTTCTGATTTAATCTTCCCTTTCTGAAGTCACCCTGATATTCTGGGAATTGTTTAGATAAATTTTCTCTTAATTTTGTTTCAAAAGTTTATTTACAGTTTCATAATAGAATAGATGAAATCAATATTTCTCTGTAGTTATCAACACCTTATTTATTTATATTTTTTTAAATGAAGGGTTTGGATTAGAGCTATTTGCCATTTTTCTGCATGTTTGCCAGTTTCCAGATCTTCTCAGAGAACAACTGTTAAATTTTGATAACATTTGATTTTGATAATTTCAGTGTTTCTGCTGTTATTGAGTATTCAGAACATACTTTGTTTTAATATGTTTAAGGATTGCTTGAATCTACTTCTGTTGATACGGAATTTTCAACCTTTTTTGTGTTGTTGAAAGTTCTAATTCAGGTACAACAACTGGACAGTTCAAAAGTTAATCAACTAAATTTGCTAAGATCACAGAAATGGCCTGAATGTTTGCATAAAGTGTCATGCTCTCCTTTTCTGTACTTAAATGGTCCATCTTGCAATGAATTACATTTTATCGTGCATTAGTAATGAATCAAAATGCTGTTAGTGTCTTGGTGATGAGATTGAGATACAGTGTAGTTCTGTCTTTGATTGTTACTTCAAAAGAAGTGTTATTCTGTACCTCAAATGCATTAAGTTGCAGTAAGTGATAACTTTTGAGTGATACTTAACGACTGTATGGATACAAGCTAGACATACAGTATCTGGCCAGAAGTACCAGAACACTTCTTTGTAACGTGGAATTGACCACTAGATATCACAAGAGGTGGAACAACGAGTATAAAAGGAGGCAAGGAGTATCTAGTTGTCAGTAGAGAAGGATTAACAGTCAGGAGAGCTTAATGTCGCAACTTTGACATGCACTACTGATTGGTTGTCACTTGAGTAACAAATCCATCAGCAACATTTCAACCCTTCTAAAGCTCTGCCCAAGTCAGCTGTTGGTGATGTGATTGTGAAATGTAAATGTAAAGGAACAATCACAGTAAACCGATCCAGGTAGACCTCATGTTGAGACGGATAGGGACAACTGACCATTGCAGGAGGGAGCCTGTAAAAAATTACATGAAGTCTGTGAAGGGAATCACTTGGGGATTTCAAATTGTTAGCAGTGGAGCTATCACAGTGATTGTTTGTATGGAGCTCAAAAGAAATGGTGTGCCATGGTTGAACAGCTCCTCACAAGCATCAAATTTCTATGGTCAGTGTTAAGCGACACCTGAAGTAGTGTGAAGGCCAAAATCACTGGACACTGGATGATTGGGAATAAGTGATTTGGAATGATGAATCACATGATACCCTGTGGCAGTTTGATGGAAAGGTTTGGGTATGGTATTTGGTGAATTCCGGAGAACTTTAGGCGCCATCCTGTGTAGTCCCGACAGTGAAGTACGAAGGCAGTGGTGTTATATTATGGAGGTATTTCTTGTGGTTTGGGTATGGTTACTGTGGTGTCACTGCCAGACACCACACTTGCTAGGTGGTAGCCTTTAAATCGGCCGCGGTCCGTTAGTATACGCCGGACCCGTGTGTCGCCACTATCAGTGATTGCAGACCGAGCGCCACCACACGGCAGGTCTAGAGACACTTCCTAGCACTCGCCCCAGTTGTACAGCCGACTTTGCTAGCGATGGTTCAGTGAAAAATTATGCTCTCATTTGCCGAGACGATAGTTAGCATAGCCTTCAGCTACGTCATTTGCTACGACCTAGCAATGCACCATTACCAGTTACTATTGATGCTGTAAAACATGTACCATCAAGAGCGATGTTCACCAATTATGGATTAAAGTTAAGTATCCCAGCAGCTACGTACTATTTTTGTTAGTCTCATTTACTTGTTCTGTTCCAGACCTCACGCCAGCCTGCGTGAGCTTAAACGCATGCCTTTCAGCTTCCTGTCATAGTGGATTGGCTGTCTTGCCAATCCACAACAGTGACCTTATTGTGCTTACAAAATGCTAATTGTGGATGGTTATAAACACATTTTACTGCATTGTATACAGCGTACAGTAGAGGAACAGTTTGCAGATAATGATCCCCCCTCCTCTCCCTCTCTCTCTCTCTCTCTCTCTCTCTCTCTTTTTAAATCCATCTTTTATTCTACATGATTGAAGTTTTACAGTGTGTAGATACATCCTTTAGGAACAATATTTTCATTTCTCCACATAATTTCCATCCCTCTCGACTGCCCTACGCTGTTTTGGAACCAGCACCTGTATACCCGCATAGTAAAATTATGGACCAACCTGTTGGAGCCACTGTTTGGCAGCGTGCACAAGGCAGTCATCATCTTCAAACCTTGTTCCATGAAGAGAGTCTTTCAGTTTCTCAAAGAGATGATAGTCACATGGAGCCAAGTCAGGACTGTAAGGCAGGTGTTTCAGTGTTGTCCGTCCGAGGTTTGTGATCATGGATTGTGTGCAGTATGAGGCCTGCCGCTGCGAGGACAATCCTCAATATTGCCGTGCCTGCTTTCATCACGTAACCTGCTTGCCCACCGACTAACTGTGATCAACAGCAGAATCTCCATACACCTTTTTCAACCTCTTGTGGATGTTTCCACTGTCTCGTTTTCACAGCACAGGAATTCTATGACAGCATGTTGCTCCTGACAAACGTCAAGTGTAGCAGCCATCTTGAAGACATGCTGTGAGGGTGCCACTCACGGGAACAGGTTGAACTAAGTTTGAAAACAAGTGGGAAGGATGTATCTACACACTGTAAAACTTTCACACATGCAGAATGAAAACTGCATTTTTACAAAAATAGAGTACATTTGTTTTGGAGTGACCCTCATAGAATGAGGAGGGATGGTTTTGATGACTCTGGGAAAAATACTTGGGCAAACATGACAATGTCTAACAGCACATCCCATGTTAAATGTTGTGATGAAAACAGATGCAGAAAGCTACATTTAATTGCTGACACCAATGTAATCTCTGCTCCTCGTGGGCACCACTAAACTTGTTATATTTGTGCAATCCTGTAACTTCTTTGACAGTCAGTTGCTTTCTTGATGAAGATAATGATGATTATTGTCTAAAGCTTTGATGTTCAGAGAATTACAGTGATAAGAACAGTTTGCGCAACAAATCTAATGGCAGAAATACATACTGCTTGCCACTTTTATAGGCCCCACATATAATTTGAGGTCCTGCAGATATGTTTGCAAATATGTTTTGTGAAATAATAAAAGTGGAGTACCTTTTGACTGGTAAAATTACTATTCATTAATGCAAGATCCCTGCTCTTGTGACATTTAACAAGCAGAAAATATGGTTAACTTTGTTTGGATAAAATACTGCTGCTAAACTAGATCAGTGATTTGCAAAATATGAGGAATGGTAAAAATAACTTTCATGTAGTGGTGCATTAATTGTTGGTTTTGTAATTGATATCTATACACAGTTAATTTTATACTTGTTGCAATATGCATTCAATCATTTTGTTGTTTATCTTCTTTATCTTTATAGGAGTGGTATTGTTCAGACTGAACCAATAATAAAATGAATGGATTCCCATACTGTGGCCAGTCGAAACTCTTTATGCAAATTGAAAAATTTCATTTATGAAGACTGTGGTATGTCCTACCATATTTTTATTACACTGTTATGGAGAAAATAGTTTATTTTCTAAATATTTGGTACAAACTGAATCTGTTTGAATTGTTCCAAGGGACACATTTTCTACTATTTAGAATGTGAATGGCTTATAAATGCAGGTGGTACAATATATCTCAATCTGTATGTATAAAAGGCAACGTCATTATCTGACTGACTCCTCATTGCCCCAAACCGCTAAGGACAATTATCTGAAATTTGAAAAAAGTATGAATCATATACTGTAGGAATTGTTTAAGAAGGGATTTTTTGATATTCCAACCGTAAAAGGGGTGAAATGGGGGACGAAGAGTTTTCTTTTTGAAATGTCATTATAAGTCAGTTTTGAAGCTAGGCCTACAAAAATTGGTATTTCGTTTCATGGTCAGAAACAAAGAAATATGTTTCATCATTTTTGGAAAATTGACCCTGTGGGGGTGAAATAGTACGTGAAAGTTTTTTTGAAAGTGTATCATTATTAAGGAACTACTGAAGTATTTTTAAAGCTACATCTATAAACATTGGCATTTTGACTTCTCAGGTACAAATAAAAGAAATATTTGTTTGAGTGTTTCTGGAAATTGAACCTCTATCGGGTGAAAAAGCAGATGAAATTTTTTATGGACATATTTTATTATGAAATTCAAAGCTAAATCTGTAAATATCTAAATTTGGCTTCTTAGTTGAAAATTAAAAAAAAAAGTGTTTCGCTGTATTTGGAAATTCAACCCCTATAGGGTGAAACAGGGGATGAAAGTTTTTCTGGAAATGTTTCACTGTGCAAGTGTTTTTGAAGCTAAATGTATGAAAATTTTTGTTAAGTTTCTCTGTTAGAAATAAAAAAATATGCAAATCACTGTGTTTGGAAATTCAGCCCCTAAGGCGGTGAATTACGGGGGGGGGGGGGGGGGGACATTTATTAAAATATTTCATTGCAATAGCATTTTTAAAGGTAAATCTTTGAAATTTGGTGTTTGGTTTTTTGGTTAGAGATTAAAAATACGTGTTTCATGTTTTTGGAAATTAAGCCCATAAGGGGGTCAAATAAGGTCAGACAGATTCACTAATTTATCATTGCCTACCCAAACTGCTAAGGACAAAAACTTGAAGTTTGGAGAGGGTGTGGATTTTACACTGTAGGCATCATTTAAGAAAGGATTGTTTGAAATTCCACTCCTAAGGGGGTGAAACTGGGGATAAAAGGCTTCTTGAAAATATGTTGCTGTGAAGGTAATTTTGAAGCTAGAACTGTGAAAAGTGGTATTTGGTTTCTTTCAGGAAATAAAAATATGTGTTTCAGCATTTTTGTAAATTCAACAACTAAGGGGGTATAATAGTGGGTGAAAAGTTTTTGAAAATTAAATAATTACTAAAGAACTGCTAAAGGATTTTTAAGGCTTTATCTATAACAACTGGTATTTGACTTCTCAGTTAGAAATAATAACAATAGTAGTAGTAGTAATAATAATAATAATAATAATAATAATAATAATAATAATAATAACAATAACAATAATAATAATAACCAACACAACTGGATACAGATCACAAGTATACACAACATTTATTACGAGATACCCAGAATTAAAATTTTTAACAGAACAACAACTAGCTGATCAGATCCGTGTAATAATCAAAAATAACAGGATACCCCAGTCAGAATTAGAAAACATCAAACAACAAGTACAACAAATACTAGAACAAAATAATGTGCAATCAGAAGAAGAAGAAGAAGAAGAAGAGGAAAATACAGTAATGGACTCAAACATCCCAGAGCAAACAAACAAAGAACAACACACATCAATTAAACAATCAGAGGAAAACGACATCTTAAGACAGCCACCAGAACAAGCACAAATAGAACACGAAGTGACACACATGTTAGATATAGAAGAGAAATTTCTGCTGACATATATAGAATACAAAGACACAAATACAGACATTAGACCATTCTTGCATAGACCACCAAATAACCCACAAGTCGAAACAACAATAACAACTATCAACACAATCATACACAACAAAATAAATGAAAATACAACAATGGAAGAGTTACAACTACTGGTTTATGCAGGAGCACTCACTACACTAAATATACACACTAGGCAGAGATCAGAACCAACAAACACACAGAAGAAACCCACAAAACCAGCATGGCAACACAGGCTACAGATCAGAATAGAAAAACTGAGAAAAGACATCGGACAGCTAACACAATTTATAAGAAATGAAATATCAGACAAAAAACGAAAAAGGTTAGGTAAAATCTCACAACAAGAAGCAATAGAGCAATTAGATGAAAAGAAGCAGAAGTTACAAGCATTGGCCAAACGACTTAGAAGATACAAAAAAAGTGAAAATAGAAGGAAACAAAACCAAACATTCAACACAAACCAAAAGAAATTTTACCAGACAATAGAAAACACACACATTAAAATAGACAATCCACCAAACATAACAGACATGGAACACTTCTGGAGCAACATATGGTCAAACCCGGTACAACATAACAGGCATGCACGGTGGATACAAGCAGAAACAGACTCATACAAAATGATACCACAAATGCCTGAAGTGATAATTTTGCAATGTGAAGTCACCCGAGCAATTAATTCTACGCACAATTGGAAAGCCCCTGGAAATGATAAAATAGCAAATTTCTGGCTAAAGAAGTTCACCTCAACACATTCACATCTAACTAAATTATTTAACAGTTACATTGCAGACCCATACACATTCCCTGATACACTTACACATGGAATAACCTATCTGAAACCTAAAGATCAAGCAGACACAGCAAACCCAGCTAAATATCGCCCCATAACATGCCTACCAACAATATACAAAATATTAACTTCTGTCATTAAACAGAAATTAATGACACATACAACACAGAACAAAATTATAAATGAAGAACAAAACGGCTGTTGCAAAGGAGCAAGAGGATGTAAAGAGCAACTGATAATAGATGCAGAGGTGACATATCAAGCTAAAACTAAACAAAGGTCACTACACTACGCATACATTGATTACCAAAAAGCTTTTGATAGTGTACCCCACTCATGGTTACTACAGATATTGGAAATATACAAAGTAGATCCTAAATTGATACAGTTCCTAAACATAGTTATGAAAAACTGGAAAACCACACTTAATATCCAAACAAATTCAAATATCATCACATCACAGCCAATACAGATTAAGCGTGGAATATACCAAGGAGACTCATTAAGTCCTTTCTGGTTCTGCCTTGCTCTGAACCCACTATCCAACATGCTAAATAATACAAATTATGGATACAATATTACTGGAACATACCCACACAAAATCACACATTTGCTATACATGGATGATCTAAAACTACTGGCAGCAACCAATCAACAACTCAACCAATTACTAAAGATAACAGAAGGATTCAGCAATGATATAAGTATGGCTTTTGGAACAGACAAATGTAAGAAAAATAGCATAGTCAAGGGAAAACACACTAAACAAGAAGATTACATACTTGATAACCACAGCGACTGCATAGAAGCGATGGAAAAGACAGATGCCTATAAATATCTAGGATACAGACAAAAAATAGGAATAGATAATACAAATATTAAAGAAGAACTAAAAGAAAAATATAGACAAAGACTAACAAAAATACTGAAAACAGAATTGACAGCAAGAAACAAGACAAAAGCTATAAATACTTATGCCATACCAATATTGACCTACTCATTTGGAGTAGTGAAATGGAGTAACACAGACCTAGAAGCACTCAATACACTTACACGATCACAATGCCACAAATATAGAATACATCACATACATTCAGCAACAGAAAGATTCACATTAAGCAGAAAGGAAGGAGGAAGGGGATTTATCGACATCAAAAACCTACATTATGGACAGGTAGACAATTTAAGAAAATTCTTTCTAGAACGAGCAGAAACTAGCAAAATACACAAGGCAATCACTCATATAAATACATCGGCTACACCACTGCAGTTTCATAACCACTTCTATAACCCTTTAGATCACATAACATCAACAGATACGAAGAAAGTAAATTGGAAAAAGAAAACACTTCATGGCAAGCACCCGTATCATCTAACACAGCCACACATCGATCAAGACGCATCCAACACATGGCTAACAAAAGGCAATATATACAGTGAGACAGAAGGATTCATGATTGCAATACAGGATCAAACAATAAACACCAGGTATTACAGCAAGCATATTATTAAAGATCCCAATACCACAACAGATAAATGCAGACTTTGCAAACAACAAATAGAAACAGTAGATCACATCACAAGTGGATGTACAATATTAGCAAACACAGAATACCCCAGAAGACATGACAATGTAGCAAAAATAATACATCAACAGCTTGCCTTACAAAATAAATTTATAAAACAACATGTTCCCACATACAAGTATGCACCACAAAATGTACTGGAGAATGATGAATACAAATTATACTGGAACAGAACCGTTATAACAGATAAAACAACACCCCATAACAAACCTGACATAATACTCACCAATAAAAAGAAGAAATTAACGCAACTAATCGAAATATCCATACCCAATACAACAAATATACAAAAGAAAACAGGAGAAAAAATTGAAAAATACATCCAACTGGCTGAGGAAGTCAAGGACATGTGGCATCAGGATAAAGTTGACATCATACCAATTATACTATCAACTACAGGAGTCATACCACACAATATCCACCAGTACATCAATGCAATACAGCTACATCCAAACTTATATATACAACTACAGAAATCAGTAATTATTGATACATGTTCAATTACCCGAAAGTTCCTAAATGCAATGTAACATAAACCGTACAGTTAAAAGGAAGTCACGCTTGATGAAGGTCCGCGTCACTTTCCATTTTTAACCAGACCTATAAGGGTCTGAGAAAGGAAAGATAATAATAATAACATCACACATTTGCTATACATGGATGATCTAAAACTACTGGCAGCAACCAATCAACAACTCAACCAATTACTAAAGATAACAGAAGTATTCAGCAATGATATAAATATGGCTTTTGGAACAGACAAATGTAAGAAAAATAGCATAGTCAAGGTAAAAACACACTAAACAAGAAGATTACATATTGAATAACCACAGTGACTCCATAGAAGCGATGGAAAAAACAGATGCCTATAAATATCTAGGATACAGACAAAAAATAGGAATAGATAATACAAATATTAAAGAAGAACTAAAAGAAAAATATAGACAAAGACTAACAAAAATACTGAAAACAGAATTGACAGCAAGAAACAAGACAAAAGCTATAAATACTTATGCTATACCAATATTGACCTACTCATTTGGAGTAGTGAAATGGAGTAACACAGATCTAGAAGCACTCAATACACTTACATGTTCACAATGCCACAAATATAGAATACATCAGATACATTCAGCAACAGAAAGATTCACATTAAGCAGAAAGGAAGGTGGAAGGGGATGTATCGACATAAAAAACCTACATTATGGACAGGTAGACAATTTAAGAAAATTCTTTCTAGAACGAGCAGAAACTAGCAAAATACACAAAGCAATCACTCATATAAATACATTGGCTACACCACTGCAATTTCATAACCACTTCTACAACCCTTTAGATCACATAACATCAACAGATACGAAGAAAGTAAATTGGAAAAAGAAAACACTTCATGGCAAGCACCTGTATCATCTAACACAGCCACACATCGATCAAGACGCATCCAACACATGGCTAAGAAAAGGCAATATATACAGTGAGACGGAAGGATTCATGATTGCAATACAGGATCAAACAATAAACACCAGATATTACAGCAAGCATATTATTAAAGATCCCAACACCACAACAGATAAATGCAGACTTTGCAAACAACAAATAGAAACAGTAGATCACATCACAAGTGGATGTACAATACTAGCAAATACAGAATACCCCAGAAGACATGACAATGTAGCAAAAATAATACATCAACAGCTTGCCTTACAACATCAACTTATAAAACAACACGTTCCCACATACAAGTATGCACCACAAAATGTACTGGAGAATGATGAATACAAATTATACTGGAACAGAACCATTATAACAGATAAAACAACACCACATAACAAACCTGACATCATACTCACCAATAAAAAGAAGAAAGTAACACAACTAATTGAAATATCGATACCCAATACAACAAATATACAAAAGAAAACAGGAGAAACAATTTAAAAATACATCCAACTGGCTGAGGAAGTCAAGGACATGTGGCATCAGGATAAAGTTGACATTATACCAATTATACTATCAACTACAGGAGTCATACCACACAATATCCACCAGTACATCAATGCAATACAGCTACATCCAAACTAATATATACAATTACAGAAATCCGTAATTATTGATACATATTCAATTACCCGAAAGTTCCTAAATGCAATATAACATATACCGTACAGTTAAAAGGAAGTGACACTTGATCAAGGTCCGCGTCACTTTCCATTTTTAACCAGACTTAACATCTGAGAAAGTAAAGAAATAATAATAATAATAATAATAATAATATAGGTTTCAGTGTTTCTGGAAATTCAGCGTCTAAGAGAGTATAATAGGGGCAAAAATTTTTAAGGAAATATTTCATTACATTAAAAAAATATTAAAGCTAAATTAACGAAAATTGGTATTTCACTTTTTGGTTAGATATAAAGAAATACTCGTCAGGGAATTAAAGTTGCTATAGAAATATCTCCTCAATGAAAACTTTGGACTCTAGCTACCAGAATTGCTTTTTGGGCAGAAGTACATTTAGAAAAGGCCGTGCTTATGAGTCCTTAATTAGTGTGAAAAGTGTAAAAGCTGTTGCAGTTTGTGAACAACATAAAAATTTGATCTGTGCAGGCCATACAGTCTACATGAGTGAAACAGTGGGCACTAAGCTAGTTAATATCATATAGCACAGCATTATTGTGCAGTGACAAAATGAAAGGAATGTGGTAGAGGTGTTGTACCATATTTATACTGAGGATTTATTTTCTCTGAATTTGGTGATTTCATGGGATTTCTGAACTGTGAGGGTGGCCTTGAAAATAGTTCGACATATACAGCATTTTATCTTGCCTGTGGGCATCCTTTGTTTCCATGTAAAAATTGGAAGTGTGGAGTCATTATGAGGTTACACCAAATCATGTGACATAGAAGCAATCAGTTTTTTCACAAACTAGTTTTTATTATATCCTTTTTGTAGTATAGTCTATAATTTAATTCAAAATATTGTCAAAATTTAATATTAACACCACTTCAGGGAGAAGAAGGGTTCAACAAATTTTGAATCCACAATGAGTGGTGTATATCTGACACACATTAATGGAAAAGGAAATGTTGAAAATTTAGGTTTTGGTGTTTTTAGTTGTTTCTACACCAGGAGGAGAAGACAAGCTGGGACTGGGGAAAGGAAGAGGACGTGCTACTGCGTGTTAGAGTTACCAATGTGTACAGCAGTCAGGACCACCACCTATGAAGGTCTCGCTGTATGATGATACAACAAGCAACATGTGGTTTTCATGAGCAATATAAAGGGCGGAAATGATGTTTATGTTGATCTCTATTCCAATTTTCTGTGCTAGTTCCATAACTTTCAGAACCAAGGTGATGCAAAACTTTTTTTGATGTGTGTATTAACAGCATGACAATTAGAGTACAACTAGTGTGTATAGAGACTGTGGTGGTACACAATTTTTGCAATAAAAACTACACAGCTGAGTTGTATTTAAGAAATATGAGAGTGGCGTGCAAATTTCTCAGAATCATTACGAGAGGTCACCGCTAGCCCAACGAGTTGTTTACATGATATTCATTGTACTGTTGCATGTAAACACATGCCACATCAGTGCTTTTGGAAGAGAGCTGTGGCAGTGATGTGGCTTTGTTGTTGTTCTCACGTAGTGATTTGTGAAGATAGAAAAAAAAATCAAGATTTAAGTAGTGATTAAGTATTTCATAAAGAAAAGTATGAAAGGAAACATAATTCATGCTGATTTCCAGAATACATGGTTGGGGGCAGGAAGGTGGGTGGGGGGCAGCCTCTGCTCCTTCATATTAAACTGTGGAGAAATGAATTTAAATTTTGTCAGGAGAGCTTAGATGATGATCTGCGCAGTGGTCATCCAAGATGTGTCACTACTCCAGAAATCATTCCAAAAGTGCACAAAATGGTCATCAAAGATCGCCGATTGAAAGTGTGTGAAATTGCTCGTGCTTGCCAAATGTCATCTGAAAGGGTGTATCACATTTTAATTGAATAATTAGAAATGAAATAATTATCTGCAAGATGGGTGCCGCAACTCTTGATGCTGGATCAAAAATGCATGAGAATGGACATATTGGATGAATGTTTGGCCTGTTTTATCAGAAATGAAAAAGATTTATTGCACCGGTTTGTGACCACAGATGAAACTCTGGTGTACTACTATACCCCAGAGACAAAACAGCAGTCAAAGCAGTGAAAACATGTTGATTCTCCACCACCAAAGAAAGCGAAGACTATCGCTTCACCGGGAAGAGGAATGCTGTTTGTAGATTATCTACTCACTGGGCAAACAATTACTGGATAATACTATGCTAACCTCCTGGGCAAATTGCAATAAAAGTTTTGCAAAAAAGGCTAGGTTTAGTAAGGGAAAGTCATCTTCCATCAAGACAATGCGCGCCCGCACACGTGCCATTCCCAGGGCAAAATCGCATGAACTGAGGTATGAATTGTTGCCACACCTGCCTTATTCACCTGATATTGCTTCATCAGACTTCCATCTCTTCCCAAATGTGAAAATTTTTCTTGCAGCACGAAGTTTCACTTCAAATGAAGAACTGATAGCCAGAGTTGACATCTATTTTGCAGGCCTGAGGAAACTCATTTTCGAGAGGGGATCAAGGCACTGGAACATTGTTGGACCAAGTGAATTAATCTACAAGGAGAGTACATTGAAAAATAAAAATAGTTTTGGTGATATAAGTACTTTTTTCTTTTCCGTTCCATGAACTTTTCAAGCCATCCTTGTATGTTGATGGCTGTTAATACAATAGAAGATCTTGAAGTTTCATTTACAGTAACCTAGGAATAAGATATCTAATACATAAGTAGGAGCTGCTTCCAAGAAAGTAAGAACACCAGTGTACATGTTCTATGGCTGCAGACTAATCAATGCGTTTGTATTTGTGTGCAAGTTTGTTCGTATGATGAGCAAAGTGTAGCACAAAGTAAATATGTATGCTGTGGTCCATGTTTTCTTAGCCTTCTCCTATTTTATCTTGATAATTGAGCAAACTCTGTAGATACATCATCTATTTGTGAGAATTGGTCAATCCGATGGTTCCTGTTTCAGCAGTAGGCATAGGAAAAGAAATTGAAATAGTCTGCTGTGTATACTTTTCTAGAATAGAGTATATAGTAGTAAGTCACCACTATCAGTGCAGTATCAGCTGAAGAGTTTCAGAAAAGTACTTTTGTCTTGTATTTTCTAATCCTGCACAAAAGTGGAATTTCTCATACAATGACCATTGAAAATTCAAGCTGAACATTTATGCCAGAGCCGCAAATGTAGGCACTAAGCATAGCCCCCCACCCAACATTCTTTTCATAATAGCTAGAAATAATCATGTATACTTTAAACAGTGTTGTATGGAATTTATAAAATAGGAATGTATAGAGATAGCTCTGTCCTCAAGAACCTATCAGAATAGAAACTTGATGGCTTGTAGGGTCATACCTTTTGCAGATCTCTGGAAGATTTACTTAAGATATTATTGAAAATGAAGCAGGGATGTATTTCTCTGATAACAACATCAACGACTTAACATTCAGTTAATTTGGTCTGCCATTAGTACTGACTTCAGCAGTTACGGAAACTTAAGTGGCCACTCCGAAGATTATAACAATGGGGCAGTCATTATTCAGTGGATTGAAACAAACCACTTACAACTGAATGACAGTGTCAAACTCCCTGTGTCATTTAAAAATCCGAGATGTTGAAGAGATTACAACTTGGAGCATAAACTATGTTGCACATCTATATCAAACAAACAAAACAGGAAAAATGTTTTTCAAGTAATTTACATGTTCATCTGCAAATGTCAGATTCTCGTGCAGGTATAAAATCCAAAAAGAAAACTAGAAGATGTTCCAGAGCATAATAGATAAAATAGATAAAATAACACCAGCAGCAAAGTTATATATATATCTAAAAACAAAGATGATGTGACTTACCGAACGAAAGCGCTGGCAGGTCGATAGACACACAAACAAACACAAACATACACACAAAATTCAAGCTTTCGCAACAAACTGTTGCTTCATCAGGAAAGAGGGAAGGAGGGGGAAACACGAAAGGATGTGGGTTTTAAGGGAGAGGGTAAGGAGTCATTCCAATCCCGGGAGCGGAAAGACTTACCTTGGGGGAAAAAAGGACGGGTATACACTCACACACACACACATATCCATCCACACAAGCAGACATATACAGAGGAAAAGAGTTTGGGCAGAGATGTCAGTCGAGGCGGAAGTGCAGAGGCAAAGATGTTGTTGAATGACAGGTGAGGTATGAGTGGCGGCAACTTGAAATTAGTGGAGATTGAGGCCTGGTGGGTAACGGGAAGAGAGGATATTATGAAGGGCAAGTTCCCATCTCCAGAGTTCGGATACGTTGGTGTTAGTGGGAACTATCCAGATAACCTGGACGGTGTAACACTGTGCCAAGATGGGCTGGCCGTGCACCAAGGCATGTTTAGCCACAGGGTGATCCTCATTACCAACAAACACTGTCTGCCTGTGTCCATTCATGCGAATGGACAGTTTGTTGCTGGTCATTCCCACATAGAAACCTTCACAGTGTAGGCAGGTCAGTTGGTAGATCACGTGGGTGCTTTCACACGTGGCTCTGCCTTTGATCGTGTACACCTTCCGTGTTACAGGACTGGAGTAGGTGGTGGTGGGAGGGTGCATGGGACAGGTTTTACACCGGGGGCGGTTAGAAGGATAGGAGCCAGAGGGTAGGGAAGGTGGTTTGGGGATTTCATAGGGATGAACTAAGAGGTTACGAAGGTTAGGTGGACGGCGGAAAGATACTCTTGGTGGAGTGGGGAGAATTTCATAAAGGATGGATCTCATTTCAGGGCAGGATTTGAGGAAGTCGTATCCCTGCTGGAGAGCCACATTCAGAAACTGATCCAGTCCCGGAAAGTATCCTGTCACAAGTGGGGCACTTTTGTGGTTCTTCTGTGGGAGGTTCTGGGTTTGAGAAGATGAGGAAGTGGCTCTGGTTATTTGCTTCTGTACCAGGTCGGGAGGGTACTTGTGGGATGCGAAAGCTGTTGTCAGGTTGTTGGTGTAATGGTTCAGTGATTCCGGACTGGAGCAGATTCGTTTGCCACGAAGACCTAGGCTGTAGGGAAGGGACTGTTTGCCTTTAATTGTTGGTATGTCTGGTCTTCAAAAGTGAAGAAGTTGTGGGTCAGGATGAAGCTGGCTAAGGTAGTGAGGAAAGAGGTTTTAGGTAGGGTGGCAGGTGATCGGCATGAAAGGAAGTGCTCCATCGCAGCGAGGCCCTGGACGTGCGGGATATTTGTGTATAAGGAAGTGGCATCAATGGTTACAAGGATGGTTTCCGGGGGTAACAGATTGGGTAAGGATTCCAGGCGTTCGAGAAAGTGGTTGGTGTCTTGGTGTAGGACGGGAGACTGCATGTAATGGGTTGAAGGTGTTGATCTACGTAGGCAGAGATACGTTCTGTGGGGGCTTGGTAACCAGCTACAATCGGGCGGCCGGGATGATTGGGTTTGAGAAATTTAGGAAGAAGGTAGAAGGTAGGGGTGCGGGGTGTCGGTGGGGTTAGGAGGTTGATGGAATCAGGTGAAAGGTATTGTAGGGGGCCTAAGGTTCTGAGGATTCCTTGAAGCTCCGTCTGGACATCAGGAATGGGATTACCTTGGCAAACTTTGTATGTGGTGTTGTCTGAAAGCTGACGCAGTCCCTCAGCCACACACTCCCGACGATCAAGTACCACGATCGTGGAACCCTTGTCCGCCGGAAGAATGACGATGGACCGGTCAGCCTTCAGATCATGGATAGCCTGGGCTTCAGCAGTGGTGATGTTGGGAGTAGGATTAAGGTTCTTTAAGAAGGATTGCGAGGCAAGACTGGAAGTCAGAAATTACTGGAAGGTTTGGAGAGGGTGATTTTGAGGAAGAGGAGGTGGGTCCCGCTGTGACGGAGGACGGAAGTGTTCCAGGCAGGGTTCATGTGGATAGTGTCTTGGGGAGTTGGATCACTAGGGGTAGGATTAGGATGATTTTTCTTCGTGGCAAAGTGATACTTCCAGCAGAGAATACGAGTGTAGGACAGTAAATTTTGACGAGGGCTGTTTGGTTGAATCTGGGAGTGGGGCTGAAGGTGAGGCCTTTGGATAGGACAGAGGTTTCGGATTGGGAGAGAGGTTTGGAGGAAGGTTAACTACTGAATTAGGGTGTTGTGGTACCAGATTGTGTTGATTGGAAGTTTGAGGTTTTGGAGGGAGTGGAGCTGGAAGTGGGAGATTGAGTAGATGGGAGAGACTGGGTTTGTGTGCAATGAGAGGAGGTTGAGGTTTGCTGGAAAGGTTTGTGAAGGGTGAGTGAGTTGGCTTTCCGGAGGTGGGAAACCACGAGATTCGATAGCTTTTTGAGGTGAAGGGTGGCATGCTGTTCTAATTTGCGGTTGGCCTGTAGGAGGATGCTCTGAACAGCCGGTGTGGATGTGGGAGAGGAAAGATTGAGGACTTTTATTAAGGATAGGAGTTGACGGGTGTGTTCATTATCTGAGTTGATGTGTAGGTGAAGGATTAGGTGGGTGAGGACTATGGATTGTTCAGTTTGGAACTGGTATAGGGACTGATGGACAGAAGGGTTGCAGCCAGAGATGGGAACTTTTAAGTGTGAGGCGTTTGGGGGTAATGCCAAATGTCAGACAAGCCTGAGATAATAAAATATGCAAGCGTAATCTGGCTAGGGTGAAGGCATGATTGCGGAGGGAATGTAAATAAAACTTAATGGGGTCGTTGTGGGGGTGTTGTGAGGGTGACATGGTATTAGAAGGTGGAAAGTGTAACATGAGGTTGAAATGAAAATGAAAATAACTGGAGAAAGTAACTGGAGATCTGTTGTGAAAAAAGGCGAAAAAGTGTTGGTTAAAGCTGGGCTATGTTGATCCTGTGGTGAACTTGGGTTGATAGACAACGATGTGCACAAGGGTTAGGTGGTTGTGTTGCCGCCAAAACACGTTAAAGGATGGAGAAATTCGGGAAAATTTCGAAAAAACAACGTGTAAATGTATTAAAAGGAATGGTTTTGTGGTGGCAGATTATGAATATGAGGCTAACGATTGTCTGGCTTAGTAATAATGACGTTAAAACCCGTGGGAAGCGGCTAAAATTTATCAGTGATGTGCGAAACACGGAAATGTAAATAAAGCGAAAGTTATCAGAAATAGACGAAATGGTTGTTTAATAGGTGAAAGGAACTGTTTGTGGACTAGAAACGGTGGGTTTTTTAGGAACGGTAGTGTTGAAAGCGGAAAAAAAATTTTTGGTTATGGTTTGGAAATGGGTGACTTATTGTTGAGTATATGTAGGCGGGATAAAATTGTATAGTAGCTTACGGTAAAAAGGGGAAGGTGAATACAAAGTGAAACTACTGGCAAAAACAAAAAGAGAAAATAAGATGACAGAAAAGATTTCGAAATGCAACAGTGACAATAACAAACGTAATTGTTGGGTTCAAATTAATGATATGAATATAATAGAAGGAAACATTCCACTTGGGAAAAAATATATCTAAAAACAAAGATGATGTGACTTACCAAACGAAAGCGCTGGCACGTCAATAGACACACAAACAAACACAAAAAATTCTAGCTTTCGCAACCAACGGTTGCCTCATCAGGAAAGAGGGAAAGACGAAAGGATTTGGGTTTCAGGGAGAGGGTAAGGAGTCATTCCAATCCCGGGAGCGGAAAGACTTACCTTAGGGGGAAAAAAGGACGGGTATACACTCGCGCGCACACACACATATCCATCCACACATATACAGACACAAGCAGACATATACAGAGGCAAAGAGTTTGGGCAGAGATGTCAGTCGAGGCGGAAATGCAGAAGAGGCAAAGATGTTGTTGAATGACAGGTGAGGTATGAATGGCGGCAACTTGAAATTAGCGGAGATTGAGGCCTGGTGGATAACGGGAAGAGAGGATATATTGCAGAGCAAGTTCCCATCTCCGGAATTCGGATAGGTTGATGTTAGTGGGAAGTATCCAGATAACCTGGATGGTGCAACACTGTGCCAAGATGTGCTGGCTGTGCACCAAGGCATGTTTAGCCACAGGGTGATCCTCATTACCAACAAACACTGTCTGCCTGTGTCCATTCATGTGAATGGACAGTTTGTTGCTGGTCATTCCCACATAGAATGCATCACAGTGTAGGCAGGTCAGTTGGTAGATCACGTGGGTGCTTTCACACGTGGCTCTGCCTTTGATCGTGTACACCTTCCGTGTTACAGGACTGGAGTAGGTGGTGGTGGGAGGGAGCATGGGATAGGTTTTACCCCGGGGGCGGTTAGAAGGGTAGGAGCCAGAGGGTAGGGAAGGTGGTTTGGGGATTTCATAGGGATGAACTAAGAGGTTACGAAGGTTAGGTGGACGGCGGAAAGACACTCTTGGTGGAGTGGGAAGGATTTCATAAAGGATGGATCTCATTTCAGGGCAGGATTTGAGGAAGTCGTATCCCTGCTGGAGAGCCACATTCAGAGACTGATCCAGTCCCGGAAAGTATCCTGTCACAAGTGGGGCACTTTTGTGGTTCTTCTGTGGGAGGTTCTGGGTTTGAGAAGATGAGGAAGTGGCTCTGGTTATTTGCTTCTGTACCAGGTTGGGAGAGTAGTTGCGGGATGCGAAAGCTGTTTTCAGGTTGTTGGTGTAATTGTTCAGGGAGCAGATTCGTTTGCTACGAAGACCTAGGCCATAGGGAAGGGACTGTTTGATGTGGAATGGGTGGCATCTGTCATAATGGAGGTACTGTTGCTTGTTGGTGGGTTTTATGTGGACGGACGTGTGAAGCTGGCCATTGGACAGTTGGAGGTCAATGTCAAGGAAAGTGGCATGGGTTTTGGAGTAGGACCAGGTGAATCCGATGGAACCAAAGGAGTTGAGGTTGGAGAGGAAATTCTGGAGTTCTTCTTCACTGTGAGTCCAGATCATGAAGATGTCATCAATAAATCTGTACCAAACTTTGGGTTGGCAGGCCTGGGTAACCAAGAAGGCTTCCACTAAGCGACCCATGAATAGGTTGGTGTATGAGGGTGCCATCCTGGTACCCATGGCTGTTCCCTTTAATTGGTGGTATGTCTGGCCTTCAAAAGTGAAGAAGTTGTGGGTCAGGATGAAGCTGGCTAAGGTAATGAGGAAAGAGGTTTTAGGTAGGGTGGCAGGTGATCGGCGTGAAAGGAAGTGCTCCATCACAGTGAGGCCCTGGACATGTGGAATATTTGTGTATAAGGAAGTGGCATCAATGGTAACAAGGATGGTTTCCGGGGGTAACAGATTGGGTAAGGATTCCAGGCGTTCGAGAAAGTGGTTGGTGTCTTTGATGAAGGATGGGAGACTGCATGTAATGGGTTGAAGGTGTTGATCTACATAGGCAGAGATACGTTCTGTGGGGGCTTGGTAACCAGCTACAATCGGGCGGCCGGGATGATTGGGTTTGTGAATTTTAGGAAGAAGGTAGAAGGTAGGGTTGCGGGGTGTCGGTGGGATCAGGAGGTTGATAGAGTCAGGTGAAAGGATTTGTAGGGGGCCTAAGATTCTGAGGATTCCTTGAAGCTCCACCTAGACATCAGGAATGGGATTACCTTGGCAAACTTTGTATGTGGTGTTGTCTGAAAGCTGACGCAGTCCCTCAGCCACATACTCCCGACGATCAAGTACCACGGTCGTGTAACCCTTGTCCGCCAGAAGAATGACGATGGATCGGTCAGCCTTCAGATCACAGATAGCTTGGGCTTCAGCAGTGGTGATGTTGGGAGTAGGATTAAGGTCTTTTAAGAAGGACTGAGAGGCAAGGCTGGAAGTCAGAAATTCCTGGAAGGTTTGGAGAGGGTGTTTTTGCGGAAGAGGAGGTGGGTCCCACTGTGACAGAGGACGGAACTGTTCCAGGCAGGGTTCAATTTGGATGGTGTCTTGGGGAGTTGGATCATTAGGAGTAGGATTAGGATCATTTTTCTTCGTGGCAAAATGATATTTCCAGCAGAGAGTATGAGTGTAGGACAGTAAATCTTTGACAAGGGCTGTTTGGTTGAATCTAGGAGTGGGGCTGAAGGTGAGGCCTTTGGATAGGACAGAGGTTTCGGATTGGGAGAAAGGTTGGGAGTAAAGGTTAACTACTGAATTAGGGTGTTGTGGTATCAGATTGTGTTGATTGGAATTTTGAGGTTTTGGAGGGAGAGGAGCTGGAAGTGGGAGATTGAGTAGATGGGAGAGACTGGGTTTGTGTGCAATGAGGGGAAGTTGAGGTTTGCTGGAAAGGTTGTGAAGGGTGAGTGAGTTGCCTTTCTGGAGGTGGGAAACCAGGAGATTGGATAGTTTTTTGAGGTGGAGGGTGGCATGCTGTTCTAGTTTGCGGTTGGCCTGCAGGAGGATGCTCTGAACAGCTGGTCTGGATGTGGGAGAGGAAAGATTGAGGACTTTTATTAAGGATAGGAGTTGATGGGTGTGTTCATTGGCTGAGTTGATGTGTAGGTGAAGGATTAGGTGGGTGAGGGCAATGGATTGTTCAGTTTGGAACTGGTGTAGGGACTGATGGAAAGAAGGGTTGCAGCCAGAGATCGGAACTTTAAGTGTGAGGCCTTTGTAGGTAATACCAAATGTCAGACAAGCCTGAGAAAATAAAATATGGGAGCGTATTCTGGCTAGGGCGAAGGCATCCGACAGGCCTCAACCTCCACTAATTTCAAGTTGCCACCGCTCATACCTCACCTGGCTTTCAACAACTTCTTTGCCTCTGTACTTTCGCCTAGACTGACATCTCTGCCCAAACTCTTTACCTTTACAAATGTCTGCTTGTGTCTGTGTATGTGCGGATGGATATGTGTGTGTGTGTGCGAGTGTATACCTGTCCTTTTTCCCCCTAAGGTAAGTCTTTCCGATCCCGGTATTGGAATGACTCCTTACCCTCTCCCTTAAAACCCACATCCTTTCGTCTTTCCCTCTCCTTCCCTCTTTCCTGATGAAGCAACCGTCGGTTGCAAAAGCTTGAATTTTGTGTGTATGTTTGTGTTTGTTTGTATGTCTATCGACCTGCCAGCGCTTTTGTTTGGTAAGTCACATCATCTTTGTTTTTAGATATATTTACTAATATTACATATATACCCTCATGGGAGAGTGGAGATGAATCTGGAATAGGATACAGGATTCCAAAGGGGTTGTGGTGCTACAGTCCATGGAAGCTGCATTGTGCATTACATTATTTTCCAACACGTCAGTAGAAATGAAAACATCTCAGCCATGAGAATTAACTGCACTTTCTCAAAGTCTTCTAATTTGGTATGATGAGATGGGGTATTTTCCTCCTAATGGCTAAAGAGTTGCATTATTGCAGCCTTGAGGTCAGTAAAGGTTCCTCATTTTTTGAACAACTACAGCATGATCTCTCTGTTTAATGGAATGCGTAAACTCTTCAAAAGGACTATGAACTGCCAAATTCTCCAATTCAGGCAATATTTACTCCAGTATCAATGCAGTTTTTTACCATCTTATACTCTTGATATGTCCAGTTAAAAAGCATTCATGCATCACCAGTATTTAATATTTTGTAATTGGTGTCAGTGGCATCATATCCATGGTGAGCTGTGTGGTTTGTGGACTGGTGTGTGTTGATGACTTTTCCTTACATTGCAGCTCCACATCACTGGTATAACAAAATGTCAGCTCCAGGGAGGTGTTCAAAAGTCTGGATACTGAACAGTGACACCCAGTTCTCTACAAAAACCCACATCACCAATGTGGAGACTGGTCACCTCGCCTCGTCCATTCATCCTGTGAGTGGACGGGTGGCCACTCCTCTGGTTCTTCAGTAGGGCCCAAGCAGGCACACGGGGTTGGGGGGATTACCAGTTATCAGGAGCTCCAACACTAGGTGCATTATGGGGCCCCTTAGGAGCACAGAATTCAGGGCTGGGAAGAAAGCCAATGTGCACCCAATACATCTGTCGGGAGGCCTCATCCGAGATGTTGAGGCGGCCTTGCCTGTGGCTATCGAACATGCAGGGTTCAGTCATCTGCAAGTTGTGCCTCATATTGGCACCAACGACGCCTTGCGCTTGGGTCCTGAAGCCATCCTCAGCTCATTCCAGTGACTGGCAGAGGTAGTGAAGACTGCTGGCCTCGCGTGTGGGGTACAAGCAAGGGTCGCACTTTGCAGTATTGTTCCCAGAGTTGATCAGGATCCTTTGGTTTGCAGCCAAGTGAAAGGTCTCAACCAAGTCTTGGTAGACTCTGTGATGGTCTTGGCTGCATATTTATAGACCTGCATTATCTTGTCAGGATATGTAGAACTCCCCTTGATGGGTCAGGGGTGCACTACACAAAATAAGCAGCTACTCAGGTAGCAGAGTATTTGTGGAGTGCACATGAAGGTTTTTTAGGCTAGATGTTACTTTGAGGTGCTCTTATGACCACTCGCAGACGATATGCAGCAAAGGAAGCCAGATGGCCTTCAGAATAAAGACACTTCAACTGTCACAATATCAGCAAACTGTCGAAGTGTTTGAATACAGTTCTCATATTTACTGCCCTCTGGGAAAGTTCTTATGCTCAAATTATTCATGGATCGAGAGCTGGCTGAAACCCAAGGTGAGATATTTAGCGAGTCATGGAAAGTATATCGCAAAGGCAGATTGGAGCCCATAGGTGGGGGATTGTTCGTTGCAGTTGACAAAAATATTGCCTCTATTGAGGTTGAAGCTGAGTGTGACAGTGATGTTATCTGTTTCCATATAATAGTTGTAGGTGAAACAATGTTAATTGTTGGATGTTCCTACCAGCCATCCGATTCCGCTGTGACAGTTCTATAGTCAATCAAAGAAAATCTTGTCAGTAGCGCATAAATACTGACTTCATGCAAGACTAGTTGGAGGCGACTTTAACGTACTGAGTATAGATTGGGATTCCTATGGATTCATTGGGGTGGTATAGACTGCCAGTCATGTGAAATACTTTTGAACATGATTTCTGAAATCTATCTTGAGCAGCTAACTCAGCAGCCCACACACACTGGAAATATTTTAGACCTTGTAGCTATAAATAGGATGGATGTTATCGACAATGTCAGTATACAAACAGGGATTAGCAATCTTGATATCATAATAGCAACTATGGTTTTTAAAGTTAGTAAATCAGGAAAGAAGGCTAGGAGAGAATTTCTGCTAGATAGAGCAGAAAAGCAGTTGTTAGCATCTCACTTAGAGAGTGAATTGACAATACTTAGTTTGAGTAAGGTGGATATAGAGGAATTATGGGCAAAGTTTAAGCATATTGTAAATCATGGTCTGGAGAGTTAACTGCATAGAAAGTGGATGAATGATGGAAAGGAATCTCCATGGTTTAAAACCGAAATTTGGCAAATGCTGAGGAAACAGAGGCTGTTGCACTCTCACTTCAAAATAAAATGCCCAAATGATGGCAAGTGAAGGTTAGTAGAGATTAATGCATCTGTGAAAAGATCTATGTATGAAGCACACAACGACTATCGCAGTAACACCTCAACAAAAGTTCTGGCAGAGTACCTGGGAAAATTCTAGTCATATGTAAGTCTTTCATTCAGTGCCTTGTTGACCAGTCCAGCATGGCAGTTGAAGATAGCAAAACGAAAGCCAACGTTTTAAATTTTGTGTTCAAGAAATCGTCCACACATACAGTCATTTGAGCATCAGACTGACTCTCATAAGATGACAAAGTAATAAGCGTCTCTGGCGTAGAGAAACAGCTGGGAGGTTTGAAAGAAGATAAATCACCAGGTCTGGATGGAATCCCAATCTGGTTTTACAAAGAGTATTCTATGGTGCTGGGCCTCTACCTAGCCTGCATTTACTGTGAATCTCTTGCTCATCACAAAGTCCCAAGTGGCTGGAGAAGAGCACAGGTGATGCTAGTAAATAAGAAGAGTAAAAGAACAGACCCAAAAAATTACCGACTAATATCCCTAACTTCGTTTTGTTGCTGAATCCATGAACATATTCTAAGTTTGAGCATATTAAACTTTCTTGAGTCTGAGAAGATTATGTCCAAGAATCAGCAAGGGTTTAGAAATGATTGCTTGTGAGAAACTCAGCTTGTCCTTTTGTCACATGATGTACTGCGATCTGTAGATGGAGGGCAACAGACAGATTCCATATTTCTAGAGTTGGTACATTGCTGCATTGCAAGCTGTTGCCATAGGTATGAGCACATGGAACAAGTTCACAGATGTGTGAGTGGCTCAAAGATTTCGTAAGTAAAAGAACACAGTATGTTTTCCGCAAAGTTGAGTGACTGTAGGAAGATACTAGATGACTTAGACAAAATTTCTGGTTGGTGTAATGAATGACGGTCAATTGTAGATGAATGGAAAGAACAAACCTGAAATGTTGAGTTACAGTATTACTAGTGTCCTACTTGCTACAGCCAAGTCATTTAAATATCTAGGCCTAACATTGCAAAGTGATATGAAATGAAATGAACATGCAAGAATTGTGGTAGAGAAGGCGAATGGTCAACTTTGGCTTATTGGAAGAATTTTAGGAAAGAGTGGTTCACCTGTAAAGGTGACTGCATATAGGACACAGGTGCGACCTATTATTGAGTACTACTAGAGTGTTGGGGATCATACCATGTCAGATAAAATGTAAATGCCATGTCGCTAGGGCCTCCTGTCAGGTAGACTGTTCGCCTGGTGCAAGTCTTTCGAGTTGACACCACTTCGGCGACTTGTATGTCAATGGGGCTGTTAGGTATGACATTCCGTCATGCTGACCACTCAGCTACCAGGGGCAGACACCGTGTTGTATGGAAGGAAGACATTGAAGCAGTTCACAGGAGGGGCTGTTAGATGTATTACTGGTAGGTTCAAGCAATACATAAGTGTTACAGAGATATTCGAGAACTGAAATCGGAATCTCTGAAGGGAATGCAACATTCTGTCTGAAAAACACTAGTGAGAAAATTTAGAGAACTCGCATGTGAAGTTGACTACTGAACAATTCTACTGTTGCCAACATACGTTGCATGTAAAGACCACGAAGATATGATACAAGAAACAGGACTTGTACGGAGACATATATTGTGAGTGGAACACGAAGGGAAAAGACTAGTAGTGGTATGGGGTATCTTCTGCCACGCACCATATGATGTCTTCCAGAGGGTCTATGTAGATGTAGATACAGCTCTATAGTATCTGAATTAGGTATCCACATCCTAAACGTATCTTAAATAATCAGGTAGAAGAAGAGGTAGAGCTGTTTCACAGCTGAGGCGTTTTTGACGAGAAACTAAAATGGTTGTCACATGGGTGCCAAATAAAATTACTATCTATAAAAATTCAGCGCTCTAAGATAGCTCTAATATTCCGTAATGGGACCTTGTGGTAAGGTGACTGTATCGTTACAGTTCTGTCAAAATTCTAGAAATCCTTCATCTTATCCCATTTAGGTTAAGGATGTATAACATACGGATTTGCAACACCATTGGTATTTGACTAGATTCTGTCCACAGTAGTGGTATGAGGCTGGCAATGAGCCTTTTGCACAGGTCCCATTGGAGGCCTTCTGGCAGAAGCATGCTACTGCTATTGCAAGTTAAGCATCAGGAACTCCTAGTTAATTATGTTATAATGATTGTGTAGGCACCTGGTGATCCATGCCGTCTGCCTCTGGCAATCAGAAGTCTAGACTTGAAGTGAAATGTCTCTGGGGTAGTAGAACAACTGGGAAATGTTGAGGAATTGTCTTTAGATACCTCCAATCAACTGTATGCAGAGATCCTTTCCTCGAACTACTCCATAGTGCATAGTTAGCTCAAACATACACCTCGACCTGCTCTGTGGACCTGAAGGGAACACACTCCTTAATGTCTATAGGTGACTGTTTCTTTTAATCCTTCATGGGTATATTAATTGAGGAACCATGTACACTGATGGCTATAGAACTATTGTAGAGTTGAGTGTGTGTTTGTGTACAGTAGTAATAACAAACTCTGGTCTCTGCCAAGTGCGTTCACTGTGGAGCAAGCAATTGTCACCAAAGCCCTATAACACATTGTAGCCAAAAAGTCCCTGTTGGTCTGTGACTCATAGAGCTGTCTTCAATCTGTTAGCCATCACTATGCAAGGCAATGCCTGTCAGTGTTCAGGATCTACTATTGACCTCCTCCATTGGGTGCTGCCATCACTTTCATGTGCTCACCGAGACACACCCTTATGCTTGTAAGCAGCTCACAGCTCGTCTTTCTGAGGAAGCAACTGTGAGTGAATTACTAGGCATTACGATACTTGGTACTGACCTAATACACCAAGAAATGCATCTAATCATAACAGCAAGGGAGTTTGATTGGTAAAATTTTACTACCCCAAGTAAAATCATAATGATGAAAGAAACCACTACTGAAGTTTGAGGAAAGAATTTTGCCACTTTATGCAGTCTGTTGATCACACATACAAGGCTCGGTAATGATTTTCTCTTATGGCAAGAGGATCCATCTGGGTACCCCTCCTCACATTGGCCCATATATTGATGAAATACTGACACGGTGAAGCGAGTATTGGATGAATTCTAAGATTCATTAGAGAAAGCGGATTTTACCCAGTTTGAAGTTCTGTTAAGCTTTATGTTAGTGTTTATCGCAAATGTGGAGGGAAAGACTCCCACTGTAGTAAGAGCCCTGGAGGACTGCCATCTGCTTTGCACTCTGCGTTGATATATTCAGTAATTCCTTACAGCCTTTTAGCCAATCCAGCTCCTTTAGCATCAACAGGCCTCGCCTGCTTTCTTTGTTTTTGAGACCTAATTGATGGCAATGTTTTTCCTACAGTCCTTTTAGTTTCGAGTCAGTGAGTGGAATGGAGGGGAGAGAGTGAGCATCATCCCCCAGTAGATAACCAGCTTGCACACCCCCTTCCAACACACACGCACACACACACACACACACACACACACACACACACACACACACACTCTCTCTCTCTCTCTCTCTCTCTCTCTCTCTCTCTCTCTCTCTCATTATTGTTTTTAAAGAAGATATCTTAAACCACCAAAAATCAAGAGGGCATTTTAAATATCTGCACATTCCTATGTACTTGATGTTACTTTAGTCAAGTAATGGATTGCAGCAATGCTGTGACATGCTGCTGCCATAGACCTATCCAAAAACTTTTATCGAGGAAGATTGCCAAATAGCCGTACATATTTGAGAAGTTATTTTATTTTATTTTGAGTTCCAGTGTTAGCATTTCAGTATGCTGTCTTCAGGCCCAAAATGCACTTCGTATGCTGGGTTAGAAGTTCAGAGGTATCGATATTGTACTGGAGGCGACAGTGTCTGGATATCTTGAATTCATGATTAGAGTTCTTCCTTCGAGTGCATAGGACGCAGCTGTGTCTGTATGCACTGTCCAGTGTTACATAATTATCTAAAGGGCTGAGACATAAATGTTGGGTGGTTTTTATCCATCATGAGTGCAGTGATGAAGAAAAAAGTGAACTTTAAGTATGAGGCGTGCACCTCAGTTTGTGCAATAAATAAATGGAATTTTGCATTCAGAATGGGTTGGATAGTGTGTCGGAAAGAGGCAGCAGGAGACTGTTGCTGATTCCAAAGACATGTAGAAGCCACATCTAAAACTGTACCATTTTGGATGGTAAACCTAAATGTTTCTGGATGAAAATAAATACTTACTCTAAATAATTCCCTGTCTGCACACATGTTGAAACCTGTTGGTGGAGGAGGATTTAGAAGGATATTGAACTGATTAAATACGAAGCTTATTTGAAAAAGAAAATATCGTTTGTTGGTCACTCAAATTCATACACCTGTTTGACAGATGGATGCTATTCCCAGTTGCTAACTGAAGCATTCTTATAATTACATATCCACAACACCTTTTCATTAACTTTACCTAAATGACATTGTCTTTGTGTACAAAGATTTGGACAGATGTCATTATATCGTTGTAAGCAATTCCTGGGATGTTCCAGTATTTCCT
This sequence comes from Schistocerca nitens, assembly GCF_023898315.1. NCBI lineage: Eukaryota > Metazoa > Arthropoda > Insecta > Orthoptera > Acrididae > Schistocerca > Schistocerca nitens. The sequence goes on along the minus strand of NC_064624.1, from coordinate 36,941,300 downwards.
GTGGTGACAATGTGCTGACCACGATGTGATTTTTTTGTCTTAGCACGCATTACTTTTCTGAACAATTGGATGGTGTCACACTTGCAGGGAATGTCATTATTACATGTCCAACATTTGTGGATACAGTAAAGATGATATCTTTAAATACAAATTTTCCTCATTCCTTGTAGAAACCCTTTGTGTCAGCAATGATGTTCACACTTGAAGGTGTCATTGTGAAATGCTGTGGATCTGCGGTACCTGGGGAAATTATCTGATGATTCAAATTCAACACATATGTCTCTAAGTCCTGATTTCACTTTCATGTTGCTTTGAACAATGTATCTAATTGGAGTGAAACCTTGTACACATGTCAGAGAGTAGGCGACGAGTGTTAGTAGCCCAGTCAAATTGTAAATTATCATATAGGTAGAATTCAGAATTAAGTACACTTTGGCTTTGGTTAGTTTACAATTGTTGAACACACTCGAATACTTTTTCAGACGTCCCATCCCATCTGGAGAGCCAGGATAATGAATCGACGCAGTTCTAGTTGAACTGCTGTAGAACTGAATATTCAAACAGTTCCTATGAACATAAACTTCTTGGTAATTAAACTTCTGATTTCAATGCCCATAAAAAATTCAAGTGTTCTTTATCTGTCACAGGAATATGAGGCATTTCCCCTGTCACAGGAATATGAGGCAATTCCCATACCAATTTCTCTGATGAGCTTTTATTCTCTTTAGGCTTAGGCTCTTATATTGAGTTATCTGTCGTATTTCAAACCAGAATTAGTTCTTGCTTAGTGTTCATAATGTGTCTTGTATTCTAAACACGCTCCATTAACATTTTTGGTGGGATACATATTCTAAAGCAGAGACTTATTCATCTGTGTTTGTACCACCCTGCTCAAGTCCAAAGTTGACACAGAAACATATGTTTTGATGGTCGACCTCAATGCCATCCAGTTAGTATCTTATTTCTTGACAGATAAAGGCAAAAATATTACATGTAAGCTGGAAGCTGGTATAGGGCCTCCATCTTTCTTCTCAAATTTCTCTTCCAAGTATAGGAAACTGTTGCTTGCAATTGTTAAACCATCGTGTGTGTAGAATGAGAATTCTTATCCCATCATTATTATTAAATGTTGCTGAAACAAAAGGCTTATGAGGGAAATATTCCTAGCAAATGATTCACAAACTGGGCCCATTATATTGAGTGACATCACAATGTGGTTTCAATCCTATAAATTTAAGGAACCTGTAATGCTTCCATGTTACAACACTGAGCTTCTGAAATGATGTGATGTACTGAAGGTTGTGTGTATCCCTTTTGTACCTTACTTCCATGCTGTTTAAAGTGAAGTAGTATCGCAGTTGTCTCTTGTAAAAAGTCGACTGTATTCTTGTCCCGGTCAACAGTATTCAAATTGAGATGGTATGGTGCCTGCCAAGTCACTGAGAGGTGTATCAGTTTGCTTGGCACATCTCGACAATTGTTTATCCTGGGCCTTTGTAGTGAAGATACAGATTCATTGCGATGGTATGCTCGACACTAATCATGCTAACTGCTTGTACATCCACAGGTTGTTATGATCCTTAAAATTTATCTGAATTCTTCTCCGAAATGTGAATCCTTGAGAAGGCTTATAGTGGCCTTATGGAACCCTCGTGGCTAAAGTCTGTTGTCTGTTTTGCCATTTTTATTTTCATTTTACACATATTAACATTTGCATGTAACTTGCACTCTTTTACAGATGATTTTTTTTATAAATCCATTTAAATCATCAATGTCATATGAGCTGGGCATATTTCCACAACTTTACCAACTCCTAAATGTAGTTTATTGTTTGCCTTGTAGATAGTAGGAAATCGGTTGTATCTCTCAAGATCGATCAGTGCAATACTTCAGGACCCTTGCCTAGATCTGTTGGTGGAAAGTAATTTCTGCATCTACATCTACATAGGTACTCTGCAAATCACATCTAAATGCCTGCAGAGGGTTTATCAAACCACCTTCACAATTCTCTATTATTCCAATCTTGTATAGCGCGTGGAAAGAATGAACACCTATATCTTTCCATACAAGCTCTGATTTCCCTTATTTTATTGTGGTGATCATTCCTCCCCATGTAGGTCAGTGTTAACAAAATATTTTCACATTTGGAGGAGAAAGTTGGTGATTGGAATTTCATGAGAAGATTCTATCGAAATGAAAAATGCCTTTCTTTTAATGATGTCCAGCCCAAATCCTGTATCATTTCTGTGACACTCTCTCCCATATTTCATGATAATACGAAACGTACTGCCTTTCTTTGAACTTTTTCGATGTACTCCATCAGTCCTATATGGTAAGGATTCCACACCATGCAGCAGTATTCTAAAAGAGTATGGACAAGTGTAGTGTAGGCAGTCTCCTTAGTAGGTCTGTTACATTTTCTAAGTGTCCTTCCAATAAAATGCAGCCTTTGAATAACCTTCCCCACAACAATTTAAGTTGTTCATAATTGTAATACCTAGGTATTGAGTTGAATTTGTGGCTGTTACATTAGACTGATTTATCGTGTAACTGAAATGAGTTCCTTTTAGCATTCATGTGGATGACCCCACGCACTTTGTATTTTGGGTCAACTGCCACTTTTCGCAACATTCAGATATCTTTCCTAAATCGTTTTGTAGTTGGATTTGATCTTCTGATGACTTTATTAGTTGATAAACGTCAGCATCATTTGCAAACAGCCGAAGACGGCTACTCACATTGTCTCCCAAATTCTTTATATAGATAAGGAACAGCAAAGGACCTATAACACTACCTTGGGGACTGCCAGAAATCACTTCTGTTTTACTCAATGTTTTTCCGTCAGTTACTACGAACTGTGACCTCTCTGACAGGGAATCACACATCCAGTCACATTTTGAGACAATATTCCATAAGCATGTAATTTCACTATGAGCCACTTGTGTGGTACAGTGTCAAAAGCCTTCCAGAAATCCAGAAATACAGAATCGATCTGAAATCCCTTGTCAATAACATTCAATACTTCATGCGAATAAAGAGCTAGTTGTGTTTCACAGGAACAATGTTTTCTAAATCCATGTTGACTGTGTGTCAATAGCCCGTTTTATTCGAGGTAATTCATGATGTTCAAACACAATATATGTTCCAAAATCCTGCTGCATATCAATGCTAACAATATGGGCCTGTAATTTAGTTGATTACTCCTACTACCTTTCTTGAATGTTGATGTGACCTGTGCGACTTTCCAGTCCTTGGGTACGGATCTTCCGTCAAGCAAATGGTTATATATGACTGTTAAGTATGGAGCTAATGCATCAACATACTCTGAAAAGAACCTAATTGGTATACAGTCTGGACCAGAAGTCTAGCTTTTATCAAGTGATTTAAGTTGCTTCACTACTCAGAGGATATTTACTTCTACGTTACTCATGTTGGCAGCTTTTCTTGATTAGAATTCTGGGATATTTACTTCATCTTCTTTTGTGAAGGCATTTCGGAAGGCTGTGTTTAGTAACTCTGCTTTGGCAGCACTGTCCTTGATAGTATCTCCATTGCTATTGCACAGAGAAGGCATTGATTGTTTCTTGCCACTAGCATACTTCACATACGACCAAAATCTCTAATCTCTTTGGATTTTCTGCCAGGTTTTGAGACAAAGTTTCATTGTGGAAACTGTTATAAGCATCTTGCATTGAAGTCTGCACTAAAATTTGATCTTCTATAGAATATCTCCAATCTTGGGGATTTTGCATCTGTTTAAATTTGGCATGTTTGTTTCTGCAACAGTGTTCTAACACATTTTGTGTACCAAGGAGGATCAGCTCCATTGTTAATTTATTTGTTATAAATATCTAAATTGCTGCAAATACTATTTCTTTGAATTTAAGCCACATCTGGTCTACACTTTTATTATTAATTTGGAATGAGTGGAGATTGTGTCTCAGGGAGGTGTCAACTAAATTTTTATCTGCTTTTTTGAGTAGGTATATTTTTCACTTATTTTTCGAGCATTTGGGGATTACAATATTCAATCTCGCTATGGCAATCCTGTGTTCACTAATCTCTGAATTGGTTTTGATGCTGATTATTAACTCAGGATTATTTGTTGCTAAGAGGTCAAGTGCGTTTTCACAACCGTTTACTATTCGCGTGGGCTCATGAACTAATTGCTCGAAATAATTTTCAGAGAATGCACTTAGCACAATTTTGGATGATATTTTATGTGTATCTCCAGAAATAAACATTTACTTTCACCAACATATCAAGGATAAATTAAAGTCCCCACCAACTATTATTGTATGAGTTGGGTACGTCTTTGAAATCAGACTCTTGTTCTCTTTGAACCTTTCTTCAACTGTATCATCTGAATTGGGTGGTCAGTAGAAGGATCCAATTATTATTTTATTCTGGTTTCGAACAATGACCTCTGCCCATACTAACTCACAGGCAGTATCTACTTCAATTTCGCGACAAGTTAAACTACTTCTAACAGCAACAAACATACCACCGGCAGTCGTGTTTAGCTTATCCTTTCGGAACACCATTAGGTTCTTTGCAAAAATTTCAGCTGAGCTAATAACCGGCTTTAGCCAGCTTTCAGTGCCTATAATGATTTAAGCATCAGTGCTTTCTATTAGCGCTTGGAGCTGTGGTACTTTCCCAACACAGCTACGACAATTTACAACTGCTATACCAGTGGTTCCTGTATCTACATTCTTCCTGTGTGTGGCCTGCACCCTTTCTGACTGAAGACCTCCTTGTGTTTTCCCGAGACCCTCTAACCTAAAAAACCACCTACTGCACGCCACAAAGCCCCTGCTACCCATGTAGCCACGTCCTGCATATGGTGGACACCTAACCTGTTCAGCGGAACCCGAAACCCAACCACCCTTTGGCGCAAGTCAAGGAATCTGCAGCCTACATGGTCACAGAACCGTCTTGAGCCTCTGATTCAGACTCTTCATTTGGCTCTGTACCAGAGGTCCGCAATCGGTCCTGTCGACTATACTGCAAATCGTCAGCTCTGCTTTCAGCAAGGGTGGCAACCTTTACCACTTCTGTTAGCTGCTTGAAACCAGAGAGCATCTCTTCTGATCCAAAGTGACATACATCATTGGTACCAACATGAGCAACCACCTGCAGTTGGCGGCACCCTGTGCTCTTGATGGCATCTGGAAGGACCATTTCCACATCTGGAATGACTCCACCCGGTATGCACATGGAATGCAAATTGGTTTTCTTACACTTCTTGTCAGCCAAGTCCCTAAAGGGGCCTCATAATGCACCTAATGCTGGAGCTCCCAACTACCAATAATCCCACCCTCTGTGATTGCCTGGATCTTGCAGGCTGAGTGGTTTCCTCTGAAACAGGACAGGCGACAGTATCTGGCTCAGCGACAGTGTCAGCCACAGACAGCACCTGGAACCTCTTTGTCAGACAAACCGGAGAGGCCTTATGTGCGGCCACCTCAGAAGTCTTTCGCTGCCTGCTTCACTCCAGGGCAACCTCCCACTCTACCACAGTGAGGGGTCAGCCTCAGTGTGAGCAGTAACTGGGTTGGCAACCGATGAGGACCGATCGGAGGACTCGGACGCGCTGTAGGCCTGTCGGATCCCCACGGCCGGCCCATAACAAGTGGCTTTACACATGTAAAGTTATCAAGAGGGCCATAGGCAGGAATATCAAATGAGATATGTATCAGTCTTGATGGCATCAAACACTGTAGAACATATGGTTGTTGGTAAAAATGTGGCACAATTCTTGTTATGGATTTAAATCACTGAAAGAGTCAGACTAGTAGATTTTACTCCATTTTTTTATGTATGCAGCACATTGAATACGAAATGCCACTGCAACATGTAGGTTTATAGTCCAGCATTCTTTAGAATTCCACTTTGCCCGTGGTATCATATTCTCCATGAAATTTTTTAATGAATTTTAGAAGCCAACACATTTAACTGAAGCCCTGTTTCCTTGTTGTCCTGTGACACGTTCTATGAGAACTACATCTGGTTTGAGCTTCTCTGTAATTCTTCTGTGTAAAAACCTAACAGAAATATCTTCACCTTCACTGTCCTTTAAGATGTAAGTTCTTGTGTTTGTTCATTGCACTATGGAAACTGTAAATATCTCTGTTGACCAGTTCAGTTGATAAGATTTCTCAAACACCATCTTATATTTTGAAATATGTTCCGAATCAGGGGCATTAAATTTTTGCTTGCATTGACCCACCATTTTAATATTTTTGTGTACCATACTAGGGAACCCATCAGTGCTTCACAGTTGTTAAATATGTATGGGAATTGGATTACATCATGATCTCCTCCTCCCCCCCTCTCTTTGCCCATCTCGTCCTCATCCTCTTCCTCTCTGTCCATCACCCCCTTCTTCTCTCTCTATCCATCATGTCCTCCCCTCTCTCACTCCATACCCTCCTCCCTTCTCTCTGTCCATCTCCCTCTTGCCTCTGTCTACAACAATCCCCTTCCTCTGCCCGTCTACTCTTACTTGACCTAGACCTTGAGCCTTGTTTATTGTTATTGTAAATGAAACCTTGATTGGAAACTGAAGTCACTTAAAATGAATGGGTAAATCAGTTGGGTTTGTTGGTATGCAGGGTATGAGAGAGACATCTCCAGCTGCTGGATCTGTGAAGATAGTAGCTTCAGTGACAGTAATTCATATGGTTTTAATCTGTGAATTATAAAGTTTCAGACAATGCAGTTGCGTGGTAGTATTCTAATCATAAGCTGATAAGCCATAAATACAACTTATCTGTATTCTGCACAGACCAACTGCAAGGAAAGAAAGAAAGAAAAAGCACATTACTGTGTATACAGTTTTTGTTTAAAGTTATATATAGAGGAAAAGAATACATATATAAGAGAGAAAAAGTTTGTCTAATGGTTTAAATACTTTGCTATCATAGATCTGTCTGAACATTTAGTAGAGTATCGTGTAGATGTTCGAAGTAAATCGTTCAAGAACTTTTTGAAATTTTTGTTAACAGCGTTTTTGCTTTATATATACATGTAGCATATGTCTGTCAGAATTTTTATTACAGTATATATTATGTCCATTCAAACTTTATACTATCATGTAGAAATTGGTCTAAAACTTTCCAAGATTTTTGATAACGATATTAAACGATGACTTGTCTTCGTAGAGTAATATAGATTTAGAAGCCCATTATCCTAAACATCGATAATTTTATTTTTATCAGTGATATTTAGTATGCTTATACTGCCAAATTATTTGTGGGAGAATATCTAGAACCACAAAGATTAAAACACATAAATTTGTGGTTTTTATCGTTTTGTACAAATGTTCCATGGTACTCAGTTTCAGATGGGAGAATGTTGAGTAGTAGTGTACGCCATTCCTTGAAATACATACTGTAACATTCACCTTATAATATAATAAAAAATATATGATACAATAATATAAATGTTTATATGTATCGAAATAATGAGATTAATTCTTCGGCACTTAGACAAGCACAATAATAGTTCTGCATTGACGAAGTACTCTTCCTATTGTTGTAGATTTATGCTTACCAATTAATAATACTACGTGTCATCACCATATCCACCTAAGAAATCTTGACCGTGTCTACGACATTGTAATTGGATCTTCATTGTAACTCCAAAGTACCCAGGTGGGCTTCTTGGATTTTATATATTACAGTACCACTTGGAATAATAACTCATATAATGTGAAAATGTCTGCTTGGGTCTGTGTATGTGCGGATGGATATGTGTGTGTGTGTGTGTGCGAGTGTATACCTGTCCTTTTTTCCCCCTAAGGTAAGTCTTTCCGCTCCCGGTATTGGAATGACTACTTACCCTCTCCCTTAAAACCCACATCCTTTCGTCTTTCCCTCTCCTTCCCTCTTTCCTGACGAAGCAACCGTTGGTTGCGAAAGCTCGAATTTTGTGTGTATGTTTGTGTTTGTTTGTGTGTCTATCGACCTGCCAGCACTTTCGTTTGGTAAGTCACATCATCTTTGTTTTTTGAAACAAATACTAACAAAGAGACAGAGGGGCTGGCCAGTACTTACCTCAGCTCAGTACAGCCGATAGATACACAAAACGGTATCTATTGGCTGTACTGAGCTGAGGTAAGTACTGGCCAGCCCCTCTGTCTCTTTGTTAGTATTTGTTTCACACCTTTATATGAGATTTCCCATTAATCATTTAACTCATATAATGTTTCAGTTAGTAAAATAATATTGTATTTGTCCTTTGATGCACATAAAAAATACAGACTTTTTACTTATTCTCACAACCAAAATGGGAGATTACACTCTAAAATAATATGCGTCTACCTTCATTCATTAACAGAGACCAAGTCCTTCCTTTTACTAAGAAACAGGAAAAACATCTTTTGTTTTTTAACACTTGACAATCAAAAATACATTATGGTAGGCACAGGCTCTATGCTGGGCTAACACTTCACCGCTTCTCTTTGCCTTTGAAGAAATCGAAAACATGAAAACAAGAAATGGGAAAGGTACATCACAACCTGCATGGTTGATTTGAAGATTGCCTGGGCAACAATTGGTCCCTCTCCACAGCAATTGTTCAAACACCCATGCAACATCCGTTCCACTCTTTGCTTTCCCAGGGAGAGCCCAGGGATATTTGGAATATGTATTTATAACCATCAAAATATATGTAAATCCTTTATTTGCTCATGCATATCCTGTGACATCTATTAGGACTGTCAATATTGTGAATCTGATATATCGTTATTTAGAAGACTCTTGTTATCAAAAAAATTATTGATATATCGATGAAAAAAACATTGGCCTATAAAAATATCAGCCGTACATTGTAAATGTGTGGCCGGTTTTAGAGCTGTATTTTTAAGTACTGTAGTGGTTTATTGTTAGATGTTCTGTTCATCAACAAGCTAGCAGCCTGCTTATCTCTCTTAAAGCAAGAATTGAGAGGAAAGTTATGCACATTCGTGCTTGGCGATAATCACTTTGCTAACAATGGTAACTGCGTGTAAGTGGCACGTAAATGAGAGGTGTTCAATGGGTACATCATTCGGTTTCGTCACATATCAGATCTGTCCAAACAACTTCATGTCGACTTCCATGGTTTTTTTTATTTTATTTCTGCACCCTGTTTTTTTTCATTTCTGCAATTGTCAGCGACCTAGCTGTAGTAATGTAAAAATTGTGTGGTGAAGTTAAACATTGCAGTTTCTGTTGTTAGCCGATTACAGCAGCATTCCCCCTCACACCTCTCGCCCTACCACATAGACCAATCTCGTCGTTTAGATTTTTGTTCATCATTTTCAGCAACTGTCAATAAAATTCTTTAGGGCTATTTACAGCATTGTAGATGTGTAAAATTGTCCAAAGTTTAGACCACTGTTGTAAGTGGTCTTCCTCAGGGCTTGCGCTGCGCTAACTCCTGTTTTATTTTAACAACGCTGACTCCTGTTTTATTTTAACAGCCCCTGAGCTGTTTCATTGACAATGATAATGGCTGCGGAAGCCTACACCTACATTTTTTTTAAAATAATGCTGCTGTGTAGAAATAGCACACAAGTTGCATTATAAATTGTTTTTTAACCCAACTGGTGTGCCGTTTCTTCACATTGGAAGTCTTGTTATTCAATTCACAGTCACCCCTGAGTGGAACTGGACTACTTCTTTGTGCCACCAAATTGCTTCGCACAGTCAAAGAGAAAGACTGGACATGATGAAAGCTTAAAAAGAAGTAAGACTCCTTCACACAGTGAAAGTAAAATTATGTTTTACTACAATTTCAAAAGAACAGTTTGAAATATTTACCAAAAATACAAAAAAATGTAATATAAAATAAAAATATCGGCACTTGATATTATTGCTATTTTGATATCAATATATTGGTGAAAACGATATTGCTGATATTTTATCAACAGCCATAATATCTATGAGATCCACCTGCCATAAATCAGCAAGCCCTAATATCTATGAGATCTGCCTGCCATATATCAGCACGTCCACACGCGAATGTTTCACACGCTGGTTTGTGGAGTTACTGTTGTCTCCATAATAATTGTTCAACAACACACCTTTCTCGAGGATCTGAAATGACTGATATGATTTCATTCATGTGAGCTGTATCCCCTGCAGTGGTTGATATTTTGAGCAGTCATTTGCATTGTGTTATTTTGTTGGGATCGTCATAATACATACAGGGTGTCACATAAGACCCTTTTATAATCTTGGACATCACATGACAGTGGGATCCACTACAGTTCATGCTACACGTGTCTACTAATCACTCAGTGCCCAACCATAATGTCTTGTCAAGTTCATGTCAGGCAGCTTCCCAGTGGAGTACACAAATTGTGAATATGTCAATATGCTTTTGGTGCTGATGGATCTGCTAACTGAGAGATGTTGTTGCTGCTACTGCTACTCATATGTACGCCATCAAAGGCACCATCCTCATAAAAATGTTTTTTGTCACCTGGAGCATCACCATGGTAATCTTCTTCCACAAGTAATGGACACAGGTCATCCGAGGACCAGACGTACTCCACAGATGTCATGATTCTTGAAACCGTCACCTCGGAAAATTACTCGTAATAATTCAAGGCAGTTCCAGATATCTCAAAGACTGGTTGTTGAAGTTGCATTATGAAGAACGGCATCCATGTCATTACACATTAACTCAACACCAGCATAAGACCATATTCGAAAAATACAGTTTTGTGAATGGCTTTTGCACCACATGAAAGATTACGAACATTTTATGAATAACATGGTATGTACAGATGAATGTAGCTGCACTCATGAATGTATGTTGAACCTCCACAACAGCCATTATTAGTCAGAACACCACCATATGTCTTCCCTGAACGTGGCTTTGGCATGTTTTGACATAAACCCATGGGTTGGAAGTGTGGGAAGAGTGTTTTTGGGCTCATACCTATTGCCAAATAAGTTTAATATGCTGCTGTATCATATGTTTCTTTGCAATACTTTGCCTAATGGATTAGAAAACGTTCCACATGGTGTTCAGCAACAGCTATGGCTTTAGCATGATGGTGCACTACCACACTTCGGAATGAATGTGTGTAACTGTGTAAATGAAGCATTTGTAGGGCAGTGGATTGGCCATGGAGGTCAAGTGTTCTGGCCTCATTGTTCCCCACTCCTTAATCCACCAGATTTTTATTTGTGAGGATACTTAAAGGAGCAAGTTTATAACACTCCACCTATGGATGTACAGGATGTAATAGCTCACGTGGATGCTGCTTTGGCAATAGTGGATGCCGGTGTCCTGCATAGGGTTGAGCAAAGTATGATCCAGGAAGTGGCAAAGTGTCAGTAAATGTGAGGTGATCGGTTTGATCATCTTTTCTAAAGTGAATGTAGCTCGTATGTGTATGTACTGGCTGACTGATGTCAAACATACAGAATAGAATTATTGTGCATAACACAATGTGCAATCTAGTGCAGCCTGTCTATTGTGTTTTTGCACCTCATTGGATACAGCCACTGTTAATGTATCATCTATTATTTTCTGTCAGCTTTACTTGCGTCGTGGACGGAACACAGTGGTCATTCATGTCTGTAGGAAGTTCATCTTATGTCTTAATGTTTAAATAAAGGTAATAGTAACAGAAAGAAGATACCACATTGTGGAGGTGTTAATTTGATACAGATTGATGCTTTAACTGGAAAAGAAAAAAAAATTCTCATGAACGCAACTTCAACTTTGGTGCATATCTGTTCTCCACAGCTTTGCTCATCTCACTGAGCTAATGGGACAGCTCTGGAACTGCACGTGAGTCAAAGGGAATGGGAAAGTGAAAAGAAAAGTTGAGACAGAAATGAAGAAATTAAAGAGATTGTGTGGAAATTTTCATAAGTATGTGGGCAAAAAAACTTACCTTTGGCTGGACCCATGTTGCAAAGAGTGGCTCTGAAAGTCTGTAAAGAGCATGGGAATACAGAGTTTAAGGCATCCATGACATACCTGGACAATTTCAAAGCTAGATATAGCATTGTATAGGGAAGCAAAGGATGTGCAGTAAAACAGAATGGAGTACAATACTGCACAACCTAATGGTAAATTATGATCCAAAAGATTTGTCCAGTGCTTATGAAAAGGGTTTATTTTATCATGTGCTGCCTACAACATTTGAAGTAATTCAAGAAAAGTACATCAGTGGAAAATGTCTGAGGAATGACTCACTATACTGCTGCATGGGAACATGTTGGGTGAAATGGAGAAGCCAATGATGATTGAGACGGTGGCAAAACTCCCTTGTTTCAAAAACACAGACATCAATAAGTTTCCAGTCAAATGGCTAAACAATGAAAAGGCATAGATGGTGTTTGTGTCATATGGAACAGTGGTTGAGCTTTTTCAGTGCCAAAATTTAAAAAGCAAATCACCAAGTTCTCCTTTTCCTAGACAATGCATCCTGCAAACGGAAAGTCAAGTTATCAAATGTGAAATTGACTGGGTTGCTGCCCGGTTCAACCAGACTCACACAACCAATGGACTAGAGGGTTAAGTACACATTCAAGTCCCAGTACAGATGATTATTGATGTAGTCTCTTATTCTTAGAGATAAAGAAGCCAAAAGTCCATATCCTCTAGTACAGTCAGTTTCTGTACTGAATGCAGTAAATTGGATTGGTTTGGCACTAAGGGAAATAAAGTCCAAAACTGTTATCAAGTGCTTCAACAAAATGGGACATGGAAGTGATGAACAAGATGCTTCTGTACTGTTCAAAGCTCAAGAAATTTCTGCAGCAAGTGCTGAATTAAATCAAATGCAAAACATGATATGTAGTCTCGATGCCTACATTTGAAGTGATGACTTTCTGTCAATGCGTTCCACTTCTACTTTGGCAATAGGTGTAATAGAAATCCAAAACATAGAAGACAATGAGAAGGGAAGAAAGAAGAAGAATAGGAGCAAAGTAATGTCCCTAGAAAAATTAGTACACCTGAAGAAGCTGTTGCGAGTATAAACAATGTTACACAATTTGCAGCACATATAAATTCTCTCAAGCTGTTGGAACGATTCTTTGGTTTAAAATATTGCTTGAAAAACAATTTTGTACAGGAAAATGTTTAGCAAATAAATAAGGGAATACGACGTGTATGCAGATTGAAGGTTACTGTAAAAGTACAGATATGCTGTATCACATAGCAGTATTGTAATGGTCTGGTGTTCTAAGCCACATCAACTGTGTCAGAGTAAAGGTATCTAAATAGGTGCTTAGTTACAAATTTATGTGTTTGTGTATGGTACTTTACAAATTTTACATAGTCTAGTGTGTTTTGTGTGATCCGGAAACTTGTCCAATTTGGAAAATTATTTTAGTCCCATGTGATTCCATTTTGAGCAACTTTTATTGTATTATTATTTTTTCATTTTTTTCATTTTAATTTTTATTTTCTGCAGCATTTTTTAAAACCAGTTAATAGAACATTAAATTTGGAGAAGTGTAAATAATGTTTTGATATTTAAGATGAAAATAGAAGATAGGACACATTATAGATGACTGGGGATGAATACCTTGGAACTGTTGCTTTGAGGAGATGACTGCCAGTCACAAATCTTAACATTAATAGTTAAGAGTAGAAAAGGCATTGGCTATATGGTTGATACTCGAGCAGTATATTGGTTTAGTCCATTATTATTATTATTATTATTTCTTTACTTTCTCAGACGTTAAGTCTGGTTAAAAATGGAAAGTGACGCGGACCTTGATCAAGCGTCACTTCCTTTTAACTGTACGGTATATGTTATATTGCATTTAGGAACTTTCGGGTAATTGAACATGTATCAATAATTACGGATTTCTGTAATTGTATATATAAGTTTGGATGTAGCTGTATTGCATTGATGTACTGGTGGATATTGTGTGGTATGACTCCTGTAGTTGATAGTATAATTGGTATAATGTCAACTTTATCCTGATGCCACATGTCCTTGACTTCCTCAGCCAGTTGGATGTATTTTTCAATTTTTTCTCCTGTTTTCTTTTGTATATTTGTTGTATTGGGTATGGATATTTCGATTAGTTGTGTTACTTTCTTCTTTTTATTGGTGAGTATGATGTCAGGTTTGTTATGTGGTGTTGTTTTATCTGTTATAATGGTTCTGTTCCAGTATAATTTGTATTCATCATTCTCCAGTACATTTTGTGGTGCATACTTGTATGTGGGAACGTGTTGTTTTATAAGTTTATGTTGTAAGGCAAGCTGTTGATGTATTATTTTTGCTACATTGTCATGCCTTCTGGGGTATTCTGTATTTGCTAGTATTGTACATCCACTTGTGATGTGATCTACCGTTTCTATTTGTTGTTTGCAAAGTCTGCATTTATCTGTTGTGGTATTGGGATCTTTAATAATATGCTTGCTGTAATATCTGGTGTTTATTGTTTGATCCTGTATTGCAATCATGAATCCTTCTGTCTCACTGTATATATTGCCTTTTGTTAGCCATGTGTTGGATGCGTCTTGATCGATGTGTGGCTGTGTTAGATGATACGGGTGCTTGCCATGAAGTGTTTTCTTTTTCCAATTTACTTTCTTCGTATCTGTTGATGTTATGTGATCTAAAGGGTTGTAAAAGTGGTTATGAAATTGCAGTGGTGTAGCCGATGTATTTATATGAGTGATTGCTTTGTGTATTTTGCTAGTTTCTGCTCGTTCTAGAAAGAATTTTCTTAAATTGTCTACCTGACCATAATGTAGGTTTTTTATGTCTATGAATCCCCTTCCTCCTTCCTTTCTGCTTAATGTGAATCTTTCTGTTGCTGAATGTATGTGATGTATTCTATATTTGTGGCATTGTGAACGTGTAAGTGTATTGAGTGCTTCTAGGTCTGTGTTACTCCATTTCACTACTCCAAATGAGTAGGTCAATATTGGTATAGCATAAGTATTTATAGCTTTTGTCTTGTTTCTTGCTGTCAATTCTGTTTTCAGTATTTTTGTTAGTCTTTGTCTATATTTTTCTTTTAGTTCTTCTTTAATATTTGTATTATCTATTCCTATTTTTTGTCTGTATCTTAGATATTTATAGGCATCTGTTTTTTCCATCGCTTCTATGGAGTCACTGTGGTTATTCAATATGTAATCTTCTTGTTTAGTGTGTTTTCCCTTGACTATGCTGTTTTTCTTACATTTGTCTGTTCCAAAAGCCATATTTATATCATTGCTGAATACTTCTGTTATCTTTAGTAATTGGTTGAGTTGTTGATTGGTTGCTGCCAGTAGTTTTAGATCATCCATGTATAGCAAATGTGTGATCTTGTGTGGGTATGTTCTAGTAATATTATATCCAAAATTTGTATTATTTAGCATGTTGGATAGTGGGTTCAGAGCAAGACAGAACCAGAAAGGACTTAATGAGTCTCCTTGGTATATTCCACGCTTAATCTGTATTGGCTGTGATGTGATGTTATTAGAGTTTGTTTGGATATTAAGTGTGGTTTTCCAGTTTTTCATAACTATGTTTAGGAACTGTATCAATTTAGGATCTACTTTGAATATCTCCAATATCTGTAGTAACCATGAGTGGGGTACACTATCAAAAGCTTTTTGGTAATCAATGTATGCGTAGTGTAGTGACCTTTGTTTAGTTTTAGCTTGATATGTCACCTCTGTATCTATTATCAGTTGCTCTTTACATCCTCGTGCTCCTTTGCAGCAGCCTTTTTGTTCTTCATTTATAATTTTGTTCTCTGTTGTATGTGTCATTAATTTCTGTGTAATGACTGAGGTTAATATTTTGTAGATTGTTGGTAGGCATGTTATGGGGCGATATTTAGCTGGGTTTGCTGTGTCTGCTTGATCTTTAGGTTTCAGATAGGTTATTCCATGTGTAAGTGTATCAGGGAATGTGTATGGGTCTGCAGTGTAACTGTTAAATAATTCAGTTAGATGTGAATGTGTTGAGGTGAACTTCTTTAGCCAGAAATTTGCTATTTTATCATTTCCAGGGGCTTTCCAATTGTGTGTAGAATTAATTGCTCGGGTGACTTCATGTTGTAAAATTATCACTTCAGGCATTTGTGGTATCATCTTGTATGTGTCTGTTTCTGCTTGTATCCACCGTGCATGCCTGTTATGTTGTACCGGGTTTGACCATATGTTGCTCCAGAAGTGTTCCATGTCTGTTATGTTTGGTGGATTGTCTATTTTAATGTGTGTGTTGTCTATTGTCTGGTAAAATTTCTTTTGGTTTGTGTTGAATGTTTTGTTTTGTTTCCTTCTATTTTCACTTTTTTTGTATCTTCTAAGTCGTTTGGCCAATGCTTGTATTTTCTGCTTCTTTTCATCTAATTGCTCTATTGCTTCTTGTTGTGAGATTTTACCTAACCTTTTTCGTTTTTTGTCTGATATTTCATTTCTTATAAATTGTGTTAGCTGTCCGATGTCTTTTCTCAGTTTTTCTATTCTGATCTGTAGCCTGTGTTGCCATGCTGGTATTGTGGGTTTCTTCTGTGTGTTGGTTAGTTCTGATCTCTGCCTAGTGTGTATATTTAGTGTAGTGAGTGCTCCTACATAAACCATTAGTTGTAACTCTTCCATTGTTGTATTTTCATTTATTTTGTTGTGTATGATTGTGTTGATAGTTGTTATTGTTGTTTCGACTTGTGGGTTATTTGGTGGTCTATGCAAGAATGGTCTAATGTCTGTATTTGTGTCTTTGTATTCTATATATGTCAGCTGAAATTTCTCTTCTATATCTAACATGTTTGTCACTTCGTGTTCTATTTGTGCTTGTTCTGGTGGCTGTCTTAAGATGTCGTTTTCCTCTGATTGTTTAATTGATGTGTGTTGTTCTTTGTTTGTTTGCTCTGGGATGTTTGAGTCCATTACTGTATTTTCTTCTTCTTCTGATTGCACATTATTTTGTTCTAGTATTTGTTCTACTTGTTGTTTGATGTTTTCTAATTCTGACTGGGGTATCCTGTTATTTTTTATTATTACACGGATCTGATCAGCTAGTCGTTGTTCTGTTAAAAATTTTAATTCTGGGTATCTGGTAATAAATGTTGTGTATACTTGTGATCTGTATCCAGTTGTGTTGGTTCCTAGGTTTGTTGCTTGGTAATAACAGAACATGAGGTGTCGATTAACTTCATCTGACCATCTCATCCTCTGTCTTTGTTTTCCTTCTAGGGTGGTTGCAGGAAGCATATCCTGCAAAACACCTCTATTTGGATTTGAATCAGTTTCCAGTTGGCTAGCAGTGTCGTTACCATTGTGGGCGGGCATAGGGTTCAAGCATCGTCCCCGACCATGACGGCGCTTGTCCGAGGCTTCTTTACTTCTGTCCTGAACCAAGTAATCACACTAAAAGGGGGGTTAGCCCTATTAGTGGTTTGTTCTTTTCGTCGCCTTTTACGACTGGCAGAACATACCGGAGGCCTATTCTTTTCCCGGGCCTCCACGGGAATTATTATTATTATTATTATTATCTTTCCTTTCTCAGACCATAGGTCTGGTTAAAAATGGAAAGTGATGCGGACCTTCATCAAGCGTGACTTCCTTTAACTGTAAGGTATATGTTACATTGCATTTAGGAACTTTCGGGTAATTGAACATGTATCAATAATTACTGATTTCTGTAGTTGTATATATAAGTTTGGATGTAGCTGTATTGCATTGATGTACTGGTGGATATTGTGTGGTATGACTCCTGTAGTTGATAGTATAATTGGTATGACGTCAACTTTATCCTGATGCCACATGTCCTTGACTTCCTCAGCCAGTTGGATGTATTTTTCAATTTTTTCTCCTGTTTTCTTTTGTATATTTGTTGTATTGGGTATGGATATTTCGATTAGTTGTGTTAATTTCTTCTTTTTATTGGTGAGTATTATGTCAGGTTTGTTATGTGGTGTTGTTTTATCTGTTATAATGGTTCGGTTCCAGTATAATTTGTATTCATCATTCTCCAGTACATTTTGTGGTGCATACTTGTATGTGGGAACATGTTGTTTTATAAGTTTATGTTGTAAGGCAAGCTGTTGATGTATTATTTTTGCTACATTGTCATGTCTTCTGGGGTATTCTGTGTTTGCTAATATTGTACATCCACTTGTGATGTGATCTACTGTTTCTATTTGTTGTTTGCAAAGTCTGCATTTATCTGTTGTGGTATTGGGATCTTTAATAATATGCTTGCTGTAATACCTGGTGTTTATTGTTTGATCCTGTATTGCAATCATGAATCCTTCTGTCTCACTGTATATATTGCCTTTTCTTAGCCATGTGTTGGATGCGTCTTGATCGATGTGTGGCTGTGTTAGATGATACGGGTGCTTGCCATGAAGTGTTTTATTTTTCCAATTTACTTTCTTCGTATCTGTTGATGTTATGTGATCTAAAGGGTTGTAGAAGTGGTTATGAAATTGCAGTGGTGTAGCCGATGTATTTATATGAGTGATTGCCTTGTGTATTTTGCTAGTTTCTGCTCGTTCTAGAAAGAATTTTCTTAAATTGTCTACCTGTCCATAATGTAGGTTTTTTATGTCTATGAATCCCCTTCCTCCTTCCTTTCTGCTTAATGTGAATCTTTCCGTTGCTGAATGTATGTGATGTATTCTATATTTGTGGCATTGTGATCGTGTAAGTGTATTGAGTGCTTCTAGGTCTGTGTTACTCCATTTCACTACTCCAAATGAGTAGGTCAATATTGGTATGGCATAAGTATTTATAGCTTTTGTCTTGTTTCTTGCTGTCAATTCTGTTTTCAGTATTTTTGCTAGTCTTTCTCTATATTTTTCTTTTAGTTCTTCTTTAATATTTGTATTATCTATTCCTATTTTTTGTCTGTATCCTAGGTATTTATAGGCATCGCTTCTATGCAGTCGCTGTGGTTATCCAATATGTAATCTTCTTGTTTAGTGTGTTTTCCCTTGACTATGCTATTTTTCTTACATTTGTCTGTTCCAAAAGCCATACTTATATCATTGCTGAATACTTCTGTTATCTTTAGTAATTGGTTGAGTTGTTGATTGGTTGCTGCCAGTAGTTTTAGATCATCCATGTATAGCAAATGTGTGATTTTGTGTGGGTATGTTCCAGTAATATTGTATCCATAATTTTTATTATTTAGCATGTTGGATAGTGGGTTCAGAGCAAGGCAGAACCAGAAAGGACTTAATGAGTCTCCTTGATATATTCCACGCTTAATCTGTATTGGCTGTGATGTGATATTATCTGAATTTGTTTGGATATTAAGTGTGGTTTTCCAATTTTTCATTACTATGTTTAGGAACTGTATCAATTTAGGATCTACTTTGTATATTTCCAATATCTGTAGTAACCATGAGTGGGGTACACTATCAAAAGCTTTTTGGTAATCAATGTATGCGTAGTGTAGCGACCTTTGTTTAGTTTTAGCTTGATATGTCACCTCTGCATCAATTATCAGTTGCTCTTTGCATCCTCGTGCTCCTTTGCAACAGCCTTTTTGTTCTTCATTTATAATTTTGTTCTCTGTTGTATGTGTCATTAATTTCTGTTTAATGACTGAAGTTAATATTTTGTAGATTGTTGGTAGGCATGTTATGGGACGATATTTAGCTGGGTTTGCTATGTCTGCTTGATCTTTAGGTTTCAGATAAGTTATTCCATGTGTAAGTGTATCAGGGAATGTGTATGGGTCTGCAATGTAACTGTTAAATAATTTAGTTAGATGTGAATGTGTTGAGGTGAACTTCTTTAGCCAGAAATTTGCTATTTTATCATTTCCAGGGGCTTTCCAATTGTGCGTAGAATTAATTGCTTGGGTGACTTCATGTTGTAAAATTATCACTTCAGGCATTTGTGGTATCATCTTGTATGTGTCTTTTTCTGTTTGTATCCACCGTGCATGCTTGTTATGTTGTACTGCGTTTGACCATATGTTGCTCCAGAAGTGTTCCATGTCTGTTATGTTTGGTGGATTGTTTATTTTAATGTGTGTGTTATCTATTGTCTGGTAAAATTTCTTTTGGTTTGTGTTGAATGTTTGGCTTTGTTTCCTTCTATTTTCACTTTTTTTGTATCTTCTGAGTCGTTTGGCTAATGCTTGTAATTTCTGCTTCTTTTCGTCTAATTGCTCTGTCGCTTCTTGTTGTGAGATTTTACCTAACCTTTTTCGTTTTTTTTCCGAGATTTCATTTCTTATAAATTGTGTTAGCTGTCCGATGTCTTTTCTCAGTTTTTCTATTTTGATCTGTAGCCTGTGTTGCCACGCTGGTTTTGTGGGTTTCTTCTGTGGGTTGGTTGGTTCTGATCTCTGCCTGGTGTGTATATTTAGTGTAGTGAGTGCTCCTATATAAACCAGTAGTTGTAACTCTTCCATAGTTGTGTTTTCATTTATTTTGTTGTGTATGATTGTGTTGATAGTTTTTATTGTTGTTTCGACTTGTGGGTTATTTTGTGGTCTATGCAAGAATGGTCTAATGTCTGTATTTGTGTCTTTGTATTCTATATATGTTAGCTGAAATTTTTCTTCTATATCTAACATCTGTGTCACTTCGTGTTCTGTTTGTGCTTGTTCTGGTGGCTGTCTTAAGATTTCGTTTTCCTCTGATTGTTCAATTGGTGTGTGTTGTTCTTTGTTTGTTTGCTCTGGGATGTTTGAGTCCATTACTGTATTTTCTTCTTCTTCTGATTGCACATTATTTTGTTCTAGTATTTGTTGTACTTGTTGTTTGATGTTTTCTAATTCTGACTGGGGTATCCTGTTATTTTTTATTATTACACGGATCTGATCAGCTAGTCGTTGTTCTGTTAAAAATTTTAATTCTGGGTATCTGGTAATAAATGTTTTGTATACTTGTGATCTGTATCCAGTTGTGTTGGTTCCTAGGTTTGTTGCTTGGTAATAACAGAACATGAGGTGTCGATTAACTTCATCTGACCATCTCATCCTCTGTCTTTGTTTTCCTTCTAGGGTGGTTGCAGGAAGCATATCCTGCAAAACACCTCTATTTGGTTTTAAATCATTTTCCAGTTGGCTAGCAGTGTCGTTACCATTGTGGGCGGGCATAGGGTTCAAGCGTCGTCCCCGACCATGACGGCGCTTGTCCGAGGCTTCTTTAGTTCTGTCCTGAACCAAGTAATCACACTAAAAGGGGGGTTAGCCCTATTAGTGGTTTGTTCTTTTCGTCGCCTTTTACGACTGGCAGAACATACCGGAGGCCTATTCTTTTCCCGGGCCTCCATGGGGATTATTATTATTATTATTATTATTATTATTATTATTATCATCATCATCATCATCATCCTAATTATCTGTTGACAATTTTATTCTATATCTATCTGTTGATCTATAGTGCATTTTTGTGACAGCTCCAACTGTCCTATTCTCCCCATCTAGTAAGTACTGGAGATGGGGCTACAAATCAGCACATGTGGAAAACCCTTGGTAATTTTTTTTTTCTTTTTTTTTTTTTTTTTTGTTGATCCTGCTGCTCTGTCTCTGCAGCAGCCTGAAACACTACTGTACAGAGACTGTAGTACCTCCACTTGTCCTAACCTGGTAAATGCTGCAGGCCACCAGAAGATGTGAAATGCCCTGCAGTGTCTCTTTGTGGCCACAGCATATTTATTTGTTGTTTTCCTGAAATTTGCAATGATTTGATGATGTTGTCACCTATAGATTATCCTGGGTCTGAAACTGCATTGGTGTGGACTCACGCCCAGGAGAGCTCTATGGGCCTGTAGATGCTGACAAAGTAGCATCTCCTGAACCTTTGCCAGAATGTTTATTAGATGTGTTGCTCATTATGATTAGGATGAGAAGGCTCTCTGTCTGTTATTTTGTGAGTGTAGCTACTTTTGAAGTTTTCCAAACTTCAGGTACCAGACTCAGCCATAGTGTGTCATTCAGTAACATTGTCAGACATGAGGTGATCCATGTTATTAGTCGTTTGAGCACCTCTGAATGGATACCATCTGGTTCAGACACTTTTCTATTATGTTCTGACATTGCTAGCACAAATTTTTCTTTCTCAGAAGGATCAGGTATCTGTGGCAGTTTTATATAGGTTGTCCGTGTTGTGTGTGTGTGTGTGTGTGTGTGTGTGTGTGTGTGTGTGTGTGTCAATGGTGTCATCAGTGTGGAGTTTATACATCAGAAATTATGCAGTTTTCTCCATCCCCTGATCTTTCATTTTATATGTTCCTGTTGTTATGAATTGGCCACAATGTTGTATGCTTGTCTTGAGTAACATGTGTTTATAAAGTTCTTTTGTTTACTTAAATGCATTTAATCTTGTTTGTCTGGTCTGGTTGTTTGTCTTTTATCTTTTATAACTTTGTGATATAGTTTCTGTTTACGTAAAGACTCTTGTTTAAGTCTTGTTAGTTTATCTGTCCATGGTGTGTGTGTGCGTTTTGTACTGGATACTGCTGGTATGGATGTGTTTTGTGCCTTTTTTATTGTTTCTGTTAGAATGTGAGCCTTGTAGTCTTATCTCTCTGTTGGTCAGCCTATGTTCTTGTACTGCTTCTGATAATTTGTAGCAGTTTGCTTTGTGAAATAGTAAGTATCTGGTTTGTGTTGTGTCTGCCGTGTTTGGCCATGTGTTAAAATGAATGGTATTGCATTGTTGTCTCTGCTCTCGAGCCTGTTGCCTGCGTGATAGCCACATTGTTTGTGAGTGTAGTCAATGTTGCTTTGTGTTCAGTCATGTCCTGATTGGGTTGGTGGTTTGTCCTTCTACATATATTATGTGAAAGTGTGCTTATTGTATTGTTTCATTGATGATGCAACCCATCTCTTCAGCTCTATCAAAATTCCATAAGGCAGACCTGCAGTTGATGTCTGCACTTATGAAAAATTTCCTACCTGTTATGTAGGTGGCTACAATTTTAATTAAATCCTCATAAATCTTTACTCTGTGAGTACAATGTGCTCATGGTGAGGCAATCACCCGTGTATCTCTACCGTGTCTCAATTTTATTGTGACCGAGCGGGGTGGCACAGTGGTTAGACACTGGACTCGCATTCGGGAGGACGACGGTTCAATCCCGCGTCCGTCCATCCTGATTTAGCTTTTCCGTGATTTCCCTAAATCACTCCAGGCAAATGCTGGGATGGTTCCTCTGAAAGGGCACGGCCGCCTTCCTTCCCAATCCTTCCCTCATCCAATGAGACCGATGACCACGCTGTCTGGTCTCCTTCCCCAAACCAACCAATCAATTTTATTGTGATAAGATGTTCATTGCAAAGCTGAGTTATCGTAATAGTGTTTGTGCTCATACAGGTTACAACTATCACTGATTTATGGTCTATGCCACCAGTTGTTATTACATTGTTGGTATGTAGACTTGTAAGTTGGCCATTGCTTGCATAGGATTCGTGTAGGCACAGAATTCCCATGTGCTGTTCTTGAGCCATTTGGGGAGCTCAGTGCATACAAGTGTACTCCTCATTGCATTAATCTAAAGGATTCTCGTTATGGATGTTTTAACATGGCTATAATATTTACTGTGTGTTTAAATATAATCAAAATATGTACCCCCGTGCACTCTAACCTGATTCTTATGGAGTTTCTCAAGATCAAAAGGCTCAGATCGGTGCAGGCATACCTGAAGCATCAGATCAAGCAATGGTTCTGCAGAGGTTGGGATATTTACAGTCCTCAGGATGATTTGGTCCATGAGTGCAGCTGGTAAAAACACAGAATCACCCTTTGAGTGTAATAATCCAATTAGCATTCTCTTTACTGTTTGGAGAATGTCTGTCTTTACTTTTCTCTTCTACTTAGTTTAAGGTTTAATTCTAAATTATTTTAATCTGGCTTTAATGCCTTCAAATGGGTATTATCATTGTGTAACAGCTATATCAATTAGAAGTAGGTTTATACTATGTAACTGTGTATCTGTGATTATAAAGTGTTTGTTCTTTGTTACTTAAGATCATTGATTTGTGACAGGAAATTTTAAGTTTGTAATGTATGTATGGAAAAACTAAATAATGTTTAAAATAATGAAATTTTATAATATGTGTTTGTTTATAAAGAAAACATTGTATATAGGAAGCTGGTTCATGCTTAGAACACTTGTATTGTATAATGTAGTGGCTAGGCACGATGTAAAAGGTGTTTTTGGCAGTCGAACTGGGTGGCTCCTTGGTGGGAATGGTACACAGTCAGTTCCTAGCTGTTGCATGGTAAACATTGAGGGTGCCAAGGGAGGCATTTGGAAGCTGTTTTGCAAGGAATGTTGCCTCAGATGTGGATTTGGCTGTTGCATGGTACTCTCAGCAACAGGGAATGGCTCTAATGTGGTAAAAATCCATCGCCATGAAGAAATTGTAAAGAGTATTCAAACATCAAGAGCCGTGAGTACAGTTAGCCACCACATTGCTTGCCACCACTACTTTGCCACTGCTCCATCAACTTCATGCATACAGATATGTATCAGAGCATGGACCAGTTAAGTTGTGTGAGTGCTTTCAGTAATAATCCAAGTGTTATAAACCTGTGTTTAGGACCACAACTTTTATCCTAATTATGAACCTATGCAGGATCCCCTCCGAAGTGTTCAGAAAACCAAGTATCCCATTTCATACAAACTAGTAATTTATTCCTGTGTATTAAATGTGCAATAATTCATTGCCAGTCTGTGTGTACATTGCTGTCTAAAATACCTGCTTCACAGGTGATGAAAAAGGCACACAAGTTAAATTTATTTGAAACATAATTTAGTCTTGATTACTATCATGAATGATTTTTTTGAGGTTAGTAGAGCTCAGTGTTGAGTAATTTAATTTGAAGGATGAAAACATAAACTATTTCAAGTGGGGCTCAGAATTAAATTTAGTTGTATTGAATCTTGCAACTGAAATGATCATAGAGTTTAATTAGTGATACAGTATCAGTTTATGGGTCGCCACCATATTATTCTCATATTATAAAGATAATAAGAATATTATTGCTACTAAAGAAATCTGATACATTTCTATAAATGGGAGTATAAACAGTGTAACTATAGTATTATTTAATTTTATTTGTGGTTTTTATATGTAAGCTAAGTCAGAAACCTTTCCAAGTCCAACATTAATTCAGTGCTTCCTGCAGTAACATCTCAGTACTGAGTCATGTAATGATAGTGATTGTAACTGTTATTATTATGAGTGGGGTACAATCTTGCTTTCTAGGGTTACTGGTTTGAGCGTTAATGGTAATTACTGCTACCCACAACTTATATTGCCCTCTACTCATGTGTATCCAGTGTTCTACTCAAAGGGAGTCTTAATGAAAGTCACTACAACAACTAATATTCAATTTTCTTGAACACAATATTTCAATTTAATGTGCCTAATTGGGCTGGTGACCATTTATTGTTTCATTCATATGAACTTTACTACTTTCATTATCCCCAAAGTAAGAGCCTGTTCAGTTTTTTTTATTAATTACAATATACTTAAATTGCTGTCTGATACCTTCATCCATTAGATGTACATACAGTCAAAATTAAAAATCCTCCCAGAGGGTAACATTGGTTTGTGTCACAGCAAGCGAGTGTTATAATTGGATGGCAAGCTGAGGGTGATGTTGTGCCATTATGGTGATTGTTTTAAGCATCTTCTTTGAGGTGCACACCGTTACACTTGTTTCAGTTATACGCATCTCATGTGTCTCTTTTCATCACACCGTTTCCCTTGGTTATGTCATCGATGTTTATATGAGTGAGTGGTGGTGTGTCTTGATATAG
This sequence comes from Schistocerca nitens, assembly GCF_023898315.1. Classification (NCBI taxonomy): domain Eukaryota; kingdom Metazoa; phylum Arthropoda; class Insecta; order Orthoptera; family Acrididae; genus Schistocerca; species Schistocerca nitens. Next base: position 36,915,590 of record NC_064624.1, on the reverse strand, counting down.
TTGGGGGGTTAGATATTTCATAATTACTAGTATTTCTGCATGTATCACATGTGTTGCTTTTGTATTTTTACTCATTTAGTTTGCCTCCTTGTGGTAGGCATTGTGGTGTTTGAGGTGTCTGTTTTCTGCCCTGCAAATGAACCTTTTTGATCAGTCTCATTTGAGGTGTTTGCTTCCTATAATGCAGGTGAGCAATTTTTTATCTCATTGCCTGGGTTAAGAATGCATCCAGAAACAGAATTTCACTCGCTTAATGTAATATTCACTTTTACAAGTTCCGTAAACTTATTCATGATTTCGTGTAATCAGTGTGATGGTTTGTTTGTTGTCCTCCAGTTGTCTGGTTGGTTTGTTTTGTTATACAGTCTGCTTTCTGTGCTTTCTTTTGTGAGGTATTCATCAGTTTGTTCTCGAGCTCCTCTATATGTTATATGAGCGATGCCTGAAAATCCATGCAGTGATACATTTGTTTTTTGATTTTCTTGGCTACCTTGTGGAGAACATATCCTCCAATAGTCATTTCATATGTATGTTCTGGTGTATTGATGTAACTGCCCTATAGTGTTAGCATACTTGTGTGAGCAGGAAACTGTTCATCATTTATGAAGTTATATGTTAGGAGGCCTTTTTGCCTCTGTCAGGATATTGCTCTCCAGCAGTTTCTCTTGGTGGTTGAGGTATCCTTTACTGCAATTTGTGAATTGATTGTCCATATTTTGTGCATGTTACCTCTCACTTCGTTAGTGCTGTGGCAAAGGTCGCGGCAGTTAAACCATTGATTAACATCAATTTATTCTTTAATCTGTATACCTGGTGGTTGTAGCCACATGCCTTTAATCCTGCCTGGAATCTAATTTTCATGACCCTGTCAAACTCCTCACATGTGGTGTTATTCTGGAAATTTCATTGTTCAAAGAGGCTTTCTAAGAGTTCTCCATCAGTAGTATGTAGTAGACGGCTACAAGTGGTTTTCATTTTCTGTGCCTTTCACCAATGATGGTGTTTGTCTTTGACTTTTTCAATAAATTTGTGGCAGTTGTTCTATATAGCGGTTCCTACTGTGAGTGCTATTGTGGTTGCTCTAATCGAGCTGGTGTATAATTTTTCTTTCTAGGACATTTTTTATCATTGTCTAATTGCTTTCATCTCCTGGTTAGTTGTTGATTTGAGGAACATGGTTGTTGCTTGTTTAGCTTTTGTCTGCTCTATACTTGTAGCTCTTTAGTTTTTGGTTCACTTGTAAAGGTGACTGCAGGTGTCACGGGGGCTTGCACCTGTTTGTCTATTTTATCTAAGAGTTCATTTGTCTCAATCTCTGATTCATGGTTCATCACAATTAATTCCTACTTTTCTGTCTCACTTTGTGTATTTTCTTTAAGTACCTCAATCAGGTGGGTCTGACACCCTTTGGAGTTCCTGTTGCAGTCATCTGTTCTCATCTGAAGGAGTCCTACCTTGGCATCAAGTGTTATGAGTTGGAAGGCAAAGGGATACAGTTTACGCTTCAAGTAGTCAGCAGCATAGGTAAGACATGTTCTGCCTTAAATTCTGAGCCAGTTTCGGAATGGAGTCTGTTGTTGAGTTTTTCTGGCTTGGGGACATAGTCATCCTCCATTAATACCTTTGCAGTAGTGTTTAAAATGTGCATTTGTGACTTAACCCGTGCCACCTTTACAGAGCCACTGACATTGGTGTTCTTTGGACACTAGACCACACCATCTAGCATTTCGTGGCAATTACAGTGTCTGTGTTTCAGACAGCAATCACCCGTGTATCTCTACCGTGTCTCAATTTTATTGTGACCGAGCGGGGTGGCGCAGTGGTTAGACACTGGACTCGCATTCGGGAGGACGACGGTTCAATCCCGCGTCCGTCCATCCTGATTTAGCTTTTCCGTGATTTCCCTAAATCACTCCAGGCAAATGCTGGGATGGTTCCTCTGAAAGGGCACGGCCGCCTTCCTTCCCAGTCCTTCCCTCATCCAATGAGTCCGATGACCACGCTGTCTGGTCTCCTTCCCCAAACCAACCAATCAATTTTATTGTGATAAGATGTTCATTGCAAAGCTGAGTTATCGTAATAGTGTTTGTGCTCATACAGGTTACAACTATCACTGATTTATGGTCTATGCCACCAGTTGTTATTACATTGTTGGTATGTAGACTTGTAAGTTGGCCATTGCTTGCATAGGATTCGTGTAGGCACAGAATTCCCATGTGCTGTTCTTGAGCCATTTGGGGAGCTCAGTGCATACAAGTGTACTCCTCATTGCATTAATCTAAAGGATTCTCGTTATGGATGTTTTAACATGGCTATAATATTTACTGTGTGTTTAAATATAATCAAAATATGTACCCCCGTGCACTCTAACCTGATTCTTATGGAGTTTCTCAAGATCAAAAGGCTCAGATCGCTGCAGGCATACCTGAAGCATCAGATCAAGCAATGGTTCTGCAGAGGTTGGGATATTTACAGTCCTCAGGATGATTTGGTCCATGAGTGCAGCTGGTAAAAACACAGAATCACCCTTTGAGTGTAATAATCTAATTAGCATTCTCTTTACTGTTTGGAGAATGTCTGTCTTTACTTTTCTCTTCTACTTAGTTTAAGGTTTAATTCTAAATTATTTTAATCTGGCTTTGATGCCTTCAAATGGGTATTATCATTGTGTAACAGCTATATCAATTAGAAGTAGGTTTATACTATGTAACTGTGTATCTGTGATTATAAAGTGTTTGTTCTTTGTTACTTAAGATCATTGATTTGTGACAGGAAATTTTAAGTTTGTAATGTATGTATGGAAAAACTAAATAATGTTTAAAATAATGAAATTTTATAATATGTGTATGTTTATAAAGAAAACATTGTATATAGGAAGCTGGTTCATGCTTAGAACACTTGTATTGTATAATGTAGTGGCTAGGCACGATGTAAAAGGTGTTTTTGGCAGTCGAACTGGGTGGCTCCTTGGTGGGAATGGTACACAGTCAGTTCCTAGCTGTTGCATGGTAAACATTGAGGGTGCCAAGGGAGGCATTTGGAAGCTGTTTTGCAAGGAATGTTGCCTCAGATGTGGATTTGGCTGTTGCATGGTACTCTCAGCAACAGGGAATGGCTCTAATGTGGTAAAAATCCATCGCCATGAAGAAATTGTAAAGAGTATTCAAACATCAAGAGCCGTGAGTACAGTTAGCCACCACATTGCTTGCCACCACTACTTTGCCACTGCTCCATCAACTTCATGCATACAGATATGTATCAGAGCATGGACCAGTTAAGTTGTGTGAGTGCTTTCAGTAATAATCCAAGTGTTATAAACCTGTGTTTAGGACCACAACTTTTATCCTAATTATGAACCTATGCAGGATCCCCTCCGAAGTGTTCAGAAAACCAAGTATCCCATTTCATACAAACTAGTAATTTATTCCTGTGTATTAAATGTGCAATAATTCATTGTCAGTCTGTGTGTACATTGCTGTCTAAAATACCTGCTTCACAGGTGATGAAAAAGGCACAAAAGTTAAATTTATTTGAAACATAATTTAGTCTTGATTACTATCATGAATGATTTTTTTGAGGTTAGTAGAGCTCAGTGTTGAGTAATTTAATTTGAAGGATGAAAACATAAACTATTTCAAGTGGGGCTCAGAATTAAATTTAGTTGTATTGAATCTTGCAACTGAAATGATCATAGAGTTTAATTAGTGATACAGTATCAGTTTATGGGTCGCCACCATATTATTCTCATATTATAAAGATAATAAGAATATTATTGCTACTAAAGAAATCTGATACATTTCTATAAATGGGAGTATAAACAGTGTAACTATAGTATTATTTAATTTTATTTGTGGTTTTTATATGTAAGCTAAGTCAGAAACCTTTCCAAGTCCAACATTAATTCAGTGCTTCCTGCAGTAACATCTCAGTACTGAGTCATGTAATGATAGTGATTGTAACTGTTATTATTATGAGTGGGGTACAATCTTGCTTTCTAGGGTTACTGGTTTGAGCGTTAATGGTAATTACTGCTACCCACAACTTATATTGCCCTCTACTCATGTGTATCCAGTGTTCTACTCAAAGGGAGTCTTAATGAAAGTCACTACAACAACTAATATTCAATTTTCTTGAACACAATATTTCAATTTAATGTGCCTAATTGGGCTGGTGACCATTTATTGTTTCATTCATATGAACTTTACTACTTTCATTATCCCCAAAGTAAGAGCCTGTTCAGTTTTTTTTATTAATTACAATATACTTAAATTGCTGTCTGATACCTTCATCCATTAGATGTACATACAGTCAAAATTAAAAATCCTCCCAGAGGGTAACATTGGTTTGTGTCACAGCAAGCGAGTGTTATAATTGGATGGCAAGCTGAGGGTGATGTTGTGCCATTATGGTGATTGTTTTAAGCATCTTCTTTGAGGTGCACACCGTTACACTTGTTTCAGTTATACGCATCTCTTGTGTCTCTTTTCATCACACTGTTTCCCTTGGTTATGTCATCCATGTTTATATGAGTGAGTGGTGGTGTGTCTTGATATAGTTGGGGGGTTAGATATTTCATAATTACTAGTATTTCTGCATGTATCACATGTGTTGCTTTTGTATTTTTACTCATTTAGTTTGCCTCCTTGTGGTAGGCATTGTGGTGTTTGAGGTGTCTGTTTTCTGCCCTGTAAATGAACCTTTTTGATCAGTCTCATTTGAGGTGTTTGCTTCCTATAATGCAGGTGAGCAATTTTTTATCTCATTGCCTGGGTTAAGAATGCCTCCAGAAACAGAATTTCACTGGCTTAATGTAATATTCACTTTTACAAGTTCCGTAAGCTTATTCATGATTTCGTGTAATCAGTGTGATGGTTTGTTTGTTGTCCTCCAGTTGTCTGGTTGGTTTGTTTTGTTATACAGTCTGCTTTCTGTGCTTTCTTTTGTGAGGTATTCATCAGTTTGTTCTCGAGCTCCTCTATATGTTATATGAGCGATGCCTGAAAATCCATGCAGTGATACATTTGTTTTTTGATTTTCTTGGCTACCTTGTGGAGAACATATCCTCCAATAGTCATTTCATATGTATGTTCTGGTGTATTGATGTAACTGCCCTATAGTGTTAGCATACTTGTGTGAGCAGGAAACTGTTCATCATTTATGAAGTTATATGTTAGGAGGCCTTTTTGCCTCTGTCAGGATATTGCTCTCCAGCAGTTTCTCTTGGTGGTTGAGGTATCCTTTACTGCAATTTGTGAATTGATTGTCCATATTTTGTGCATGTTACCTCTCACTTCGTTAGTGCTGTGGCAAAGGTCGCGGCAGTTAAACCATTGATTAACATCAATTTATTCTTTAATCTGTATACCTGGTGGTTGTAGCCACATGCCTTTAATCCTGCCTGGAATCTAATTTTCATGACCCTGTCAAACTCCTCACATGTGGTGTTATTCTGGAAATTTCATTGTTCAAAGAGGCTTTCTAAGAGTTCTCCATCAGTAGTATGTAGTAGACGGCTACAAGTGGTTTTCATTTTCTGTGCCTTTCACCAATGATGGTGTTTGTCTTTGACTTTTTCAATAAATTTGTGGCAGTTGTTCTATATAGCGGTTCCTACTGTGAGTGCTATTGTGGTTGCTCTAATCGAGCTGGTGTATAATTTTTCTTTCTAGGACATTTTTTATCATTGTCTAATTGCTTTCATCTCCTGGTTAGTTGTTGATTTGAGGAACATGGTTGTTGCTTGTTTAGCTTTTGTCTGCTCTATACTTGTAGCTCTTTAGTTTTTGGTTCACTTGTAAAGGTGACTGCAGGTGTCACGGGGGCTTGCACCTGTTTGTCTATTTTATCTAAGAGTTCATTTGTCTCAATCTCTGATTCATGGTTCATCACAATTAATTCCTACTTTTCTGTCTCACTTTGTGTATTTTCTTTAAGTACCTCAATCAGGTGGGTCTGACACCCTTTGGAGTTCCTGTTGCAGTCATCTGTTCTCATCTGAAGGAGTCCTTCCTTGGCATCAAGTGTTATGAGTTGGAAGGCAAAGGGATACAGTTTACGCTTCAAGTAGTCAGCAGCATAGGTAAGACATGTTCTGCCTTAAATTCTGAGCCAGTTTCGGAATGGAGTCTGTTGTTGAGTTTTTCTGGCTTGGGGACATAGTCATCCTCCATTAATACCTTTGCAGTAGTGTTTAAAATGTGCATTTGTGACTTAACCCGTGCCACCTTTACAGAGCCACTGACATTGGTGTTCTTTGGACACTAGACCACACCATCTAGCATTTCGTGGCAATTACAGTGTCTGTGTTTCAGACAGCAATCACCCGTGTATCTCTACCGTGTCTCAATTTTATTGTGACCGAGCGGGGTGGCGCAGTGGTTAGACACTGGACTCGCATTCGGGAGGACGACGGTTCAATCCCGCGTCCGTCCATCCTGATTTAGCTTTTCCGTGATTTCCCTAAATCACTCCAGGCAAATGCTGGGATGGTTCCTCTGAAAGGGCACGGCCGCCTTCCTTCCCAATCCTTCCCTCATCCAATGAGACCGATGACCACGCTGTCTGGTCTCCTTCCCCAAACCAACCAATCAATTTTATTGTGATAAGATGTTCATTGCAAAGCTGAGTTATCGTAATAGTGTTTGTGCTCATACAGGTTACAACTATCACTGATTTATGGTCTATGCCACCAGTTGTTATTACATTGTTGGTATGTAGACTTGTAAGTTGGCCATTGCTTGCATAGGATTCGTGTAGGCACAGAATTCCCATGTGCTTTTCTTGAGCCATTTGGGGAGCTCAGTGCATACAAGTGTACTCCTCATTGCATTAATCTAAAGGATTCTCGTTATGGATGTTTTAACATGGCTATAATATTTACTGTGTGTTTAAATATAATCAAAATATGTACCCCCGTGCACTCTAACCTGATTCTTATGGAGTTTCTCAAGATTAAAAGGCTCAGATCGGTGCAGGCATACCTGAAGCATCAGATCAAGCAATGGTTCTGCAGAGGTTGGGATATTTACAGTCCTCAGGATGATTTGGTCCATGAGTGCAGCTGGTAAAAACACAGAATCACCCTTTGAGTGTAATAATCTAATTAGCATTCTCTTTACTGTTTGGAGAATGTCTGTCTTTACTTTTCTCTTCTACTTAGTTTAAGGTTTAATTCTAAATTATTTTAATCTGGCTTTGATGCCTTCAAATGGGTAGTATTATCATTGTGTAACAGCTATATCAATTAGAAGTAGGTTTATACTATGTAACTGTGTATCTGTGATTATAAAGTGTTTGTTCTTTGTTACTTAAGATCATTGATTTGTGACAGGAAATTTTAAGTTTGTAATGTATGTATGGAAAAACTAAATAATGTTTAAAATAATGAAATTTTATAATATGTGTATGTTTATAAAGAAAACATTGTATATAGGAAGCTGGTTCATGCTTAGAACACTTGTATTGTATAATGTAAAAGATCTAGGGAAGTCCCTCCACAACAGAAGTGGCTAGGCACGATGTAAAAGGTGTTTTTGGCAGTCGAACTGGGTGGCTCCTTGGTGGGAATGGTACACAGTCAGTTCCTAGCTGTTGCATGGTAAACATTGAGGGTGCCAAGGGAGGCATTTGGAAGCTGTTTTGCAAGGAATGTTGCCTCAGATGTGGATTTGGCTGTTGCATGGTACTCTCAGCAACAGGGAATGGCTCTAATGTGGTAAAAATCCATCGCCATGAAGAAATTGTAAAGAGTATTCAAACATCAAGAGCCGTGAGTACAGTTAGCCACCACATTGCTTGCCACCACTCCTTTGCCACTGCTCCATCAACTTCATGCATACAGATATGTATCAGAGCATGGACCAGTTAAGTTGTGTGAGTGCTTTCAGTAATAATCCAAGTGTTATAAACCTGTGTTTAGGACCACAACTTTTATCCTAATTATGAACCTATGCAGGATCCCCTCCGAAGTGTTCAGAAAACCAAGTATCCCATTTCATACAAACTAGTAATTTATTCCTGTGTATTAAATGTGCAATAATTCATTGCCAGTCTGTGTGTACATTGCTGTCTAAAATACCTGCTTCACAGGTGATGAAAAAGGCACAAAAGTTAAATTTATTTGAAACATAATTTAGTCTTGATTACTATCATGAATGATTTTTTTGAGGTTAGTAGAGCTCAGTGTTGAGTAATTTAATTTGAAGGATGAAAACATAAACTATTTCAAGTGGGGCTCAGAATTAAATTTAGTTGTATTGAATCTTGCAACTGAAATGATCATAGAGTTTAATTAGTGATACAGTATCAGTTTATGGGTCGCCACCATATTATTCTCATAATATAAAGATAATAAGAATATTATTGCCTCTAAAGAAATCTGAAACATTTCTATAAATGGGAGTATAAACAGTGTAACTATAGTATTATTTAATTTTATTTGTGGTTTTTATATGTAAGCTAAGTCAGAAACCTTTCCAAGTCCAACATTAATTCAGTACTTCCTGCAGTAACATCTCAGTACTGAGTCATGTAATGATAGTGATTGTAACTGTTATTATTATGAGTGGGGTACAATCTTGCTTTCTAGGGTTACTGGTTTGGGCGTTAATGGTAATTACTGCTACCCACAACTTATATTGCCCTCTATTCATGTGTATCCAGTGTTCTACTCAAAGGGAGTCTTAATGAAAGTCACTACAACAACTAATATTCAATTTTCTTGAACACAATATTTCAATTTAATGTGCCTAATTGGGCTGGTGACCATTTATTGTTTCATTCATATGAACTTTACTACTTTCATTATCCCCAAAGTAAGAGCCTGTTCAATTTTTTTTATTAATTACAATATACTTAAATTGCTGTCTGATACCTTCATCCATTAGATGTACATACAGTCAAAATTAAAAATCCTCCCAGAGGGTAACATTGGTTTGTGTCACAGCAAGCGAGTGTTATAATTGGATGGCAAGCTGAGGGTGATGTGCCATTATGGTGATTGTTTTAAGCATCTTCTTTGAGGTGCACACCGTTACACTTGTTTCAGTTACACACATCTCTTGTGTCTCTTTTCATCACACCGTTTCCCTTGGTTATGTCATCGATGTTTATATGAGTGAGTGGTGGTGTGTCTTGATATAGTTGGGGGGTTAGATATTTCATAATTACTAGTATTTCTGCATGTATCACATGTGTTGCTTTTGTATTGTTACTCATTTAGTTTGCCTCCTTGTGGTAGGCATTGTGGTGTTTGAGGTGTCTGTTTTCTGCCCTGCAAATGAACCTTTTTGATCAGTCTCATTTGAGGTGTTTGCTTCCTATAATGCAGGTGAGCAATTTTTTATCTCATTGCCTGGGTTAAGAATGCCTCCAGAAACAGAATTTCACTGGCTTAATGTAATATTCACTTTTACAAGTTCCATAAGCTTATTCATGATTTCGTGTAATCAGTGTGATGGTTTGTTTGTTGTCCTCCAGTTGTCTGGTTGGTTTGTTTTGTTATACAGTCTGCTTTCTGTGCTTTCTTTTGTGAGGTATTCATCAGTTTGTTCTCGAGCTCCTCTATATGTTGTATGAGCGATGCCTGAAAATCCATGCAGTGATACATTTGTTTTTTGATTTTCTTGGCTACCTTGTGGAGAACATATCCTCCAATAGTCATTTCATATGTATGTTCTGGTGTATTGATGTAACTGCCCTATAGTGTTAGCATACTTGTGTGAGCAGGAAACTGTTCATCATTTATGAAGTTATATGTTAGGAGGCCTTTTTGCCTCTGTCAGGATATTGCTCTCCAGTAGCTTCTCTTGGTGGTTGAGGTATCCTTTACTGCAATTTGTGAATTGATTGTCCATATTTTGTGCGTGTTACCTCTCACTTCGTTAGTGCTGTGGCAAAGGTCGCGGCAGTTAAACCATTGATTAACATCAATTTATTCTTTAATCTGTATACCTGGTGGTTGTAGCCACATGCCTTTAATCCTGCCTGGAATCTAATTTTCATGACCCTGTCAAACTCCTCACATGTGGTGTTATTCTGGAAATTTCATTGTTCAAAGAGGCTTTCTAAGAGTTCTCCATCAGTAGTATGTAGTAGACGGCTACAAGTGGTTTTCATTTTCTGTGCCTTTCACCAATGATGGTGTTTGTCTTTGACTTTTTCAATAAATTTGTGGCAGTTGTTCTATATAGCGGTTCCTACTGTGAGTGCTATTGTGGTTGCTCTAATCGAGCTGGTGTATAATTTTTCTTTCTAGGACATTTTTTATCATTGTCTAATTGCTTTCATCTCCTGGTTAGTTGTTGATTTGAGGAACATGGTTGTTGCTTGTTTAGCTTTTGTCTGCTCTATACTTGTAGCTCTTTAGTTTTTGGTTCACTTGTAAAGGTGACTGCAGGTGTCACGGGGGCTTGCACCTGTTTGTCTATTTTATCTAAGAGTTCATTTGTCTCAATCTCTGATTCATGGTTCATCACAATTAATTCCTACTTTTCTGTCTCACTTTGTGTATTTTCTTTAAGTACCTCAATCAGGTGGGTCTGACACCCTTTGGAGTTCCTGTTGCAGTCATCTGTTCTCATCTGAAGGAGTCCTACCTTGGCATCAAGTGTTATGAGTTGGAAGGCAAAGGGATACAGTTTACGCTTCAAGTAGTCAGCAGCATAGGTAAGACATGTTCTGCCTTAAATTCTGAGCCAGTTTCGGAATGGAGTCTGTTGTTGAGTTTTTCTGGCTTGGGGACATAGTCATCCTCCATTAATACCTTTGCAGTAGTGTTTAAAATGTGCATTTGTGACTTAACCCGTGCTACCTTTACAGAGCCACTGACATTGGTGTTCTTTGGACACTAGACCACACCATCTAGCATTTCGTGGCAATTACAGTGTCTGTGTTTCAGACAGCAATCTTGTCACCTCACCAGTTGTTGCTGACTCGGCAAGCACCACTCACTTGACTGTCACTGTCTGAGGAAGCACAGACTAGATTGTCACTTTCTGAGCAATCCCTGCTTGCTCAACTGTCACTTTCTGGGCAAACACAACTCACCCAACTGTCACCGAATGGGTAAGTGTTGCTGACTTGACATTGCTGTCTCAGCAAGTGCCCCTGACTCGGCTGTCACCCCTTGTGGCACGGTGGTCCGGTGCATCAGTCCACTGTTGTGACACTTGGAAAGGCACTTACAGTCAGTGTCTCTGCTGTTTGACTCTGCTGGGGCCTCTGTATAGTGCAAATGTTATCAGCAATGACACTAAAATGTTAAGTACAGTCTTAATACACTTATTTTAAAACCCCATGTTGGTCTAATTTTTGTTCGGTCACTCCTTTGCTAAAATATGGTGCAAAGAAATTCAAACACACTTGTCCAACAGTTTTATTTGTAGGGCACACTTAACGGTTAGTAGATGTGATTATTCAGGGAAAATGCCACTTAAGACTGTGCACCAATGATGGTTGCAGTCTCTTGAACGAATACACATACTATTTCAATGTGTATTCCATACAAATTCTTAGGAAAGCACAAATAACCTGCAAGAAGAACAGGGAAAAAGTCGTAGCATATGTAGGAATTGCATATTCTACTTGCGTGCAGCATATAGTGGCCACAGGGTGCCACACACCTGTCTGTATGTGTTCAGAAAACCGGTTTATTTGGTTGATTGAACTGTATAATTTTATTTACAAATTTAACAATAAAAACTACTTACATTCTTAATGAAATGAATGTCTATTATTATTATTATTATTATTATTATTATTATTGCATAGGCAGTTGCAGTAGGAATGTATGTTCTACAGCCTAGTAAACAAAAAATAAGTAATGCGTGTCCATTTTACATGTGCAGTACATATGTATAGATTTAACACAAAAATCTTTAATTGTGATCTCTCTACACAAGCTTAGCTGCTTACGAGCAGGACAGGTATATAATATTGCTCACCTTCATTTTGAGCTTGAAACTTTCGAAGGCAGAATCTAAACGTGCAAATGTTTTAGAAGAAAACAGCATATTTCTCATCTTCATTTTCCAGGCCACTAATTGATGGGATGCTGGAAGTGTCAACTTTCAGTGACGAGGTTTACAATTTCACTGTCTTGAATGATTTAGTGTCATGCATATGTACCATTGACTCCCACCCATTCCTTAATTTTTTCAAGAATGTCTTCACATGAGCAAATAACACTTTCGGTAAGTGATTGTTCAGTTGCCGATTTTTTGATAATTGATGCTCTACTGCTTTCTTGCTAAGTACGGAGAATGTGAACTAAACACGCAAATGATGATGTTTTGAGCCCACAGAAGATACATGTTCTATACCTAGTAGTAGTTCGTATTGGCCATAGGGTGCCACACACATCTGCACATGCATCGTTAAGTCACAGCTCAGAGACTCAGGAGTGCATTTGCAGCATGTCCATCCCCTTCAGTAGTCACATAGGGACTGGACCAATGAAGAGTGGGATCAGGTGCTCTTCTCATATCAGAACATGTTCGGTTGAGTGGTGGTTATGGATATACCCTCATATGGTGAGAGGTGCAGACTCATCATGCATTCAGGAACATGAAAATGAACATGATAATTGTGGTGGTTCAGTTGGTATGATAATATGAGTCTCCTATCACAGTACTCAGGTTTTTGCAAGAGTAGAACTCGTGATTCATCTTCATTCCCACACTGACCATTTTCCTGCCATTACTTAACTATAATTAGAATTAAACAGCATAATTTTCATGACAGGTGACTGTGATGACTTTGTCTCAACTGACAACATTCTGACTAATTATTGCCACTAATACTTACTTGGTGGTCATCTTGAAGCAAGGAGTGATACTACCCATTGAGACATTTTCATCCTTTGTGAGTTGTTACGCAAATAGGTGAACTGTTTATCAACTGCTGTAAATATGTAACATTAGCAGCAGCATATGCAACTTTAAAACACAAAAAAGTGTTTAGTTATATGTGAGCTTTGTTTTTGGTATTAAAATGCAAAAAAGTCCAGTTGTTACAGTGTAGCAAGTTGGGGGAAGGATGGTAATGACACTCTTTCTGTATGAACTTGTGTTGAAGGAACGAACACCTTACTTGTGGAACTAAAGTGACTGCACGTGTTTATAAATGCTTAAATCACATTAAGTTACAGGATCGGGTTGGGAAACAGTTTTGTAAGATGATAATATTTTTCATTCTGTTACATTGTGTGCAGCAAATTATCATCCTTTTTTTTCCTTTTCTTTTTTTTCTTACAACTCTTTTACCCCACTACATCAACAGCTGTGCTGTAGTTTCCAAATTGTTCCTTTTTCATACTGAATTTGGCTCCAAATTGTTCCTTACTCATCCTGAATTCGGTCTCTACAGTGTTCAGACAGATGGGTCCAATAAAAAACTTATATGCCATCTGTAAATTCGGTTTATGGATTTAATACGTATGGGCATGATAGCAATCAGTTTTGCACTGCATGGACACATGAGTTTATACACTGTTAAGTCATCTACATGTACATTATGTACATATAGATAACACACAGGCTCACTGAATGCAGCTTTGTCATATGGTTGCCACTAGTTCAGTCTGTGAAACACAATCTGTAATGCACCGCATAGGCCAGTGAGTTAGTAAGTCTTGAACGATGTCAATAAATGGAAGAGTAACCAGGTGTTACCTTGAGTGCTGCATCCCTGTTCATTCATATGATGGATAGCTTCACACCAGAGAAGCCAATATCTGGGGGAGAGTAAGATGGGTAATACTCTGTCATCATATGAGCATCGGTGTATGGCATTGAATGACTTAGCTTATCCCACTCTGTGTGTGTAAACTGCACTTTAGCACTGTGTATAACATTCTCAGTTTCCTTTACTACATGGCAGTCACAGTCTGCATGTATTTGCACATTTGGATCTACCGACAGTGAAATTATGTGTAAAGGCAAAGAGTAGTAGTAAACTGGGACCATTTAACTGTGGCTTAGTGGGTTGAAGAAACTTGAACAGCGGCATCTCCTGAACCAGTATTTCAGATAGGCCTATTGTGGGATGCTGCTGCGGTAATGTAGACTCAAAGCCAAAAGATAACTCACATAGATGCTGCTGCTGCTACAACATAGTTGAAAAAGGGGAAAAAAAGAAGTATCATGAAATCTCTCTCTCTCTCTCTCTCTCTCTCTCTCTCACACAACACACACACACACACACACACACACACACACACATACACACACAATTAGATGGGGTGCAGCGGAGATGGATTAATTCTCATCCTTTTTATTTTATTTTTTTCTTGGGGGGGGGGGGGGGGATGTCGGTGGCTGATCTCTGATGACACTTTATGATGCTGAACCTTCATCGAACAGAACACAAATGACAAGACTGTCACAGTTGGTGTAGAAAGGGGAGAAGCTACGGGAAGGTTAATGTAGCTGTTCTCATTTCCTCAGAAAATGGGAAGAAATTCCCATCGATTTTTGAGTCTAACAATTGACCTGGTCTGCAGAGACAGGTCGAGGATATAGAATAAGTGCATAGTGGGAATGTCCGTGTTACTAATAAGTCGCATATATGTACAGTATTTAATAATCACTTTCTGAATATACCAGGTGAACTAAATAGAAACCTAGTCCCAACAGGGAATCATATAGCACTCGTAGAAAAAAGTGTTCCAGAAGGTTGTATATACAAGGTTACTGGAGCATTTAAATTCACGTAACTTGCTGTCAAATGTACAGTTTGGTTTTAGAAATGGTTTAACAACTGAAAATGCTATATTCTCTTTTCTCTGTGAGGTTTTGGACGGATTAAATAAAAGGTTGCGAACGCTAGGTGTTTTCTTTGATTTAACAAAGGCTTTTGACTGTGTTGACCGCAAAATATTACTGCAGAAGTTGAACCATTATGGAGTAAGGGCAGTAGCTTACAATTGGTTCGCCTCTTACTTTAAGAACAGAAAGCAGAAGGTAATTCTCTGCAATATTGAAAGTGGTAGTGATGTTCAGTCCCAATGGGGCACTGTTAAGTGGGGCGTTCCCCAAGGGTCGGTGCTAGGGCCACTGCTGTTTCTTATTTATATAAATGATGTGCCTTCTAGTATTACAGGTGATTCAAAAATATTTCTGTTTGCTGATGACACCAGCTTGGTAGTGAAGGATCTTGTGTGTAATATTGAAACATTATCAAATAATGTAGTTCATGAAATAAGTTTGTGGCTTGTGGAAAATAATTTGATGCTAAATCACAGTAAGACTCAGTTTTCACAGTTTCTAACTCACAATTCAACAAGAACTGATATTTTGATCAGACAGAATGGGCATATTATAAGCGAGATGGAACAGTTCAAGTTCCTAGGTGTTCGGATAGATAGTAAGCTGTTGTGGAAAGCCCATGTTCAGGATCTTGTTCAGAAACTAACTGCTGCTTTATTTACTATTGGAACAGTATCTGAAATAAGTGACAGTTCAACACGAAAAGTAGTCTACTTCGCATATTTTCATATGCTTATGTCATTTGGTATTATTGTTTGGGGTAATTCTTCTGATTCAAAAAGGGTACTTTTGGCTCAAAAACAGGCTGTTCGAGCTATATGTGGTATGAGTTCGAGAACCTCTTGCCGACCCCTATTCAATAGTCTGGGAATTCTGACACTGCCATCACAGTATATATTTTCTTAATGTCATTTGTTGTTAGCAATATTAGCTTATTCCCAAGAGTTAGCAGCTTTCACTCAGTTAATACTAGGCAGAAATCAAATCTGCATGTGGAATGCTCTTCCTTGACTCTTGTGCAGAAAGGAGTGCACTATTCTGGTGCATCCACTTTCAATAAGCTACCACAAGAACTCAAAAATCTTAGCAGTAGCCCAAATGCTTTTAAGTCTAAACTAAAGAGTTTCCTCATGGCTCACTCCTATTCTGTTGAGGAGCTCCTGGAAGAGCTGAAAAATTAAGCAGATTCCAGTGTTACATTGTTGATTTTCCTTATTTAAACTTACGAATTGTTGCCTGAATATGTTTCTTATATTTCATTTTATCTGTTTCTACTATTGTGTTATAATTTCATGTATTGACTCGTTCCATGACCATGGAGACTTCTCCTTAATTTGGTCCCACGGAACAATAAATAAATAAATAAAAGAAATAAAAAACCATAGGAGATCTGACAACCATGTAGGCTGTGCTCAAATATCCAGTCAGTGGGTAGCAATGTTTTTTAATTGCCTGCGAAATGAGTAATGACACCTTATGAATGTGCTCAC
The DNA here is from genome assembly GCF_023898315.1 of Schistocerca nitens. NCBI lineage: Eukaryota > Metazoa > Arthropoda > Insecta > Orthoptera > Acrididae > Schistocerca > Schistocerca nitens. The sequence continues at coordinate 36,899,335 of NC_064624.1, read as the reverse complement.
CTATGGTTCCCATGTAAAATTTGTGAATGCTTGCTGATTCATTAAGTCTTCTTTACCCACTGAAACAGCAAACTGAAATAAGATACAAAGTCCATGCAACATTCACTTTTAAGATTTTCTGATGTTTCCGTAAATCATTCTGAGATGCATTAGTCACTTTCCATGAACCTCCTACTATGCTGTTACTTAGTCTCTAATGTCTTTGGGAAGATATTAGACTTTCATTTTCAAATGGCAAATGTGTAATATTACATGAGTTTTGTAAATTTACATTTTTTGTCATATAACTTTTACACAGACCCATTCTATTTCAGGGTAATTAAATATTGCTGGAGAAGTGGCTGCCCTTCTTGAATGGGAGAAAACTCTGCTTCAAAGGAGTCAGGTATAGATATGTCTGAGGAAGACCACTTGTAATGTACATGTTATGTATTTATTTTTATTTAACTTATGCCCATAGATCCAGGTATACAATATAACATGAGCAGGCTGCATCTTTGCAAATGCTTGGTTTTATTCTTACTTGAAGCCATTTTTCTGACTAGTTTCACTGTTCAGAAAGATCACACATAATTGTGATGATGTGCAGTCCACAATGTAATTAATGTGATCATGCTCTTAATGTCTCCACAAAAAGGAGTCCGATAGTATGCTAGGGTTGCATGAAGTATACAGATGCCAGTAATTAAAAAGTAATGTGAAAAAATTTTTGGTTCGAATGCATAACCAACATTTGAAGAACTCCAATGGGAATCAGAAATCTGCGAGTAGGAGAGTAATGGGTGGTGGTTGTTGCTATGCGGTGAGTGGGAAGTTGGGAATTTGGGTCTAACGGAAAGAATGTCCAGAATACCAAGGCGGTGAAGGCAGCTGTTCTAGAGAAGCAGAGCATCAGGGTTCAAGTCAGGGTGTGCACAAGTTTCAACTCTCACCATTGCATAGCTGCAATGCCCTATGTGGCTGGAAGTCAGTACTTCCTTCCTATCTGTTTCCCATCCTGTTTGCTTCCACCCAATTATTCAAGAATATGTATACTGGCAATATTTGACTTCAAAGGTTAAAAAGAATTTGTTAACCCCTGAAACAGGAACAAGTAGACACTATGTATATGCAAGTACTAAAGAAGACATTGGATATTTAGCATCTAAGCCTTTTCAGATCTACCTTCTTTGTTGTTGTTGTGGTCTTCAGTCCAAAGACTGGTTTGATGCAGCTCTCCATGCAACTGTATCCTATGCAAGCCTCTTCATCTCGTCATTAACCTTCATCTCTTCATCAGCCTACAACCCTCTGAATCTGCTTAGTGTATTCATCTCTTGGTCTCTCTCAATGATTCTTATTCCCCTCGCACACACACACACACACACACACACACACACACATACACACACACACTTTCTTTTTCTTCCCTCCAGTACTAATTGGTGATCCGTTGATGCCTCAGAATGGGTCTTGCCAACCGATCCCTTCTTTTAATTAGGGTATACCAAAAATTTCTCTTCTCCCCAATTTCATTTAGTATGTGATCTACCAAACTAATCTTCACCATTCTTCTGCAGTAGCACCACTTTTCAAAAGCTTCTACTGTCTTCTTCCCTAAACTGTTTATCACCCATGTTTCACTTCCATACAAGGCTACACTCCTTACAAATACTTTCAGAAAGGACTTCCTGACACTTAAATCTATGCTTGATGTAAATAGATTTCTGTTCTTCAGAACTGCTTTTCTTGCCATTGCCACTCTACATTCTATATCCTCCTTACTTTGAACATCATCAGTCATTTTGCTTCCAAAATAGCAAAACTCATTTGCTACTTTAAGTGTATCATTTCCTAATCTAATTCTCTAAGTATCACCTGATTTAATTCGACTAAACTCCATTATCCCCATTTTGCTTTTGTTGATGTTTATCTTATGTCCTCCTTTGAAGATACTGTCCATTCTGTTCAGACGCCCTTCCAAGTCCTTTGCAGTCTCTGACAGAATTGGCATTGGACATTGGCAAACTTCAAAGTTTCTGTTTCTTCTCCCTATTCCTATTCCAAATTTTTCTTTTGTCTTATTTGCTGCTTGCTCAATATACAGATTGAATAACATTGGATACAGGCTACAACCATGTCTCTCTCCCTTCTCAGCCAATGCTTTGCTTTCATGCCCCTTGACTCTTATAACTGCCATCTGGTTTCTGTACAAATTGTAAGTAGCCTTTTGCTCGTTGTATTTTCTCCCTGCCACCTTTAGAATTTGAAAGAGAGTATTCCAGCCAACATTATCAAAAGCTTTCTCTAAGTCTGCAAATGCCAGAAATGTAGGTTTACCTTTCCTTAACTTATCTTCAATGAGAAGTCATAAGGTCAGTATTGTCTTGTGTGTCCCTACATTTCTCTGAAATCGGAACTGATCTTCCCTAAGGGTTTCTTCTACCAGTTTTTCTATTTGTTTGTAAAGGATTTGTGTTAGTATTTTGCAGCAGTGACTTATCAAACTGATAGTTTGGTAATTTTCGCACCTGTCAGCACCAGCTTTCTTTGGAATTGGGATTACTAAATTCTTCTTGAAGTCTGAGGGTATTTTGCCTGTCTCATAGATCTTGCTCTCCAGATGGAAAAGTTTTGTCATGGATGGCTCTCTCAAGGCAATCTGTAGCTCTAACGGAATGCTGTGTACTCCCAGGGCCTTGTTTAGATTTAGGTCTTTCAGTGCTTTGTCAAATTCGTCATGCAGTATCATATCTCCCTTTTCATCTTGCTCTGTGTCATCTTCCGTTTCCATAACATTGAACTCAAGTACATGTCCCTTCCATAGACCCTCTGTATACGCCTTCCATCTTTTTGCTTTCCCTTCTTTGATTAGGACTGGTTTTCCATCTGAGCTCTTGATATTCATACAGGAGGTTCTCTTTCCTCCAAAGGTATCTTTATTTTTCCTGTAGGTAGTATCTATCTTAGCCGTAGTGATATATGCTTCCACAGCCTTACATTTGTCCTCTTGCCATTCCTGGTTAACCATTTTGCACTGCCGGCCGAAGTGGCCGTGCGGTTAAAGGCGCTGCAGTCTGGAACCGCAAGACCGCTACGGTCGCAGGTTCGAATCCTGCCTCGGGCATGGATGTTTGTGATGTCCTTAGGTTAGTTAGGTTTAACTAGTTCTAAGTTCTAGGGGACTAATGACCTCAGCAGTTGAGTCCCATAGTGCTCAGAGCCATTTGAGCCATTTTGCACTGCCTGTTGATCTTGTTTTTTAGGTGTTTGTATTCCCTTTCACCTGATTCATTTATTTCTCTAAACTACCCATTCTTCTTCTTTGTACTTGTTAATATGATACTTTTCGAACAAAGAAATAAGTAAGCACTGGTCTGGTGTAAGTAAAACCCTGAAGGCCAAGTCTGATTAGGATAGTCAAGTAAATGAAGAGGACCACAAAGAGATGTACATATGATATTAATTCAGTAGAGGAATAGCTCAAGTTACAGTTCTAACTAGGAACAGAAAGATACACTTAACTGTGTTACAATGTGACACTAGCAAGAATACGGTGGAGGTAGTTACACATCTCAAAATCATTGACAATAGAAAGCCTTGAGACCTCTGCACATAGCACAGTGAACCAGGTGCCAGCAGTCGGTGATCGGGCTACCCCTTGAAGCCATCTTGTGTACCGGTAGCTGCGGGAATGCCTTTGAATGTTGGTGTGCATTGTACTTACTGCAGTGGTCTGACTTATGTCTATTGTGGCGGCAGGTGTCATATGTCCATGTAATCCAAGATGGTAGCTGGGGTGGCAACCAAAGGTGTGAGAAGTTCTCAATCTGCATGGACAGGCACATTTAGGTGAATGTAGTCTGTCTCCATTCACACTGAAATGCCCAGATCTTTCTTGACTTCATCACATATATTACAAACAATAAATAAAAAAATAAGTGTTGACATAACCACAGTTGAGTCCAAAACAGAATGCAGGATCAGCAGTGAAGTACAACACTTAACACTTAAAGTACATTTATTACAGACAGCAACATTTATAGAGTACAGAATTAGATCCCTAATGGAGAGTGTTGCTCTTCCAGAGTTTGTAAATATTATGAATATGATAAACTTTGAGAACCTTCCAGAAATGATATATAGTAAATAAGAAATATTTGCTGGTGATTGAATTTGAACTGATAATCTGCAGCATGCCAGCCAGTGTTGCTGATTGGTGCTGCACTTCCTTGCACCACAGCTTCCGTCATTGCTCCCTCTTGTGATGAAACAGATGCCAGCCCATTTCAGAACTTCTCACTGGAGCTGACTACAACATCCTGGAGCTAGATCTTGTCAATGGTCTTCCATTTGGCAGCAATTCAAAGATCTTCATATCATGATTTGTTGTCACGTTCTGTTTCCTTCAATGACCATGAAAGGTAGCCCCTCTGTCAAAACAATGTTTAGTTATTTTAATGAAATACGTTCACATCCAAGGTAAGGAAATTCCGATTTTTCTTTTAACTCTTAATTTCTAAGTAGTTTACTCACATTGAAGGCCAAATAAATAAATAAAAGAAAATGATAAGAAGCTTCACAGTCATCTGTGGGCCTTCAGTGTCCTTGAAAGAGAAGCCCCAGTGTCAGTCTTTGCCTCAGGAGTGTAGCAGGGCTTCATAAGGATGACATTGATGAGATCTCTGTACTTTTGACTTGTTGGTGAGGGATCATAATCTACTTTGTTTGTGATTTCTTAGAAGAGATGAAGGTTACAATATGAACCACATTAGCATTTTACTAACTTTTCTGATAGCTGCACTTTTGCATTATGCAGCTCTTGGTCCTTCTCCTGGGCTTCCAGGATCCATATATGAGCCAGCTGTTTAGCTTCTTCAGTCCTGGTGATGAGGTATCTCACATAGTCTTCCTGTGTATAAGCCGGCTAAAACTGTAACAATGTATCTGTTGTAATCTGTTGAATTCTCATTCCTTGTCATATTCCAGACCTCAGGTCAGTATAGTTCTTCCCTCCTCACGCCAGCCTGCATGAGCTAAAACGCGTGCATTTGGGCCTCCACTCGTAACACAGTGTTAGCTCTTCCGCTAACACAAAATTCTGCATGTCCATTCTGTTTTTGGTGGTAATCAGTTGCCATCCTGTGGGTGAAATTTCAACATGAAATTACTTTGATACTAGTACTGACTGGAAAACATTTCATGGTCAGACATCATGACTAGAGATGCTCTGTGCTTCAAAATGATGTCTTGTATGAGGAACATTGGAATTTCTAAAGCTTCGCTAGTCTGCTCAGTTTTGGTGTAGTGGGTGAGGCAGGCAGTGTAGACTATTGTCCAGAGATTCCCGTTTCGATTTCAGGAACCTCCCAAAGAGGTAGATTCCAGTTTGGTGGAATGTTGCTATTGCAGGCAGTATTAGTAGTAGATGCTCCAGAGGTAACTGTGACACATGCTTCCATTGTTGGTCAGATCATTTGGAGTGGGAGAGTAGTTCATCTGGGACTGGGACAGTAGTTCATCTGGGACTTGAAGAGTACCTTCTTGAATCTGCTTTTCAACTAATCCTATCCCGTAACTGCTAGTGTTTGCCTCAATATTTTTGTCATACAATGTTACCAATGTAGATGTTTGCATCTCCTTAATGGCAAGGAAATGTCTTCCTCCCACATCATTGCAGGAAAATGTAGTGTATCTGTTTAGCAGTTCTGGTGAGGGACATGTCTTGCTACACAGGTCCTTTATGAAACACTGGGATCAGGATGGACTCGGTTGCCATTCACTTGGTGCCCCAAGATTTTTATTTTTTGGGTGATGAAGAGGCAGTTTTTCAGACTCGGGTGGAGGCCTGCAGGTCAAACACAAATGTAAACACAGTGCAAGTGACATGTCTTCAAACTCAGAGGGGCCATCAGGAGTTATGAAGGTAGTCTTTTCACTATCAGCCTTGTCAGTCTCAATTTTGCCAGCAGCCTGTCTGCATGATCATCATTAAAAAAAATACTTTGCTACTTTCAAGCAGTCTAGAGTATCAGTATGCAACAGTGGGTTTATATAATTTTTCGGGATTTTGTTCAGTTTTCAGTAGTCGATACAGTAACACCACGTGCCATCCTCGCCCCTCACGAGAACCACAGGAAGGATAAAGTGCTACCTCAAAGTTCAATACTGATGTCTTGTGGCACTTTCTCCATTTCCTCATGAGTTGTGTGTCATTCAGACAGTGATCTCATACACGTGCTAGCTAATTCATGGATTCTGCCCCATTTTGATATGATCCACTTGATCTCTCACTTCTGCACTCAAGTTTGAAAGCACCCAAAAATTGGCACGGAATGGCTACACACACAAACTTTATTCCTTCATCTTATTAGCTGTCTGATAATAACATCATCCACTTCATCATCTGTAGTGGTAGCAGAGTACAATTCTCCACCAATGGCATTCAGCTGCCAACTCTGGTGTAGTTTAGCTGTTCCAATGCAATTACATTTAGGGAACAACTGTATTTGCTTGTGACAATTAGTGATGTATGCAGATTTATTTTTTGGGCCTGAGTATCTTTCTGCAGTTGACAAGAGCTTCACAGTTTGACTGAGTATCTTGACTGACGAATGGAGCTCATCAGTTTGATGACAATGCGATGTCATCTTCAGTAGCAAATAAGCGCTCAGAGCTTGTTGGAATAGCTTTGTGTATGTGGAGCTTTGATTTTGCGCAGTCTGACTGCATGTGATGTCTGCAAGAATTCCTATCTGAAAACAACATTGTGATTACGTTATGTTAAAACAAAAAAATTCAAAGGGCTGTTGTTCTTAAATGATAGTTAGTCTTGCAGTACATCATGTGGATGTATTTCCCGTTTGCAACCATCAGCACAATTGCTTTTGTATCATGGAATATTGTCTTCTGTTGCTGGTGATAACAAGGATTCAACATTGCAGAAAAAGAAGAACTGGAGTCGAACAGTGCCCAGACAGGTTGGTCGTCAGTGACTATGTCACTGTGGTTTCCTTACACAGTGATGATTGCCAACCAAGGAGGATTTTTGTCTGTGACAGCCTCACCTCCGTAGATGGTTGCCTCACTTAGCTTTTATGAGATCACATTCTAGGTGAGTGGCTGGTACCTATGTACGGCGAAAGGGAACGGCTTTCAGCATCTGATGGGTGACTTTTCCCAGTGTACAACAACTGGCATCATCTCACAAGTCGACTCTAATCATCTGCAGTTGACTGGTGTGAATAGAACTCTTTTGATACTTGATGTATCAAGACACAATAATCATCACATGATAGTCTTATTTCTCTGCATTAGCGTACAATGACTCCAGGTTGCCCAAAGTGAAGACATATCAGTGTGTTGTCCTCTGACCACCAGGTGTCTCTTCTACGGGGCATTGTACTTGGCAGAGGAGTTGGTTGTACTCAAGATTGTAGAAATGCTGGGTTGTCATTTGAAGGATATGCCATAATCCAAGTTGGTAGAGTCCATTCTTCATGGTGCATTCAACTAGTGCCTGAGATTGGGGCTAGGGATTGGTACACCTCTTTGTCAACACTCTTTTTTTTGAAGTATGGGGTTCATGTTCATAGCTTCTATCCCTCCTGCACTTTGTGCAACATTCCTGGGTGCCATAAACTGCTGTATGTATCATTACCTGGTGTGTCAGAGAGATGAGGTCATGCTGGGCTTCCACAACTGCCATGGGGACCACATTCAGATGCCGATCATACTTCTTTCATTCGAGTCTTCTCTTGTGCGTTTTCTTTATGCACTGGTAACATTAGATGAAATCGTTGATTGTTGTGACATCCTTTACCAGAAAAGCTCAATACATCATCTGTTTTGTTAGCTTCTGTCATATTCGCTTTCACTGTGTGGCATAAAGCCAAAATATTTTTTATGTATGATTGAGTCATTTCCTCATGAATTGGGCCCTATTCTTCAATTATTCTTCCACCACGTGGACCTGCTGCTGATTATTATGGAATGTTTTCTTCAGTTAGGCCTGAAATTTCTCCCAACCAATGAGCTGCTCTTTGTTGTTCTTGAATTGCAGTTTGGCTATGCCACCCACATGAAAGTATATGAATGACAAACATCTGATGCCATCCCATCTGTTATACTTGGTGAATTAGTTGAATCCTTTCAGCCATTTTGTTGGGTCCTGACCATTGTCTCCAGTAGGCACTGGAGGATGTCTGATGTGCTGTTCACTTACTGTTTATTTGTTCATCAAGACAACACCTTTTATGTTGCCTAATTGGAGCCAGAAGATACAGATGTTTTGAAATAACCAACATCTCCACCAAACAGGGTCATGCTAAAATAACAGTTGAGTCCAGATCAGAAAGCACAGCCATCTATAAGTACCAACACACTGATGCGGAGAGTGCTGTTGTTTATACAAACATCAACTATTTCAGGATATGTGAACATAACAAACACAATATATTTCAAGAACCTTGTAGAAATTATGAATACTACATAACAAATATTTAGTGGTAATTGGGTTGGAATTGGTGATCTGCAGAAGGCTAGCGGGGACGCTAGCTATAGCTCCGCACTGCCTATGGCACAGCTCTTGGCAATATCACCTATTAATATTTTGTATCATCTGTCCAGGGCATTTGATGATGTCGATCAACACACAATTTTTTGTGGAAATAATCAGTGATGAATAATATGTTTGCACATATTTAATAAAAAGAAGCAGATACTAGATTGAGAAAAAAAATTGTCATTGGGCGAATCACAGAAAGTCACATACGGTTTAATTTTGCATCCTCTTCTCTTTCTTATACAGGTGAATAACTCAACATCACATTCATCAAGCAGAGTAAGTTCTTTTGGTGTGTGGCACAGCAGTTACAATTAACCATGTTGTAGATACAGAAGCAGGTGAAGTTGCTAAGAATGTTAGATGACGTGTCTTAGCTTTGAAAAAGAAAACAAATGAAAAACATAATATTCACTTATATGCAACAAAGAGACCTAACAGCAGTAATTAATGAAGAACATTAATAGGAGCCAGTGAATAGGCTAAAATGCTCAAGTTTTTGGTTGAGCTTGTTGTCGCATATAGCATGAGTTTGTGTGGTAACTCATTGCCAGTGAAAACAGTATTGATTGTGAAACAGCAGGCAGTGAAAGATATGTGTAGTTTTCACCTATAGCCATCTTTAGAGGCCCCACCCACAAGTTAGGCATTCTGACTGCACTTGCAAGACAGTTATACAGTGTGTTTCACAATTTCTATTACAGGCTTCTAAGGATTGTAGAGGAGAATTAGTAAATAAATTTTTGTTTAGAAACCCAGTGTGGAGCAGTCACAGGGCAAATCTCACAATGTCACATAAGATTTAATTTTGTGTCCTGTTCTATTTCTTATACATGTGACTGACTCAACTTCACATACACCAGGCAGAGTTGGATGTAATATAAAATTGTAAAGTTCGTATCAGTTTAAATCTCCCGCTTCATGGTACATACTCAAAGCAAAGGACATGCTGTCAACAGCCGCTCTTGTAATTGTGACGTCATGTACCAACTACAACAACAGCTTTAAGGAACTGATAGATTAGGAGGGTTGACTAGTGCTTAATGGATCTGCCTCACTGTCAACATTGAAGGAGATGTTAGAGATTTCTGCAGAACATACAGGTCACAGCTTGTTGTTTCCACTATCTGCATATTGTGAAGTGGGGAATTTGAAAGTGATCAGATTTTCAAATGTAGTTTTGTAACTATTAAGTATCTATGAAGTACACTCTAAGACAGAAAGAAACAATGCACTATGAAAGAATTATCCTAATTGGATGGAAATTGATAGATGTGATAAACATGTACAGATAATCAAATGAGTACAATTTCAAAAAAAATTGGATGATTTATTCAAGAGAAAGAGCTTCACAAACTGAGCAAGTCAGTAACAAGGTGTTCCACCTGTGACCCTTATGCAAGCAGTTATTTGGGTTGGCACTGATTGGTAGAGTTGTTGGATGTCCTCCAGACGGGGTGTTGTTGTTGTTGTTGTTGCTGTTGTCATTGTTGTTGTGGTCTTCACCCCAGAGACTAGTTTGATGCAGCTCTCCATGCTACTCTATCCTTTGCAAGCTTCTTCATCTCCCAGTACCTACTGCAACCTGCATCCTTATGAACCTGTTTAGTGTATTCATCTCTTGGTCTCCCTCTACAATTTTTACCCTCCACGCTGCCCTCCGATACTAATTGGTGATAGCTTGATGCCTCAGAATATGTCTTACCAAGTGATCCCTCCTTCTAGTCATGTTGTGCTACAAATTTCTCTTCTTCCTAATTCTATTCAATATCTCCTCATTAGTTATGTGATCTACCCATCTAATCTTCAGCATTCTTCTGTAGCACCACATTTCGAATGCTTCTATTCTCTTCTCGTCCAAACAATTTATCATCCACGTTTCACTTCCATACATGGCTACAATCCATACAAATACTTTCAGAAACAATTTCCTGACACTTAAATCTATACTCGATATTTAACAAATTTCTCTTTTTCAGAAACGCTTTCCTTGCCATTGCCAGTCTACATTTTATATCCTCTCTATTTCGACCTCTCTACTCTACCATCAGTTATTTTGCTCCCCGAATAGCAAAACTCATTTACTACCTTAAGCTCCTCATTTCCTAATCTAATTCCTGCAGCATCACCTGATTTAATTCGACCACATTCCATTATCCTTCTTTTGCTTTTGTTGATGCTCATCTTATATCCTCCTTTCAAGACACTGTCAATTCCGTTCAGCTGCTCTTCCAGGACCTTTGCTGTCTCTGACAGAATTACAATGTCATCGGCGAACCTCGAAGTTTTTATTTCTTCTCCATGGATTTTAATACCTATTCCGAATTTTTCTCTTGTTTCCTTTACTGGTTGCTCAATACACAGATTGAATAACATCAGGGATAGGCTACAACCCTGCCTCACTCCCTTCCCAACCCCTGCTTCCCTTTCATGTCCCTCGACTCTTATAACTGCCATCTGGTTTCCGTACAAATTGTAAATAGCCTTTCACTCCCTGTATTTTATCCATGCCACCTTCAAAATTTTAAAGAGAGTATTCCAGTCAACACTGTCAAAAGCTTTCTCTAAGTCTACAAATGCTAGAAATGTAGGTTTGCCTTTCCTTAATCTATTTTCTAAGATAAGCTGTATGGTCAGTATTGCCTCACATGTTCCAACATTTCTACGGAATCCAAACTGATCTTCCCTGAGGTCGGACTCTACCAGTGTTTCCATTCGTCTGTAAAGAATTTGTGTTAGTATTTTGCAGCTGTGGATTATTAAACTGATAATTCGGTAATATTCACATCTGTCAACACCTGCTTTCTTTGGGATTGGAATTATTATATTCTCCTTGAAGTCTGAGGGTATTTTGCCTGTCTCTTACTTCTTGCTCACCAGATGGAAGAGTTTTGTCAGGGCTGGCTCTCCCAATTCCGTCAGTAGTTCTAATGGAATGTTGTCTACTCCCGGGGCTTGTTTTGGCTTAGGTATTTTAGTGCTCTGTCAAACTCTTCACACAGTATCATATCTCCCATTTCGTCTTCATCTACATCCTCTTCCATTTCCATAACATTGTCCTCAAGAACATCACCCTTGTATAGACCCTCCGTATACTCCTTCCACCTTTCTGCTTTCTCTTCTTTGCTTAGAACTGGGTTTCCATCTGAGCTCTTGATATTCATGCAAGTTGTTCTCTTTTTTCCAAAGGTCTCTTTAATTTTCCTGTGGGCAGTATCTATCTTACCACTAGTCATATATGCTCTACATCCTTACATTTGTCCTCTAGCCATCCCTGCTTAGCCATTTTGGACTTCCGGTCGATCTCATTTTTGAGACGTTTGTAATCCTTTTTTGCCTGCTTCATTTACTGCATTTTTGTATTTTCTCCTTTCATCAATTAAATTCAATATCTCTTCTGTTACCCAAGGATTTCTATTAGCCCTCGCCTTTTTACCTACTTGATCCTCTGCTGCCTTCACTATATATTCTCTCAAAGCTACCCATTCTTCTTCTATACCTATGGTACGGCTATCTGTATTGCTGAGGCATGCAAGCCTCCCCAACAATGGCAAGGTCCATGGTTCGTGGGGGGGAGGCTCCAGAGGGGTATAGTGCCAAATTCTGTCCAGCTGCTGCATTGGTTCACCAAAATCCACAGCTAGTTGGGGGCCCTGCCCGTAATGCTCCAAAGGTTTTCAATTGGTGAGAGATCCGGTGACTGTGCTAGCCAAAGTAGGGTTTGGTAAGTACAAAGACAAGCAGTAGAAACTCTTCCTGTGAGAAGGGATTATCTTGTTGAAATGTAAGCTCAGGATGGTGTCCCATCAAGGGCAACAAAATCCCCAGATGACAACCTACCAAGTCCTGCTGTGAAATGAAATGGCACCCCTAGACAATCACTCTTGGTTGTCTGGCCATATGACAGGTGACATTTGGGTTGGTATCCCACCACTGTCCAGTGCATCTCCAGATACATCTTTGCCAGTCATTGGGGTTCAATTCAAAATTGGATTCATCATTGAACGCAATTCTACTCCAGTCAGTGAGATTCCAGGCCGCATATGCCCGACACCACTGCAGACAGGTTTGTTGTTGTACAGAGATCAATGGTGGTCAGCACAAGTGGCACTGAGAGCTCAGACCCCTTTCTGAGAGCCACCTATTAATGGTCCTTGTGGTCACTGAAGCATCAGTTGCTCGTCAGATTAATAGTGATGATGAGTCAGGGACTCTGAGTGCCTCTCTGATGACTGCTGAGTCCTCACATTCTGTTGTCTCTCTAGGTCATCTGTTTCCATCCCAATGCTGTGTTCAGCCACGGTTAACCCATTCCTGCCAACATAGTCAAATATGGGCATCACTCGTATTCATTGTGAGTGATTTGCTGGCTACTCCAACTGTCTTTTTTTAATTCAACTATGCGCTGTCATCTGTGTATATTGTTCACGTGGCACTCTGTAAGGCATAGCTACTGTCAAACTGAGTACACTGAATGGAATGTGCAATGACTGTATGTCTTGGTATCAACATATCCCCAGTTTACTAACCTTGCCAACTGTGTGGTGAAATTTCATTGCAGCGTCATACATCCACCTGTCGACCAACAAAGTTTGCAGTTATGCTTTTTTGTGTAATAAACTTCGCTCAATTGACGAATTTCCCACTACATGGCATTCTTACCTCTGTCTTCCCCAGTAGGAATCTACCATTTTCTGCCATCTTTGTGTGGGCCATACTAAGTTGACACATGGTTTTTTACTACACAATGATCCGCCCCCCCCCCCCCCCCTCCTCATCCCTGTAGTGGGGCTCCCCTCATGGTGATACATATTTTTCTACCCTCATGGTGATACATATTATGCTGGAATGCCCGTGCCTTTTGGTCCTTTGCCCTAAATATGCCACTGCCAGGTGCCAGCAGCCAATCCTTGGATGCTTAAGTCTGTCCTCAGTTTTCTTTGCGAAAGTGCTTTGTCCTCTCAGGTTTAAGTTCTTGAATTTTTGTCTGGAATTGGAGTCCCTTGGTGTTGGCATTGGTTATGGAGGCCATGGCCTTGCCTCCACACCAGCTACATTCTTTCCACCATTTCCGCTACTTTTGTGCAGTTTTTTCCCATTTCCATGTGTCTTCTTCCTCTGGTGTTGTCCCCATAATGTTGTGGTCATGGTAGATAATATGCAGTTCGGGACAGATCGGTAGAGGTGCTGGTGCCCCAATGCGCGTAGCATTTCTGGGGCGCCATACTCTCCCCTGTTTTTTCCTCTCCCTGCTGCCCCAATGTTCCTTCTACCTCTTTGTTAGCCTGTTTTTCCTTCCCCTTGACTGAACTGTGCTGTTTGTGTTGTTTCTACCTTGGTTTTTTTCCTACCACCTTAGATCGTGGGACTGATTATATCGCTGTTGAGTCCCCTCTCCCAGTCAACCAACCAACCATCCGTCGATACCTGCATCAATATCAATTTGTGAACAGTTTACATAACCATTACGTAGTGCATCGTTTTTCTTGCCCTAAAGTGTAGAGGGTGACCCAAAACCCTGATAACATTTGAAAATTCAATATTTTACCAATTAATGCAGGTAGTGAGGTAAAAATTGGCACATGCTTTAAATGACGTGGGGTTTATGAAACCAGAAAAAAGTTCGCGAAAGACCAACAGATGCACTTCATACGATACAAAAACAAAAATTAACATAAAAATTGATTTTTAGCAAGATGATGTTCTTTGTGTAAGAAATGCTCAACATGTCAGATGTCGTTCATCAATAACAACTGCAGTCAAGGGACAATGTTGTGAACAGCGTTGTACAGCATATCAATAGATATGATGAGAAATTGCCATCAGATGTCATGTTTTTTTTTAGATTAGATTAGATTTACTTTCATTCCAATTGATCCGTAGTGAGGAGGTCCTCCAGGATGTGGAACATGTCAGAAAAACAACAATACATGACAAATATTTACAACTAAAACAAATAAGCTAATGTACCACTCCACAGGTCCCAAGTGGAATGATCGTCATTTTTTAATGAACACTAAGTCATTTTACAATTACTAATGCACTGAATTTAACATAAAAAAGTTTTTTATTTATTTATAAGGTAATACAACTACTGTAATACTTATTTACAATGAACACATTACTGCACTGAAATGGTGCAGAAGTTAGATTATACTAACACACACACACACACACACACACACACACACACAAATTTTCAATGAACACATTACTGCACTGAAATTGTGCAGACGTTATGTTGTACTTATATACAAATCAGTTGGTTTTACTAAGAAATTCATCAATGGAGTAGAAGGAGTTGGCCACCAATAAATCCTTTAGGCTTCTCTTAAACTGAATTTCATTGGTTGTTAAGCTTTTTATGGCTGCTGGCAAGTTATTGAAAATGTGTGTTCCTGAATAATGCACACCTTTTTGTACAAGACTAAGTGACTTTAAATCCTTGTGAAGATTATTCTTATTTCTAGTATTGATTCCATGAATTGAGCTGTTGGTTTGAAAAAGTGATATATTTTTAATGACAAATTTCATTAAGGAATAAATGTATTGGGAAGCAGTAGTTAGTATCCCTAGTTCTCTAAACAGGCTTCTGCAGGATGTTCTTGAGTTCACACCACATATAACTCTCACTGCACGTTTTTGTGCCCGGAAAACTTTAGCTTGGCTTGATGAATTACCCCAAAAAATAATCCCATATGACATTATGGAATGAAAGTAAGCATAGTATGCCAGCTTTTTCATTTTTATATCCCCTATGTCTGACAAAATTCGCATTGCAAACAGAGATTTGTTAAGACGCTTCAGAAGTTCTGTGGTGTGCTCCTCCCAGTTGAATTTATTATCAAGCTGTAATCCCAAGAATTTAACACTGTCCACTTCTTCTATCTTCCTGTCATCATATGTTAGACATATACTCTTGGGACACCCCTTACAAGTTCTGAACTGCATGAAGTGTGTTTTTTCAAAGTTTAGTGACAAAGAATTGGCTAGGAACCAGTGATTAATGTCCACAAATATTTTATTGGCTGATCTTTCTAAGACTACACTTGATTTGCTATTTATTGCAATGTTTGTATCATCGGCAAACAAAACAAACTTGGCATCTGGTAATGTTACTGATGAATGGTCATTGATATACACAAGAAAAAGTAAGGGCCCCAAAATGGAACCTTGTGGGACCCCACATGTAATTAGTTCCCAGTTGGATGAGGCCTGATAGCTTGATACATGTCTCTTTCCTAATAACACCCTTTGTTTCCTGCCAGAGATATAAGATTTGAACCATTTTGCAGCATTTCCTGTTATACTATAATATTCTAGTTTACTTAAAAGGATATTGTGATTTACACAGTCAAATGCCTTTGACAGATCACAAAATATACCAGTTGCCTGCAATTTTTTGTCTGATGAATTAAGCACATTTTCACTGTAAGTGTAGATAGCCTTCTCAATATCAGAACCTTTTAGAAATCCAAACTGTGACTTTGACAGTATGTTATTTGAGATAAGATGGTTATAAAGACGACTGTACATTACCTTTTCGAAAATTTTTGAGAATGCTGGCAACAGTGAAATTGGATGGAAATTTGATGCTATTTCTTTATCTCCCTTCTTAAACAGTGGCTTAACTTCAGCATATTTCAGCCATTCAGGAAATATTCCACTAATAAACGACTGGTTACACAGATAGCTTAATATGTTACTTAGCTCAGAATCACATTCTTTAATTAACTTTGTTGATATTTCATCATACCCACTAGATGTTTTTGATTTTAAAGATTTTATGATGGACATTATTTCTGTTGGGGTAGTGAGGGTCAAATTCATATTAAGGAAGTTACTTGAAATGTCTGGTCTAAGGTAATCCATAGCAGCATCTACCAAACCTGACAACCCCATCTTTTCAGTAACAGTTATAAAATGTTTGTTAAAAAGTTCTGCAACACTATACACATCTGTCACCAATGTATCATTTACTCTTAATGCTATTTGTTCCTCTTCATGTCTGGTTCTACCGGTCTCCTCCTTCACTATATCCCATATTGTCTTTATTTTGTTATCTGATATGACTATCTTTTCCTTGTAATATATTTGCTTTGACATCCGTATTACAGTCTTTAATATTTTGCAGTATTTCTTATAATGTGCTATAGCATCAACATTGGAAATGTTTCGGAGTGACAGATACAGTTTTCTTTTTGTTTTACAAGATACCCCTATTCCTCGAGTAATCCATGGCTTCTTTGTAGACTTTGCTCTAACCTTGGTAAGTTTTGGGGGAAAGCAGTGTTCGAATAAGGTAAGCACTTTATTAGCAAAAATGTTATATTTTTCATTCATGCCATGAACGCTGTAAACATCAGTCCAGTGAATGTCTCTGAGGAGTGTCCTAAAATAATCAATTTTTGGCTTACTGATTACCCTTTTGAGCTCAGATTTAACAGATTTTATATCCTGTTCAGTATTAACATTTAACAGAAGGAACTGCATGTCATGGTCTGAGAGGCCATTGACTATTGGTTTTGTAATATAATTTTGTTCATTGGACTTTTCTATAAAGATATTATCAATGGCTGTTTGTGAGCAAGTGGCTATCCTAGTGGGGAACTTTATTGTGGGAATTAAGTTGAATGATAGTGTTTCTAACTCAAACAAGTTCTTATTGGGGGAGTCTTTAAGGAAATCTACATAGAAATCACCAGCAACCACTATTTCTTTGTTTTTGGTTGTTAAATGGGCCAGTACAGCTTCAAGGTGGTTGACAAACAGATTAAAGTTACCTGCAGGTGCTCGATATACACTTAATATTATGAAGGATTTTTTGTGAAATTCTAATTCTGTTGCACATGCTTCCATATGCTGTTCTAGGCAAAATTTATGAATGTCTATGTTCTTAAATTTATGACAGTTCCTGATGAATGTGGCAACTCCTCCTTTCTCCATTTCTGATCTACAAAAGTGAGATGCTAACCTAAACCCTGTAACACTTAAAAGTTCTATACCAGTGGTCACATGATGTTTTAGCATCCATAATGTCAGATGATCACTGTAGACTTCTGACTTCAGGTAAACCTACAACCAATAATCACATGGATTGAGGCCAAACATGATGGAAGTATCAACTCAGCACACAATCCTCACCTAACGATGTTCGTAAGAGATCTTTTACACATGTAGCAATGTGGGCTGCAGCGCCATCCTGCATAAAAGTCATACCTTCCAGCAGGTGTTTATCAGCCAGGCTAAGGACGGTGCGATCCTGTAACATATCGACATACTTCACACCCGCCATGCTGAAATTTGAAAAGCAGTTCTATGCATTTCCTCAAAGAAAAAAGGCCCAATCATGAGTGATGTGGTAAATCCACACCACATTGTGACTTCCTCATCATGCCATTGAGATTCCAGTGTCATTGACTTGTTGGATGGTTTTGGCACTCATTATTGACTTCAATTAAACTCCATGTCATTTCAGACGTGTATCAAGTTTTACCTTCTTTATTCTGTGTATTAGTGCATTTTCAAATGTTAACGGACTTTTGTGTCACCCTGTATTTTACTCTTAAATTTACTTTGGTCTTGTTCTTTTGGTAGATATAATGTAATGTGAGTGCAGACTTCTGTTTATTTCTTTTTTTATGTTCATTAGGTCTATGGGAAGCACGTACATTGATCACACAACAGCTTCAGTAAAATCAAGACTTAAAAGTGATACTGTCACACTTGTTGATGGCAATACCTGAAAGCTCATAGGACAGTTTCATGATGTACATAATTGTAAGGATGTCTACAGTTTTGTATCTCAGTTTTAAGGTGTTATGTAAGAGCTAGTCTAATGAAATTGAGATAGATGGCCAGAGCAAATTGACGGCAAAAAATGTCTTTCTTCAGGGCTTCAAAAATATGGAAATCATGATGGTAAGACTGCGATTCTATGAAGGATGTGCAAAGGCTTCCCAGCAAAATTACTGTAGAAACAGCCTTGCAACGTATTGCCCCCTCCACATACCTCCAAGGTTGTTGTTGAGTATGCTGCAGAAATTTTGCTGGGTAGCTCTTGCACATCCGCCATTCACTCCTTATCTCTCCCCATGTGATTTCCATATTTTTGGAGCCTAAAAGAAAGACATCCATGGCATTTGTTTTGCTTCAGACAAAGAGATTCACACCTGGGTAGTGGTGGTGGTGGTGGTGGTGGTGGTAGTGGTGGTAGTAGTAGTAGTAGTAGTAGTAGAAGCTTTATTCATCTGTAGATCTCTTTTTCAAGTATATAGGACATGTCAAAGTATTAACAAGTTTAGACCAATTTAAAACAATCAAATTCATATACATGTATATTTACAGACTTCTAGTTAGACATAATCATTAGATTTACTCCTGGTATACAATACCTTTTTTACAAATAACGTATTAAATAATGTAATACCACACTGTTCACTCATATTTCACTATCACTCACTGCACACAGTATACACACATTGTTTCATAACACTTCCCTCACCACACACACACACACACACACACACACACACACACACACACACACACTGGTGATCTCTGGGCCATTTTCTGTACCACAACTTTCCATTTGCTATCCTGAGAAACTGAGTCAGCACCCCTCCATAATGAGTGAGATGTTTAGCTCAGAAAGAGGAAGAGGTGTTAGTATTGTGCTATGCATAGCTTTGGGGTAAGTATTTATAGAAAGGAAAAAGAAGGAAAAAAAAACGTAAAGTGAAGGTGTTATGTGGAATTTTGGATGTTTTTTAATCATTATTATTATTATTTATTCCTACAACTTTTTTTTATGAAACCCCTACTCTGTTTTATCTAAGTAATCCTTCAATGTATAAAATGTATTAGCTGCCTTTTTAAATAAATGTATTTCTGCAATTTCTTTAATCTATTTTGGTGATTTATTGTACAGTTTTATTCCTTGGTAGAAAATCCTGTTATGAGTTTTATGTTTATTTTTCCTTGGTAAATGTAAGTTGAGTCTATCTCTTGTTGCATGGTCATGGACAGAGCTGTTTTTGCAGTAATTACCAATGTTATTTTTGATATGTATAACTGACTGGTAAATGTGTTCACATGGAGCAGTTAAAATCCCCAGTGTTTTGAACAGATCTTTACAATGACCTCAACTAGTATTTTTGGTTATTATTTTTATGGCTCTTTTCTGGTGTTTGAAAATTGTGTTCCTATTTTGTGCACTTGTTCCCCAAAAAAGAATGCCAAAACTAACAATTGAGTGTACATATAAGTAATATGTAACTAAAAGAACTGCATGTTACACACTGATGATAGAATTCTAAGGGCATTCGCTCTGGTTGTAGGATTGGGAAAAGAGTGGACAGGCCTGGGACCCACATGGTGTGGCTCTCCAATCCACTGGCTAGTGTCGGGACACTGATTTGTGGATCTCTGGTGAGAGGGTTTCCTAAAGGGAGTATTTTCACTGGTGAATGAAAGAGGAGAAAGTTACTTCTTTTGCTGGATGGGAGGAGTGTTTCTCAAAATTAATGGTGCTGCAAGAACCATGAGAAGGAAGGACCTATCTCCCCTATGGTCACGTTTATCTGTGTGCTACTGGATGTCTTGATGTCTATGAAATAAATACTCCTGTAACTACCGACAACTTGCTCACAGTAGTGACAAGGGTCAATATCATCACTGAGATTGAACTGAGGCCATCATACTTTTCCAGGGCTTCTAAATATGAGAGCATCTGTGAGCTTTAGTTCTTCACTTTTGTGTTTGTTGACTAAGTTACCACACTTCTGCAACTGAGGTGGGTAGTCATCCCCAAAACTGACACAGATGGGATAGTGATCTCGCAATAACTTTTCATAATGTGGATGACCACAATCTGCCCAAATATGATCGCATGTACACTGGGAAGACATCGGCCCCAAGTGCCACCCTTTAAAGATGTTGAATGTGGGATGGGAATCCAGCTTCACTTTGCATCAGTAACACCAATTTTTTTTTTTTTACCTTTCCTGAAGGTGAATCCCTCACAAAATTCAGGAAAATGTGCTGGTGTTTGCTTTGTTTTGGTGGGCCTCAATGTGCACGATAAACAAAGTGAATCCCTCATCTCTCCAATTGTTCATGCAGTCCTTCATCTGTATGAAGGATGAAAAATTAATTATTGTAGCATTTTGATGTTCTTATATAGTGTGTTGGTAACATGTACATAACCAACTTGTTTACAAGAAAAGAATGCCCAGGAATGGGTAGCATTTACCATCTTAATTAAGATTTAATCACACAGCAGTTTGCAAAGGGAAGAGAGTTTGGCAGTAACTTTTTCAATCATCTCCACGAAAGACACTGATTTAATAGAGAGAAAGTATAATCCATCTGTTCAGATGCAAACCAGAAACATAGGGGAATAACTGTTGACATGTCGCTAGGTTATGTTTTCCTCCCATGGTGTAGCCCAGGAGGAAAAGTTTCTAGGGTCACGATAATAAGCACTAAATTGCAATCTGTCCAAAAAGTCTGCAGAGGATTCATGACCACCAGCTGACAACTTTGGTCATTACATGACTCCAGACGTTCACCACAATTCCACCTACTCTGAACGAAGGCTCTCACAATGCATGCCACCATGTCAGAGCAAAGGCCACCTGGCACAATGGTCAGTGGCCAAAGTCTCAATACCCCAAAATGGCAGGCATCTACTACTTTGTGTAAGTGGGAGGTGAAGGCTTGGGTATCAGTAGTGTGATCCATGTGTGGTTAGGAGGGCTACCACCATATGGATACTTGATGAGACTCCACCCCCCCCCCACCCCCCCCCCAACCCCCTCCCATCCGGACTAGCTATGTTGCTGGATGGTGGGTGACCTATCCCGCGTGACACCATGGCTAGGTTAGCAGAAGAGTTTCTGTGTTAGAGTATAAGTCAGAGAAATTATATAGTCAGAGTAAAACTTCACCACAGGTAATGGAAAGGTCCTGCAATGGTTTGTGGGTCCATGCTCATCACACATATACACATAAAAGAAATGTGAGATACCTGGGTGCAAGTCTCTTCTGTGTGGTATGGTTCATTTATAAAGAATTCTTTTAAAGCAGTCTGTCTGAATGAGGTATTTAGCCTCTCACACCTGTAATCAAAGGAATTATACCATTTTTGACCATGCTCTCCCTTACATTTTCAGTTGTCAGTTCAGCTGATGTATCTTTTCCCCTCCTGTTACAGTTTTGTCTTGTTTATTTGTG
Source organism: Schistocerca nitens (assembly GCF_023898315.1). Classification (NCBI taxonomy): domain Eukaryota; kingdom Metazoa; phylum Arthropoda; class Insecta; order Orthoptera; family Acrididae; genus Schistocerca; species Schistocerca nitens. The sequence continues at coordinate 36,877,557 of NC_064624.1, read as the reverse complement.
TCTCCCAATAGCAGCAATGTGCAAAGCTTCAATGTGAACAACAACCAATGTCAGTGGAAATTCAGTTCTCCCCTGACTGCTCTGTTCATCCAAGATTGGCCCACATTTGTGTTAGAGTTGTGACACCTAGCTTATCCCAGTCACTTCTGATACTATCTCAGCTTGAAGGCCACAAGTCGTTGCCTATTGTTCTTGAACCTCGTGTCTTTTACAAAAAAAAAACCTACATATCCGTGTGAAGAGTATCACTAGAAATCCCTTCTCCTACCCCACTGCAGTTGTGTCAGTACAAGGCAATTCACAGTCACCACCCACTCACCAATACCACACCATTAACTAAATGAAATTACACAGATATGTGTCTACATAATGGGTCTGGTACAGCTGCATTGACAACTGCTGACACATAAAGAGAAGTGTGGCATACTTGTCACAATGTAATCAAACCTGCTTTAATTTCTGTAGATAAATAGGAAGCACTACAACACTTAGTCCTTTAAATGAAATGGGAGTGCCAAAGATATACCCAGACAAACTTCATCCCACATTTATTGTAAATTAATTTATATCAGAATCTGTGTTTTCCCACCTTATGAACTTTTCAGTTTTAATGAATAATACTATATGAAAAGTGATACTTTTATAGTATGAACATGAAGTGGCATTCATACATTTGTTCACGTCATAATGTGGATGAAATTAATGATTAAACTCCAATTAATACCTTAACTACAGAGCAGCACAAAATGACAGTGTCTCATCTGCAACCAAAACTACTTGTTCCATTCTATTAATTAGTATACTTAATGTCAGAAGTGCTTTACTTTATATATATATATATATATATATATATATATATATATATATATATATATATATATATAATAGAGGGAAACATTCCACGTGGGAAAAATTATATATGAAAACAAGGATGAGGTGACTTACCGAATGAAAGCGCTGGCAGGTCGATAGACACACAAACAAACACAAACATACACACAAAATTCTAGCTTTCGCAACCAACGGTTGCCTCGGCAGGAAAGAGGGAAGGAGAGGGAAAGATGAAAGGATGTGGGTTTTAAGGGAGAGGGTAAGGAGTCATTCCAATCCCGGGAGCGGAAAGACTTACCTTAGGCGGAAAAAAGGACAGGTATACATTCGCACACACACACACATATCCATCCACACATACAGACATCTGCTTGTGTCTGTATGTGTGGATGGATATGTGTGTGTGTGCGAATGTATACCTGTCCTTTTTTCCCCCTAAGGTAAGTCTTTCTGCTCCCGGGATTGGAATGACTCCTTACCCTCTCCCTTAAAACCCACATCCTTTCATCTTTCCCTCTCCTTCCCTCTTTCCTGACGAGGCAACCATTGGTTGCGAAAGCTAGAATTTTGTGTGTATGTTTGTGTTTTCCTTGAAGAATATGTTTTCAATAAATAATAAAGTAACTAACTCGTTGTAAGAGATAAGAAGGAAAATTCTTACTCTCAAGTTGTTCAAGTGATCAGACTCTGGAGAAAACAATTTATGATGAAGAGAAAGATACAGAAAGGTAATGTTACAAATGAAGTTTTGGATTATCAACTATGCAAAAATAAAAGTAAGAGGACATACTGGATCACTAAAACTAAATACTAGTGCAAAGGTCATAAACAAGAATAATTATATAGTACATTTTTCTGAATTTATCACAAAAAGTAATAAGGTAAAACCACTCAGATACCATGAGATGGATCATAACAATGGTTCACAATAATATCTGATGAATTAATCAGTAAATGAAATGACTAGCAATCTATGATGATATACAGTAAGGAAATAATAATCTGCGAGACAATGCTAATTATTTACGGTACTGTAAAGTTGTTGCAAATGAGTTGCATTAGCCACTGCAAGTAGTTTTATAGAGCTATACCCAGCAAAAGAAGTAACTTTCTCCTCTGCCATCACGAGTGAAAATACTCCGTTTAGGAAACCATCTCACCAGAAATCCACAAATCAGTGTCCCAACACCAGCCAGTGGATTTGAGGGCCACACCATTTGGATCCCAGGGCTGTCCACTCTTTTCCAATCCTACAGCCAGAGTAAATAAACCCTCATAAGGATCTCAATGGCCAAAAGTTGTGTAAGAGAGAAAAAAGAAATATCAGGAGAAACATACTTCGGTGATCTCAGAGGCATTGGATACCCCCTTGCTATTGGATACAGAATCAATGCCCAGTGATGTTCAACCCCCGCTGGTGACAGACAGTGATCCTGGGTGATGTCCTCATCTCCTGGCCAATTCACGCATAACCAGGACACTGTCCTCATGATGATCTAATTGAACTGGAAAGGATATTACAGTCACTTGCCAGAATGGCAACACGTAATCTCCTCTTGTTCTGCAATCTGTATTACTCTGCTAGAACAAAGAGTCACATATTACCTGACCAAACTCTTTGAGGTTACCATGCATTCTGTCAGAACCATACTGATGCCAGGAGATCTGGAGGTGTTGCACATTGGTTCACACAGTTGTCATCGGTGAGTGGATACCCCTCTTCACATTGTTGGAAGCTATTCAAATGACACCAGCATTAAACATTTGTAATGTATATTAGCCTCTAGGCAAGTGACTTACCTTGAAATGGCCAAATTCATCCTACATTCCTCCCCCCCCCCCCCCTACACCCTTGCCCCCTACTTTCTTTTGGGGATTTCAGTATGCACCACCCCTGTATGGAGAAGTACTGCTTAATCTGGTAAGGACTTTCTGGCTTATTTCTTATCTTGGTCTATGTCTCATCAGTGATGGTACTGCTACTTATTTCAGAACTACCTGTGGCTTCTTTCAGCTGTCAATCTTAGGATCTCTTCTCTGTCTTGTGGCATCACTGCAATGGTTGATATGTGACAATATTTGTGACAGTAAGCACTTTACGAAGGTCCTCTCACTCCCTTGTCACCACTTGATGGACTGATTAACCTGTTGAGCTCTTCAGAGTGTCAAATGGTATTTGTGTACCTCTTCTGTTACGTTCACCTTCTCTCTGTCAGTTTGCATTGATGATGTGGTGTCGAACGTCCCTGGTGTGGGTGTGATCACCTACACCACAGGAACTGCTGTTCCACATTATACAGCCCCCCCCCCTCCCCCTCCTGCCACTGAATGGTGTCATTGTAGACAAAAGATGTTGCAACAGCTTTTCAGGATCATTGCAGGGCCTTTAAATGTCTCAAGCGATATTCTTCACTGACCACCTTCTTTACTTGCAAACGGCTCTTCATCTGTGGCTCACTATGCAAGTAAACAAAGTGAGGAAGAATGCTGGAGCCCTACGTTTTCTCATTGGGAACATATGCCTCTTAATCCTAGGTGTGAGTCAAGCTTCATAGTCTCCAGGGCTGTCAAATATCAACACGTGTTCCCAGTCTCTTTCTTTATGGTGTTACTTGTTCCAATGCTTTGGTCCTTGTTGAAAACCTTGTGACTTACTTTCCAACAGCATCTGTGACCTCTTCTTATGTGGCTACCTTGTGAATGCTTACATTGGATATCTTTCTGTCTTACACTATCTGTCATGCTGGTTATCTAATGAATCTTATACTGTCTGGGAAGTGCTTCAGGCTCTTGACTCATCATACAGCCCCAGGCACTGATCTGATTCATAATCAGACAATTTTTTTTATTTAATCATTCAGAAACTCACTCTATGGCTTACAAGTTATATAAAATGTTCCAAACCATGGTACTATAACAGGGTGTCTACGACCCGGGACAACCGGGAGATCTGGGAAAAACCCGGGAATTTTTTCATCCAGGAGAAAACTGGGAAAAACCTGGGAATCTTTTTGAATTCCGGGAATGTTTCATTGTTTTAGTTTTCAGTTTACTTTTTGTGATTTTGACTGGTAAGAACCAATACTCTGTCAAAAAAAAAATTACTGTATCCCGCTTCTGCAGAACAATACTGCAGCAACAAAACATGAACGAGAGAAGAGAACGAAAATGAAACTTAAGTCGCGAAGAAAATACACCATATACAACAACAAAACACAGTGCTCATACAAGCGTCTGCCAACAGCAAAGTGTGTCAAAGGCTTTAGGAAGACTGTGCAGTGCTTCTTAACAACAAATTGCCTCCAATGAGCATGACATGACAGTTTTTTACATCAGAATCGTTTTAATGCAAGATCTTTTAATGTTTCACACACACGAACATGCAGGCTTCCTGCGTCATCGTAGCTGCGCAGGTGCAGTGATGCCTGTTATCTGGTGCTCTCTGGCAACTGCTGAAATGTACCTTTCTAATAGGTCACGGAAAAATATTGCGCATATTGCTTTGAAAAGCATTACTTTCAAAGTAAATTTCCTTTTATGTAAGATAAACTATGTGAGAGAGAGTACGACAAATTTCTTAAATCACAGAGCGTTTGACTCTCACTTAAAAATCAACTCTTTGGGGATGGCCATATGAAGAGTTTCAAGCCCAGAAGATCAGACATTTACGTCATTATTAAAAAATTTTACTGGCACATTTATGTGATGTATGACGCGCAAAAAAGACCAACAATATATGTGGAAGCTTAGCTTCTCTTGCAGCTTATTAATCTTAGAGACCAATATTATATGTGTTAGCTTTTCTTTTCTTGTAGCAACAATTGTACATTAATTTAAGCCATTAATTTTTCTTATTAGTGTGTTCGCGCTACTTAAGAGCGATCTTGCTATTGGCTGACTACATCACGTCTCAAATGCTGTCATCAGCTGGCGAGATCATGTGTCATGAGCTGTGACTGGCTTACAAAAGCGCGTCGCAATCTCGATTTTAATACTTCGGAACGTAACATGTGGTGTTTGGTGGAATTAAAATTTATACCTTCGTAACACAAAAATATGCAGTCTATATGCTGCTGCACATCAAGGATATTTCCAAAACGTGTTTTTGCCCAGAGTTTCATTTTCTAAAGTGCCAGGAAATTCTACGCCGGTGTATAAAATCATAAACTATAAAAGGATTGATAAGTGCCGAGAAAAAGTATACTGTCACTTAACACGGAAAAACTATATTTTCACCCAGGAGAAAGTGTATTTTCAACTGGGAAATCCGGGAAAAATCTGGGAATTATTTTTCCTTGTCCATGTAGACACCCTGTATAAGCATTACATGTTGTTGTTGTTGTCTTCAGTCCTGAGACTGGTTTGATGCAGCTCTCCATGCTACTCTATCCTGTGCAAGCTTCTTCAACTCCCAGTACCTACTGCAACCTACATCCCTCTGAATCTGCTTAGTGTATTCATCTCTAGGTCTCCCTCTTCGATTCTCACCCTCCACGCTGTCCTCCAATACTAAATTGCTGATCCCTCGATGTCTCAGAACATGTCCTACCAACCGATCCCTTCTTCTAGTCAAGTTGTGCCACAAGCTCATCTTCTCCCCAATTCTATTCAATACCTCCTCATTAGTTATGTGATCTACCCATCTAATCTTCAACATTCTTCTGTAGCACCACATTTCAAAAGCTTCTATTCTCTTCTTGTCTAAGATATTTATCGTCCACGTTTCACTTCCATACATGACTACACTCCATACAAATACTTTCAGAAACGACTTCCTCACACTTAACTCAATACTCGATGTTAACAAATTTCTCTTCTTAAGAAACGCTTTCCTTGCCATTGCCAGTCTACATTTTATATCCTCTCTACTTCGACCATCATCAGTTATTTTGTTCCCCAAATAGCAAAACTCCTTTACTACTTTAAGTGTCTCATTTCCTAATCTAATTCCCTCAGCATCACCCGATTTAATTCGACTACATTCCATTATCCTCGTTTTGATTTTGTTGATGTTCATCTCATAACCTCCTTTCAAGACACTGTCCACTCCATTCAACTGCTCTTCCAAGCCCTTTGCTGTCTCTGACAGAATTAAAATGTCATCGGCGAACCTCAAAGTTTTTATTTCTTCTCCATGGATTTTAATACCTACTCAAAATTTTTCATTTGTTTCCTTTATTGCTTGCTCAATATACAGATTGAATAACATCGGGGATAGGCTACAACCCTGTCTCACTCCCTTCCCAACCACTGCTTCCCTTTCATACCCCTCGACTCTTATAACTGCCATCTGCTTCCTGTACAAATTGTAAATAGCCTTTCGATCTCTGTATTTTACCCCTGCCACCTTCAGAATTTGAAAGAGAGTATCCCAATCAACATTGTCGAAAGCTTTCTGTAAGTCTACAAATGTTAGAAATGTAGGTTTGCCTTTCCTTAATCTTTCTTCTAAGATACGTCGTAGGGTCAGTATTGCCTCGCGTGTTCCAACATTTCTACGGAATCCAAACTTATCTTCCCCGAGGTCCGCTTCTACCAGTTTTTCCATTCGTCTGTAAAGAATTCGCGTTAGTATTTTGCAGCTGTGACTTATTAAACTGATAGTTCGGTAATTTTCACATCTGTCAACACCTGCTTTCTTTGGGATTGGAATTATTATATTCTTCTTGAAGTCTGAGGGTATTTCGCCTGTCTCATACATCGTGCTCACCAGATGGTAGAGTTTTGTCATGACTGGCTCTCCCGAGGCCATCAGTAGTTCTAGTGGAATGTTGTCTACTCCCGGGGCCTTGTTTCGACTCAGGTCTTTCAGTGCTCTGTCAAACTCTTCACGCAGTATCTTATCTCCCATTTCGTCTTCATCTACATCCTCTTCCATTTCCATAATATTGTCCTCAAGTACATCGCCCTTGTATAGACCCTCTATATACTCCTTCCACCTTTCTGCTTTCCCTTCTTTGCTTTGAACTGGGTTTCTATCTGAGCTCTTGATATTCATGCAAGTGGTTCTCCTTTCTCCAAAGGTCTCTTTAATTTTCCTGTAGGCAGTATCTATCTTACCCCTAGTGAGATAAGACTCTACATCCTTACATTTGTCCTCTATCGATTCCTGCTTAACCATTTTGCACTTCCTGTCGATCTCATTTTTGAGACGTTTGTATTACTTTTTGCCTGCTTCACTTACTGCATTTTTATATTTTCTCCTTTCATCAATTAAATTCAACATTTCTTCTGTTACCCAAGGGTTTCTACTAGCCCTCGTCTTTTTACCTATTTGATCCTCTGCTGCCTTCACTATTTCATCCCTCAAAGCTACCCATTCTTCTCCTACTGTATTTCTTTCCCCCATTCCTGTCAATTGTTTCCTTATGCTCTCTCTGAAACTCTGTACAATCTCTGGTTCTTTCAGTTTATCCAGGTCCCATCTCCTTAAATTCCCACCTTTTTGCAGTTTCTTCAGTTTTAATCTACAGTTCATAACTAATAGATTGCGGTCAGAGTCCACATCTGCCCCTGGAAATGTCTTACAATTTAAAACCTGGTTCCTAAATCTCTGTCTTACCATTATATAATCTATCTGATACCTATTAGTATCTCCAGGGTTCTTCCATGTATATAACCTTCTTTCATGATTCTTAAACCAAGTATTAGCTATGATTAAGTTATGCTCTGCGCAAAATTCTACCAGGCAGCTTCCTCTTTCATTTCTTATCCCCAATCCATCTTCACCTACTATGTTTCCTTCTCTTACTTTTCCTACTATCGAATTCCAGTCACCCATGACTATTAAATTTTCGTCTCCCTTCACTACCTGAATAATTTCTTTTATCTCATCATACATTTCATCAAATTCTTCGTCATCTGCAGAGCTAGTTTGCATATAAACTTGTACAACTGTAGTAGGCGTGGGCTTCGTGTCTGTCATTACAATTACAATTTAATGTTTTGTGACCAGTATGTAGCAACCTCCCATGCATCCTTGGTGACATCGATGGAATTCTGTGGCATGCATGACGTTTGGAATAGGCTGCAGACAATATTATGACTCATTGTCTGTTCTTCACCACATTCACATGCTGTGGAGTTGCATGCAAATCCTCACTTTTTCAAGTTGGTCTTCATTCTTCCAACTCCAGAATGCAGCCTGTTTAAGGTCTTCCATATTGACCAGCTTTTTTTGTGACCTGATGGGAGGCTTTTGGTTGGGATCATCCACCCTGCAAGGTGGCTGCTTCTGGAATGCCGTGAGTTGATTCTGAAGTTCGAAGGTAGTTCAGAGAGGCTTTCAGTTGAATGGAGAAAGCTTTTCCTTGACTTGAGCCTTGGTACTGCTAGCTGATACCCGTGTAGTGTGTGGGTCTTCACATTCAGTGCCTTAGACGTTTCTAGTCTGTATGCACATTCACGATAGATACCTGGAGGTGGGGTGCCTGCTAGACCATAAACTTTATCAAGTGGTGTAGATCTCAATCATCCCGTATTGAGTCTGCAGGTTTCATTCAAGGTGATATATACTTGTTTAGCATGACTAGATCTGCACCAGACAGGGCAAGCATATTCTGCAGCTGAATAACAAAGAGCTACAGCAGAAGTTCTTAAGATGCAAAGATGTATCCCCCAGGTTGTACCCAATAATTTCCAGAGAATGTTGTTCCTTGCAGATACAAATGTTCAAATGCATGTGAACTCCTAAGGGACCAAACTGCTGAGGTCATCAGTCCCTATATTTGCACACTACTTACACTAAATTAACGCTAAGGACACACTCACACCCATACCCGAGGGAGGACTCAAACCTCGGGCGGGAGGTACCGCACTATTAGTGACATGGTGCCTCTAACCGCGTGGCCACTCCATGTGGCCTTTGCAGATACCTTCCGTTTGGTGTTCAGGCAATGTATTCTGTAGGTAAGTGCTCGATTAAGTTACTCCAAGATATTTGGGGGTGAAGCAGTGTTCTAATTACTTACCTTCCCAGAACACCTGCAATTTCCTTGCTGCATGTCTATTTCTAAGATGGAATGCACAAATCTGTGTTTTTGCTGGATTTGGCTTCAGCTGGTTGTCTTGGTAATAGCCACTTAGAATTTCTAGAACATGGGAGAGCTTCTCTTCAATATGTTCAAAAGATGCCCCTTGGACTACTAAAGCAACATCATGAGACAATTCACCATGTGGATGACACTCAAAAATGCTGTCTACTTATGGCCTTCAACTGTATTTGGCTAGAAGGTGTTCTCCCTTCACAGTGCAAGTCCCTTCACAGTGGGAAGACACTATCATCATCCCAATCCTTAAACCAGATGAAACCCCAAGTCTATTGAATGCTAGTGTCTGATTAATCTCACTAGCATGCTCAGGAACTGTTTGAGAGGATGGTAACCTGGCAAATACGATGGGATCTCAAATCACAGAGCCTTTTGTTGCCTGTCAGTGTGGTTTTCTGGACAGGATACACAACTGACCATCTGGTTGGTTTCAAAACAGCCACCTGTCAGGCATTTTTTTAAAATCCAACCACTTATTGCATGAGGCATATGACACTGCTTGGCACCATCACGTTTTACTTACCTTCCATGAGATGAACTTTTGTGGGCCCTTACTCATCTTATCCCATAATCTGAAACTGCCCAAATTCTTCTTGTTTCCTCAAGAGGATTTCATACAGAGCAGGTAACTATTTTTTATGTCACTAATTCCTAGACACTGCCAGACCTATTTATTTGGCTGACTGCCATCAGACGTGAATGCAGTAATTCTTGTTCTGTCTTGCTCTTGAATCACTTTCTGTGAGATGAAGTCATCAGTAGTTGCATTGCAAGTAGCATACACAGCAACAGGTTGGATCCAGTTATGCAGTAGAGCTACAAACATAAACAGCAGAACATGATTTACAAGTTTATTCATAGGAGTCTTCTGGAGTATATTCCCCTATATTGATGAACCCATCAACACTGGACAAAGTGCTATTAAAATGAGCTTCTTCTTGGAGCTTAACTTCATCAAAAATCAGCGCACCTATGTGTTTGTTTTCATCTCATCCTTCTTGAGAATAATTCTTAATTGTTTCGGTAGCAGACATATTGATTCCGTATGAGCATCTGAGACTACTAAATTTCGCAGATGGTGTTTTGGAAGGAAGTGGCAACAATCCTTGCTTCAACAATGTCTATATCCTTTGGGTGACTTAATTTTTAAGAGCACGCTGTCCAGAAGAAACTCTGTTGTCATCCACATTCCCTTATTGTTTTCCAACAGACTCTTCTTTATTTTGTGTCTACTATGATTTTCTGTTTCTTGCTTAGTTTAGAATGATATAAGAGATGTGACTGAATTGTCATATGCTTTTTGTCTGAGGGGTGCTTCAGCAGAAGATTTATTTCAGCATTCGCTATTCATAATTTAATATATAATCACACAACTTCCAGTTTCTTATACTTTAATGTTCTTTTTAATGAAATTACTGCTGTATCATACTGTTTGGTTCTGCAAACTTCCCTTGACAGAAGAAACACTGAGATCATAATTTCTTATTCAACATCTTTCCTTTGCCACAGCTTCTTTCTTGCAAGTGTTTCACTGGTGATTTTCTGTTGTGCAATACTTCCGATAGATATTTTGGTAAATTGGGAAATAAATGAGGAATGGTTTCTCATTTTAGAGACCACTTTTGTCCTGGAATTTTAACTTGTTTACCATTGATGACAAACAAGTCTGCTTTTGTGAGAAGTTCCTCACTGAAATGTGAATCACACACAAAACAACTGTGAGTCAGATCTCTATCTTTCCGAATTATTGCTGTCGCTCATTTGGAAAACTCTGCTACATTTTTTGGAGGTCTAGAAAAATGCTTACCCTTACTTTCTCTGTTGCCTGATGTGCGCACTGGAACAATGCACACAGGCATTTTTCATTCTTCTTCTTCAAAAATGAATAACGAAGACTCTTAACACCACTTTACCACTGTAGCCTTCAACTCTGTGATGTGCACTCAAAACATTTCAAACAAACACAAAATAAGCATAGACACTACCGACACACACCTTCCAATATGGCAGAATCATGCCAACTGAAGTGACAGTTCTGCTCGTAGTTTACGGGCTTGCCATCTGCCCTACACTACATGTGTTAACACACTGGGTGTCAGCACACTTTCTCTTCTGCTTGCTATGATCTAATGTTTTTATGGCAGTTGTGACAGCCATTAATAGAGCCCTACATTGTGTCAAACAGACCACCCTCAACTGCAGTTTAATTTGTAGTAACTCAGTGAGCAGTCTCCAGGCTGTTGATTGATGATACTTTTGTCACCCTATGATGTGTGCTATGCACAACATTCTCTATTAGACCTTAATCCATCATCCAATGGGACAAGGCAGCTAACATTGACGTGGATGTGGACAGGACATGTGACCTCAGCACACTGGATGAGCTGGTTAACATGATTTGTGTTCTCAGCACTCTCGTGCACCCATTATTACCTTCATTTGATTTGCAATGCACATCGTTACCTTAAAAGAATAGAGGCACATAAAATAGCTGTGTCAACTGTGTTAGTGATTGTCAAAGAAGAGTAGAGAAAATCATAATGAAGGTTCTGGACTCATCAGTGGCTTGAACATTGAATTGCTGGCATTGGAACAATATGTAATGCTGTCCAACAATCTGAGATATTGTTATTTGTTAACTTAATTGGATTTCCATCCCATTTTCAGTTTTAAATTTAATACACTAATGGTATAGTGTCTAATGTCAGTATTCTCAATGTCCCATTGACTACCAGCACTCTGAAATAACATATATTATTGCACAGTTTTCAAGTTCAAGACTTGTTTTGTAATTTCATGTGAATGGAAGACGAGATTTCACCAAAGTTGCACACCATCATTGAAAAAGATATTTACCAACAAGATAGAAACATAAGCCAGTCCATAAACCCATATTTTACCAGATGTTTCATAACAGTAAAAACTTCTAGTATGTAACTTGTTTTTACTTTCTGGCATACTCTGGCTGGCTGGTCAAGGTTTCTGGCCACTGGGGAAACAGTCTAGTTGTTGGCCTTTGCAACAAGAATTGCCTCAGATGTTGTTGTTGTTGTTGTGGTCTTCAGTCCTGGGACTGGTTTGATGCAGCTCTCCATGCTACTCTATCCTGTGCAAGCTTCTTCATCTCCCAGTACCTACTGCAACCTACATCCTTCTGAATCTGCTTAGTGTATTGATCTCTTGGTCTCCCTCTACGATTTTTACCCTCCACGCTGCCCTCCAATGCTAATTTTGTGATCCCTTGATGCCTCAAAACATGTCCTACCAACCGATCCCTTCTTCTAGTCAAGTTGTGCCGCAAACTTCTCTTTTCCCCAATCCTATTCAATACCTCCTCATTAGTTACGTGATCTACCCACCTTATCTTCAGCATTCTTCTGTAGCACCACATTTCGAAAGCTTCTATTCTCTTCTTGTCCAAACTAGTTATCGTCCATGTCTCACTTCCATACATGGCTACACTCCATACAAATACTTTCAGAAACGACTTCCTGACACCTAAATCTATACTCGATGTTAACAAATTTCTCTTCTTGAGAAACGCTTTCCTTGCCATTGCCAGTCTACATTTTATATCCTCTCTACTTCGACCATCATCGGTTATTTTACTCCCTAAATAGCAAAACTCCTTTACTACTTTAAGTGTCTCATTTCCTAATCTAATTCCCTCAGCATCACCCGACTTAATTTGACTACATTCCATTATCCTCGTTTTGCTTTTGTTGATGTTCATCTTATATCCTCCTTTCAAGACACTATCCATTCCGTTCAACTGCTCTTCCAAGTCCTTTGCTGTCTCTGACAGAATTACAATGTCATCGGCGAACCTCAAAGTTTTTACTTCTTCACCATGAATTTTAATACCTACTCCGAATTTTTCTTTTGTTTCCTTTACTGCTTGCTCAATATACAGATTGAATAACATTGGGGATAGGCTACAACCCTGTCTCACTCCTTTCCCAACCACTGCTTCCCTTTCATGCCCCTCGACTCTTATAACTGCCATCTGGTTTCTGTACAAATTGTAAATAGCCTTTCGCTCCCTGTATTTTACCCCTGCCACCTTCAGAATTTGAAAGAGAGTATTCCAGTCAACATTGTCAAAAGCTTTCTCTAAGTCTACAAATGCTAGAAACGTAGGTTTGCCTTTCCTTAATCTTTCTTCCAAGATAAGTCGTAAGGTCAGTATTGCCTCACGTGTTCCAACATTTCTACGGAATCCAAACTGATCTTCCCCGAGGTCCGCTTCTACCAGTTTTTCCATTCGTCTGTAAAGAATTCGCGTTAGTATTTTGCAGCTGTGACTTATTAAACTGATAGTTCGGTAATTTTCACATCTGTCAACACCTGCTTTCTTTGGGATTGGAATTATTATATTCTTCTTGAAGTCTGTGGGTATTTCGCCTGTCTCATACATCGTGCTCACCAGATGGTAGAGTTTTGTCATGACTGGCTCTCCCGAGGCCATCAGTAGTTCTAGTGGAATGTTGTCTACTCCCGGGGCCTTGTTTCGACTCAGGTCTTTCAGTGCTCTGTCAAACTCTTCACGCAGTATCTTATCTCCCATTTCGTCTTCATCTACATCCTCTTCCATTTCCATAATATTGTCCTCAAGTACATCTCCCTTGTATAAACCCTCTATATACTCCCTCCACCTTTCTGCCTTCCCTTCTTTGCTTAGAACTGGGTTTCCATCTGAGCTCTTGATATTCATACAAGTGGTTCTCTTTTCTCCAAAGGTCTCTTTAATTTTCCTGTAGGCACTATCTATCTTACCCCTAGTGAGACAAGCCTCTACATCCTTACATTTGTCCTCTAGCCATCCCTGCTTAGCCATTTTGCACTTCCTGTCGATTTCATTTTTGAGACGTTTGTATTCCTTTTTGCCTGCTTCATTTTGCCTCAGATACATTGTTTATAATAAATAACACCAACTCTTGAGATAGTATTTCTACTTTAATCATTTAGGAAAGAAAGGAGTAGAAGCAAGTAGATGTAAACCTGCTACCTTTCTTTTCACAGCTCATAGCTTACGGTGCTTTCAGCTGTGTGCAGCGGGTCGATGTGCGTGTAATATTTCTGCACTGTGTCTGTCAGTTCGCCTGACTTTGTAATTTGTTAATAACAATATGTTTGCAATGATGTTAACAAGTCTGATGTTATGTGTTGATCGATTCAGTTCTTTCAACGCTCTTAGGAGCTTACTAGTCTTCACTCTAACTAATAAGGTTATTCTGTGCCCCCCCTCTGCCCAGGGGCTCACAGTTCTTTTGTGATTTCATGCATGTTGCCCCTAGGACCCATTCTTCCTTCCTGGGTTGCATTTCCTTCGCCATGCTCCTCCTCTCTGCTCCCTCATTCCCCTCTCTTGGCGTATTTATTTATGTTGACCTGACTATTCACCTGTTTCCCTGAATTTCTTGTGATTTAGTTCATCTTGCCTTTTCTCTTTCATCCTTTTTGGCGTTTTTGGTCCACCCTTGGTGTTTGACCTCCACTTCTAAATTTTCTGTCTTTAGTGTGAGCCTTTTGGGGAAGATCTCCCTCTGTAGTGTCTATGATGTGGATTCTTCTCCATTCCTGCCTTCCACTCTCCTTCCGCACCATAACCCTCACTGCCCCACTAGGTCACCGGCATGTGTGTCAGTCCATGTGGTGGGGCTGTTATGTACTCATCTGGCCTAGCTCCCTGACAATACAAGAATCACACTACTGATGCATGAGTTGTTACCTCCCCATGTATGCCAAAAAGAGGTTGCTTGTCATTCTGGAGCATCGGAGTGGGTGGTGTCAGATGGATGCTTGGTGTACAAAGAATATCAAGCTGCAGAAATCTGGTCATTCTTCAAAGACCATCACATTTAGTGGTAGGGGATCCTTGAATGCTGCTTCATATGATCCTGCAGCTTTCCCTTCCTTGGCTGCACTTTGGGAGGAGGGCCAGGCTCACAGTCTTTGGATGAAACACTTTCCCCACTACCTGGTCCGTATTAGGATTCACATTCACCACCATAAACCTGTTGTTTTTTTGGAGAATATAGAGGACAAGTTTGGCAATGTGGAGTCTCACAATAAGAAGCAGTCAGGCTCCCTGTTGACCAAAGCTTCTTCTGCTGCCCAATCTGCAGCTCTTTGTGCTTGTAGTTGCCTAAGTCATTTCCCAGTGTCTATTATCCATCACCAGTCTCTGCATATGATCCAGGATGTGACTATAGGGATCTCATCCTGCAAACTTATGAGTAGCTCTGGGCTAATCTGGAGGAATGCTGTGTTCACTTTGTTTGACATGTGGAGAAGTGTCGTAAAGACAACCACACCAATATTGGCACATTTGTTAGGCTTTCTAGGGAGATACCCTCCCAGAGAAAATTAAGGTTGTGTTTTACCACTGTGATGTGGAACTGTACGTCCTGCCACCCATGAGGAGCTCTCAGTGCTTGAGTTTTGGGCATATGTCTTCCCACAGTACAGCGGACCCTCTGCGTGGTGACTGTAGCCACCCACTCCATGAGGGAAGACCCTGTTTTCTGCCACCTGTGTTGTAAACTGTCATGACTGCCACTCTCCATGCTTGCCAGGTTGCCCAGTTTACAAGAAAGAAAGAAAATCCAAGAGGATAAGTCCCTGGATTGTCTATCTTATTCTGAGGCTTGCCAAAAATATGGCCAACTCCAGTCAGTGTTGATTTCTTCCATTTTTGCCTCTGATACATCCTTTCCCCCTCCTGCCACTTCCTTACCCAGCTTCATCCCCCTCTCATCTCCACATCCCCTGCGGTTCCCATGCCCTCTCCTCTGGTTGCCGTTCACCCTCCCTGGATGAATAAGTGCCCTATTCTTTGGCACCTGCCAGTGATGCCTCCCTCACCCCGTCCCTTGGGACCCACTCCTGTGTCTCTCCAACCATAAGCCTGCTACCACAACTCAGCTATGGGGTGCACCAATTGTATACCCCAAGGTCGCCCGCTCTCTTTCGGTTCCAGACCTTGTGGGAGCCTGCTATCCATCTGTGGCCTGCCCTCCTCAACCTCCAAGAGGAGGAGGAGGAGGAGGAGGAGGAGAAGAAGAAGAAGATGACTATGCCTCCCCTTCCCGGTACCCCATCAGGTGCCATCTCCCCCTTTGCATCTTGAGTCTGATATTTATGGATGTCACCCCGCTCTCATAGGTGATGACCACTGACCCGGTGACATGACCTCCCCTCGGCTTCTTTATGTCTAAACTGGTCTCTAACCACACAGTAAAAAAGTGTAACTGCTAAGGATATTACTGTCACCTACCAGAAATACAGCTTATTTCCTCTTGCCTTGCATTGTATCTTTTCCTTTCAAGAAATGCACTTTGTTGATGACCACTTTCCAACTTTTCATGGGTATCGGGCATTCTGTCAAAACCATGCTGACCATGAAGAGGTCTGCACTTTGGTTCACACTGATGTCATTAGTGACTGGATCCCCATTTGTACTAACCAAGAAGCAATAGTGGCATGATTGCAAATGACCCCAGCAATTACCGTTTGCAGTGTCTACATCCCTCCAGATACATCACTTCCTTTTGTTCACTGCCTCCCATGATACAGCAACTCCCATCTCCTTATCTCCTCCTCAGGGATTTCAGTACATGCCACACCCTTTGAGGGAGTGGCATTTCAATGGGTAGGGATCTTCTGATTGAATAACATATTACAGACTTTGAATTTTGTCCTCATTGACAGTTCCCCTACCCACTTCAGTGTCACTCATGGCACCTTTTCTGCTGTCGATCCCACGATCTCCTTTCCTGCTCTGATTGCTTCCCTACATTGGTCACCCCATGATGGTCTTTGTGGCAGTGATCGCTTTCTGGTGATTGTATCATTCCCCTGCTGCTGCCCAGCAGATAGGCCCCCATGTTGGGCATTCCACAGAGCCAATTAGCTTTTATATATACGTCTGCAATGCACTTTGACATCTCTCTGTTGGATTGCATTGATGCGGTTGTGTGAGACATTTCTGCAACTATTCATCGTGCCACTGGCACTTCTGTCCCCCTATCTACAGGTCCTTGTCATAGACTGATACCATCATGGATCAATGAGGTAGCAGTCTCTATCGAGGATGGCCAATAGGCCCTGCAACGATTTAAATGTCACTGTTCACAGACCAACCTTATTGCTTTGAAACGTCTCCATGCTAAGGCTTGCTACCTTTTTAAGCAAAGTAAGAAGAAAAATGCTTGGAGCATTATGTTTTCTCCCTCAGCCCTTGTAGGACATTTCACAACACACTTTGCAATACCATCAGCATCCTGTTCCTATCTTGCTATGTTTCTCCGGCAGAAATGCCAAGCTGAAGAAACCCCCCTTGGTTTCAACCCTCACCAAGCTGAATTCTACAATGAAGCCTTCACTGAATGGGTTCTTGCAGGCTCTTACCGCTACACATGACACAGCCCCAGGCCCGGATGCCATCCACAACCAGATGATGCAACACTTGGATGTTACCCACAGACAACATTTACTCAGGGTCTTAATCTCATTTGGCTCACTGGTGCCTTCCCCTTGCAATGGTAAGACAGCATAGTTATCCGCATCCTTAAGCCCGGGAAGAACCAAACATCTCTTGACAACTACTGCCTGATTATGCGGACCAATGTACTTTTTAATCTGCTTGAGAGGTTGGTTAGCTTCAAATTATGTTGGGTACTTGAATCTCAGGGTCTTTTATCACTGCATCAGTGTGAGTTCTGGGAAGGATACTCAACAACTGACCATTCACTCAGATTGGGAGCAGCAATCCAACAGGCTTGTACTAACAGCCAACTCACTGTCATGGTACCTACATAAGGCCAACAACACGGCTTTGTGCCATAACATTTTAGTTACCCTCCATAACCGGGGCTTTCATGGCCCATTCCAGTTTTTATTTCCGAGTTTTTATCCCTCTGGCTCTTCAGTGTTTGAGTCAGCATTCACCCCTTGGATCCATAAGAATGATATCTCACAGGGTTGTGTTTTAAGTGTCACACTCTTCCTCATTGCCAGCAACATGCTTGTAACCTTTGTTGGCCATCAGGTTACCCTGGCATTATACATCGACAACTTTTGCAGCTACCACTTGATAGCATCTGCTGAATGCCTGCTCCAAGGCAGCATCTGATGGGCATGTGCATAGGCCCTCTCCCATGGCTTCCAGTTTCCTCTTTCCAAAATGTGGGTTATGCAATTTTGCTATTGACCCACAGTGCACCCTGATCCAGAACTTTATTTAGGGAACCAGCACCTAGATGTTGGAGCACAGTCTCATTTCTTGGGCCTTACTTTTTATAAAAAGCTGACATGGCTGCCCTATATTCACCAACTGAAGGTTACTTGCATGCGGAAGTTTAATGCGCTCTGTCTTGTGGTGGACACATTGTGGGTTGCAGTTTGTGCTACTCTTTTCCATCTTTACCGTGCTCTGATTTTGTCCAGACTAGATTATGCTTGTGTGGTGTATGGCTCAGCAGCTCCTTCCACTTTGAAACTACATGATCCTGTTGTTCATCATTATATGGTGTGTCTGGCTATCAGTGCCTTTCACAGTAGTCTCGTCGACAGTCTCTTATCACCATTTTGACGATTCCCTGACCATCCTATATACCCCATCATCTTTGCAAATGAGGGATGTCTCCCAAGATACCCAAACTCAGGTGGGGCTGCTGGTTGGAATGTGTCTCACTTCCCTCTCCCCCTGCAGGTCTGGGGGTTAGAATAGGCCCAAGGTATTCCTGCCTGGCATAAGAGATGGCTAAAAGGAGTCTCACACTTTTCAGCCCTATGAGTTCAGGTCCCATTCTATGGTTTGACCTGTCACTTTCAAAATTCTACTGAAATATGGGCCATATGGGGCAGGACACCTTATGTGGTGCACGACTTATCCATAATGCCCTTAGATTCGATCTCCTCAATCTCTCGTCATGGCTTTGCGTCGCCACCTGCAATTCAGGTATTTGGGCTAGGACACTTTCTGGGGTATGTCATCTTCTTCCATTGCCTCCTGTCCTCTTTTGCTCCCATAACAATATTGGATTTCTCTGTGCTCAGTATCCAGCATGATAGCCAGTCCATTGTGATTGGGTCATCATGTACCCATTTGGTGGTAGCCCCCTGACAACACAGGGATCACACTGCTGATGACTGAGCTGGAAACTCCCATGTATTCCAAGGAGTAGATACCTGTCTTCCTGGGGCAACAGAACTGCCAGCAATGACCATCATGCCAGTTAGCCTTTGCTGTGGCTGGATGACGCTCGCGGGGAGAACCCCTGATCAGAGTGGGTGGCATCAGGGCGAATAACCTGCAATGAAGCAGACTAAGTCATCTCTTGGTGGTGACTGTATGACACCAGCAGTCTCTAAGAAGGATAAGTTCGAACACAATACTACACCATGGTAGGAACGTAGGGCTACAGAACAGAGAGAGCCATATTAGCTTCGGTTTTTAGTCTGTAGCAGAACTGATGGAGACTCCTTTCTACCTACGAAGCCTCGGTTTTTCATTGAACACGTTGAGGATAAGTTTGGAGAAGTGACAGCGTTGTCCAAGATGCAAAACAGTACAGTCTTGTTTCAGACAGCATCGCCAGCCCAATCCCGGGCATTACTAGTTTGTGAGTGATATTCCTGTTTCCGTCACTCCCTATAAAAGCCTCAACATGGTCCAGGGGATCAGTTTCCATCACAGTCTCCTCTTGCAGTCTGATGACGAGCTCTGTAACAGTGGGGTGTTCATTTCATCCGGCGTGTTTACATAGAACCCAAAGACAGAGATGCTACCTGTTCCCTTCATCTTGGACTTTGATGGTGATTCATTGCCTGCAAAGGTCAAGTTGCTGGTTTACTGCTCTGATTTTAAACTGTACGTCCACCTCCCTATGCAGTGCTTTAAGAGCTGGAAGTTCAGGCACATGCCTTCCCGCTGCAATTCCAGTGCCACATGTTGAGACAGCAGACATCCACTGCACCCAGATACTCCATGTGCGCCACCTCCCACTTGCATTAACTGTGGATAGCACCACTCCTGCTGCTCACCAGACTGCCCAGTACTCCAAAAGAAGCAGAGAATCATGGAGTACAAGAACCTGGACCAATTTACTTACACAGAGACTAAATGTAAATTTGAAAGATTACACCCCATTCAGTTGACGTTAGCATATGCTGCAGCTATGTCACAATCACCATCCCAAGTTCCAATGGTTCCTCACTCTGTTCCACAAACAGTGAGCCATCTGGGCCACCAGAATACATCTGCCCCCTTGGTGGTAGGGGTCCCCAAAGAGAAGCAAGAGAGCAATCAAACTAAGAAATAGTCTGATAAGAAACAGGACCCTCTGGTGGCCTGAACACCACCACTCCCTATCACTTCTGCATCTGAGGATGCAGTGGAGATCTTAGCATCCCCTGCAGACCTGTATCTCACTGATGCCTCATCCAGCATAGAAATGGCTACAAATACTCAGTCAGCGGCAGCAGATGACCCTGAGGCATAACCTGCCTCCTTGTGCGCTTCATGCCTTCCCAGCCTCATGATAACATCATTGTCCAGAGGAATTGTGGCGGTTTTTTCCACCATCTGGCTGACCTACGGCAACTGTTAAGCTTTACACCTATTTTCTGCATTGCCCTTAAGGAAACCTGGTTCCCGGAAATGCAGATTCCTGCCCTCCGGATCTATAGGGATATTACAAGAACTTTAGTGACTATAATAGAGTGTCAGGTGGAGTTTGTGTCTATGTCCTGAACTCAGTCTGTTGTGAAACTATGCCCCCTTCAAACCCCTGTTGAAGCTGTGGCTGTCAGAATAAGTACGACGCAGGAAATAACTGTCTGCAGTGTATATTGTCCTCCATATGGTGCAGTAACCCTGAATGCACTGGCTGCACTGATTGATCAACTCCCTAAACCTTTCCTACTTTTGGGAGATTTTGACACTCATAAAGCCTTGTGGGGTGGCACTGTGCTTGTTTGCCAAGGCAGAGATGTCGAAAATTTACTGTCACAACTCGACTTCTGCCTCATCAATACAGGTGCCACCTGGCGACATCATATCCTTGGCCATGTTATACGAGTGGGGTCTCCGAGGCCGGCTCCTGATTCTTATCCAGAATTTCCTGTCGCTTCCAATTTTCATATCCAAGTTGGTGACTCCCGTAGTTCCCCTTATATCCAGGAGAATGGGGTCCCGCAGCGCTGTGTATTGAGTTTATCTCTACTTTTAGTGGCTATTAATGGTCTAACAGCAGCTGCAGGGCCATCCGTCTCACCCTCTCTGTATGCAAACGACTGGTGTTGCTGAGTGGCGCATACAGGGAGCCATCCGCAAGGCACAGTCATGGGGTCTAGCCCATGGCTTCCAGTTTTCGGCTGCAAAGTCATGTGTTATGGACTTCTGTCAGTGTTGTACCGTTCATCCTGAACCAGAACTTTACCTTAGAGATGATTCCTTCACTGTAGTAGAGACATATCGATTCTTAGGACTGGTTTTTGATGCCTTATTGACTTGGCTTCCTCACCTTCATCAGATTGAGCGAAAGTGCTGGCAGCACCTCAATGCCCTCTGCTACCTGAGCAACACCAATTGGGGTGCAGATCGCGCTATGCTGCTGCAGCTCTACAGAGCCCTTGTTCAATCCCACCTTGGCTATGGGAGTCTGGTTTATGGTTCAGCGGTGCCCTCAGCATTGCATTTACTCGCCCCAGTGCACCACTCTGGTGTTTGACTAGCGACAGGAGCTTTTAGGATGAGTTTGGTGACAAGTGTCCAGGCGGAGGCTGGAGCCCCTCCATTGCAGGTCAGGGGTGCACAACTGCTCGCCAGTTACATTGCACACATTATTCCTTCTATCTGAACTAGAGTCCTTGCCTTTACCACCTATACTCGAGGTCCATTCACGTACACCTCCATGGTGTACACCTAGGCTGTGGCTTTGTCTGGACCTTTCACATGACCCAAAGGACTCAGTTCACCCCACAGCGCTCTGGTGTCATTTCCTCTCAATTCTTGACGTGTACTGAGGCCATGAAGTGGTTTACGCCAACAACTCGATGGCTGATGGTCATGTCAGCTTCACGTATGTCCATGGAGGACATATTGAACAGCATTTCTTGCCTGATGGCTGCAGTGTTTTCACTGCAGAGCTGGTGGCTATATCTCGTGCTTTGAGCACATCCATTCATGCCCTGGGGAGTTGTTTCTTCTGTGTACTGACTCCTTGAGCAGCCTACAAGCTATCATCAACCAGTGCTACCCACATCATCCTTTAGCAGTGACCACCCAGGAGGCCATCTACGCCCTGGAATGGTCCAGTCGTTCAGTGGTGTTTGTGCAGACCCCAGAACACGTCGGAATCCCAGGCAGTGAACTTGTTGACAGGTTGGCCAAACTGGCTACACGGAAACTGCTTATGGAGATTGGCATTCCAATAACTGACCTGTGTTCGTTTTTATGCTGCCAGGTTTTTTGGCTTTGAGAGACAGAATGGCATAGTCTCAGTATACACAACAAATGGCATGCCAGTAAGGAGACTACTAATGTGTGGCAGTGCTCCATGCAGACCTCTCATGGTTCTCTACCGGGTCCACATTGGCCACGCTTGGGCGACTGGCAGCTATCTCCTGCACCATGAAGACCCGCCTCAGTGTCGATGCGGTGCCCAGTTGGCAGTGGCCCAAATTCTGGTGCACTGCCCCACTTTGACTGCCCTGTGACAAAATCTTTGATTACCGGACTCGTTGCCACTAATTTTATCTGACAATGCCTCATCGGCTGATTTAGTTTTCCACTTGATCTAAGTTTTAGTGCATGTCCTTTGTCCCTCTGTGTTCTCCTTCCTAGTGCTTTTAGGCTGGAGGTTTTAATGTGTTGCACAGTGGCTGGCTTCTCCTTTTCATTCTTAAGGTCAGGTAGCCATGGAAATCTGTTTTGTCGTTTTAATCTCTTCCACCTGTTTCTTGCGTTTCTGTGGTTTTCTTCTCCCCTTTGTGCATTTAAGTGTTTGTTGCCCTTCTGTAGCTCTTGTGGTTTTTCCTTTCTCTCCGTTTTGTGTTGTCAGTCTCACTTGTTTTATTCTCACCCTTGTGGCACTGTGTTATTCAAAACAAGGGACCGATGACCTAGCAGTTTGATCCCTTCCCCACTCTTTTAATCCAGCCAACCAACCAATCACTTCCCTCCTCTCCACTCATTGGAAAATCTCCATCTCCATGCATTGGAATGTGCCCTGTGAATTCCCCCCCCCCCCCCCTTTATGATGCCTCGAACACCAATTCGGATTGATCTATTTCATGGCCCTAAGGTCTCTGTCACCCCTATGGTATTGTGGCATCTTCTACGTTCCATTCTTGAAGAATTCCAGAGTGCTGCCATCTTCTATACTGATGGTTCTAAAATGATAGATAGGGTGGGATACACTTTTACGCCTCCTACTAGCATGGAACACCATTTGCTGCTGGGATCATGTAGTGTGTTCACAGCAGAGCTGCTAGCCATTAAGAGGGCTCTCCATTTCATTACTCAGGCTTCCTATCACAGTGTTTTAATATGTGCTGACTCAGTGAGCAGCTTGCAGGCTACATCACCCTTTGGTCTCTGCTATCCATGAACTCCTCTCTGCCCTTGGCCCTGCCACTTGTTCCATTTCTTTCTCTGGGTCCCAAGTCTTGTTGGGCATCCCAGGCAATGAACTGGTAGACTGTTTGGCTAGAGAGGCAGATACTTACCACCTATTCCCTTTCATGGTTTCAGATGCATATAAGAGGATACTCTTCAAATCTCTCTTTGCCAAAAAGTGACATGACATCCGGTGCACTGCCACAGTCATGGAGACTACTGCAGTTTGGCACTCTTCCTTCTGCTCCTCTCGGAAGAAGTCCGCTGTCTTATGCTGTTTATGCATCAGTCATACTAGGCACATCCACTTTTTTCTCTTGTGTAACAAGGCACCCCCACAATGTGTCTGTGGAGCCAGACTGACTGTATTCTATATATTGGTGGAATGTCCCCTTCTTTTGGCCATACTAAGTTTAGTCTTCTAGATTCTTTGTCTGCAGTATTAGCAGGCGATTCACATATGGTTGAACTGTTCCTCAGTTTCCTACCTAAAAGTGGTTCAATTTTCGGTTATAAGTTTTGCTTTCCTCCTGGAGCAGGGGCAAGGTGGTTGTGGTTGGAGCCTCTCTTTGTGTTTTCTAGGCTTGGACACCTGACCACTCCTCTATGCAAATACTACTCTTTTATACCTCTGTGTATCCAGTTTTTACATTTGGCCTACCCTTTTATGCTTTCCACTGCATTTGTTGTAAATTCATCCTTTTATAGTTTCACTCCTGTCACTGTATCCACCCACTTTCAACAGACACTGTATCTTCGGTAAATAACTTTTGGATCACGGGACTGACAACCTCACCATTTAGTTATCCCCCACATGCCCACATAAAAAAAGAAAGAGAGAGAGAGAGAGAGAGAGAGAGGTGGTTACCATGTTCAGGCATTAACTTTGAGATGTTGAAAACAGTTCCACCTATACTTATTGGGTCAATATCACTGTTGTCTCTGCCAAAGAAATGCTTTATCCTAACAGATTCTTGTTTAATAGGACCAGCAGGCATTAATTGTGTAACAGTGATAAATAAATCTGCTCATAATTGCCAGAAATAATGTATTTTTCGAAGTTCATCATATAGTTATTGTCATTTGTTGTTAAGGCAACCAGTGATATTAGCACACGCAACTTATCATTCATAAGTGTAGCTTTGTAACTCATGTCTTTGAGCTAACATTACACCATTGTGAAATGTTATTGCCCCTTTTCACTTTTGAAAACTGTATATCACTTAAACAACATGTACTAGACTTTCTAAATTGATCACGGCTGCTAATACTGCCTCCAACATCCAAAGTCATTTCACTAAAAATCATCCATCTCGAAGACAGTCTACTTCCCTTTTTCTCAGCCTCACTCAATTTATGATTTTGGTTCTGTTCAATGACATGATCTGGGTAGGATGTAACATGATGAGCATCTTGCACAAACGCTCTTGCGACAAACAACTTCTCAATAAAGGTTTTAAAATTTATTCATTTTCCGTAACACATCTGTATCGCCAATGTAATAACAGAAACTCAGGTTGCTCACATGTATGTGTGCTACTTAATTCTGTGAACACAACTAGGCAACAGCTAATACACAAATTAAGATCATACAAAGTCTATCATCTTTTTTTTTTTTCTTTCTACAACACAATACGTTTTTTAATGATAATTAAGGGCTGCTATCCCAACGACATCTGACAGCATGACATGGCTATAAGCTTTGTGCATATGATGAACAGCTTTTAACATCACCATACCCTGTTACAGCAATTCTGCCACTGTTGCTCTGGCGTTTTCAAACCCAATGCACAGTACACACTATTTCTAACATCAAATTGTACATATCACGAATAAACTCATTTTTGATATTATGACTTGATACTGTTTTTCCTTTAATATGAATATTACATATTTTGTATATGAAGAGTACTTACCACAAACTGTGTATCGAACCATGTCATTGAAGGAAGGTAGATCTGGCCAGGAATTTGCTATATTCTCTCACAAATATCAGCACACGAGCTACAGTATCATCATAGCTACTGGCTCACTGTTAATGACATACACAGATTAAGAACTGTACCTACAAATGTCATTAATTCATATTTAATATGGAAATTGTACCAAGAAGATGTGCTTTTGGTAGGCAGTCATTGTGCCATAGCATTGAAACGATAAATTTTTATAGATTTCAAGTTATAACACTTAAAATATCAGCAACGGGAAGCCATTATCTATGAATATTGAGTTTCCTGTCATTGTATTATAACAAATGGTAACTAAAACAATACATTTTGAGGGCATCTTCTATTTGCTGCTGCTTCGAAACAACTTATATTCGTACCATGTACTCAATGAGAAATAAAACGCACCAAATATGATATTTAACGCTATTCAGTATGGTGGCTGCTTTTCTTCAGATTGTGGCATGTAGCAGTAACACATCTCATCAGCCACGTTCCTGTCCATTAGGCAAAAATCTAACACACCAGATTATTTATTTCATGATCTGCAGCATAATGGCACATTGAATACCATGCTGTAACCTCAGGAGCTCCTCATCCACATTAATTTTCACTTCTCTTGAGAGAAAGATGGTGGTTGTAGTGCCTGCCCAGTTGCTTTTCTCTGCGTCCAAAATCTTGAGAGCATCCCAGGCAGTCCACTGATCAAACGAAAGGCTAGAGAAGTGATTATTGTCCAACATTTGCTTTGGTGATCACAGGGTGTGAATTTGTGGGTGCAAATAAGACCTTTCCTTACTCATCATCTGCTGGGCTACTGTCCCCTGTAATAAATTTTGCACTACCACTACAACTTCCATTCCTCCCAGAATGAGTCCTCCATCTTATGTCAACTAGTCATTGACGGTGTCAAATTAATTGATAGATTTATGTTACATAATGAGCCACCCCCACATCATGGTTGTTGAGCTGTACAAATAATAGTTCATGTCTTGGTGGGAGGCCCGTTCCTTTTGGCTTTCCATGTTAAGTGTGGTCTTCCAGATTTCTTGCCTCTAATCTTGACGAATGGCTCACAGACTGTTGAAGTCGTACTTTGTTTCCTCTTTGAAGGGTATTTTATTCTCAAGTAGAACAGTTTAAACTACTGCAAATTCAAAGTGGTTGGCATTAGGACATCTTCCATTGCTTGCTGGGCCTGGAGAACCCTTGATCGTACTCCATTCCCAGCTCCCTCAGTCATCCCTCTTTTGTTCTGTTTCCATTGATTTTAGAGAGCAAGGAATGTGCATGTATGTTTGTGTGTGTGTGTGTGTGTGTGTGTGTGTGTGTGTGTGTGTGTCAACAACGCAGCGCTTCTGCCTTTTGGTGAATCGTTCCTTTATTCCTAAATAATTCGTTATTATTAACCAGAACTTTCCATGCATTATTATAATTTTAAGTACATTAACACATTATTTACTGACTTTTTGAATTTTGTATTTCTCTCCCTCTCTCTCACACACTCTCTGTGCTATGTTTTCAAGGTTTTGGAAATAAAAGTTTTATTTCTTTTCCAGCATATTGATGTAGTTGCCACCATTGCTGATACAAAGTTTGTAATTTTTTACTCAGTTTCTCAGCTCCTGTGTCAGAAGTCACAATTTTTCCAAATAAATCTTCACTTCCCATCCAGTTAGTACGACACTTCAATACACCCAAAAATTGTTAAAGGAAACTATTAATGTTGGTTTGAGAGACGACAGCTTACTTCCAATTATTTCATGTTAGTAATGCTCAAACAAATATATGTAATTTCCTATAAATGAAAAAAAAAATTAAAACATTGTACTTGTTATGACATTAATTTTTGCTCAAAAGTGATGGATGGCTGCGGTGGTCTGCGCTCTGTCATAGAAAGGTTCCGTAATCCCTATTTCCATTCAGCCTGCTCTGATCTCTCTATACTTGGGCTGTGGTCACTGGCTCATCACTTCACCCAACTAATGTGAGGCTTTGTAAGAAATTCTATTACCCCGCCCTTTCTCCTTTTCGCAGGCTGGCCTACCGTCCATATAGAAATGAGCTGTGTGAAATCCATATAGCATACACAGTTAAATAAAGTAATGGTGAATGAGTAAAAATGAATGTTTCTGAAAGATGAACATGTTTGCCCATCTGTAGCCTGAGCTAATAGCAGCATGTTTGGGACAGAGATTATGATCCATCCCTTTTCCTCCTGCGTGATCAGTCTGTTATGGATATATACATTTTGATGTCTGTTAGTTATTTCTCTTCTTAGCATCTGATATGAATATAAATTGAAATCTTTCCTGTATTTGTGCATAAGACCACATGTATACATAACAATATAACAATCCCCCCTCCCCCTCCCAAACCCACCCCCCACACTCTGTCTCTCTCAGTCTCAGTTGGCATGCAACTTTTCGGTAGGAAAGTCATTAGAAAGCCAGCCATGAATAGATTTGCTTGAGTGTTTTATGGAGACAAAGAAGAACCCTCACCTTCAGAGTGTGACTGTAATGTCAACTCCTTGCTGACAGAGTAAAGTCTGGTACTGTATCTGTGTACCACCTGTCTCAGCCCTATGCAATCTTTTCTTTTCTCTGTTTTAATATTACAATTATTAGTGTGAACAATTTCAACATAACTTAATCTCACTCTTCAATTATAATGGTTCGGAGTTTTTGTTTTCTGTTGAGTCATTTTAATTAAACCAAAATTTGGAGGTATGAACCAACATAATGCAGAGTGATTTACAACAAGAGGGAAATAATGGGGTAAAGAAAAATCTAAGGAAAATAAACATAGAGATAAAGATAAATACAGCAAGACTGAAGGACAAAGGCTGTAAGAAAGGGGCGTACTGCAGAGCAGGTGAACTCGTAGTCATAAATCTAATGATGAAATGGAAATTTGCATAAATGGAAACTGTATTACAAGACAAGGAACCTTGCATCCAAAGCATTGTGTCACCTTTTATTTCTTTTCTTCTCAATGTGTGCTGAAACTTAGTAAGTGGAATTTTTTTTACAATCCAGATACGGGTGTAGTATATTTTTGTTACATTTTTTTGCAGGTCTGCCTGCACAAATTGCATCTAAGTTCAAATGTGGAATGCCACGGTTTTGGCATAAAGTTTTAGATATGTGGTTTGCCTATGCTGACAGCATTGAAGGTAATTAATTTTTTAAGCAAATTTTGGCATCTACTGCTTAATTTTACAAAGCTAAATGGCAGAATTAACAGTTAAGACCTGTACCTGTGTATTTCACAGACATGATCGAAATTAATAAAATAGAGTGTACAGTTTTTGGATCAGATAACTGTTGGACATTTAGGAGTAGAAGTTAAGGTAAAATGTTTGTCCTTTGAAGCTCATGTTGAAGAAGAAGAAGAAGAAGAAGAAGAAGAAGAAGAAATTAAATATGACTGTAGGAAGGAAACAAATGTAAATGGAATAAAATGTGATAGGTTCGATCCATTGTAATTGAGAGAAATACCAAAGAAATTAATGTTATGAGTTACATGCTCCAGGAGTCACTTTGGATGATATATCATAATGATATTGAACTGAGGTAGTTTACAGGATACTGACTTAATTGATATTTAACTTTGATTGCATGCTGCCCATTTACAAAGGAATTCACATAATAGGATACAATATTTATTTTGATAAAACAAGTGTGTATGTAAAGCTTTTGCACTAAATATGCTACTAGTTTCTACAGGGTGACAATTATTGAACTATATGGGGGAGAAGAAAGAAAAAAGTGGGGGTACAAACTATGGCATGCACACACATCATTGAACATGTAAACATCAATTCATATATTCAGATTTATGTTATGACATGTTCGATATGCCTGCCATCATTGGCGGTGATGTGGTGCAGACAAATAGAGAAATTCCGCATGCCCCACTGAAGTGTCAGAACAAGGCTGTTGATGACCTGAACAGCTGTTCTCAGCTCAGCAATGGTTTTTGGGTTATTGTTATACACCTTGTCTTCAATATAACCCCAGAAAAAGGGATAGTCCATTTGTGCTCCTTGGCTAATCATACAGTCTGAACATCCTAAAGCAAACTGTTCAGAAGTTATGACGATCTCATTTCATGTACTTCAATAATTGTACCCCTGTCAACGAAAAGTCTTCTAAAGAATGGAAGGAATTTCCAGAAAGGAACTTCTTCAGCTTACTTTCAGATTTAACTTTGTTGTATGTCACGCATTTAATATCATTGGGTAATGAAAGATTTTTTTAGTTGAATTATTCACTCCTTCCTATGCTATAAAGTCAATTTAAATTACGGTAATTTTTGCTATTATTTTGACTGGCTGTCGCTGCATATCCACAAGACATGTGGCTTGTAATAAAACAGTCATGGTCTCTCCATTGATAAAAGTTTCTGGAGTAATTCCCCATTCGGATCTGGCAAGGGGGAGTGATCATGAGAAAAAGATTGAAGAGTCAACAAAAGGGGAATATTCTATGAATTGCGGTATGGAGTGTCTGAAGTCTAAATGTGGCAGGCAAGTTAGGAAATCTGAAAAAGAAAATGCAAAGGATCAGTGTAGATATAGTGTGATAGTGTGGGTCAGAGAAGTGAAATGGAAAGAAGATGGGCATTTCTGGTTAGGTGAATAACTCATGAATAGAAAGGTGGGGCAGGCAGAGCTACTGTGAAAAGTTCAGCAATATGTTTTCTATCATCAGAACTGAAAGCAAATCAGGCCCAACTAGGGAGAGAAAGAGAGAGATTTATATAAATATACATAATCATGGGTGACTGATGTCTGTAGTAAGGGAAGCAATAGAAAACAGTTACAGGAGAGAAAGATTAATTCAGTTCTGCTATAAAATTTAGCTATTAGTAGAAAATACACTGTTCAAAATTCACGAGAGGAGGAGGGTACTTGGAAAAGGCCTGGAGCTTCGGAAAATTCTTGTTGGATTATTGTGTGGTTAGACAGATTCCAAAATCAGATAATGGTTTGTAAGGCTTATCTAGGAGCAGATATATAGTCAGATCACAGTTTAATAATGATGAAGAATAGACTGTAGTATAAGGGAGTCATTTAGAAGAAACACTGTTACTGAGTAATGATTATGTGCTTTTGAAGTTATCCGAAACAGCTGATACTGTAATAATGAATACCACTACAGGCAGGTCAGTTGAAGGGGAGTGAATGTGTCTGATAAGAGCACCCATTGTGGAACAGAAAAAAAAAGGATACAAAAAGTTAAAATAAAAGTAGTTTTCAAGCTCTCTGTATGCACAGATCTCAGTAGTGCAATACCTCAGTTATGACAACTCTGCATCTTTTGTATTTGATTGTAACATAATTCCAGTAGTACATTTGAAAGACTTGTTCATACACCAAATCAACATAACAAATGTGTTTAGGAGAACTTGACACTCATCCTCACTTGTTTACTATATGTTCATGCACATTGTAATCACACCTCATTACTGATATGCCTTCGCATACAGCAAATAGTAACTCATAGTTTCATATTTACATACCCCAATAAACTTTACAAATCTTCCTTGTAAACCTATTCCAATTTTCATCAGATGTGGTTGTGACATTACATCTTTAATCCAAAATGAAAAATAAAAATAGTATATGTAATATTACATTGCATTACCACCAGTTGAGGTGTTGACGGATATATATACACACATCAAAAATGTTTTGCATCAACCCAGTTCTGAGAACTCCTGAAGATAGACATTGACTGTGGATATAGTATCACAGACACAGCCCATTTGACTGTTCAGAGACCTCACTAAACCCACCCAAAGATCTAAACAACCATGCATGAGCAGCACCTATTAGACAGGGGGGTCAGACAGCTGATCAGTCCCTGTCATTCCACCAGGAAGGAGGTACACAGATCATGTTATCTGTAGTTCAACCCTGCCTAGATTGTCAATACCACAGTTTGATCACATCTGCATTGTTACTTTGTTGTGCCAGGAAGGGCTCTCAACAAGGGAAGTGTCCAGGTGTCTCGAAGTGAACCAACTGATGTTGTTCGGACATGGAGAAGATACAGAGAGACAGGAACTGTCAATGATATGCCTCGCTCATGCCACCCAAGGGCTACTACTGCAGCAGATGATCGCTACCTATGGATTATGGCTTGGAGGAACCCTGACAGCAACACCACCATGTCAAATAATGCATTTTGTGCAGCACAGGATGTCTTGTTATGGCTCAAACTGTGCGCAGTGGGCTGCACGATGCGCAACTTCACTCATGACATCCATAACGAGGTCCATCTTTGCAACTATGACACCTTGCAGCATGGTACAGATGTGCCCAACAAAATGTCGAATGGACCACTCAGGATTGGAATCACATTCTCTTCACCGATGAGTGTCGCATATGCCTTCAACCAAACAATCGCCAGAAATGTGTTGGGAGGCAACCCAGTCAGGCTGAACGCCTTCGACACACTGTCCAGCGAGTGCAGCAAGGTGGAGGTTCCCTGATGTTTTGTGGTGGCATAATGTGGAGGTCATGGAAGGCACGGTAACACGTGTATGATATGTGAATGCCATCCTCTGACAGATAGTGAACCATATCAGTAGCATATTGGCGAGGCATTTGTCTTGATGGACGACAATTCACACCCCCAGCGGGCACATCTTGTGATTGACTTCCTTCAGGATAATGAGATCGCTTGACTAGAGTGGCCAGCATGTTCTCCAGACATGAACCCTATGGAACATGCCTGGGATAGATTGAAAAAGGCTGTTTATGGACAAAGTGTCCCACCAACCACTCTAAGGGATCCATGCCAAATCACCATTGGGGAGTGGGACAATCTGGATGAACAGTGCCTTGATGAACTTGTGGAGAGTATCCCACAATGAAAACAAGCATGCATCAGTGCAAGAAGACATGTTACTGATTATTAGAGGTACTGGTGTGTACAGCAGTCTGGACCATCACTTCTGAAGGTCTCGCTGTATGGTGGTACAACATGCAATGTGTAGTTTTCATGAGCAATAAAAAGGGTGGAAATGATGTTTATGTTGACTTCTATTCCAATTTTCTGTACAGGTTCCAGAACTCACAAAACCGAGGTGACACAAAACTTTTTGTAATGTGTGTATTTTACAATAACTGTTTTAACAACTTTTAACTTGTTCTAAATTTAACAAACAGTGGTGCAGTACATAATTGTGTAAAGTGTAAAACTGTATTCATAACTTCAAAATATCTTGATAGCAGCAGAGGCGCTGTGTGAGAGTTACTGGTGTTGTGTTGGTGGTGGAAGCCTCATCTCTGGGATTTCCTGGCCACAGGTTTGTGTGGAAGAAGTTTTAGTGTGAGATGGGTAGTCAGCTTGCAGCTCTCCAAGGGTCTGCAGCCGAGGTCTCTTTGAAGAAGGGTGAGTTCATTTAACCATGCGGCACTTTGTCTCATAGCGAGAGGGGAGTTTTTATGTAATTCAGTCTCACTGAAGTTGCACCTTGTGCAGCTTATGGCCTCACATTTTGTCTTATAAAGATTGTTTTGCTAGATCGCAGCAAGGAATGCGAGGCTTTTCCAGACTTTCAGTTTGATTCCTAATGACAACATTGATCCATAAGAAGTACGTAGCACAAAGGTGCTGCATATGTTGAAGCGATCTCACATAGGAAACGCGCCCTCGGTTCAGTGTGAATGCTTGTGTGCCTCCGACTGTGTGTGCATACATTCTAATCTTTTCTGAATTTGTGAATTTTCTTTGTTTCATTACTATGTGTCCATTGGAAACCATCCACGTGGGTTAATACTAGAGTTTGTTGGCCCTCTGCCATTACCCTTTGCCTATTCAAATGTGTCCTCTGTAAATGTTAATTGTTTGTGGCTGTGTAGTTTAATGTTGCTAAAATTTGGCCACAGTACATAGAAATTGTGTCTCCGCAAACCACATGTCCACATGAGTTAACTGTGAGCCTAACTTTCCTGTGACCCCCTGCCTCTGTCCTAGAGTTTACTTATTGCTCTGATTTTGGAATATTAAACATTTCCTGTCCAGATTACTCTATTGTATTTGTGGTTTGTGATCTCATGTTAAGTATGTAAGCATGTATGTGTGGCCCTCATTGAAGCTGTTTCTCCAAATCGAGGTTCAACTTTAAATGCAACTGTGATATTTAGATTTACTCTTTTATTTAAACATTTCTCAACACAGTGGAACAAACCTAGTAGCCTCATTGCATGTTGATTTTGGGCCATCCTTGCTGTTCTTTGAGTGAATGTGGGTGTGAATGTGAGTATTAAACCTTTCCCGTGCTCCTCTTATTAAGACCATCATTCTAAATTAACTGATTCTGTTGTGAATCAAATGGCATTTCACAAGCAATCGTACATAGTTACCAGGCAACAGCAGTTATATAGATGTCTTCTATCAATGTTTTAAGTAAAAAACAATTTTGTTTCAAGTCCAGTGTACTGATGTTACATCTCCTTTACCTATGCCATTTACCTTGTAGTTTCCTTGTCAGCCCACCATAGCATTTCATTGTGCACAGGTCCAATAATAAGTGTTCCCTTTGTATTTAAAACAAATTTTTTAGAATAGATGTTGTTTTCATTAATGTTGCTGCAAGCTGCTCTTATTCACAAAGTTCACACACTTTTTACTTTATTTTAATATTTGTTTCATGTGAACAATCCCTGTATCATACTAATATTTACATCCCACTTTTTTATGAGTGACATTACAATGAATGTTCTTTTATGAGTTTTTTTCTTACGACAAAATTAATAAATTTTCCAACTCAGTCGAACCTCTTGCTTGTCGTGTGGCTAGAGTTGGTGGCAACTCAATCTTTCACTTTGATTTTAATGTCAGATAGCATTTCCATTTGTGTGTGGCTCTTTTAGCATTCTGGGTATAGCTCAGGGCTCCACTCATTTCATAAACACCACTTAAATTCACATCACTTACAATCTTAATCCTGCTGTGAGCAGATGGTTTCCAATGGTCCTTCACCTGGATTTCACCCCTGGATGATGTTTGTTTGGCCATCACTGCTCGCACAGTTTGTCAATTTTGACTTATGTCTGTACTGTGCGATTGTCCTGAACCTGGCCTACAGGTGTGGGAATTTTCCACAGGGCGCTGTTGAAAGCAGCAACCCACTACCAATAAAAAAAAAAAAAACTGTGCTCAACATGTACAGCAACCTGCCAATACGTCCGTCCAGCCTCCTCCAGGGCCACAGTTTGACTCTGTGCAAATGGCTGAAGCTGTTCAACAGGAGTATGTACTCATTGCTGGGGTGTGATTGTACACTAGAATGAATGTGTCAGACACAATTCACCTTAATCAGCACAATAGGTGCCTACAGAGTCAAAACAGAGGGTGCAAAGACAGACATCTTGAGCACCATCTGACTACCAAAGTGCGTGTCAAATTAATCACAAACACTACGATCCTTCAGTGTATGCTGATTACTCCCTTCTGCCAGCTCCTGAGGCTGTTGCAATATTTTTCTAGCAGTGTATGATGATTATAATCTACGAGGGTCACTCCAAAAGAAATGCACATTATTTTTGTAAAAATACAGTTTTCATTCTGCATGTGTGAAAGTATTACAGTGTGTAGATACATCCTTCCCATTTGTTTTCAAACTTAGTTCAACCTGTTTCCGTGAGTGCCACCATCACAGCATGTCTTCAAGATGGCTGCTACACTTGACGTTCGTCAGAAGCAACGCGCTGTCATAGAATTCCTGTGCTGTGAAAATGAGACAGTGGGAAACATCTACAAGAGGTTGAAAAAGGTGTATGGAGATGCTGCTGTCGATTGCAGTACAGGCAAGCAGGTCACATGATGAAAGTGGGCATGGCAGTATTGAGGATTGTCCTCGCAGCAGCAGGCCTTGTACTGCACACACTCCAGACAATGAGCAGAGAGTTAATGAGTTGGTGACTGCTGACAGATGCATCACAGTGAACGAATTGTCATGCTACGTTGGGATAGGGGAAGGAAGTGTTTGCTGAATACTGAAAATGTCGGCGTTAAAAAAGGTTTGTGTCAGGTGGGTTCCCAGGATGTTGACAGTGGCTCACAGAGAAACAAGAAAAACGGTATGCAGCAAAGTTTTGGAACAGTTCGAGAATGGTGGAGATGAATTTCTTCGAAGAATTGTGAGAGGTGATGAAACCAGAGGTGAAGAGGCAGTCAATGGAGTGGCATCATGCAAATTCACTCAAGGAAAAAAAAATTCTAAACCTCACCTTCTGCTGGAAAAGTGTAATATTCCACAAGAGCCTAAACATGTTAAAAGGTATAATTTTTCACCAAAACTTAACACTGCAAAGTAATTATGTGAACACTTGGAGAAGCATGGGATCCATTTAATGTGTTGAGTATGTCAAGGCGTGCCTGATAACGAGTTTGCCACTGAGCTCTTTTCCTCACTTTTGAGGAGTAATCACTTCCAGAGAAGACCACAATCATGGTTTACTGCTGGGACGTGAAGCTGTATTTCCCACCCCAGTGTGAAGCTGTAACTGCCAATGCTTTTGGGCATGTGTTCTCCCAGTGTATGTATGAGACTGGTTGGCCACTCCACAAAAACTCATCATGTGTGCTATCTTCTTTTTCTGACAGTTGCAGAAATGATCACTCTTCTTGATCCTTGAAGTGTACTACCCTAATTACCGAACACAAAATGCAGAAGCTGTATGTCAAAGATTTCCTCTTGTATTTTGAACCTTGAACCTTGGAAAAAATTGTATTGTTTACATCCAGTTTCACAGTGGTGAGGTAGTCAGCATTACCGAGCATTTTTACACTTTTGATGTCAAATTCTGGTAGTTCTGCAAGTAAATTAAACCATGGGGATGTTAGGCTATCCCCTCTCATCATTCTGGGTGTGCCATATGCTGGAACCTGAACTCCTCTCATCTGGCTGAAGAAAAGACCAATAACTCAACACCAGCCAAAAACCCGTTAATATGATAATTCAGTGGAAGTGCAATAGATATTATTGTCACCTTGCAATGGTACAAAAATTATTTGGTAATATAATTAAATTTGCTGTTTAGAGTTGTACCCTGAATGATGAACCCAACTTACGTAGCTCCTATGTTGTTATTTTGGTGTCGCTTCCGTCTACAATATAAGTGATGTTTATTTAATTACAGTTCCTGTAATGTCAAGTACAACTGGCTCTCTTTACCCCTAACCTCATCAGTTGACTTTGTTTATTGTTAGCATTGACAAAATTTAGTTAATATTTGAAATTTTACTGTGGTAACTTTGTTAGAATTAGCAGCCACACACTATTTCTACACCAGCACATTCAGTGATTTTTTGCTGTCATGGTCAGTCATGCACCACTCGTTCATAAAACCAGTCCCAGCTCCATGAGTTCTACAATGTATTTTGCTGTCACTTCACTCAGTTGAACATTAGCAAAATACTACTCTTAATATTCACACTTTATGTAACACAGTTACTAAATAATAAATTTTTTTGTCATGTTCTCCTTCAGAAAATGCTTAATTTGGATAAAGCACAAAATAAATTGTAAATCAAACTTTTTCATTGAAGCACAGCTTTGATTGGGGGTTCAATCTTAGGGAGAATACTGCCCTACTTTTTGTACACAATAGCACCTCCTACCTTGTGTTCTAATGTATTGTGTTATATTGTATTGTATGTTAACAGGGGGCCTATAAACAACAGAGAGGCTTTGTCCTCTCCGCAGTGGCAGTGGTCCACAACCCCATGACAACTAGCGCAGTCCACTTCACCCCTCTGCCGCCCCACACCAAACCACTTCTTCAGGGTTATTGTGCAGTTTTGCATGTTTCAAACTTGGATTAATTCTAGGAAACTTTAGATGATTTTACTGACTTGTTTGATTGAAAAGCTACCTGCGTGAATGAAATTTCGTTTCTATGTAAACTCAGATGCGAGATGGAAAAGTGAACTGAAATTTTAATATTCCTAACACACTTGTTAGCAGTGCAATACAACTGTTGACTGAAACTGCTCTGAATCTTTTTAACTTCAGATAATTCTTTCCACTAACTTTTATAATTAAATATGAACAATGTAGGAAAAGACATATTGCCACTTACCGTAAAGAGGACGCATCAAGTTGCAGACAGGCACAGTTAAAAGCCACTTACATAAAGCTTTCAGCCACAGCCTTCACCATTCACATGCACAAGCAGGCACACTTCATGCACATACAACTGGCAACTTCAGTATCTCGTACCAGAACGCAACTATCACGTGGGATGCAAGCAGAAGTCTGGAGGGGTCAGAGAAGGGGAAGGGGTTGGGGTTGGGGTGGCATAGGGATGGATTAGGATGTTGTGGAGGTTGGGTCGGCGATGGAAAGCCCCTTTAGGAGGCGTGGGCAGTATCTCAGGTAGGATATCCCTCATTTCAGGGAATGATGATAGATAATTAAAACCCTGGTGAAAGATGTTGTTCAGTTGTTTGACATAGCCTTCCTTATTTGATATGATTTAATATATTTGGAAAATAGAGCTACTGCCACAAACAAAATCTTCCGTTATCTTGGGGAGTGGATCGAAAGTGTCCAAGGCCCCAATTTCTAGTACTTACTTGGGTTTTATTGTTTACATTGGCCTTCAACTGGTTGCATTTATCACTTTTGACTTTTAATGATCACATGATTTTACCCTTTGCATAATTCGATGGCCCCGTGTTGTTGAAAATTAGACACTCCAACTTTTTTTGTTTTACATTTCTTTGTCCCATAGTGACCAAATGCTAAGTGAAAATAATCAATTTCACTGCAATGTGCTGTGAGACCACTCACAATATTCCTAGACAACTTAAATTCTTGTTGTGTTATATTGCTTCATAAATTACATAGGAGCCTATGTCCCCAGCATCTACATCATCAAATTTGACCTTAAAATACTTCAGCATCTCATCGGCATTCTGACACATCCTCTTTACTTTCCCTCTAAATTTTTTAAATAATTTATTTCACAGGCCACATCATTATACCTCACCTTTTGAGATGTTCCACTACACTCTGGCAGTCGTGATGGGTCATCAGGTACAGTATGCTCTGCACCCTTGATGTATCTGATTTCCATGTTGAATTACTGTAAAAACAGAGACCATGAAGCCAGTGTGCTATGCAGCAGTTGACAGTACTTCAGGGGAGTCAAGCTCTATGATCAGTGTGGATAATGGTTTTGTTCCCCCACAAGAACCCCAGACTATGGCAAGGGACTCTTTTTCAGACACAATATAGTTACACTCGTATTTGCTGAGGGTTCGGCTTGCAAAAGCAGTTTGCCAATGAGTATTTCTCCTGTGGCTTCTATCATCTGAAAAACTGACACCCCACAAGCCACAGTCTGTCCATAGCCAAATTGTATGGTTCCCTTGAGTCTGGATACCACAACTTAATATACTCAGCTA
Source organism: Schistocerca nitens (assembly GCF_023898315.1). Lineage (NCBI taxonomy): Eukaryota > Metazoa > Arthropoda > Insecta > Orthoptera > Acrididae > Schistocerca > Schistocerca nitens. The sequence goes on along the minus strand of NC_064624.1, from coordinate 36,838,670 downwards.
AACTTACTTTCAGCTTCTTAAATGCTGCAACATGTTTGTCAGCCCTTACGAATGCGCCACTTTTATTCAGTAGACTATACGGGTGTGGACTGTTAGATATTTGATTGAGCACATATTTATGATAGAAAGAGCATGATTCAATGACTGCCTTCAGCTTCTTGCGAGTCCTGAGCACTGAACAAATTTGAATGGCTCTTATTTTCTCTGGATCTTTTTCTATACCTTGGGCTGTAACTATATGCCCCAGAAATTTTATCTCTGTTTCTAACAAAATCGTACTTTTGTAATCTCAGGGTCATTTCTCTCCTAATTAGAACTCTGGATACCCGTGGGATGTTCCTAGCAAGTCCTGATCACAATCATTAAGTCATCTATGTATATTGTTATTTGTGATCTGAGTTTGCAGCCCAAGATCTTGTCAAGTGCATATATGAGTACAAAAATTGAAGTATTCAGCCTGACTGAAACCACCATAGTCTGATAACATTTCGAAGCAAGAAGGAAAGGTATATACTTTGACAATTTTGCATTCAATGCCACCTCCCAATACCCTTTCACCATATCAAAACTTGAAATAAATTTTACCCCACTAAATCTTTGCAAAAGATCTTCCATATTCTCAGGGTGTTTTGTCTCTTTCTTGACAGTTCTGTATAACATACGTGCATCTATTACAACACGCATGGTACTATCCTTTTTCCCAACATTTACTAAGGGATTGTTATAATGGTTGTTGCTTCTTTCTATTATCCCCATTCGAGCATGCAATCATTTCCTTTTGTACTGCACCCTTTTTAACTAACGGAATATTGTATGGTGACTTGAAAGAAGTTTCAGTCTCAATAACTTCTGTATGATGATCATATCCAACTGCCTTTTCTGGCCTGTCAGAAAACACTTCTTTACTGTCCTGTAACACTTGGAATAATTTCTCTCATTGTGTAATAGACAACCTGTCTGCAAGATTCACTGCTTGCTGTAAGTTGGGCTCTTCCCTTCATTGTCTAACAACTTCTGTATTGGGTACCACTCATACTTCAGTCCAAAACCAAAATTCCCTTCAACTGTATGCACTGAAAAATTCAGCTGGTTCCCTTCTAACACCCTGGTTGATTCAAACAGAATGTCCAACTACCTCCGTTCTGCATGATATATGGTTTATCAACCAGTCAATCCCTAGGATGATTTTGGCACTTAATTCTGTTACTGCAAGAAATACATAACTACATCTACATCTATGTGATCACTCTGCTATTCACAATAAAGTGCCTGGCAGAGGGTTCAATGAACCACCTTCATGCTGTCTCTCTACCATTCCACTCTCGAACGGCACGTGGGAAAAACGAGCACTTAAATTTTTCCATGCAAGCCCTGATTTCTCTTATTTTATCATTATGATCATTTCTCTCTATGTAGGTGGGTGCCAACATAATGTTTTCGCAATCAGAGGAGAAAACTGGTGATTGAAATTTCATGAGAAGATCCTGTCACAACAGAAAAACGCCTTTGTTTTAATGATTGCCACTCCAAGTCACGTATCATGTCTGTGACACTATCTCCCCTATTTCGTGATAATACAAAACGAGCTTCTCTTCTTTGAACTTTTTCCATGCCATCCCTCAGTCCCACCTGATGCGGATCCCACACCGCACAGCAATACTCCAAAATACGGCGGACATGCGTGGTGGAAGCAGTCTCTTTAGTAGACCTGTTGCACGTTCTAAGAGTTCTGCCAATGAATCGCAGTCTTTAGTTGGCTCTACCCACAATATTATCTATGTGATCGTTCCAATTTAGGTTATTTGTAATTGTAAGCCCTAAGTATTTAGCTGAATTTACAGCCCTCAGATTTGTGTGACTTATCGCATAATCGAAATTTAGCTGATTTATTTTAGTATTCATGTGAATAACTTCGCACTTTTCTTCATTCAGGGTCAATTGTCACTTTTTGCACCATACAGATGTCTTATCTAAATCATTTTGTAAGTCATTTTGATCATCTGATGACTTTACAAGATGTTAAATGACAGCATCATCTGCAAACAATCTAGGACGGCTAATCAGATTGTCTCCTATGTCATTAATATAGATCAGGAAAAATAGAGGGTCTATAACACTACCTTGGGAAACACCAGATATTTCTTCTGTTTTACTCAATGACTTTCCATCTATTACTATGAACTGTGACCTTTCTGACAGGAAATCATGAATCCAGTCGCACAACTGAGGCGATACTCTATAGGCCCGCAGTTTGATTATAAGACGCTTGTGAGGAATGGTGTCAAAAGCCTCCTGGAAATCTAAAAATATGGAATAAATTTGACATCCCCTGTCGATAGCACTTATTACTTCATGAGTATAAAGAGCTAGTTGTGTTTCACAAGAACGATATTTTCTGAATCCATGCTGACTATATGTCAATAAATCATTTTCTTCGAGGTACTTCATAATGTTTGAATACATTATATGTTCTAAAACCCTACTGCAAATCAACATTAGTGATACAGGCCTGTAATTCAGTGGATTACTTCTACTTCCCTTTTTGGGTATTGGTGTAACTTGAGCAATTTTCCAGTCTTTAGGTACACACCTTTCTGTGAGCGAGTGATTGTATATAACTGTTAAATATGGAGGTATTTTATCTGCATACTCTGAGAGGAAACTGACTGGTATACAATCTGGACCGGAGGCCTTGCCTTTATTAAGTGATTTAAGCTGCTTTGTTACGCCTAGGATATCTTGGCAGTTGTTCTTGATTGGAATTCAGGAATATTTACTTCGTCTTCGTTGATGAAGGAGTTTCGGAAAACCATGTTTAATAACTCTCCTTTAGTGGCACTGTCATCACTGCCTTCACCATTGTTATCGCACAGTGAAGGTATTGATTGTGTCTTGCCACTGGTGTGCTTTACGTATGACCAGAATTTCTTTGTGTTTTTGGCCAAATTTCAAGACAGAATTTTGTTGTGGAAATTATTAAAAGCATCTCGCATTGATGTACATGCAATATTTCGAACTTCTGTAAGACTTTGCCAATCTTTGGGATTTTGCATTCTTTGAAATTTGGCATGCTTTTTTCGTTGCTTCTACAACAATGATCTTACCCGTTTTGTGTACCATGGGGGATCAGTACCAACACTTATTAATTTATATGGTATATATCTCTCAATTGCTGTTGATATTATCTCTTTGAAAACATACCACAACTTTTCTACTCCTACATGATCAGATTGGAAGGAGTGAAGGCTGTCTCTTAAAAAGGTGTTAAGAGCATTTGTATCAGCTTTTTTAAATAGATATACTTCGCGTTTCTTTTTGATGGTTGTAGGTGTTACGTTATTCAGCCTAGCAGCAACTACCTTGTGGTCACTAATCCCTGTATTCATCACAACACTCACTATTTGTCCAGGATTATTTATTGCTGATAGGTCAAGTATGCTTTCACAACCATTTACGCTTGGAGTGGGCTCATGAACTAATTGTTCAAAATAATTTTCTGAGAAAGCATTCAGTACAATTTCGGATGATGTTTTATGCCTGCAGCTGGCTTTAAATGTATAATTTTTCCAACATATTGAGGGTAGATTGAAGTCACCACCGACTATAATTGTATGAGTGGGGTACTTCTTTGAAATGAGACTCAAGTTTTCTTTGAACTATTCAGCAACTATGTCTTCTGAGTCAGGGGGTCGGTAAAACGATCCAGTTAATAGTTTAGTCTGATTGTCAGGTATAACCTCTACCCATGCTGTTTCACATGAACTATCTACTTCAATTTTGCTACAAGGCAAACTACCTCTGACAGCAATAAATACTCCACCACCAACTGTATTTAATCTATCCTTTGTGAACACAGTCAGATCATTTGAAAAATTTTCGGCTGAACTTATTTCCGGCTTTAGCCAGCTCTCTGTACCTACAACTATTTGAGCTTCAGTGCTTTCTATTAGGGCTTGGGGCTCTGGTTCTTTCCCAACACAGCTACGACAATTTACAACCACAATACCAATCATTTCTACAACTACCTTACTGTGTTTTACCTGCCCACTTTCTGACAGACGGCCCTTCTGTGGTTCCCTGAGACCCTCTAACCTAAAAAACCGACCAGTCCCTTCCACACAGCCCCCACTACCCATGTTGCTGCCTCCTGTGTGTAGTGGACTCCTGACCTATTAAGCGGAACCTGGAAACCCACCACCCGATGACGCAAGTCAAGCCTACATGGTCACAGAACCGCCTGAGCCTCTGATTCAGATCCACCACTCAGCTCTGCATGAAAGTATCATAGTCAGTTCTATCGATGATGCTGCAGATCGTGAGCTCTGCCTGAATCTTGGAAGTAAGACTGGCGTTCTTTACCATTTCTGCTAGCCACCCAAAACCAGACAGAATCTGCTCTGATCCAAAGTGATGCACATCATTGGTACCGACATGAGCCACCACCTGCAGTTGGCTGCACTCTATACTCTTCATGGCATCCAGAAGCACCCTTTCCACATCTGGAATGACTCCCCCCGGAATGCACACAGAGTGCACACTGGCTTCCTTCCCCTCCTTTGCAGCCATGTTCGTAAGGGTCCCCATTACGCACCTAACATTGGTGCTCCCAACTACCAGCAAACCCACCCTCTGTGAATGCCCATACCTTGCAGGCCAAGGAGCTTCCTCTGGAATTGGGTGAACGACTGCAACCGGCTCAGAGACATCGTCAGCCACAGATAACACCCGAAATCTGTTCGTAAAATGAACCAGGGAGGCCCCATGGAAAGTTTTTCACTGCCTGCCAGACTTTGGAATGATCTCTCACTCGACCATGGGTGAGGGATCAACCTCAGTGCAGGCAGTACCTGGGGGGGGGGGGGGGGGGCTCACAGCAGTGGACCAGTCAGAGGACACGTGGGACATGCTTGACATCCCTCACATCCCTGCAGCTGATCCCCTACATTGACACCCCTTGGCAGCAGCCTGAAGCTGTGTGACGGAAGCCAACGCATCCTGAAGCTGTGAGCGAAGGGTCGCCAGCTCAGCCCGCATCTATATCTCTCTATATCTGAAAGTCTAATAATACTAGGTACTTTATAAGTTTGCTACTGTCTCCTGTGGTACCTGTAACCTTAACACCTGCCACTGGCATATTTTCAATTTCCAGTTTGTGCCTGGTTATTTCAAAAAAAGCATTTGAAACAGTAGTTATTTGCACTCCTGTATCCAAAAGTACAAACATTTCCTGTCAATGTACTTTAATGGGAATGATGGTTTTGCACCGTTGTGTCCTCCCTCCAGTCTTCTTCATTTTCCCATAATAAATCCTTTCAACTGCAAGGTCTTGCCATGATATCTGACACATCTTTATAGTGTAAGTATTATCTGGAGGTTTCATTCTCCTTTTCAACCATCCTGCTCTGCTTTCTCTCATAGCTAAACGCCTACAAATTCTGAGACTGCATCCTCTTCTAGAGTGTCATTTTGGTTATGCCCATTCGCCATGGTTATGGAAACTTCCTCGCTTACTACATCTTCATTGTTTTCTTGATAGATTTTGGTTTTATTTTCTTTAGCTCAAATTGGCACTACAAATTTTACTGTTAGAATGTATATTTCTTCCAGTTGTTCATCCTTCTCTATTTACAATTCATCAGAATCATACATATCTTGCTAGTCTTAAAAGATGCTGTCTTATGATGCTGATTTTGACTTATTTTTTGTTCTTCTGGCCCCATCTGTTCTCTGAACAGTTTGCACAGGTTTAAATCAATTCCATCGACTTGTTTGTCAGGAAAAATGACTTCCTCATTGCAGCTGCTCAAATCTTCCTTGTTTTCCTGCAAATTTTCTAATCTATGTAGGATGTCTACGATAGTACTGTCAGTTGTAGAAATTCCAAAAGTTTCAGATGTCTCATCTTTTTTGCCGTCACATCTCTTGTTTTCTTGGTTATGAATGACTGCTATCACTATTACCTATTGAAATTGACATGACTCTCTATTATTTGCAGGTTTGGGTCAGAATTAGTCTCTTCTATGGGAGTTGCCAGATTCTTAGCAGGCTGATTCTCCAGCTGTTGAGCGTATTGAGCAAAAGCGATAATCTCTTAATATGCATGCATGTCAGCATCATCCTTCCCCTTACTGCTTTCCTCTTCCTTCACGATTTATCCTTGTCGCAATTCATCGACTTGTTAACTAATATCTATGCAGATCTTAAGTTTCCAGTTCGTCTTGCACCCTGTTACCAGTTAAGTTTCCCCTTCCTGGTGATAACCTCCTCAGCCTTCTCTAACTGTTCCTCTCATCATATTTGTTTGTGACTGATTGCTATTAGCTCGTTCAGGGACATTGTGGTTCCAGAATCCTCTTTGATTGCAAGTTTTGCACTTTATATTTTCACTCTCCACTTTTCCAGAAAGTCTTCAAAATTATGATTGTTACATCCTACGTATGCCTTGGAATCATCTTGCAGCTTCTTCTCGAGTTCTCAAGCTATCTCAGATTCAGACCTTCTGCATTTTAAATACTCCAAGCTCTTAAACTGTGATTCACAATATTCTTTCATGGATCTGCACCCATGTTTTGGCATTCTGGCGATGATAAACTCTCACCACAATTGGTCCTGTTTCTGGACAGACTAAAACTCTTCCAGAAACTTACTCTCAAAAATTCAGAGAATGGCAAATTCTCCACATCCAAATTCAGTCCCCATCACTTAGCATTTCCTGCTAACAAATTAATTACTAAATTTATCCTTTCTCTGTCTGAAATTGTGGGTAACACATACAGTTTTTGATGAAGTCGGTAGGATGACAACCTCCCTGTTTTTTCTGAGGGCCAAACTTACTCTCTCTACTTAAAATCCCAGAATTCTTTGTTACAAATGGTATGTAACTACTCGGTGTCTGATTCTGTACCTGCAAATGTACCAATTCCATCTCAGTATGAATTGTTGTGGATTCTTGCTGTTGAATGCAAGAACCCATGTCCACTAGTACACTCTTCATTGTGTTGCATAATGCTTCCAGTCTGGCTTGTGTTTCGTCTGAAATTTGAGTCCTAACTGTGGGTTCAATAACTTGCAGCTGTCCTTCTATAAGAGGTTCTACCTCTCCTTCTACTCTCTAAGTTTCCAAATCAAATCTTTCTTTCATATTGGCAATTTTTGTCTGAATTTTAGTTACATCAGCCTTCATATTGTTTACCAGTTTGCTTACGTCAGTGATGCATTGGCTTTATGCAGTCAAAATCGCAAAATTTGTGTCAATCTTGCCTGAAAGATTTCAGTCCAAATCGGATATCATAGGCCCTGTTTTGATATCACGGGCCCTGTTTTGATGTACTTGGTTTTCACTTGAATATCAATTTTGTCTTTCAGTTTAGTCATCTTTGTTTCCTTTTGTGTCAATTTTGTATCCAGGCTAGTATTTATTTTACACTCTAACTGCATCATAGTAGTGTTCATGTTAGTTTCCAGCTGCTTTGCATTGTTTTTGAAACCTACACCCACATTGTTCATATTGGTGGTAATACATGTAGCCATATCACTATTTGAATCACTATATGGTTTAAAAAATCACTAAATCAACACCGATATCCATTTGCATCCCCTCCACCATCACATACGGTTCAGTTTTAATTTTTACTTGACCAAAGTACTGTTCCGTTTTTATAATCAGCCTAAATCTTCTTAATGGATTGTCTAATCCACATGTATAATTACATCCACTAACAAAAAAAATCTGTTTTCACTGCCAGTAACAGCATGCAAGAACTGTCTTCTAAATTGTTGTTCTGTCTTACACTGTCTTCTGATGTCTTGTGATCGAAAGGCAATGCCTCGTCTGGTACATTAGGACCTGACATCATCTTGTGCTGCTCTCATTTGTGCCTGTCTAAAATTTTCACACAGTGAAGTACAAACCGCTTAATTATTCTAAATGTTAGGTTTCCCATTATTATACAGGTTATCGCATGGACTTACCAATTTTGGTACCTGTTTTACAACGCTAAAATTGCAAAACTGAAGGTTATATAAATTTCCATTTTACTGCAGAAATGCACAAATTTCAAAAATCCTGTCACGCAGTAGACAGGTGCAACAATATAAAAATTATTTGGTAATATAATTAAATTTGTGGTGTGAGGAGTTGAAACCTGAATGACAAGCCCAAATCACATTGCTTGTGCATAATTATTCTGATGTCACTTCCATCTACAATGTAAGAGATGTTTGTTCAGTTTCAGTCCCTGTAATCTCAAGTACAACTGACTCTCTTTACCCCTAATGTCACCACTTGACTTTATCACTCACATTGACAAAATTTAGTGAATAATTCAAATTTTATTGTGGTAACTTTGCTGGAATTGGAAGCCATGTACTAATTCTACACCAGCGTTTTTGGAAATTTTTTGCTACCATGACTGCTCATGTGGCATTTGTTCATATAACCACTGGCTGCCTGCCCTATTCTGTATTTTCTACAAGCTATTATGCTGTCACTTCACTCAGTTTAGCATTAGTGAAACACTACACACAATGTTCACCTGTTATCAAACACAATTACTAAACAATAAACAATCCTAGGTAAAACACTGCCTTACATTTCATACACAGTCACACTTCCTATTGATTTAGAATCCCAGTTGGCGGCCATAACAGCAGACCGCCTAAGCAAATTCTGACGAGAGCATTGATCATTTACCAAGAGTTATCCCGTGTGGAGAACTAACTAATTCAATGAAGATCGGTTGCCAGCTCTAGAGAATTTTTTGTTCCCTGTTTGAATTAATTTTAACAACTTTAGATGACTTCAATGACTTGTCTGACTGAAAAGTTACCTGTAAGAAGGAAATTTTATTTCTCTGCAAACTCAGAACTGAAATTTTAATATTCTTAGGACACTTGCTACTAATGGAATAATGTTGACTGAAATGAACTGAATTGATTTTTACTTTAAATAATTCTTTGCAAGAACTTTTGTAATTCAGTGACAGATAATTTTAAACAAATGACCTATAAACAGGTGACCATATTGTCTTTGCACTAAACTGTTGCTCTAAAGGAGCATACAACATCATAATGTGACACTGGATAAGATGACAAGTTTTTTCTTTATACTGTGCTACAAATAAACTTGGATAGTAATACTGATATTTAAATTCAATTTACTTTAGGAAAGAGGAATGCTGCTTAAGGCAAAATAACTTTACAAGAATTCCAATAACTAGTTCCATATTTCTACTAAATTGATCACAAATTGAAGTTATTGACTGGTGGTATTCTGCATAGATTTGAAATAATTTTCAGATTATAAAAATTATTAACTAAAGTCTCATAGCTTGCCTTCTTTTGTTACAAGTTGAGATGCCATGATGGCAGGATGATGTCTTCATGTCTCTATACTGGTAGCCATTGTTAATGCACTCCTCTGTGCATTTCTACACTGTTAAACATTGGTCAGGAGCGTGCCAATTTACCATCAGTTCAGTCAGACATTCCTGAAATTCAACTATTTACATAACTGAGACAGTTTTTCCTATGATCCCACCCAGCTATCTTCAGTCTTGACACCACTAACATTTAAGTAAGTGCTATAGAGACCATTACACAGAATGGCTCTCTCTTGTGTTCACACATGTGCATCTACCACAACAACTCTCCTTTGTTTGTACATTTTGCGCCACTCAACCATAATGCTTGTACCTGTTTGCATCCACACTGGATGCAACAACAACACAAATGCAAACTCCTCTCCCTCCCCCTCCCATTTTTCTCCTGTGTTGGGATTTAAGTGCTCCCCCCCTCTCCACACCACCACCACCACCACCACCACCACCACCACCACCACCACCACCTCTCCCCTCATAGGGAAGTACTATGTTGTCTGGTAGGGGCCTTCTAATTGAATAGCTCTAGTCCAGACTTCTCCCCCAATCTCATGGGTTCATGCAGTGGTCACTACACAATAATTTTTATGGTAGTGACCACTTTCCAAAGTTCCTGATACTTCTTTGTCAGCGTAACAGATCATGTACCATTTTGAGCTCTTCGAACGGTCAACTGGCACTTGTATACTTCTGCTACCACTTCATGCCCTCTCTGTCAGATAGCATCAATGATGTTCTGAGTGACGTGTCCTAACCAATCGTCTGCTTTCCAAGAACTGTTATTCCCATTTCTACAGGCCCTTACTGCCAACAGGCAGTGCAGTGGTTCACCAAAGACACTGCAGCAACAATTCAGAATCATTTAAGGGCACTGCGTGTCTGAAGTGACATCATTCAGAGACCACACTCATCAGTTTGAAGTGACTGCACACAAGCCTCACAGTCTAATTAAGGACAGTAAGGAGGAATGCTGGGAGCACCATATCTGCACCTTGTGAATGTATGTCTTCTAAAATAATAAAAGTAGCTTCAAATGAGATTTACACTCTGCACCAACTTGTTAGGATATGAATGCGACAAAATGGATGTATTGAGTGTAGTGGAGTAGTGGTTATTAATTCACCATGATACTCTCCCACCTCTTCATTCCTCTTTCATCTATCAAATAACCAATGACATTTCTACTGAATGAATAGCCTGCCACATCACTGTGCCTTCACATTTCATTTCATTTATCTAGTGCATCAGTTTATCAAATGACTGAATGATCTTATAGTTTTTTAAAGTGATCTTCCAGGTCTCTGTGAATATTTGTAATCATGCAAATGGCAGGTAATACATGACTGTTACATGCTTGGTGCAAGAGTGTGGACATGCAGAGTGTGGAGAAATGTATTTCCTATTTATACACATGTAAAAGGTCTGAATGTATCTTCCAACTAGAATATCAGTGGGATCTGATGGGATAAATGAGCAAAAAATGAATGGAACAAGAGGGTAGAAGCAGGCAGAGAACCTTTCTAACAGAAATTGGGGCTGTGTGTGATGGCCAGTCATCATTTTTGATTGCTCCAGCATTAGTAATGACTGTAGCTATTATGTATCTGTATGCTGCTGAACACCCCATCTGTGTGATAGTAGATTGTGATCACCCATTATGATTAAAAATTATTGAACTAAAAGCTTTTCTTGTCTGTATTTTGTATTTATTTTAAAATGTTTTATACGTGTCATTATTTGTGGTGATGTAATGTAGGTGACTGATTTAAATTTGAATTCAATTGATTTGCATATTTAAATTATTTAATTATTTTTACAGGCTATGAAAAGCAATAGAGTACAAAGTGTAGGTGACAAGAAAAAATGTGAGATGTTGAACAATCCAGAGGTAGTACCACCAAAAAGGATAAGAAATGCAGGCAACTCAAAACAAAAGAAAGAATTAGTTGACAGAAATGTAAAAAAAACTAAAAAAGAATGACAGTCATCTTTACCTGGCTCAGACAAAGATGTGAATAGTGATTCTTTAGATGGCAATAACTGTCTTCTAATGACATATTGTATGAGAACAAGAATGATGTTGTTGATAAGAATGAAGTTTCTCATAGTATCCAATCAAGTAATAAAATAAGTTATGGAAAATTAAAGCCAAGTACTGCAGTCCCAGTACTAGGCAAAATTAGTAAAGAATCCACCAATGATGAAAATAGTTATTGCACCACCAAGAAAACTGAAAATATGAAAACAAGTGATATGAGCAATGATTTTACAGGTAAGATGATTGTTTCAGTATCCCAACTTAAAGAATGTAATACACTGGTGTCAAAAGTTAAAAGCAACAAACTGTTATTTCCCCAACCTGTGTCCAGTTCACAATATAATCATACAAACTGTCAAACAGATGTCCGTACGATCGTGTTCTGCATATAAGATGGCATTCCGATCAACTGACAAACATGCCAACGGTGATGTAATGGCACCTATGAAAAAAGGTAGTGTCTGCCCGGTAGCCCAACAGCCACAATCGCTTTTTACACAGTCATAGATGGTGCAGAGAAGATGTTTACTAGACACTCTGCAGTGGTGGGCCATAGAAAGAACAGAAACAGGACAGCAGCTAACTGATTTGGACCAATGGTGTAATGTGAATCGTTCTGTCATTTCTCGGATTTGCTGATAGTTTATAGAAATCAAAACTGTATCCCAAAGATCAGGGCAGTGCCGACCATGTGTGACTTCAGGAGAGGACTGTGATTTGGCTGTAAGAGCACAATTGTAGCGCCTTATTATGTTGTTGTTGTCTTCAGTCCTGAGACTGGTTTGATGCAGCTATCCATGCTACTCTATCCTGTGCAAGCTTCTTCATCTCCCAGTACTTACTGCAACCTACATACTTCTGAATCTGCTTAGTGTATTACTCTCTTGGTCTCCCCCTATGATTCTTACTCTCCACGCTGCCCTCCAATACTAAATTTGTGGTCCCTTGATGCTTCAGAACATGTCCTACCAACCGATCCCTTCTTCTAGTCAAGTTGTGCCACAAACTCCTCTTCTCCCCAATCCTATTCAATACTTCCTCATTAGTTATGTGATCTACCCATCTAATCTTCAGCATTCTTCTGTAGCACCACATTTTGAAAGCTTCTATTCTTTTCTTGTCCAAACTATTTATCGTCCATGTTTCACTACCATACATGGCTACACTCCATATTAATACTTTCAGAAACGACTACCTGTCACTTAAATCTATACTCGATCGTAACAAATTTCTCTTCTTCAGAAACGCTTTCCTTGCCATTGCCATTCTACATTTTATATCCTCTCTACTTCGACAGTCATCAGTTATTTTGCTCCTCAAATAGTAAAACTCCTTTACTGCTTTAAGTGTCTCATTTCCTAGTCTAATTCCCTCAGCATCACCCAACTTAATTTGACTACATTCCATTATCCTCGTTTTGCTTTTGTTGATGTTCATCTTACATCCTCCTTTCAAGACACTGTCCATTCCATTCAACTGCTCTTCCAAGTCCTTTGCTGTCTTTGACAGAATTACAATGTCATCGGCAAACCTCAATGTTTTTATTTTTTCTCCATGGACTTTAATACCTACTCCGAATTTTTCTTTTGTTTCCTTTACTGCTTGCTCAATATACAGCTGTGACTTATTAAACTGATAGTTTGGTAATTTTCACATATGTCAACACCTGCTTTCTTTGGGGTTGGAATTATTATATTCTTCTTGAAGTCTGAGGTTATTTCACCTGCCTCATACATCTTGCTCACCAGATGATAGAGTTTTGTCAGGACTGGCTCTCCCAAGGCCTTCAGTAGGTCTAATGAAATGTTGTCTACTCCCAGGGACTTGTTTCGACTCAGGTCTTTCAGGGATCTGTCAAACTCTTCACGCAGTATCATATCTCCCATTTCATCTTCATCTACATTGTCTTCATTTCCATAATATTGTCATCAAGTACATAACCCTTGTATAGACCCTCTATATACTCCTTCCACATTTCTGCTTTCCCTTCTTTGCTTAGAACTGGGTTTCCATCTGAGCTCTTGATATTCATACAAGTGGCTCTCTTTTCTCCAAAGGTCTCTTTAATTTTCCTGTAGGCAGTATCTATCTTACCCCTAGTGAGATAAGCCTTACATTTGTCCTCTAGCCATCCCTGCTTGGCCAGTTTGCACTTCCTGTCAATCTCATTTCTGAGACGTTTGTATTCCTTTTTGCCTGCTTCCTTTACTGCTTTTTTATATTTTGTCCTTTCAGCAATTAAATTCAATATTTCTTCTGTTACCCAAGGATTTCCACTAGCCCTCGTCTTTTTACCTACTTTATCCTCTGATGCCTTCATTACTTCATCCCTCAGCACTACCCATTCTTCTTCTACTGTATTTCTTTTCCCCATTCCTGTCAATTGTTTCCTTATGCTCTCCCTGGAACTCTGTACAACCTCTGGTTTAGTCAGTTTATCCAGGTCCCATCTCCTTAAATTCCCACCTTTTTGCAGTTTCTTCAGTTTTAATCTACAGTTCATAACCAATAGATTGTGGTCAGAGTCCACATCCTCCCCTGGAAATGTCTTACAATTTAAAACCTGGTTCCTAAAGCTCTGTCTTACCATTATATAATCTATCTGATACCTTCTAGTATCTCCAGGATTCTTCCATGTGTACAACCTTCTTTTATGATTCTTGAACCAAGTGTTAGTTATGCTCTGAGCAAAATTCTACTAGATGGCTTCCTTTTCCATTTCTCTCCCCCAATCCATATTCACCCACTATGTTTCCTTCTCTCCCTTTTCCTACTCTCGAATTCCAGTCACCCATGACTATTAAATTTTCGTCTCCATTCACTACCTGAATAATTTCTTTTATCTCATCATACATTTCATCAATTTCTTCATGATCTGCACAACTAGTTGGCATATAAACTGGTACTATTGTAGTAGGCATGGGCTTTGTGTCTATCTTGGCCACAATAATGCATTCAATATGCTGTTGATAGTAGCGTACCCGCACTCATATTTTTTTTTATTCGTTATTAAACCTACTCCTACATTACCCCTATTTGGTTTTGTATTTACAACCCTGTATTCACTTGACCAAAAGTCTTGTTCCTCCAGCCACCGAACTTCACTAATTCCCACTATATCTAACTTCAACCTATCCATTTCCCTTTTTAAATTTTCTAACCTACCTGCCCAATTAAGGGATCTGACATTCAACGCTCCGATCCGTAGAACGCCAGTTTCCTTTCTCCTGATAACGACGTCCTCCTGAGTAGTCCTCGCTCGGAGATACAAATGGGGGACTATTTTACCTCCAGAATGTTTTACCCAAGAGGACATCATCATACAGTAAAGCTCGGGAAAAATTACGGCTGTAGTTTACCCTTGCTTTCAGCCGTTCGCAGTACCAGCACAGCAAGGCCGTTTTGGTTAGTGTTACAAGGCCAGATCAGTCAATCATACAGACCGTTGCCCCTGCAACTACTGAAAACGCCCCTCTTCAGAAACCACACATTTGTCTGGCCTCTCAGCAGATACCCCTCCGTTGTGGTTGCACCTACAGTACGGCCATCTGTATCGCTGAGGCATGCAAGCCTCCCCACCAATAGCAAGGTCCATGGTTCATGGGGGTAGGAGCGGCTCAGTAGTGCACAGTAATTGGCATGTGAGCTCACGGCAGCCACTGGATATGTTGCATCAGGGCAAACAGTGTGCAGAAGGTTTTGGCAGATTGGCCATCATTGTCAGAGACCTGCTGTATGCCTACCTCTGATGCATCTTCACAGAAGAGAAGGGAACGTCTGGAGTGGAGTCCCAACATGCCACCTCAACTGTCAAACAGTGGGCCACTGTTGCTTTCACAGATGAGTCCCAGTTTAGTCTGGAGAGTAATTCTCGTTGGATTCACATCTGGAGGGAACATGGAACATGATTTTCGCACCCAAACATTGTAGAAAGAGACCAATATTGAGGAGAATCCCTAATGGAGTGGGCAGGGATTATGTTTACCATTCAAACCCCTCTTCATGAAATTATATGGGTTAATTGGCAAGGATTAACTGCTGACAGGTATCATGACAAGATCTTGGTACCTCACCTGCAGTTGTTGCAGGGTACTTTGTGCCCACACTTTGTATTGATGGATGTTAATGCTTGACCCCAAAACTCATGTTCTTTGCATCGGTGCACTGTTGCTGTCAGTTGAATCCAATACTGCCAGATAGAGGTAGGTTTCCTACAGCATTGAATATATGGTCATTCTTAAGACAGCAGGAATTTTAAATCAAATATTGGACATTTTTATATTAATTTTGAGTATGAGGCCCATAAAATATGATACTGGCTTTTCCTTGTGGCTGTTCATACCCAAATTCTGTCACTGCCATGGTTCTCAGTAACTTACAATCTTCTCTCTTTCTCTAACACCCTATTTATTGACATCTGACTCACATTGACTCACATTTAGATATGTTTTATGTAATATTTTATAGTAATTCCCCCCCCCCCCCACCCTTCCTCTCTTTATCTCTCTCTCTCTCTCTCTCTCTCTCTCTCTCTCTGTCTCTCTCTCTTTAATCTGAAGCTTATCAATTCACATGCATTTTTACATATTGTCATATCAGCCAACTAGGTATTGAAGAAAGTTCATGGAGACAGCCAAAATATGAAAGTGGCAAACACTATATCAGTCCATAGAAGACATCAGGTGAAAATCGTGGTTTACATGGGCTGACAAGAAGAAGAGCAGAGTGGCAGATTTCAAAGTATTAGGATTTACAAAGGCTATTACTTGGTGACAGCTTCACATGTGTGAGGTGTAGCAGGTCACATAAAGCTGACTACCGGAAGTTGGTGTTGTCATGGTGGTACATTCACGTGCTTATGTTGATAGCCATCTCCAGTTCAACAGCATCTCTGATTCAGAGTAGCAATAAATAGTATTGCTGAATTCCAAACCTCTCCACACTATGGAGGTCACTGGCTGGAGGCATCCTGGTGTTGACTGCTTCGATGAGTGCATGGTTTCTGTAGTTTCAACATCGTGCTGATCCTGGATGTTTGTATCCACCAAAATGTCATCAGGGAAATTAGACCAAAAGCATTCAGGTCCTGCAAGAAGGCAGCCCTGTGGGGTCTCCTCAGAAACTTCCTTGTATGGAATCTCATTTCTGTTATAGGTGCCACCCATAGTATGTAGCATTATCAGTTATGATGAGGATGCTGGGTCAGCATTGTCTATGAAGTCAGGTTTTACCTTGGAACATTTGGTTAGTGATACCACTGTGACAGTAGCTTCTTTCTTCTGGTAGTGCAACTGCTCTCATTGGTTCACATTATCTACTACTACTAGAGTCCAACCAGATGATCTGCCAAACAATTGTGCCCATATTTGTGTTCCGAGTCTGAAAGCTGTTTGGGGTAATGGATGGGAGTGGTACTGAAGGTTGAGGAAATATTGTAATATTATTGGAATTCCTCCATAAAGCATATTTGGCAGATTTTTTTTTTTTACATTTATTGATGGTGTCTACAATGTGCTAAGGAATAAGTTTAATGCTGGTCCTGTTTGCACCAGTACAAAGTTCCTTCTTGCATTCTTCTGTCCCTTCATACTATAGATTCCATTCTACTTTTACATCTTCATCATCTAATCTCATTCAGTAACAAAAAATGCTTAATTTTATTAGCTATGATTTTCCTTGTTCACCTGTTAGAGTAGAATAAATTATTTAAAGTATTATGACAGTCTAGAAATTATTGACAGGAAAGATATAATGAATTTGATTTAATAAGAAATGGGACAGTTGATGACAGGCATTGATGTTTATCTTGTTTTGTAAGTATGAAGCCCTCAGAGCTTTCTGTGTGATGGCCAATAAGCATAAATACATCATCATCATGAACATCTTCTAACAAGACATCAAATTGTTTATCTAAGATTATACAACTGATCCAAATTAGAGCCTAAAGATCAAATTATACATGAAAAGTTGTTTATCTTTTTTATAATATATTTGTCTGCTGTTTACAGCTTTTGTGGCTGTTTCTCATAATCAAGCCTTTCCTTTTTAAGTGACATTATTGTTTAATCAATATTGCAGATTTTCTCAGAAGACCCCCACATACCCTGAAGCAGAGGAAGAAACTGGCCAAAATAGACAAAACACTATCACAAAATAACAAAAAAATTAGGATGTATTTGACGAAAATAGCAGGGTGTCACGTTGAAGAACTTGGTGTCTGCATGCGTTCATAATAAATGTTTTAGATTTATCATATGAGTTTTATTGAGACCATTGTAATCCATTCCATTAAAAAACATTCATTTCAGTAATACACTCAAATAGTGATTTTTACTTTTGTTTTTAAGTACATCTTCACCCACCTGTCATCTTGCTGTGTCTAATTTCTCCAAGTCTGTGGTTCAAAGCACTCTTACTTATGTTAGTATTTATTTGTATGTCCACCTTTATGAACATCTATGCCTACAATACAACTTCATTTTTGTAGGCAGTCAGGTGGATTATTCTCTCTTTCATTTATTTATGCTGAGGAGCAAGGTGGTACAGGGACCATGCAGGTTTAGATCTCCTGTGATTTCATAATTCACTCAAGGCAAATGGTGAGATACTTCCTTGAAAGAGCATGGCCAATTTCATTCCCCATCCTTGACGGAGTCAGAGATTCTGACCTATCCATAATGACCTTAATGTCAATGGGATGTTAAACCCTAATCCTTGTTCACTCCTTCCTTCCTTCACCTTGCACTTATACACTTCCATACAACCATTGTATCAGATGGTTTGGTTGATTTCTGTTACTTACTGTGCCAGATTTCATCACATATGATACAAGGTGAAAAAAATGGCTCTGAGCACTATGGGACTAAACTGCTGTGGTCATAAGTCCCCTAGAACTTAGAACTACTTAAACCTAACTAACCTAAGGACATCACACACATCCATGCCCGAGGCAGGATTCGAACCTGCGACCGTAGCGGTCGTGCGGTTCCAGACTGTAGCGCCTTTAACCGCTCGGCCACTCCGGCCAGCAGTACAAGGTGAAGTGTGATCTCTTCTTCTGTGACCTGGCTCATTATAGTCAGCGTTATATACAGATATAGGTTACAGTAAAAATATGTGATGGTCTTAGTAAATTTTTGTGTACGAACCATTTGGAGATGTATATAAACTTTTCATGTATAATTTGATCTTTAGGCTCTAATTTGGATCAGTTGTATAATCTAAGATAAACAATTTGATGTCTTGTTAGAAGATGTTCATGATGATGATGTATTTATGCTTATTGGCCATCACACAGAAAGCTCTGAGGGCTTCATACTTACAAAACAACCACCTGCACTTGTCATAGAATTGATCATCAGTTACCTTTTTGCAAGGTAGCCTCTACTGATCGAGGAGAAATTGACTGTAGAATGCCTTTTAAATATTGATTTTGATGCACTTTCAGACTACTTTTCACAATTTTGAAACTTTAATGATACAGGACAGAAGATGGAAGTGTGTGTCCTAGATTGTACAACTTTTCTGTACAATTTCCTGTTTTCTGTCTTTTTGTTTTCCTGACTAGCAAACTGCAATGTTGTGCTCTTTCAGTTAAACCTGATGAATGTCCTGCAGTAACTCCTGTCCCTCAATGTGTTAATTTAACCATCTACATCTACCTCCATATGTATGTCTACATCTGTTCTTCCTCTGCATTAAGTTTGGCAGAGAGTTTGTAGTGTACCAGTACCATACCCCACCCCATCCCCTCCACCACTCTATCCCTCCACTGTACATGGAAGAAAGATTTCTGTAGTTGTTGCATTGTAGTCATTATGTGAGATGTATGTTGGAGGAAATAGTATTTATCTTGACTCCTCCAGAAATAGGACCTCTCAGAATTTTGTAAGAAAAAATGCTCTCTGCTGCACATAGTCTGTCTTGTAGCATCTCCCACTCCAGTTTTTGCAGCATTTTCGCAATAAACTCACACCAGCTAAGCAAATGAGTGAGGAAGTGTGCAGCTCGGTTTCGAATCTTTTCTATGTCTACCACTAAAACAATTTTGTAAAGTGCTGTGTTTGACAAACAGTATTCATGAATTGATTGGCAAGGATTTTGTAAGTGATCTCATTCGTAGGTGAATTAAACTTCTTTAGCATTCTTATAATACACATGAATTCTGCTCTCTGCCTTCCCTGTGACAAGATTTGTCTGGTGGTTTACCTTAAATCACCCAGACAGGAACTCTGAGATGCTCGAAGACTGAGGCTAATTTTAGTAAAAAGAAAACTGTGTATTGGGTACTAAAATGTTTTCATATCAGTTGGTACATCACATATGTTCTACAGATTCCCTTTCAGGCTTTGTTTCTTAAACACTAGCGCATATATTTTGCACAGTGTGACATACTCTTTTAGTGCAGTTGTTTTTTGATGTTTATATGTCGTTGTAGTACTGGTTTATTATATGGAACCAACAGTTATTTCCATTGTGTGGCACATGACCAATGACACAAAATTTAACGTATGACCCATTCAGTGCTCAAGCCAGGCTTTGGGTGGGACAGCGGAAATACATGTGCAATCTCCAGAGTGTTTTATGCTGGTGCTGATCCCCTAACTTGTAAAGATTTATAAAAGACTTTTGTTCGAGCTGAGTGAGATATGTAAAGTGTTTAATATGAACTGGAATCATGCATTAAATTAGGAAAGAAATGATTGTCAGTCTCTTTCAGGCATACAGGAACATCAAAAACACAAAATACTACCATGCCTAATACAGTGTAGAAAAATCATTGGCATTCAAAATAGCTTACAATTGTCTCAGTATGGATAAATGCAGGTCCCGTATGGCTTTCAAGGGAATTTTATACCATTCTACCAGCAAAATAGTGGCAAGTTGAGGTAACAATGATTGAGGTTGGTAGTGATCACACACCCTTTTCACTGAAGTACACTAGAAAGGCTCATATTGAGATCTGGTGATTGTGGCGGGTAGCTGAGAAGCTGCAATTTCTCCTCATGCTCACAAAATCAGTCCTAGCTGACACTAGCTTTGTGAACAGAAGGCTCTATTGTCTTGGAACACATCACCACCATTAGGGAGCAAATCCCAGAATCATGGCATGGACCTGATCAGCCAATATGATCTCACAATTCTTGGCATTAATGTGACCTTGCAGAGTAACTGTGGGGCCTGTGGAAACCACAATATGGCTGCCAGATTATCATGGAACTTCTGCCATGTTTCACTCTTGGATTGTAAACTGATCTGTATCACTGATTTCTGGTTTAGGATTACCAGCTCGCCCTTCGGTTCCCAGCCTATGGAGCTTCCTTTATGTCGTTCCAAGTGTGACATTCAACTCAGGAATGGCATTTTGCAGCTGTCATTATCCTATTTTTCATCACAACCCCCTTTGATGATGGTCCATCGTGATCCCTCAACACACACTTTTCATCAGCATTGTGACAGCAGATGATGTTTTCCTACTTTCCTAGTTTGAGGTGTGAAACTTCAATACAGTGCATCCTGAAACACCAAACTCTTTGGCTATCTTGGTTACAGAAGCACCCACCATATGAGCACCACTAATTTGCCATGTTTGAATGCACTGAGCTCATGCATAATGCAAGTACAACTACACAGAACACTGTTCTGATCAAGAGTGGAGCTTTGCACAGAGCAGTTTGTGGTCAAACTGCAGGCTTGGCTACCATCGAAATTTATGTTCAGGCTTGCATTTCATGTAGTGTTTCCATATTTGTGTGCAACCCCTGTATTTGAAGATTTTATTCAAAAGCAATGAGGCTGATGGCACTGCTGTTTGTACAGTCTGAATGTCTTCCATAAACTTCCTGTAGAGGCACTCAGAATGGTAGTAATAAGTAATTTCATTCTGCTCTGTTGCTTGTGACATTGGTTTGATTTTGCAACAGGTAATACATGAAATTATATTTCACTAACCATACTGATTAGTTGCCTTGCAGAAATGGTTGTTGGTGCAGTATTTTAAACATGAACATAAGAAGCAAATTAACTGTACGATGAGTGAGAGTTCTTTTGATTCAAACAAATACGAACTGACCTGCCTCTCATGATGTACTTCAAGCGATGTTGCATAACTAAACATTAGAAGGTCCTGGTTGGAATATCAACAATGTTGTAAAAAAGATAGATTAGTACCCACCATAAGGATGACATGATGAGTTGCAAACAAGCACAATGAAAGATTGCTACAAATAAGCTTTCGGCCAAAGTTATCTTCAGAAAAGAAAAACAAAAATTTACACACATTCACACAAGCAAATCCACCTCTCACACACTTGACTGCTATCTCCAACCACGTCAGCCAGAATGGAACTGAAACACATTGAATGGGAGCAAAAATCTGAAGCTGGACGGGGAACAAATAGGAGGGTACTTGTGAGGAAGAGGAATCAGCACTGCTTGGTGGAGCATCCAGAAACAACAGGTGCAGAACAGGGTTGCCAGGCACAGCATTAGTAGTCTGTGGGGGAGGGTGGGGCGGGGGGGCAGTATTGTTAAGCAGGAAGGAGAAAAGATGAGCATAGAAGCAGAAAAGACCAATGGGTTCACCTCAGAGAGCAGCCCATAGTGAAGGTGAGGGGAGTTTGGGAGAGTGTGTGAGGGCAATAGCTTACCGTAGGTTTAGGCTGGGATGATTTCGAGAATAGAGAATATGAAACCCCAAACCCCTGGTCTGTTAGATGTTAATGGATGATGTCTTCACAATCTGGAGTCAGGGATAAGACACCATATCCTCATTGCTCTACAACCTCAACACCTCTCCTATCCACTTCACTTAGTCCTACTCATCCGAGTGTGCTACCTTTCTGGACATTGATCCCCTCCTCACTGATGGCGACATCCACACCTCTATCCACATTAATCGCCCCAACCACCAGCAGTACCTGCATTTTGATAGCTGTCATTACTTCCACACCAAAAAATCCCTCCCTTACAGCCTGGCCACTTGAGGGATGGTGTACCTGCAGTGATGGGAGCTCCCATGCCCAGTATGTTGAAGGTCTCTCAAAGGCCATCAGAGACAACCACTTTCCCCCAGACCTAGTCTGCAAACAGATTTCCCAATGCCATATCCCCACAGACCCCAGTCCTCCCACTATCCACAAGAACCAGCTACAAAGTGGTGCTCTTTGTCACCCAATACCACCCCAGACGGAAACAAGTGAACCACATCCTTTGTAAAGGCTTTGATTATCTATCATTGTGCTACTAAATGAGGGACATCCTACTCAATATGCTTCCAGCCCCTCCTAAGTGGTGATCCATCACTCATCCAATCCTCACAATGTCCTAGTTTACCTATGCTATGCCCAATCCCAACCCCTTGCCACTGGGATCATATCACTGTGGATGGTCCAGGTGCAAGACCTGCATGGTCCTTCAACACAGCAATTCCTATTCCAGTCCCACTCCATCAGAGGCTGAGCCAACTGTGAAAGCAGGCATGTCATCTACCAGATCTGCTTCTATCATCGCACAGCTTTTTACATTGGTATGACTACCAACCATCCGTACACCAGGATGATCGGCACCGCAAAACTGTGGCCAAAAGCAAAGTAGACCATCCTCTTATCACAACATGTAGCTGTGCATAGCATAGTTCATTTCAATGACTGCTTCACAACCCTGGACACCGGAATCCACCCCTCCACCGCAGGCTTTTCTGAACTGCTCTGATGGAAGTTACCCTTACAGCACATTCCCCATTCCCGAAAACATCCTGACCTCAGCCTACAGAAAACTACTGTGGCCACACCCTCCACCCAACTGCTGCATCCCCTCTGTCCTGTCACCACTTCAGAATTTGACCCCCTCACCCTCACTCTGCACTGTTCTGTGCTGGTGCATCCATCAATCTTTTCCCCTTCTCTGCTTCACTCCTTTCCACTCCCCATCACTCCCTCCTTTCTCTCACCCCACAGCCTCCCAATGCTGCATCTGTCAGCCCTGCCTTCCACCTTTAGTCCCTGCACACTCCATCGAGCAGCACAAATTCCTATTCTTGCAGCCATACCCTTCTACTCCTTCTCTACCCCACTCCAGGTTATTGCTCCTCGATAATTCACCAGATGATACAGGTTGAGTTACAAACATATGCTCTTTGTGATAATTATGGTTCCTCTAGTTTTATAGCCGAGTTTTTGTCCACATTGTGTAATACAATCGAGAATCAAAAAAAGGACATAAGGAGAATGTTGTTTCAAAATTCTTTTTCAAACATGTGAGTACTTGGACATAAAAGTGCAATGCATTATTCCTTTGTCTATCAGATAGGGTTATGATACACAGTATCATCATACATGAAATCAGCACGATTACTCTTTCCTCAGAGATAATACAGACACAGGACCTCTGAGACAACAGCCACAGATGAAAGCATTGAGGAAGTAAAAGATGTGATAATATTCAGTTAGGAATTCAAAGCGTGTGGAATAGCTGATGGCACAGGCATGTCGCTACACAACTCGCTCACACTTGGCTACTGTTTCCATCTTCTGGGACCTGACTGTGAAATGACCCTGTGTCTTGTATGCAGCAGTCTGGGGTGTGTGGGTAGGGTAAAAGGAGGCATGCAGCTGGTGGTGGGAGAGATAACAGAGCAGGAGAGGGGGAAGGTGTTGTGCTGCTCGTGAGAGCATGCAGGTATGTCGTGGGAACAGGATGGGCTGCTGTGTGCAGACTCGAAAGGCTGTGCTGGGGAAATTGGGGATCGGCAGAGGGGAGGCCTTACTGCTTTTGAATACTACCTTTCCCAATGCCCGAGTGACTCCCAACCTACAACCTCCTTAAAGGAATCTTGAAATTACTGCAGCCAGTTGCCTTTCCTTTTGTTCTTAAATTTTTTTTTAATTATGCCATTACCAGTTTTGAACTGCCTAAAGATTCATCATCAGGTAGCCATGTATTAATTGTCTGCGGCAGTGTGGGAGTCATGTAAAATGATTATCATCAATTGGTTGGGTGTTGATGTACACAGTATTCTTGAAAACATACACAATGTTTTACAGCGACAATAATTGTGCTGTACTTTACACACTTAGCATAAGTAACACATTCCACATGCTTTACAAAACACCTACATCCAACCAACAGATACTAACTGCCCTATATAATGTCCATCCTGCTGCAGAAAATTAATATATCTACCATCAGTTGATGACTCGCTAGGCTGTTCTAAACCGGTACTGGAGTAATAAAGAAACTGAAGAACAAAACAAAAGGTGACTGTTGCAGTAATTTCAAGAAACCTTTATTCATTACAGACACAATGTTACTCATCTGTAATAGATAAAAGTTCTGCAGCCTCCTTCATGGTCACCATGACCAACTATATCCTCACCCACAATTACTTCTTATTTAAAGGCATCATATACAATTAAATCTATGGTACAGCAGTGGCACCTACATAAAACCATCGTGTATGAAACTGTTCATGGGCCATCTAGAGAAATCCTTCATAATCACCCAGAATCCCTGACCCCTCATGTAGTTCGGATTGACTGATGACATCTTTGTAATCTGGATTGGGGATGAGTACGCTTTATTCATGTTCCTCCAGAGGATCAACACTTTCTTCCCCATTCACTTCATGTGGTCACCATCATCCCAACTAACTGCCTTCCTTAATGTTGACCTCCAACTTAAGACTGGTTACATCAGTACCTCTGTTCACATCAGACCTACCAACCAGTAATAATACCTCCTCTTTGACAGCATACACCCAAGAGTGCAGCATTTGTCAGATGCAGGAAGAGTTTTGAGCTGGACCCCAGCAGTGAGAGACAGTGCCATGTGTGTGTGAGATGTGCTTGCATGAAAGCATGTGTGCATGTGTTGTGTGTGTGTGTGTGTGTGTGTGTGTGTGTGTGTGTGTGTGTCTTCTGTTTCAGAAGAAGCACTTGTCTGAAAGCTTAACTTCATTGTGCCTGTCTGCAAGGCAGCTTCTTGTCTTTGTGGTGAGTAGCAACATATCCTTTTCATAAACATTATTTTCCATTGTTCAGTAATTAGTAGTGATGTATGTTTTACATGGAGAATTGGCTATAACTCTGAACCTCATTGAATTGAAAGTTTATGATAGTTCCGTAGCACAGCAGATCTAGTCAGAAGTTTTTGGAAGCCACGTTCTGTCATTTGTCATTTCACTTCCCACATATCGCACAGTGTGTAATACAGGCAGCACATAGTAAAAACATGCAAAATTCCTGATAACCAAGAAGCAACTATTTATAATTATCTTGCTGCTTCCTGATTGTAACATACAAAGTGTCTATTAAGACAGTCTTTAGAACACAAGACAACAATTGTTACCATGGTACAGCTTGGTTTAAATTTTTTAAGTCTATTTATAACATGAATTTTTAATAACTGAGTTATCGAACATGTGTTGGTTCTCCCTCAGATAGTCTGTTTTGCCTGTATAGTGGAGACTGTATGTCTTCTCACAGTGTTTCTAATCATGTACCGCCGAGCAGATGGCATAAGCAACACCAGTCAGAAGCTCATCAACAATTTGACTAGTGGCTATAATATCTGTCTAGTTCTTCATGTAATATCTTAGAACTTTCTCAGTTTGGATAAGACTAAAGCAGTGGATTTTATCGCCATTTTCTCCAATTTCCATAGTCCCTTAGTTGCTTCAAAATTCATGGTATTATGGTCTATCTATGCAACCACAGTAAATGAGTGTCACTTTGTTTTTGTGTCATACACGGTTTCCTTCTTTTATTTATGAACTACATATGTGGACTAACAATGCTGGAAATCTTAACACCAAATGATAATTTAATATTATAAAATTTGGTGCTACAAAAGGTGTTACTAACCTGAAAAATAAGAGGAAAAAGTAGTAACATTTGTAATTACTACATAGTACATTTATTTTATGTTTAAAAAGAAACATATATTATGGCCAGTGGAGAGGCTTCATAAATAAAAGAGGCAAAACACATGTGGCAAAAAAAAAAAAAAAAAACTGCCCTTCATTTAGGAGTGTAGGTATTTTAATTGTGATACAGAGTAATATCACTGTAAAGATGCGTAAGTACCATCCCTGTGTTTCAATAAATATTTCTGGTATGAAAGGTAATAGGTTATGAATTAAGGCCCTTCACCTCCCAACAGAGCATGATCAATACTCAATGTAATCTAAAATATTACAGATAGAAGATAGGGCTATAAAAATTTGTACACCTTTATGAATTCCTCAGCTGAAAATGTCATGAAATTCCTAAGTTGTGTTGCATTTCCAAAGCACAGATAATTAATCTGCTACACTATCAGATTTTATAGTAAAAAATTACAGCTGCAACTGTGGCTAATGAGATAATTGTGACTGGAGCTGGTTCTGGTAGCACCACAATGAGGTTCTGTGGATATCTTCCACCAGTGCATACACTTACTGGAGTTCTAAGCTCAAAGTGAGAAGTGTTAGGCTATGTGATAAATTGGGATGGGTATGGAGGTAATGTAATAATCCAGAATGAGATTTTCACTCTGCAGCGGAGTGTGTGCTGATATGAAACTTCCTGGCAGATTAAAACTGTGTGCCCGACCGAGACTCGGAACTAGCGACCTTTGCCTTTTGCGGGCAAGTGCTCTACCATCTGAGCTACCAAAGCACGACTCACGCCCGGTACTCACAGCTTTACTTCTGCCAGTATCTCGTCTCCTACCTTCCAAACTTTACAGAAGCTCTCCTGCGAACCTTGCAGAACTAGCACTCCTGAAAGAACGGATATAGCGGAGACATGGCTTAACCACAGCCGGGGGGATGTTTCCAGAATGAGATTTTCACTCTGCAGCGGAGTGTGCGCTGATATGAAACTTCTTGGCAGATTAAAACTGTGTGCCCGACCGAGACTCAAACTCGTAACCTTTGCCTTTCGCGGGCAAGTGCTCTACCATCTGAGCTACCGAAGCACGACTCACACCCAATACACACAGCTTTACTTCTGCCAGTATCTCGTCTCCTACCTTCCAAACTTTACAGAAGCTCTCCTGTGAACCTTGCAGAACTAGCTATATCCTTTCTTTCAGGAGTGCTAGTTCTGCAAGGTTCGCAGGAGAGCTTCTGTAAAGTCTGGAAGATAGGAGACGAGATACTGGCAGAAGTAAAGCTGTGAGTACCAGGCGTGAGTCATGCTTGAGTAGCTCAGATGGTAGAGCACTTGCCCGCGAAAGGCAAAGGTCGCGAGTTCGAGTCTCGGTCGGGCACACGGTTTTAATCTGCCAGGAAGTTTAATGTAATAATGTTCTTCACTGTTTCTTCTGAAGTATTTTCTGCTGGGCATTTTGTGCTTATTGGTTTTGTTTGTTATGTACTAAGTAATAGGTTCATGACCATTTAAGCTTTTTGTTCTTCCACTTGAATCATAACACAATACCCTCTGATTATCCATTATTCTGTTGATGGACTGATGGTGAAGTTACATGTTTTAATGCAGCCACCTGCCAATGCCATAGTAAAAATTATAGTTTATTATGTTGTGTGTTGCTTCTTTGAAATACATGAGACTGAAGCATATCACAAATTTGATAACATGGTTGATACTAAAAATAAATAGTAGTAGTCACCTTGCACATTTGTTGTCACATTGATATTGGGG
Source organism: Schistocerca nitens (assembly GCF_023898315.1). Classification (NCBI taxonomy): domain Eukaryota; kingdom Metazoa; phylum Arthropoda; class Insecta; order Orthoptera; family Acrididae; genus Schistocerca; species Schistocerca nitens. The sequence goes on along the minus strand of NC_064624.1, from coordinate 36,810,612 downwards.
GATATAATCTTTTCACTGCAGCCTCCATGTATCCAGGTTTTGATAATGTGTAACATAACTGTGGTATTCTAAATAACTGTCAAACACATGACTTTTAATTTTGATTGAAGTTTAATGAAAAAACTTGAACTGCAATTACACTGTAACTGACTCATGTCCTACAGAAAACTGTATTTTTTGTGAACTGGTTTGGCGGACTCAGCCACCCATCTTTAAGTATATTTCTAACACTAAAAACCAGTTCACTTATTGTTGATACTACAATTTTAATAAAGTTATAATTACTAAAACTACTTATGAAACAAATAGGACACATCATGATTTACGTATTGATTACTCAATTTTCATTTCAAATATGCAATATAAATATTTTGAATAGTCTAGAAATATTAAATCCTTAACATATAATTGCTGCTTTAAATTCTTCATTGACATTTATGCCTAATACAACGTTGGATATTTTAATGTAGCATGCTTGTTCTTGAATGAAATTTCATATGAAACTTTCTGCCAGATTAAAACTATGTGCCAGACCGAGACTTGAACTCAGGACCTTTGCCTTTCGCTGGCAAGTGTTCCACCATCTGAGCTACCTGAGCACGACTCACGTACTGGTAGAACTGAAGGTGTGAGGACAGGGCATGAGTCGTGCTTGGGTAACACAGATGGTAGAGCACTTACCCACAAAAGGCATAGGTCCTGAGTTCGAGTCCGGGTCCGGCACACAGTTTTAATCTGCCAGGATGTTTCATATCAGCACACACTCCACTGCAGAGTGAAAATCTCATTCTTGAAATTTCATATAAACTGGTAATGTGATAATGTGTATATAGCGAAAAGATGTGCTTTTTACGTAATTGAGTGGACTTCACCTTTGTGGTGGGAGGAAGAGCCATTTTTTATAGGTCAGGATAGCATTCAGCTCTGCACTGTGCGTATGGTTGCAGTGAAGTGGTGATTAACAACCAAGTTGCTATCTTCTGATAAATCAAGAGCACAAAATTGTCACATGTTTATTGATCAGTTTACGGCAGTTGTGGCCCTGGTGTGCATCAAAGATGCTGATCTCAGTGTGCAGTCCTCAAAGGCACAGCCAATTTATGGTGCCAAATAGGCTGTGCTGTGATAGTGGCCTGCTGGTGGCTCTATCCTGGGCTGCATGCTGTGACTGTTGCCAGCACTGGCAGACATGTCAGTACAACCAGCACCAGAACGTGTGCATTCGAGCCGTGACCCCCAGTGACAGTGGCTGGCAGAGGTAGTGTGTCACTCTGAGCAAACCAGCAGCAGGAGAGCATGCTCACGCAAGGCAGCTAGTCATGTAGGGGTGTGAACCATAGTCCGCTCCAGTATAAGACCTGCAGCTGAAGGAAGTCAGCCAGCAGGTGGCGTTCCACCTGGAAGGCACCAGTTTGATGTTTATGCCAGCTTGTTGCCTCATTGTTTTAAAACGCCAATGTTTCTTGTCACGTAGGGGGAGAGAAGACTAGTGCTGCCAAGGCTGTGCAAAAACCGCAGTTGGCATTACTCCAGCTTAGCTCTGTGCCCACCGTCAGCAATGTTCATTGCAGTTGGCGGTGGTGAGACTTAGACGTGAGGTAGCTTTGCCTACAGCATGACCTGGGTAGCAACTCTTGCTCCATCAGCTCTAGCCATTATTATGAAAGAACATTTTGGCTGCTTTTTGCTAAAGAATTCTGTAGCTGTTGTTAGCCACATACTGCTTCAGTGGGTGCTTCCCTGATGCTTCTCACATCACACTGTGATGACATCTGACGTTAACTTGGTCATGCCAAGTAAATGAAGCCATTGTGCAACTACATCATTGTTTGTATTTAAGCATAACACATAAGTCAGCAGTTAGCATATATGATTAAAGTCTTCAGAGAATTTGCAAACTTAAAAAAATTTTGGCTCAGTTGTGTACATGGTGTGGTATCAAATATTACAATATGTGGCTCACATTCTGTTACCTTACTACGAGGGTCATTCAGTAAGTAATACCCCACTTTTTCTTTCTCAGAGCTTATTTATTGTCAATAGTCAGAAGTTGGTGACAATGTACTTCAACATGTCTTGTCCATGTCCTATTTTTCTACGTAGTCTCCATCTTTGTTGAGGAGCTTGTATTCTGTGCTGGTAAAAGCTCTTGTCCTGTAGGCTCAGCCATGTTTTCATTGCACGACTGACACTCTTGTCATCTTTAAAGAGTGTTCCCCACAGAGAACCATAAGCAGCCCAAAGAGATGGAAGTCTGAGGGTACCAGGTCTGGACCGTAGGGTGGGTGAGGCAGTGCTGTCCAACCCAATTTGGTGATGTGTTCCCACAGTCTCAGACTTGTGTGGGGCATGCATTATCACATTGGAGCAAGAGTTGTGCAGGATTCTTGTCTGAGAGTTCTTGAGTTTATTCAGTCTTCACTTATGCCTCTGAATTGGTGGTTGACCCTCTTGGCATCACATCCACAGAAATGACGTCACAGTCCCAGAAGACTATCACTGTGACTTTCCCAGCAGTGGGGGTTGTCTTGAATTTCTTCTTTTGTGGTGGATGAGGATCATGCCACTCTATGGAATGCCTTTTTGTTTCCAGCGCAAAGTGGTGCACTCAGCTTTTGCCCCTTGTAATGATCCGTGACAGAAAGGCCTTTCCGTCAGCCTCAAAACTCTCCAACAATTCAGATGAAATGGCTTTTCTTTGACCCTTGTGGTCTACTGTGAGCATTTGTGGTACCTACCGTAAGCACCTCTTTGAATATACAATATCACTGCAGACAGGCTTCCAGGGCTGACTGACAAACGTAGAGCCAATTGTCAAGTTGTGTTGTGCCGGTCACCACGAATAATAGCATCTACACAATTCAGCATATCTGGATCAGTGGCTGTGACAGGACGTCCCAAGTGTATCTGATCATGGACCTCTTTTTCTCCATTTTTTGAGGGTGTAACTTTTGTAAACACAACACCCACCCATACTCTTATCAACTGCAGCATCGCCATACTCTCCACAAAAACATTTATGAATGTTCACCATGGTTTCTTTTTCTGCATACAAGAATTCAATAACAGCATGCTGCTTGTAATGTGAGTCATATGTAGATGCCATTTTGACATTGTAATATGGCTCTTCCATCTGCCAGAATGGTTCAAAACTTCACAAGTGCACAGAACAAACATCAAATGTGAAGCACCAACAAAGACATTTGTCTATGTATATTAATGGATTTTTTAAAAATGTGGGGCATTACAACCCTTGTATGTCAGTCTCACGTTTAGCAAAGAACTATATTTAATGTAAACTATGGCCCTTTGTCCATTGTAGTCATCTATGGGAGACTTCCGTTGTAAGAATCTTAGTAAGAGCTCATCTGTAGTGGTAGACTGCATGTTTATTTATGAAAAATTAAAACTGTTTATACAGCCACTAACAACTCGGATGTTAAAAATGGTCGTGCAATGTGCCGATGTTGGCACTGCCAGGCATGAGTTGGTGTGACCTACAAAATAAATTTTCCCAGTGGTCTTGATTATTGTGTGATTGTTTAAAGCAAATTGATCCAGTCCTTTGTATGGCTTCCGCAAATGCAGACCTAGCCAGCTGTTCCATCAGCATCTCTCTCTCTCTCTCTCTCTCTCTCTCTCTCTCTCTCTCTCTACCTCTCTCTGTATGCCCCCACTCCCCTTTCTCTTTCTTTATGATGTTTCATGTGGTCTACCACTATTTTCTTGTTTGTGATAAATGTTTGTATCTGCATGCTACTTACACTCAGTACCCTCAATTCTTGAATGTCCTATCAGTCCACTTCATTTTGAGCATCCAGCTCTAAGACCACTTCTCACACACTTCAATTCATTACATCTCCATTTGTCCCACAGTCCATAATTCACTTCTGTACAATGCAGTTTTCAAGATACAAATTCTCATAATTTTTTTCTCAAATTAACATATGTATTTGATACTAGGAAACTTCTTTTAGTGAGGAAGACTATGTTGTCTGCGTTAACGTTCTTCTTACATACTCTATGCTTCCAGAGTGTCAGAATTCCTTCCTACTCAGTCTACTATTCACCCCATTCAACAGGCCCTTTAATTCTTCTTCAGTTTCACAGAAGATAGGGATGCTATAACCGATTTTTTTTTTGAAATCAATTTTCCTTGAATTTTATTACCATTTCTGTACATTTCTTTTACTTCCTTCATTGTTTCTTCAGTGTACAAACTCGCCAATGGAGGAGAAAGACTACACCTTTGCCCTAGTGTTCATTTTGATCTCAGTGCTTCTGTTTAATGTTGTTGCTAGGATGGCAAGTACAATGCACTAAGGTAATAAGTATGCCCAAATGCCAACATATAGTGTTGGTATGTTGATAGAGACAATAACAAACACAAACACACACACACACACACACACACACACACACACACACACACACACACAAATTTCAAGCTTTCGCAACCCACGGTTGCTTCATCAGGAAAGAGGGAAGGAGACGGAAAGACGAAAGGATGTGGGTTTTAAGGGAGAGGATAAGGAGTCATTCCAGTCCCAGGAGCAGAGAGCGGAAAGACTTACCTTAGGGGGAAAAAGGGACAGGTATACACTGGCGCGCGCACACACACACACACACACACACACACACACACACACACACACACATATCCATCCGCACATATACAGACACAAGCAGACATATGTAAAGGCAATCTCTTTGCTATGTATATTAATGCTTTGCATTTAGCTTTTGTATAATTGCATTGCAACAATTGGATATGTGAAGATTCTAGCACAGAAGATAAAAGCAGCAGTAATTTATTCACATGTTTATAAGGTGCTGGGCAATTTATAAATTGAAGCAGAGTTTATAAAATACATTAGGTACACTCACAGTTCAACAGTCCTTTCACAGTATTCTCATTCAAATTTCTGAGACTTTTCATCTTCATTGCATTTTAATGTCATTGGTTACAATATTTGCGTAATTTGTTCTCATAAAATTAATTTAAAACAGTGTGTCAATTTACAAGAACCTCCAAAAATGATTTCCTCTATTCAAAAGATCGACACAATAAAATTTTGTTGAGGTATTACTCTCTGAGAAATGTAAGTTCATGTCAAAAACCTCTATTTTTCCAATCTGTTGTTTTCAGTCATTTACTTTTTACTGTTAGAGTGAAAGACACATTTTATGAAATAACTAGCTTCCAGTTAGTATAACTATCATTATAATATTATTGTTTTTTTCATTTCCAGGTGTGAGCTGTTTTTATAGATTTGAGTGGTGGTGTAAGTTTTAACATTGGAGAAGAAACACCACATTCAAAGTTACTTCCTGGGAGTTGTTTCAAGACACCTGAGACTTCCCCATCGCACTCCATATTCCAGATAACACAATGTAATAGGTAAGATTTCTTTACTGCAGACTGATAGTTATGCTAGCAGGTATAATGTGATCACAACTTCTATATGATGTATAGCTGATTATGTGCAAAGGTGGATTAAAAATAAACCTATCTAATTATTCTGTTAAGGGTAGTGGTTTACAGCGAGAGTGGGACTTGTAATTTTGGTAGAACAAACTGGGAGGTTCACCTCCATGAGAGCATGAATGCAAGGCTGTATTTGGTCTATAACTTCCAGTAGAAATGAGGAGGGAATGTGAATCACAGTTGTGCAGCATGCAGGTGCAATAGTTATTGATAACAGAAGTATTTAGCATAGTAAAAAAAGTTGTGGACTTTGCTCAGACATCCAGATTCATTGCCATTGAAGTTTCAAGGTTGTTTTTTTTTTTTTTTTTTTTTTTTTTTTTTTTTTTTTTTTTTTTTGGAATGACGAATTTCCTGAAGGATTAGATACTATGAAAAAAGGTCTCAACGGTGGCAGGCAATAGCCCCCACTGTGGAGAAAGTAAAGAGCCTTGGGGAGTAAACCTAGAATGAAAATCGTGAGAACTCCGAGGCACTGAGGTGGCAGTGGTGGCACTAAACTGTCCCTGCACAGCACTGGAAACAAAGCCAGGGGAAAAATGCATAACTGGTAGGAACCAGCCTTGGATGTAGATACCCAAGGACGGGATAATTTCTGGAACAGGTTGTAAAGCCAACTCCGTGACGTAAAGTGGTGATCATAAAAAAAATGTCAGCCTCTGTACCATCCCTGAATTTCCATAAGTCCAGACAGCATTAAAGCATTGCATAATTTTACTAAAACAATCTTCACCTAGCAATAATGGAAATTCAGCAGGAAACATGTATTCCCATATTAGCAAATATCTAAAAAAATGTAAAATCTTGCTCCCATCCACTGAAAACCATTTTATTGACAATGACCATTCTCAGTAATTAAAATGGCCACAGTCTGGATTTTTTAGTTTTTTGGTGTATGACCTTGCCATGATTGTACTGCTAATGGCTGGAACAACGTAAAAATATAACTGTTATACTTCCTAAGGAGATGCAGCTCTAATGATGATTGCATCTTCAAGTGTAAAGTACTCCACAGATAAAGCAGTTCCCATTTGGATCTCTGAGTGGTAAATACTGTACTTAGGAGGATGTTTTCACCAGAAAAAAACAAATTTGGTATTCTATGTGTCAGTGTGTATGTCATAGTAATTACAGTGGTTGCTCAGAAAGTAATTCACATTTTTTTTTCTTTTTTCACTGCTGAAAACAATGCTACAAATGCAAAACAGTATGTATGTATTATTTGAAGTCTCCCGAGTGAGTGTGCCAAGTTTCTGTCACTTTTTACAGATAGTGTAGCTGCAGGACAGTTTCAAAATGGAGCCTGTAGGTAATGTACACTACAGGCAGCATACCATCATTGAATTTCTCACTGAAGAGAAAGAAACTGTGGGGAATTATTCCAAATGCTTGTGCAAAGTCTATGGAGCATCTGCTGTTGATGAAAGTACAATTAGTTGTTGGGCATGGATGGTGAGGTCATCAGTAGGTGATTCAGTGGAGCTCCACAATTTTCAGCAGTAGGGGAGACCATCCACAGCTGTTACACCTGACACATCTGACCTAGCCCCCTCACACTTTGTAGCGGTTCCACCTGTTTTTTATTTCTTTGTTTGCTGTCCTCAGTGTCAACATACTACATTGCTACACTGGCTGAAAACTAGGGTTTGTAAGCTGAACAGTGACTACTGTAAATAATGAAGCCAACAGGTGCACAGTTTCATTTCATAATACTTTGATTTCACTTTTCACAATCCCCTAATAACACACAGTTATATTTCCAGTGCACTATAGTTATAGCTTTTGATAAGCCTCATTAACAGTTAGCAGGAAAACCTCCACATACTGCTACAATAGTTTACTGTTGAACATCTACGAGCAGTAAAAACCTAACCACAAAGTTCATAGTTCTTGAAGAGGAGAAAGGTACATATGGAGCAGAAACTGTCATTGGTTTCACACATGGCCTATTGGTGTAACACTTATTTCACTCTTAAGGTGAGGCATTGTTGTCGTTCTAACTAACACAGGTTCCTCATCTAAAACTCAGCTGTGGACTGACTGTCTCGTGACCAAAAATTGGGCCCTTATATATATCATCACAATAATAAGTGCTGAAACTACACATTGTTTTAAGTTACATTTACAGAAATTATAATTAAAACTTAACTCATTAAATTAACTGAATACATGGAAAAATTCCATCTTTTTAACAGTTTCTTCTACTGCAAGAGTTAGGCCAAATTATTTGTTTAAATCATGAAATTAACATATATAGTTATGTAAACAATACTTTGGACAAAACTGTTAATTACTTTGGAATTAATTAAGGGCTGGCTTTGCTAACATGTTTTCGAATATAGCCAAAACAGATACTTCAAGATTGCTAGTATTTCATCTTCCAAATGTTTATAACTAGTGTAGAATTTATATTTGTTTATATGTCAACAATAGAATTTAAGTTACGAAAAAATTACTCATTTTGCCTTATATTGAAAGATACTAACTGGGAATAGTTGAAATAAATTATAAAATCAATTACATGCATAAAACTAAGCATAAAATTAGATCTGGTGTTATATTCTGAAAAACTGATGGCCAACGTTTCTCTTCTATGGAAATGCAGATAATATTCACGTATGTTAATGGTAATTAGTTCAAAAATGAAAAAAAAAAAACGAATTTAAGTGGCAGATGGAAAAGAAGAGGGGAATTAAAAATATCCCAGCTTGCTTCCTCACAGCTCCACAAGGGGAGATGAGAGAGAGCACCTCCATTTGTGTGTAGTGCCATGCTGGAGCTGTTGTGCTGTCCTTTCCAGGAGCCAACAGCAGGGCCCAAAGAGTTTTTTATCCATGATGAGGGCAAACTTGGTTCTGAATTAGTAAACATGGCATTTCTCAATGTCAAAGATGATCACCAAAGCTTCATTTTAGATTTGGAGTAGTTCTCTTGATTGGGTGTCAGAATCTTGGTTGCATAGGCAAGTCGTTGCTCAGTACTGTCATTCCCATGCACCAGCTATCCGTTAATGATATAGGGAGAAGCATCAACAGCAAAAACAAGTGGACTTGAGGGAGAATAGGACATAAGGGAAGGCACAGAATGCAGCATATGCTTTAGCTGTGTGAAAGTGTGTGATAATCAGCTGTTCACCTGAACTGGACACCCCTCCTTTGCATTCGGAGGAGGGGATGCATAATGTGGGCCACTTGTGGAAGGAACTTAATAATATAATAATAATAATAATAATGATAATAATAATGATAATAATATAGGGTAGAAAGTCAGTAGCATCATACATTTGGAGGTTAATCAAAGTGATTGTAACTCCTTTGTCAACCTGGAAACGGACCTCCTGATTTGCAACTGTGAGATTGAGAAACAACTTAGTGGCAGGAGGATTGCTCTGAGAAACAACTGTCCAAAGTTCAGGCACCATCCCTTGATGCATGTGGGGGCAAACAGTTCGAAGATGCCCATCTTTCCTACAATGGGCACAGTGTGCCCAGAGACCCAAACAGTCCACTCATGGGTTTTCTATGAAGCAACCATGATGGGAGATCCTGCTGCTTACACCAGTGAGACATGACAGTCTGTTCAGAGGTCCTTGATGAGTCTGATATCAATGAATCATGACACCACCATCAGGAGGAAGACTTAAGAGAATTCCACCACTGTGGCAGTGACTAGACCACTGCTACCTGAGGTTGAGCCATGAAGCATTCATTTTCTTCATGTGTGCTCTCAAAATAGTGCGTGATTTTCAAAATACTGTCCAGGAAAGGTTCGTCTAGTTACAGGGCTGCAGTGCATACTTCGGGATTTAGAGCGAATTGGACCACTATAGCTTGAATAAAAGCCTCTTCATATGAAGTGTTGCAAGCCAGGTTTGTACAAGTGAAATAACACTGTCAACTCGGTCCTTGCATATCTGTCACTCATGATCAGTGCATCTGAGCAGCTTGTTTGTGGTATTGATGGAACTCAGGACGTTACGCAAGCATGTTGAATCACTGTGAATAATACTTTAATGGCAACAAGCACATCTCCTCAAACAGGAATGTGACAGGTTTCAAGAGTGAAGCCAACCTCTTTAATAAGATAAAAGTCTCTGGAGAATCCCAAGACATGAAGAGCATCATGCAAAACCCAAAAAGTGGAAAAGGTTTTTTCTCAGCTGCTGCAAGTATATGTCACAGTCCTCTTTGGCTTTGTTGAACGGTGGAAATGCAAGTGGGTGGCTCTCTGCCTGACAAGTGACAGCAGCCTGGATGGGGTGGGAACCCTAAATCTGTAGGTAATCCTAAATTCACTGATGGATTAAATCAGTTTGCTTTTGTTACTAAACTGCTATTGTAACTGCTGTAGTAGGAAGAGCTATTGCTGTTCTACGAGCTGTATAAGCTTTGCATTCATGGGATGCCACTAACCATTGACCTCATTGCCTATTATAGTGACTGGAATCAGACAAGACCTGGAATGACTCGAGAACCTGTGGAGGCTGTTAGCCACCAGAGAGTAAGGTAGTGGACAACAACATCGAAAAGACAAACAATGGAGGAGGCACAGTGGAATAACAGTGCAGCGAGTAAACTAAGATTGAAAGCCTAAGACTTAGTGAATCCAGAACACCACAGTGATGTGTAGTGAGATCAGCCCAGTAGTGCAGTGAAATCACAAGTGGCAACCACGGGTGCTGATAGGCTGGCAGAAAGGGTGTGTCTCTGCAGCCAGTGTTGTGGTGGTGTCAGCAGCAATTATAGATTAAGGCACTTCCATCTAGCAGCCAGGGTACCAGAGAAAGAAAGGAAGAGAATGTGGACTGGGGGAAAAGAATTAAATAGAAAGCCACCTGGCAGAATTTTTCACAGACTACAGTTTAATCATTGCTAGCACTTTGTTTAAGATTGATGAAAGAGTTTTCACTTGATGGAGATACCTAAAGACAACGGAAGATTTCAGGTTGATATATATATATAAAAACAAAGATGAGGTGACTTACCGAACGAAAGCGCTGGCAGGTCGATAGACACACAAACATACACACATCATCTTTGTTTTTTATATATATGTATATATTTTTTCCCACGTGGAATGTTTCCCTTTATTATATATATATATATATATATATATATATATATATATATATATATATATATATAAAAACAAAGATGAGGTGACTTACCGAACGAAAGCGCTGGCAGGTCGATAGACACACAAACAAACACAAACATACACACAAAATTCAAGCTTTCGCAACAAACTGTTGCCTCATCAGGAAAGAGGGAAGGAGAGGGAAAGACGAAAGGATGTGGGTTTTAAGGGAGAGGGTAAGGAGTCATTCCAATCCCGGGAGCGGAAAGACTTACCTTAGGGCGAAAAAAGGACGAAAAAAGGGACAGGTATACACTCGCACACACACACACACATATCCATCCACACATACAGACACAAGCAGACATATTTGAAATATGTCTGCTTGTGTCTGTATGTGTGGATGGATATGTGTGTGTGTGTGTGTGTGTGCGAGTGTATACCTGTCCCTTTTTTCATCCTTTTTTGCCCTAAGGTAAGTCTTTCGGCTCCCGGGATTGGAATGACTCCGTACCCTCTCCCTTAAAACCCACATCCTTTCGTCTTTCCCTCTCCTTCCCTCTTTCCTGATGAGGCAACAGTTTGTTGCGAAAGCTTGAATTTTGTGTGTATGTTTGTGTTTGTTTGTGTGTCTATCGACCTGCCAGCGCTTTCGTTCGGTAAGTCACCTCATCTTTGTTTTTATATATAATTTTTCCCACGTGGAATGTTTCCCTCTATTATATATATATATATATATATATATATATATATATATATATATATATATATATATCTAAAAAGAAAGATGATGAGACTTACCAAACAAAAGCGCTGGCAGGTCGATAGACACACAAACAAACACAAATATACACACAAAATTCAAGCTTTCGCAACAAACTGTTGCCTCATCAGGAAAGAGGGAAGGAGAGGGAAAGACGAAAGGATGTGGGTTTTAAGGGAGAGGGTAAGGAGTCATTCCAATCCCGGGAGCGGAAAGACTTACCTTAGGGGGGAAAAAGGACAGGTATACACTCGCACACACACACATATCCATCCACACATACAGACACAAGCAGACATATTTAAAGACAAAGAGTTTGGGCAGAAATGTCAGTCGAGGTGGACGTGTAGAGGCAAAGAAGTTGTTGAAAGACAGGTGAGGTATGAGTGGCGGCAACTTGAAATTAGGAATTAGCGGAGATTGAGGCCTGGCGGATAACGAGAAGAGAGGATGTACTGAAGGGCAAGTTCCCATCTCCGGAGTTCGGATAGGTTGGTGTTGGTGGGAAGTATCCAGATAACCCGGACGGTGTAACACTGTGCCAAGATGTGCTGGCTGTGCACCAAGGCATGTTTAGCCACAGGGTGATCCTCATTACCAACAAACACTGTCTGCCTGTGTCCATTCATGCGAATGGACAGTTTGTTGCTGGTCATTCCCACATAGAATGCATCACAGTGTAGGCAGGTCAGTTGGTAAATCACGTGGGTGCTTTCACACGTGGCTCTGCCTTTGATCGTGTACACCTTCCGGGTTACAGGACTGGAGTAGGTGGTGGTGGGAGGGTGCATGGGACAGGTTTTGCACCGGGGGCGGTTACAAGGATAGGAGCCAGAGGGTAGGGAAGGTGGTTTGGGGATTTCATAGGGATGAACTAACAGGTTACGAAGGTTAGGTGGACGGCGGAAAGACACTCTTGGCGGAGTGGGGAGGATTTCATGAAGGATGGATCTCATTTCAGGGCAGGATTTGAGGAAGTCGTATCCCTGCTGGAGAGCCACATTCAGAGTCTGGTCCAGTCCCGGAAAGTATCCTGTCACAAGTGGGGCACTTTTGTGGTTATTCTGTGGGGGATTCTGGGTTTGAGGGGATGAGGAAGTGGCTCTGGTTATTTGCTTCTGTACCAGGCCGGGAGGGTAGTTGCGGGATGCGAAAGCTGTTGTCAGGTTGTTGGTGTAATGTTTCAGGGATTCCGGACTGGAGCAGATTCGTTTGCCACGAAGACCTAGGCTGTAGGGAAGGGACCGTTTGATGTGGAATGGGTGGCAGCTGTCATAATGGAGGTACTGTTGCTTGTTGGTGGGTTTGATGTGGACGGACGTGTGAAGTTGGCCATTGGACAGGTGGAGGTCAACGTCAAGGAAAGTGGCATGGGATTTGGAGTAGGACCAGGTGAATCTGATGGAACCAAACGAGTTGAGGTTGGAGAGGAAATTCTGGAGTTCTTCTTCACTGTGAGTCCAGATCATGAAGATGTCATCAATAAATCTGAACCAAACTTTGGGTTGGCAGACCTGGGTAACCAAGAAGGCTTCCTCTAAGCGACCCATGAATAGGTTGGCGTACGAGGGGGCCATCCTGGTACCCATGGCTGTTCCCTTTAATTGTTGGTATGTCTGGCCTTCAAAAGTGAAGAAGTTGTGGGTCAGGATGAAGCTGGCTAAGGTAATGAGGAAAGAGGTTTTAGGTAGGGTGGCGGGTGATCGGCGTGAAAGGAAATGCTCCATCGCAGCGAGGCCCTGGACGTGCGGAATATTTGTATATAAGGAAGTGGCATCAATGGTTACAAGGATGGTTTCCGGGGGTAACAGATTGGGTAAGGATTCCAGGCGTTCAAGGAAGTGGTTGGTGTCTTTGATGAAGGATGGGAGACTGCATGTAATGGTCAACCCATTACATGCAGTCTCCCATCCTTCATCAAAGACACCAACCACTTCCTTGAACGCCTGGAATCCTTACCCAATCTGTTACCCCCGGAAACCATCCTTGTAACCATTGATGCCACTTCCTTATATACAAATATTCCACACGTCCAGGGCCTCGCTGCGATGGAGCATTTCCTTTCACGCCGATCACCCGCCACCCTACCTAAAACCTCTTTCCTCATTACCTTAGCCAGCTTCATCCTGACCCACAACTTCTTCACTTTTGAAGGCCAGACATACCAACAATTAAAGGGAACAGCCATGGGTACCAGGATGGCCCCCTCGTACGCCAACCTATTCATGGGTCGCTTAGAGGAAGCCTTCTTGGTTACCCAGGTCTGCCAACCCAAAGTTTGGTTCAGATTTATTGATGACATCTTCATGATCTGGACTCACAGTGAAGAAGAACTCCAGAATTTCCTCTCCAACCTCAACTCCTTTGGTTCCATCAGATTCACCTGGTCCTACTCCAAATCCCATGCCACTTTCCTTGACGTTGACCTCCACCTGTCCAATGGCCAACTTCACACGTCCGTCCACATCAAACCCACCAACAAGCAACAGTACCTCCATTATGACAGCTGCCACCCATTCCACATCAAACGGTCCCTTCCCTACAGCCTAGGTCTTCGTGGCAAACGAATCTGCTCCAGTCCGGAATCCCTGAAACATTACACCAACAACCTGACAACAGCTTTCGCATCCCGCAACTACCCTCCCGGCCTGGTACAGAAGCAAATAACCAGAGCCACTTCCTCATCCCCTCAAACCCAGAATCCCCCACAGAATAACCACAAAAGTGCCCCACTTGTGACAGGATACTTTCCGGGACTGGACCAGACTCTGAATGTGGCTCTCCAGCAGGGATACGACTTCCTCAAATCCTGCCCTGAAATGAGATCCATCCTTCATGAAATCCTCCCCACTCCGCCAAGAGTGTCTTTCCGCCGTCCACCTAACCTTCGTAACCTGTTAGTTCATCCCTATGAAATCCCCAAACCACCTTCCCTACCCTCTGGCTCCTATCCTTGTAACCGCCCCCGGTGCAAAACCTGTCCCACGCACCCTCCCACCACCACCTACTCCAGTCCTGTAACCCGGAAGGTGTACACGATCAAAGGCAGAGCCACGTGTGAAAGCACCCACGTGATTTACCAACTGACCTGCCTACACTGTGATGCATTCTATGTGGGAATGACCAGCAACAAACTGTCCATTCGCATGAATGGACACAGGCAGACAGTGTTTGTTGGTAATGAGGATCACCCTGTGGCTAAACATGCCTTGGTGCACAGCCAGCACATCTTGGCACAGTGTTACACCGTCCGGGTTATCTGGATACTTCCCACCAACACCAACCTATCCGAACTCCGGAGATGGGAACTTGCCCTTCAGTACATCCTCTCTTCTCGTTATCCGCCAGGCCTCAATCTCCGCTAATTCCTAATTTCAAGTTGCCGCCACTCATACCTCACCTGTCTTTCAACAACTTCTTTGCCTCTACACGTCCACCTCGACTGACATTTCTGCCCAAACTCTTTGTCTTTAAATATGTCTGCTTGTGTCTGTATGTGTGGATGGATATGTGTGTGTGTGCGAGTGTATACCTGTCCTTTTTCCCCCCTAAGGTAAGTCTTTCCGCTCCCGGGATTGGAATGACTCCTTACCCTCTCCCTTAAAACCCACATCCTTTCGTCTTTCCCTCTCCTTCCCTCTTTCCTGATGAGGCAACAGTTTGTTGCGAAAGCTTGAATTTTGTGTGTATATTTGTGTTTGTTTGTGTGTCTATCGACCTGCCAGCGCTTTTGTTTGGTAAGTCTCATCATCTTTCTTTTTAGATATATTTTTTTTCCACGTTGAATGTTTCCCTCTGTTATATATATATATATATATATATATATATATATATATATATATATATATATATATATATATATATACATACCTACATTTACAGCATTTGTAGATTTAGAAGCAGCTTTTGGCAGTCTATACTGGAATAAAACCTTTGAAATTCTGCAAGTAGCAGGGACAAAATACAGGGACGAGAAACCTTATTTATAGCCTTTACAGAAACCAGAGTTCACTTACAAACAGTAGTTGAGAATGAGTGAGACAGAGCTGTAGCCTATCCTTAACTTTATTCATTTGGTACAGTGACAAGCAGTAAAGAATGTCGAGAAGAAATAAGAACTTTGAAGTTCACTTTATGACTTTGTAATTCAGCCAGAGACAACAAAGGGCTCTGAGGAGCTGTGGAAGGGAATGAACAGTGTCTTGGAAAGGACTACCAGGATGAGTACCTTCACCAGCAAAACAAGGGTAATGCTACATAGACAAATTAAATCAGATGATGGTGATGGTATTAGTTTAGGAAGTGAGACAGTAATAGATGAGTTTTGCTATTTGGGAAGCAAAATAACTGACAATAGCTAGAGTAGAGAAAATAAATGCATTTTGGCAGTAGCATGAAAGTTGTTTCAAAAAAAGACAACTTTGTTACTATTGAATTCCATTTAAGTGTTAAGAAACCATTTCTGGAGTACTTGTGTCAAGTGCAACTTTGTACAGAAGTTACACACTAACAATAAACAGTTGAGATAAGAAGGAAATAAGTGCTTTTGATACGAGTTGCTACAGAAAATTAGATAGATGGATCAGATAACTAATGAAAACTGGTGAACTGGATGGTGAGAAACATTTTTGCTACAACTCGACTAACAGAAGGGATGGGTTTATAGGACACCCCCTGATGCATCAAGGAATAATTAATTTTTCAATTTTAGTCTTCCGGGGTGGTGGTGGTGGGGGGGGGGGGGGGTGGAGTTAACAATAGAACAAGGAGACTAAGGGTTGAATACAGTAAGCTGCTTCAAGTTGATTCAGGGTGCTGCAGTTAAGTTAGTGAAGAAAAGGCCTGCACAGGATAGACTAGCATGGAAAGTTGCATCAAACAGGACTTCAGACTAAAGATCACAGAAACATATAGAGCTACTATATCAAATGTTGTGTATATATGCACAGCTCATGAGAGAATTTTTCTTGCTGAACCTGGCAGTGGTAAATGTAAAGTTCCTCCTCCTGGCCTTGATGAGACAACTGGGCCCAACCAACTGCCATGTCATCCTCTGCCAATGGCATTTGATGCGGTACAGAGAAACATGTGGTCAGCACACTGCTAACTTGGTCATTGATGGGTGTCTTGAGCTTGGGACCACTACTAATCAGTTGAGTAGCTCCTCAGTTGGTCTCAGGAGGCTGAGTGCACCCCATACCAGTCCTCCCACCAAGGAAAATCCCTGGCAGTACAAGGAATTGAACTGAGGTTCCGCTGAATCACGGTCAGCCATACAAAATTGTTAAGGCTTTTGTGGCCACTTGTTGACAAACTGCCTATTGGCTTCTGTCTCAGGTTCTTTGGCCAATGTTCATCTAATGATTTTACTGACATCTCGCCAGCATGAGTGGCTGGCATTGTCAAAGCTTCACCCTCCATTGCCAGTGGTGAACTCCACCAGCAATGGAGGGTGAAGCTTTGAAAATGCCAGCCACTCGTGCTGGCGAAACATCTGTAAAATCATTAGGTTGAACATTGGCTGAAGAACCCAAGATAGAAGCCAATAGGCAGTTTGTCAACAGTCAGCCATGCTGACCACCCTGATATGGAGGCAGGCGACCTAGTAGTGGAACACTTACTAAATTTCCTAACTGAGGCAGTGGTTTTTCACCTCTGATATGGCAATCACTGCTGTGAAAGTGACTCCTGAGCATAACAGTCATCTAGAAAAATAGTTTGAATGAAAACAGTATGATAGCAACTGTATAAACTGTACCTTCACGATAGCTCTACCATTACCAAAATAGATGAATCCAAAGAAGCAGCTTCAGCAGTGCTGGGCTTCCAGGAAATGAAAACACGTGCTCTATAAGTATACATTTTCATTGTTCTGTGCAGTAGATCCTGTTGACATTTCAAGCCCCAGAAGTTTAAAATCCAGACTTCTTTCCATTGTGAAACATTGTAGAACATCTGTAATAATTTGGATGTTCATATGTTTTCCAAAACATTCTGCTGTCACATGGAAGGAAAGATGCCTACAAGATATATGAAATCCAATATACTTAGACATTTAACAAACAAGCAGCCATGGCTAATAAGCTGTTGTTGGTCAGTGCCGCTTGATGTCACTGGTGTCACAGCAGTACCATAGATTGGAGTTTGCTAAGCAATAACCATAGTGTTTTTTATGGCCATATACTGTGTTTCTCTCAACCATTGTTGGAACTGGCCAAGCTAAAAGTGAGGTATAACGATAGAGCTACAGATAGGATGAGACAGGCCAGATTAGCAGAATGTTGCACAGTTGACTTTATTGTCTATAAGTTATGGATTTTAGCCATTTAAAATACACTGCAGCTCCAAAGATAGGTAGGTATAGACATGCATATTCAAATATAGAGAGACGTAAACAGGTAGAATACAGAACTGCAGTTGGCAATGCCTATATAAGACAGCAAGTGTCTGGGGCAGTTGTTAGATAATTTATTGCAGCTACAATGGCAGGTTATTAAGATGTAAGTGAATTTGAGCATGGTGTTATAGTTGACACACAAACGATGGAACACAGCATGTCCAAAGTAGTGATGAAGTGGGGATTTTCCCCACATGACCATTTCATGAGTGTACTGTGAATGTCAGGAATCTGGTAAAACATCAAATCTCCAACATCACTGTGGCTGGAAAAAGATCCTGCAAGAACAGGACCAATGATGACTGAAGAGAATTGTTCAGCATGACAGAAGTGTAACCATTCTGCAAATTGCTGCAGATTTCAATGCTGGGGCATCAGTAAGTGTCAGCGTGTGAACATTTCAATGAATCATCATCAGTATAGGTGTTTGGAGCCAAATGCCCACTCATGTACTCCTTGATGATTGCACGACACAAAGCTTAATGCTTCACCTGGGCCTGTCAACACAGGCATTGGACCATTGATGACTGGAAACATGTTACCTGGTCCCACAAGTCTCTTTCCAAATAGTATCAAATGGAAGGATGTTTATGGATATGGAGATAACCTCATGAATCAATCCATGGACCCTGAATGTCAGCAGGGGACTCTTCAAGCTGGTGGCTCTGTAATGGTGTGGGGCATGTGCAGTTAAGAGTGATGTGGGACCACTTATATGTCTAAATACAACTCTGACAGGCGCGACATATGTAAGAATCCTGTCTGATCATCTGCATCCATTCATGTTCATTATGCAGTCCAACAGACTTGGGCAATTTCAGCAGGAAAGTACGACACCCCACATATCCAGAATTGCTACAGAGTGGATTCAGGAACACTCTTCTGAGTTTAAACACTTCCGCTAGCCATCAAACTCCCCAGATATGAATATAATTGAGCATATCTTGGCTGCCTTGAAACATGCTGTTCAGAAGAGATCTCCACCTGCTCATACTCTTACAGATTTATGGACAGCCCTGCAGGATTCATGGTGTCAGCACCCTCCAGCACTACTTCAGATAATAGTTGAGTTCATGCCATGTCATTTTGCATCACTTCTGCATGCTCACGGGGGCCCTACACGACATTAGGCAGGTGTACCAGTTTCTTTGGAACTACAGGGTAATTTCCAGTCAACACAAATACCACTTTTACCATATTAATGATTCATATAAGGTACATGATGCAGGTTAACAAATAACATTGATCTTACATTAAACGACATTAAGTCAGAATGTTTAATCTGTAGATACTAACTGAAACACATGCATTTTTTCTGGATTGTCTCCCATTTAGCCTTCCATTTCAGATGCCTGAGCCAGATGAAAATCCTTATTCTTGTGTAAAAGAAAATTACATTTTATTAATTTTGTTGAACTGCAAAAGTACAATGAATTTTTCCATCACTGTTTTGCCCAACAAAATATGTTCCTCTGGAAAGCTGTGCACAAATTCTCAAACTTTACCAGCATAGTTGGCCACATAGGTATTGGAGATACGAGACCATAAGGAACCACTGTGATCCAATAATGATTTATATCTTTTCTGTGCATGCGTACTGTGGAATTAAAATGTGTATGGCCTTTAGCCACTCTATCCCACATTAACTGTGTGCTTCTCGGCACACCAAATACCATAATCTCTTGTTGCATCTCTGTCCTGTATTTTGTCACATGGCCCACTGCTCCATTCAAATTAACATCCATATATTTTACCATCATTCATTTAGAAACATTTTTCACACTATGCAAATATTAAATGAAATACATTACACAGTTTTGTTCACACTTATTCTACCACATACCGTTATATTTTCTCATTGCAGTTATTTTTATTTTAATATATTTCATTAACCAGAACGGCAGTCATTTGTCAAAATGACTACTTCATTCTTTCTTGCCCATTTTGCATCATGTTATTCAAATCCTTCTACAATTATTAATACATAAATGTATTGTTAAATAAACATAGAAAATGAAATGTCAGTACAAATTACCCATGCAAAGGCTAATAACTTTGTGTGTTTGAGGATGACTGCTTTAGGTGGACAGTTTCACCTGTTACGTTACATACTCCCACTTCACAAATTCATTACCTCAGTGATGGCTACATAAAGTAGTACCAAGACTTCCACCCTGTACTGCTACTGTATATATAAAAAAGAAACAAATGTGAGTACAAATAAAACTTATCCAAAACCTGACTAGGAACTTCATGTGGTGAAAAATTTGGCATTGAAATAAGAGATGTGTAAGCAATATACATCTAAACTGTAAGTGATCTTTATTTTTGAAACACATTTAATTAGTCTCTATGGATATCAATCAAATCAGTTCAAATGGAATTGTCTATCTTCAGTTCTTCATGTCAACACCACTTCACTGGTTATGCCCTCATTGCAGTCTCCAGTTGCTGCCACAGCAAGGACCTCCTCCTTGAGTCCCAGATCCATCTCGCATCAGCAGACCACCTCTCTCACATTAAAGTACAGCCACCAATGCAATGTACTCCTCTTCAGTGAAGCAATTGTGCTGACAAGCATCAAACAAATGACCAAAATCAAAAGTTGCCCGTAACTTAACCCTATGGCTTCCCAGTGATCATGTTATTGAAACCCTCCCTGGTTTACCATGTGTTTGCTGTATCAGATCGCAAGTGAAAGAACTTGATGCACATACAAATATCAAATGAATGCAGATTCCTGATGGATCAATTTCAGAACCTGATCACAATCATAGACTTTATAATTCATAAACATTTTTCTTAAACAGGTACGTTATATACTATTCCACCCAGCAGACATGAAGTAACAGTTCATTGCATATGATATATAATTACAATTATATCACTAGTATTGTTTCAAATTACAGATATTTTCCCTTGCCGAGACCTTTTTTTGCCAGCTCACAAGTGGCATCACTCCCATGTACCTGCTGCAAGCTCCAGATGCAACTTTTCTTGCTATATTCAGACACAACCTATTGTCCCCATGAGCTTTCTTCCTACATCCCAATATTATTGGTCACTAACCCCCAAAACAACAGTTACATTTACTCAACATAGACCTTAAATCCTACAAAATCTCTTATAAGTATACACACAACAATAGGTTAGTTTACACAATCTTCAATATACTTAGCCAGTTTCACATATACAACTAATATACTGGAACACTAGTGTCTCCATTTATCACTACTATATCACCTGTCAGCATACAGCCTCAACTCATTCACATTCCAGAGAACAAATAGGTTCTTTCTGCTCCCTCCTGCCTGTTTCTCCATTACTTGTCATTGTCACTATGCTCATTCCTAGTACTTGACCATCTGTTCACATTGCCATTGAAATTATTTCCATAATTGTTACCCTTATTCTGATTTCTACCTTCCTTGTGTTCTACCAGTTTTGGT
The DNA here is from genome assembly GCF_023898315.1 of Schistocerca nitens. Taxonomy (NCBI): domain Eukaryota; kingdom Metazoa; phylum Arthropoda; class Insecta; order Orthoptera; family Acrididae; genus Schistocerca; species Schistocerca nitens. The sequence continues at coordinate 36,789,439 of NC_064624.1, read as the reverse complement.
TTAGAACACAGTGGCCTGACCATGTCCTCCACAAAATTCAAAAACTATTGCACTGAATCAGTAGGGCTGTGTGTTAGATCTCATTGCAAGTTTTCTGGCAGCCTTCTTTTTAGTGTTGATATTTCTGTTAGTACCCCTAACACTCTATCTAAATGTATGAGTTTGCAGAGTTCCCTCCAGTGATGGATACATACGGGGAGGGAGTATGGTGGGGAGAGGGAGGGGGGGGGGGCATGAGAGCTAATGCTAATAGCCACTTTGCTTGTATTGTTGAAGAGGTGAAGGCAGTTACGGAAGAGTTAGATGTAGAGATGAGTGTTCCTCATCTTACAGGCAGACAAAGACACTGGGAAAACTGCAATCATAATGATGCTATGACATATTGGAAGAGAGCTGTTTTTATGCCAACATTGAACCATGTTATGTCTGACATGAGAGAACGTTTTGCTAAAGAAAATAATTCGACTACTGAAACATAATGGTAATGATCTGGCACGTAAACTGAATCAGTGCTTAACTGAACTACCATTCTTTGAAGAAGAGGCACTCTTTGTGATTAAAAAGAGAATAATGAGAGAAGTTCTTCAATACAAGCAAATGAGCATAAAATCCCTTAATGATCATGCCTCTGTTATGCAAGCGTTGTCTGTCTGTGCTAACTCTGACTATCCTACTTTGCACACGCTGTGCAAAATATTTGCTTGGCTACCTGCATCTGTTGCTACAGTAGAAAGAAGTTTTTCAACATTGCGGTGTACAAAGACATGGCTGAAGTTGACAGTGAAGGACGATCAGCTTAATAGCTTAGCTCTGTTGAACATTCACCCTGACTTTGATTGTCCTATTGGCAATGGAATTAACCAATTTGCCAGGAAGAGTAGGCGCATAAATTTCATCATCATTTAAGGAAGAGAACCACAATTGTAACTTTTTTACAGCATAAGATGGCACCATCTTGTATATGTGTATAATTAGTTTAAATAAAACTTTCTTAAACTTTGCATGTGACTTGATTATTTTTTTACTACGGTAAAGGTAAAGGTAGATCAAGATACCTTAAACGCCCCCTCCTTAGGTTTTTATGTATCCACCATTGGTTCCTTCACATAGAGTTCTCTCATAGTATCTCTACCATTTCTGTAATTTGGGCCATTTAAGAAGTAATTGTCCAGCCTTAATTGCTTGGCCTACCCCCAACATTTATGCAAGAACATTGCTTCAAATTCCTTAAAGTCTACAAATTCCTCAGCTTGTTGGTTAGCCCAAGTCTGAGCTGGTCCCTCCAGCTGTCCCTTTACAAACTGCACTTTTACCTCCTCACTCACCACTGTTATAAAGCTATCTTTGCACATAGGCAAGAAATCTATTGCGTGGTACTGTTTTCACCCCTGAGTGGCTCTATAATACTACCAACCTCCATGGGACAACCTATCATCATAACTGCCTGCCCAGCTGGTATATTACTTATGGTATCTCCAGTTTTTAAACCTCCAATTTCAGATTTTATACTTGCATCTTGTTCAGATTTTATATTTTCCTATTCTGAATCTAAACTTTCATCTAATTTCTCACTCACTGCATTCAGTAACTGAGTGAGTTCTTATCCTCGCACCCAAGCACTCTCCTTTGGAAAACTAAGGCTACTACTATCACTCCTAACATCCTCTGGTCCACAATCACTTGAAAGTTTCTGCATCTCATTAGTCACAGCTGACAACTAGCAACACAAGATGTATAATGCTACTGATGCTTATACTTAAATTGTGGCTGCTACAACATTGACTATTACTGTGACATGTGAAATCAAGCATCATAGGGATGGCAGGGCAACAGTGTGGAGACAGTCACAGCACATCTGTGTGTGGCGCAGCAAGTGAGAACAGAAACACTTAGCAGTGCTGGTATGGTCAGCGGTGTCTTGCCACAACTGCCATGTGGACTGGTGGTAGCACGAACACAGCAGCTCTGCGAAATTCACATGGACCAACAGTATCTCAAAAGGGTGAAACAGACTGTCCCACAAAAAGTTGTGGCACGAAGTAGGCACACAGTGCAGAGTCTCTTATGCTGCTGCATGCTGGTGTATTAATGTTCACATATGCTCAATGATTGCAGTGCCAAACTGTTACTGAAGTGCACTGCGTGTAGGTCTGGGCCCCCACACTAACTGTTCTCAGGCCTATACACTTCCTGGGACACTCAATCCCAAAATACTTGTTAAGTGGAAAGGAAACAGTCCATTCCCTGATGAGCCTACCTAATTGCAATGATTGCTTTGGTTAGCAGTAGCTACTGGTACCAGCAGTCCAGTAGAGGGTGAATATACAACCTGTTAAATGACTCGTCTACAAAGTGGTTTCATTGCACGTGGTTGCTTTATGTCCTTACATAAGCGATTAATGATTATTAATGTGACCTATGAGGTCCGTCAGTGAAATACCAATATATAAGAGTAAAATAAGCAATGAAATCAGAAATTGGGGATATGCATATTTAGCACATGTTAGAATTATATTGTTGCTTTACTCATAGAAAATTTCTTTTCTATGAATGATGGTCCTACACACAATGGTCCAGTCAAGTCTAAAATAGTTTTAGCATAGTATTTGTGGTCAGTGAACAGTTCACTACATCACACGTATTGCACTATGTTGACAGCTCAAAAACTTATAAACTGAAGATTAGCTTCTGAACAATCATATAGGCATGATTCTACCATGGAAATAAAATGTGTGTGGCCCCTGGCCATTCTAGCCCACATTATCTGTGCAGCTCCCAATGCACCAAATACCTCAATCTCTGGCTTGCGTCCCTGTCCTACATTCTGTCACATGGCACACTGCTCTAGTCAAAATATCATCCACATACTTGACCATAATTTGTTTAGAAACACTTCTCACACTAAACAAATATTTAACCAAAATACATTACACAGTTCTGCACACATTTATTCTATCACGTATTATTTTTTCTCATTACAGTTCAGTTATTTTTATTTTAATATATTCCATGAACTGGAACAGCAATCACTTGTCAAAACATCTACTTTATTCTTTCTTCCCCATTTTGCATTATGTTATTCAGATACTTCTGCAATTATTAATACATAAATGTATTATTAAATAAACATAGAAAAAGAAATATCAGTACAAATTTCCCAAGCAGAGGCTAACAGCATTGCATATTTGTGGATGACTGTTTCAGGTGCACAGTTTCACCTGTTATGTTACAGCATCTAGTCAGCCACTAGATCTTCCCCACTGACATCACAGTATTCGTCTTTTGTATCTGGAGCTCTCACCCTTATATCACAGTAATTAGCCATGTTTGACACAGTTTCGCATGGTGACTGGGATTCACCCCCTATGAAACCAGTTTAGATGACCATGTTCCTTGCCATTGTTCCCAGAAGAGGACTGCAACTTCCAGTTTGATAATGTCATGACTCACTCATACAGCTGGAAAAGTCACTGTGATCTGTATTTGCAAAACAGCAAATGGTGTTCCAATACTTCAGCATCTCTCAGTGATCTGGAAAAGTTTCTTTGGGGGAATGAAATGAAACTCAATGACAAGGTTTACACAAATTGCAGTTTAGGGTGACAGGCTGCACTGTATTCTAAAGGTAGTCCTCCACAATATCAAACAGTTGTTACTATTTTTTATCCAACTTGTGTATATCATTCATGGATGCAAAGAAAAACAGTGTGGTGTTACAAATTCCTACATACACAACTGTTCACTGAATTATTTTGTCTGCATTATGTTATGCATAAAAAAATCTACAGTAAAAAACAAAGATGCTGTGACTTACCAAATGAGAAGGCACTGGTAGACAGACACAATAAAAAACACACAAACACACACACAAATTTCAAGCTTTCACAACCCACAGTTGCTTCATCAGGAAAGAAGGAAAGACGAAAGGATGTGTGTTTTAAGGGAGAGGGTATGGAGTCATTCTAATCCTGGAAGTGGAAAGACTTACCTTAGGAGGAAAAAGGGACAGGTATACACTTGCGCGCGCACGCCCGCCCCCCTCCCCCCCCCCACACACACACATATATACACTCCTGGAAATGGAAAAAAGAACACATTGACACCGGTGTGTCAGACCCACCATACTTGCTCTGGACACTGCGAGAGGGCTGTACAAGCAATGATCACACGCACGGCACAGCGGACACACCAGGAACCGTGGTGTTGGCCGTCTAATGGCGCTAGCTGCGCAGCATTTGTGCACCGCCGCCGTCAGTGTCAGCCAGTTTGCCGTGGCATACGGAGCTCCATCGCAGTCTTTAACACTGGTAGCATGCCGCGACAGCGTGGACGTGAACCGTATGTGCAGTTGACGGACTTTGAGCGAGGGCGTATAGTGGGCATGCGGGAGGCCGGGTGGACGTACCGCCGAATTGCTCAACACGTGGGGCGTGAGGTCTCCACAGTACATCGATGTTGTCACCAGTGGTCGGCGGAAGGTGCACGTGCCCGTCGACCTGGGACCGGACCGCAGCGACGCACGGATGCACGCCAAGACCGTAGGATCCTACGCAGTGCCGTAGGGGACCGCACCGCCACTTCCCAGCAAATTAGGGACACTGTTGCTCCTGGGGTATCGGCGAGGACCATTCGCAACCGTCTCCATGAAGCTGGGCTACGGTCCCGCACACCGTTAGGCCGTCTTCCGCTCACGCCCCAACATCGTGCAGCCCGCCTCCAGTGGTGTCGCTACAGGCGTGAATGGAGGGACGAATGGAGACGTGTCGTCTTCAGCGATGAGAGTCGCTTCTGCCTTGGTGCCACTGATGGTCGTATGCGTGTTTGGCGCCGTGCAGGTGAGCGCCACAATCAGGACTGCATACGACCGAGGCACACAGGGCCAACACCCGGCATCATGGTGTGGGGAGCGATCTCCTACACTGGCCGTACACCACTGGTGATCGTCGAGGGGACACTGAATAGTGCACAGTACATCCAAACCGTCATCGAACCCATCGTTCTACCATTCCTAGACCGGCAAGGGAACTTGCTGTTCCAACAGGACAATGCACGTCCGCATGTATCCCGTGCCACCCAACGTGCTCTGGAAGGTGTACGTCAACTACCCTGGCCAGCAAGATCTCCGGATCTGTCCCCCATTGAGCATGTTTGGGACTGGATGAAGCGTCGTCTCACGCGGTCTGCACGTCCAGCACGAACGCTGGTCCAACTGAGGCGCCAGGTGGAAATGGCATGGCAAGCCGTTCCACAGGACTACATCCAGCATCTCTACGATCGTCTCCATGGGAGAATAGCAGCCTGCATTGCTGCGAAAGGTGGATATACACTGTACTAGTGCCGACATTGTGCATGCTCTGTTGCCTGTGTCTATGTGCCTGTGGTTCTGTCAGTGTGATCATGTGATGTATCTGACCCCAGGAATGTGTCAATAAAGTTTCCCCTTCCTGGGACAATGAATTCACGGTGTTCTTATTTCAATTTCCAGGAGTGTATATATATACCCTCTCCCTTAAAACCCACATCCTTTCGTCTTTCCCTCTCCTTCCCTCTTTCCTGATGAGGCAACAGTTTGTTGCGAAAGCTTGAATTTTGTGTGTATGTTTGTGTTCGTTTGTGTGTCTGTCGACCTGCCAAATTGGAATGACTCCTTACCCTCTCCCTTAAAACCCACATCCTTTCGTCTTTCCCTCTCCTTCCCTCTTTCCTAATGAGGCAACAGTTTGTTGCGAAAGCTTGAATTTTGTGTGTATGTTTGTGTTCGTTTGTGTGTCTGTCGACCTGCCAGCACTTTCATTTGGTAAGTCACATCATCTTTGTTTTTAGATATATATATATATATATATATATATATATATATATATATATATATATATATATATATATATATATATATATATATATATATATATATATATTTCGACCTGCCAGCGCTTTTGTTTGGTAAGTCTCATCATCTTTCTTTTTAGATATATATATATATATATATATATATATATATATATATATATATATATATATATATATCCATCCGCACATATACAGACACAAGCAGACATACGTAAAGGCAAAGAGTTTCAAGGGTGATGACAATGTTGGTGATGTTTTCCAATTCTGCCGGTATTATGCATCATGAATCCACCCCTGGAGGACAGACAATTAACAAGGAATACTACAAATGTGTCCTTGACCATTTGTACGAGAAGGTGCAGAAGAAAAGGCCTGCATTGTGGAAAGCCAGGAGTTGGGTGCTACACCATGACAATGCTCCAGCTCATTGTGCCTTCTCCATCATTGAATTTTTGACCAAATTCAAAGTTCCTATGCTTCCACAACTGCCAAATTACCATGATTTGGCTCCTGCGGACTTATACCTGTTTCCTAAACTGAAATTTTCACTAAAATGGAAGGGATTTGACTCAATTGAAGACATCCAGGAAAATATGGAGAGCATCTTTAACAGACTTCAGCAAAGAAATTTCCAGGAATGTTTCCAAAAGTGGAAACACCATTGGAGTCAGTTTGTTCAGTCAAAAGGGGGCTTTGAAGGAGATGCATCACAGTAGCATGTAAGTACCACCATTGTACAATTATAAGCCCATTGTTAAAACTTTCCATTCACACCTGACATATTCATCATATTTTACTATGCTACAGAGTAACAAAGTTCCAGTAGAGATTCAGCCTTACATCAACAGCTGTATATATTTCTAACACTGTAGGAAAGACTGCACTTAGCAGAACAGGACTGGTGATGTATTAAAAAATGAATCGAGCTAACATGTAGTTTCTTAATCTATAGTTATTTTAGAATAGTCCACTGAGAAAAAGTACAAACCTGTCAAGTACGTACTGTTAATAAAATAGCTTTCCAGGTTCCTTCACATTTGCAATGCATTTTGTGATTTTTGTGTCCTACTGAATCTTTCCTCTGTTATTTGGGAGGTATGGTCAATAAGGATCACAAAAAAATTGTTTACATAAAGTATTGTATTTTAGGGAACTTTAATTTAATTTAATTTAATTTTTAAGCTTTATTTTGGAAATACTGCTTAAAACAAACATGAAGCAATATATATTATTATGTTACAAAAGTTTTTGTCCGGCACATAGCTATTGTTATATTCATTTTCTTACTTTTCAGTGGGGAAGTTCTGCAATATGTTCATCAACAGAAGACAAAAGATGACAAAACTGTCAAAAATAAAGATGCAAAGTTAATCATACCTCAACAGAAAATCAGGCTGTAAATGGTATATATGCAGCACTGCAAAAGGGAGAACCTATCCCAAAACATATAATATGGAAAGCAATGAATGTTGGCAGTGATGATAGTTCATCTGAATATATTGAATGATTTAATGAGCATAGAGACCTGGGCCATAGTATTTTATGTGCTGTGCAGTGCTGGCTTAGATTATTAGTTTCTTCTCTCTGTGGCCCAAGGTATAAAATAATAATTATTAATAATTTTACTAATGCTTTTTTTCCATTTGTGGGGAATATAATGGTATTTTGCATATGATAAATATAACTTTTTAAATAAAAGTTAAGTATGAAATACACTCTTCTTACTGAACTGTAGGTGTCTTATTGATCCATGATTCCCATCCCAGAATGTTGACAGATTTAAAGTCCTAATTACTCCTTTGTTTTATTTATCCACTATAGTGTCTATTAACTTTATATCACATATTATTTATTTATTTTACAGTGGCATTGAATGATGTGAATGAGAAAAGCAACCATTCAAAGGCAGGCTGCAGTTCTATAAGATATAATAGGTCTCACCTGCTTTTTAAATTTTCCTTTATCCGTTCAATACGAACAGTAGTTTTCCTGTGTAGCCAAGTCAGAGAAACTATGCCGCTTCCTCATTACTTACCCACACAGCATTTCCTTCTTTTTTTCTGTTCTAATCTTCTCCTTCCATAGTCTGTTAATTAGACAACTCCACTACTAAAAAAAAAAACACCAAACAACCAAACTCCTCTGTGGGCAAGCATGTGGTGGTGAAGGTGCATATGCATGCATGCAAGTGTGAAAAGTGAGTGTAACTCCACAACCAGGTAAACAAAACCGGTCAATATCTTTTCTGTCTCATTCATACAATATGAAATATGACTAACAAAGAAAGTTATCCAGATAGAGACAGAGACAGAGACAGAGAGAGAGAGAGAGAGAGAGAGAGAGAGAGAGAGAGAGACAGAGACAGAGACAGAGACAGAGAGAGAGAGAGAGAGAGGGAGAGAGAGAGAGAGAGAGAGAGAGAGAGAGGAGGTGCCACCTCTCAGTAAAAATAAAAAGAAATTTCTGAGCTCTTGGAATTAATCATGCATCTAGAAAACTTGAATCATTAATTAAAATCTTTGATGACAAACTGCAGGTTACCACAAGGATTACCAGGACAAAAATATTAGACTTAAAATGCATATATATCCACTGCTTGCAAGAGTTAGGGAGGATAACAGAAAGGAGATGGCACAACTATTCACCAGTAATGTAACCACTTAAGTTAAAAGTTGAAAGTGCACATGTAACTCTTGATAGTGAGGTATTAATTAGGGATAAGATGGATGCAAAGGCTAATAGACTCGTGTCACGGAGCTAAACCACAGAAAGAAATAAAAGGATGAACTAAAGAAATGAAGATGTCCAACAATGTGTTCTTAATTGAAACAGAATTAAGAGAGGAAAGTAACAAGCTGTCACAACATATGGGAGGAAACAAAAAAAAAAAAAAAAAAAAAATGAGAACCCAAGAAAATGGAGGCCTGTAGGGGTAATAGAAGACTTTACAGTAATTCTGTCAGAAAGTGGAATGAATTAGTCGATGTATTATAAATGGTTGGATGATATAAAAACTAGATTTAAAACAGGTCCAAGAGGAAAACAGACAGTGCATCACCTGCTGGTGTAAATGATAAATTCAGAGAACAGTTAGTTACAAAAAAGAGGGTGCATGTTAGTTTTCAATCAATCACTGTGATTTGTAGTTACAGAATGTCAGAACTGTGTGTGCAATGCAAAATTTTATGAGAGACACATTCTAGTCTGCTGTTTGCCCCTCTGTGGAGAAACAGGCCTTCTGAAGGAGTACTGCAAAAACAGTAAGTGAGTGAAACTACAGACTGTGTGTAAACAGAAAGAAACTGTGCAGTTGACAGTGTAAAGACTGAAAGGTACATCAGATATTCTTGGAGGGGGAAATTCGAAGAACAAAACATGAATTCTAAACCACTGAGTAATCAGTTACCAAATTTCATATAGAACCAGAGAATAATGATAACTGGAATGGATACTGGATCAACAGTTGAAGATGAAACACCACTTGGGAATGAAATTGTAAATCATAATCTCCTTGATCAGACAGATAATACAAATAATCATTATCATTGTAAGAAATGAAAAGTCCATAAAAAGGAAAATTAGTTGCAGAAAGGCCAAAAGACCAACCAATGCGAAGGGTAGAACAATAACCACTGCAGCCACACAAACAGAAAACAAGGCTGAATGTACAGATAAGGTTGATAATGAGGAGGACAGTAATAAGGAGGATGATAGAAAATAGATAGGAGCAGAATTTTAGATAGTGGCAAAGAGGAAAGGAAGCCCAGGAACTTACAGCACATCTGCCTCTAGACGAGGAAGCATTAAACTCTCAAACTCCTAATAGCTCAAAAGTGAATTGAAGACATCTTGTGACAGCACATGGTAAATAACAGTAGATAATGTTATTATAAGATCACTAGTGAACAGGAATTCCTAAGAAATTGTAAAAAGAGGCGGACATGGCACAAAAAATGGAAGAAGTTTCTGAATGGATCTGAAGCCTGGGTGCAAATCTAACGTTATTAGCCAAGTTGGAGGAAATGCATTTCTTGAACATAACAGTAAGACAGCTGGTACAACATAATTGTTCACATTAAGGCCAATATTATATTAGCAAATTTCTTTGACAAAGAAAGTTGATCAAATATTTGTCATATACCTGTGACAAAAGTCTTTGATGTGGCACAAAAAGGGGTATTACACTGTCATCAAATATCGTGGGCATTAGCTGCTAGTGATTCTTGCAAAAGACCTTTCAGTCTTGTCTTTGCTTCTATGTCTTGTACATGCCTATTAAGATTCTTTTTCCTGGATGCAACATTTAGTCATCTAGCATGGTCTCTATGATACGCATGTCTTCACCTACAGTTAACACATGTTCCACTACTTTTAGTGCACAACTCTGTTCCAATACAATTTCAGCTACAGATATCAATTAGGCATCATGAATGAATTGTATTGTGCTAATGTTCTTTCTCTGAAAAACAACAGTTCTCTAATTCCCTTTTCAGTGAAAAAAACTAACATCAGTGGTGACAGTGAAATTGCCATTGTCTTTCCTGTTTTTCACTTCTTATATAAATCTGTCAGTGCAAACTATTCTAATTAACTCTGAAGAGAGTATATTTCCATATCCCTCTCCAAAAAAGAAAAAGAAAACATTTTATTTCATCCAAGATTATAAAACATCTTTCTATATTTGTAGTGCCACAAAAAGCCTCCAAAATGCAACCTCTGTTGCATCTTAAATGTGCTGCTCCATTCCATGTACATGATACACAATTGTTTCATGTGGCACATTTTTACATGCCAACCACCTGTAGTAAATGGGAGATGATGACATTGACCAAAGACCATTGAGTTATCAAATACCAAAATATCTAATAGAAATCGCTGTAATTGCCAATTGCAGTGATTTAGTATCTTCTATTTTGTACACAATGAAGGGACCACACACGTGACATAAATTTCCAGTTGATAGCTCCACCCAGTTCTCAGAGAATTCATCCTATGTAATAGTCGAACATTACAATAGTCGATTTACAAATGGCAAAGAAGTAACTTTATCATAACATTTTACTCTGAATTAACACTTTTAGCATTTTCTTGCAAATATTTCTGGTAATCCTCGTCTCTTACCAAAAATTACGCTCATAGATCAAGTGAGAAGTGCCTATAATGGCCAGTAAAAGAGTTAAGTGAGTTATCGGTTGCCAAAAGCCCTAATAGAAATCGCTGGAATTGTAAATTGCAATGACTTAGAAGCTTGTATTTTGAACACAACAAAGGGACCAGACACCTTAGTATGTGACAAATTTCCACACGATAGCTCCACCCAGTCCTCAGAGAATGTGTGCTATGTACTGGTCGAACATTACGATAGTCCATATACAAATGACAAAGGAGTAACTTTATCATATCATTTTCATGCAAATTAACACTTTTTGCATTTTGTCATACATATTTCGGTTAATCCCCGTCTCCTGCTAAGTAGTACACTCCAAGGTCAAGTGGGAAATGCCTACAATGACCGATATGTGAGTTAAGTGAGTTATCGATTGCCAAAATGTCTAATAGAAATCACAGTAATTGTCGTGAAGCAAAATTCCAATCTATGAACAGTTTTCATATTTAAATGCAGGTAGGTATCACCACTCTTTGACATGGTCAATTACCAACCTCAGAAAACAATGAAAACAACTGGAAGACACCAAAGATTGTCATCAGACAGTTTATAAGATTTTTTGTTGCTTTCTGTATTGCAGAATGTATGCTAGAGCATATTAATAGAAGAACCAAATACAAACTGCATTGGAGATACTTTCTGACACAACTGCTCATGGAATGCATGCTAGGGCATATTATCAGGAAAGGGTTAGTCCACATGAAATGAACCAGTGGTCTGGTTCTTGATACCTCAGACTTTTATAATTTTTGTATACTTATAGTAATAGTTATTTGCATGAAAAATCCCAGATTAAATTTTTTGGGACTTTTATTTTTAGTTATTAATTTTTAAAACTTCCAAAACTATGTGATTTTTATTATGTTTTGAAACCTTAAAATTAACATACCTCAAAAACTATTTGATTTACACACCTAAAATTTGTACCATTTTATTCAGTTTCTTATAAGTTTTGAGAGTGTGTGCTAACTGACAATATTCATAACAATGCTGAATTTTATCAGATGAATTTATTTTTTAATTTTGAAAATTACAAAATTTGATATTTTTTGTTTACAAAAAAGTATGTTACTTAAACAGTATTTGTAAATGTGTGTGTCAAAATTCATGATGGTGTTTCAGTGGGAACATATTAAAATAAATTTTAATTTACTGGTAAGTGCAGCACCTAGGGTATGGACTGTAGGGCTTTGCACTCATTACAATGATGTAGTATGCCAAAAACTAAAGGAGGCTGTCAACTCACTAGCTTTTATTTAATGACAGTCAATTTATTACATTATTAGAATTTTAAATTTAAATACACGTTTGGCTTTCCCATGATAACTGTGAAGATTTTTTAACATACACCATAACAGTTACACATGCTCAAAGAGACTACAAATAACTTACTTAGGTAAACCTTCATTTTACAGACAAACAATGATGTAGATGTTATTATTTAACAATGTTTTAACTGAGTGCCTTGCATGGAGAAATTTTTTACTCATCTTCAACTAGAAGATGCTATGGTGATCTAACAATCTTATCTGAGTCTAAAATTATACATTGAATTTTTCTTTTAAATTATGTAACCTAGCCCTTTCAAGCAATTTATTACATAACATGCAACAACACACACTTTTCCAATATACTATGAGACTTTTTGCAGCTCTTTGTCTGATAGTGTATACATTCTTCCAGTGACAGTTGAGGGATCTACTTTACAAAGTGTGAAATCAAATCAAACAATGGAAACTCCAGATTGGAATACCAGACATGTAAGAAACATATAGTTTGCTAATTACAATACATATTACACACTACATTGGAAACAGGTAGAACTGAAATGCACTTAAAGATTAGCTTTTGAACACACCCTTCATCAGAAAAAGAGAAAAACACACATACACATTCATTCAAACAAGCAAGCACACTCATACATGACTGCCATCTCATGCAGCTCAGCCCAGAATGGTCTGAGCCATCGGAGATGGTGATCATGTGTGCATGTGGTGTGCTTACTTGTGTGAAAGAACATGTGTGTGCTTCTTTTTCTGTTAAAGACTGCGACGCAAAGCTAATATGTTGTACAATCTATAACTTAATGCATCATCTTTATAGTAAGCAGCAATCTATCTTTCCTTACAAAGTATTAATTTTCTTTATTACATTCAACTTATGTGGCCTTCATGGTTATGAAAAAGAAAGGTCTGGTCTACAATGACATGTAACTAAAAGGTTCGCTTCATCTCTGGATAGCACAGAAGTCATTTTATTATCGTAGGTCCAAGCAACAAGTTTTGTAATCTGTTCAAAAGCACGCTGCACTTAAATTTTATAGACATAAAAATTCTTAAAGTCATAAATAATTTATTTTTTTTGCCTTTAATTTTGCTCATAGTTATCAATGTATGATACTTCTGCCTCTCTGCGACTGATATGGCTTTATAAAGCTATTTTCCAAGCTCCTTTTTTTCTGCTGCATGCTTATCATTTGTCACATTGAAGTGACTTATGCCATATGTGCTTTATCCCATACAAATGATGCTTCCACAACTGATTAATGTGTGTGTTATGAAAGTCATTTTTTCTATTATATTATGTGCATTTATTAAGCCACCCATTTCATTCTATATGAACACCCTCTAATGACAAAGTGGCACAAATGTGCCAATGTCATGATTTAAAATGCGTAATTTTCCAATACAATGTTGAACTGCTCACATCGGAATACAAGTACAATATTCCACTTAGTGTGCTCTGCTTAGTACCTGTCATATTTCAATAAGTACCTTTCAACATTTTATTTGGCAATTAAGCTACACCCATCTTCTACATGCTCCCCAAAACCCACAAGCCCAACATTCCGGGACACACCGTTGAGCAGGCTATCTTGCTCCCATTGAAAGAATTTTCTCTCTTGTTAAGTAACATCTCCAACCAGCTGCATAAAAACTAGACTCAATCAAAGGTAATAACCTTCCTTCACCAACTCCCCACCGTCCCCACTCCTTTTCCTCTGGAATCCATACTCCTCACTGTTGATGCTACCTCCAGATACACCAATATACCTCGTGCCCATGGCCTTGCCACTATTGAACACCGCCTACTTATCGCAATGTCCTTTAGACTCCCAACCCACCACCTCATTTCTTACACACCTTACCAATTATATCCTGACTCACAACTTCTACTAGTCCCTTGATGGGATAACCCATGGCACAACCATGGGCACCTGCATGGTACCCTCCTGTGCCAATCTGTTATGGGCCATATAGTGGAAACCTTCCTGGCCTGCCAAATCTCCCCCAGATTCATGCTCTAGACTCCAGGCCATGACACCCTATCCTCATTCCTTCACAACCTCAACACCTTCTCTCTCATCTGCTTCACCTGGTCCACCTCAACCCAGTGTGGTACCTTCCTTGATGTTGACCTCCTCCTCTCTGAAGGTTTCATCCACACCTCTATCCACAATAAATTCACTAGCCACCACCACAATAAATTCACTAGCCACCAACAGTATCTGCATTTTTGTAGTTATCATCCCTTCCACATTAAAAAACTCCCCCTGTACAGCCTAACCACCCATGGATGACATGTCTGCAGTGACACAAACTCCCTTGCACAATTTGCTGAAGGTCTCACGAACCCTTCACATTCACAGACAGGCACCACTCCCCAAACATAGTCCACATACTAATTTCCTATGCTGTATCCCCACAATGAACTCCCCCCCCCCCACACCAAAAAAAAAAAAAAAAAACAAATCCTCGCACCACCTCCAACAATCAGCTACAAAGGAGTGCTTCTCACCCAGTATCACCCTGTACTGGAATGACAGAACCATATTCTTCATCAGGGCTTTGATTATTTCTCAGCATTCCTGAAATGAGGGATTTCCTACTCAAGATTCTTGCCACCCCTCTGAAAGTGATGTTCGTTGCCCACCCAACGTACACTACACCCTAGTCCATCTCTATGTCCTCCCACTCTCAATCCCTTGTGACAGGGATCATATCCCATTGGGAGACCAAACTGCAAGACATGCCCAATCCATCCATCCACCACTTCCTACCCCAGTCCTGTGAGAGGCTTATTCTACCATATCAGAGGCCAGGCCACTGGGGAAAGCAGCCATGTCATATATAGACTCTGTCATAATGCTACATATCTTTTTATGTAGGTATGATTACCAAACAGTTGTTCAACAAACTTTGACAGTTGTCCATCAAACTAGGACCAATTGCAAAGTAGACCAGCTAGTGGCACAACATGCACCCGAGCACAACATGCTCAATTTCAATGGTGACTTCAGAACCCAGACCATTTGCATCCTTCCCTCTACAACCAGCATCTCTTAACTACAAAGGTGGGAGTTATCCGTGTAACACATCCTTTGCTCCCATCGTCGTCCTGACCTCAATCTCCCACACTCTCCAACCAACAGTTTCCCACTCCTCCGTCTTGCCACTCCGTCCAAATACATGAACTCATGTCACCTCCAGTAAGTGCTGCAACCTACAGGCTCCACCAATCACTCATCACATAGCCCATGTACCTGCCACCTCTCTCTACATATACACTCCAGGAAATTGAAATAAGAACACTGTGAATTCATTGTCCCAGGAAGGGGAAACTTTATTGACACATTCCTGGGGTCAGATACATCACATGATCACACTGACAGAACCACAGGCACATAGACACAGGCAACAGAGCATGCACAATGTCGGCACTAGTACAGTGTATATCCACCTTTCGCAGCAATGCAGGCTGCTATTCTCCCATGGAGACGATCGTAGAGATGCTGGATGTAGTCCTGTGGAACGGCTTGCCATGCCATTTCCACCTGGCGCCTCAGTTGGACCAGCGTTCGTGCTGGACGTGCAGACCGCGTGAGACGACGCTTCATCCAGTCCCAAACATGCTCAATGGGGGACAGATCCGGAGATCTTGCTGGCCAGGGTAGTTGACCTACACCTTCTAGAGCACGTTGGGTGGCACGGGATACATGCGGACGTGCATTGTCCTGTTGGAACAGCAAGTTCCGTTGCCGGTCTAGGAATGGTAGAACGATGGGTTCGATGACGGTTTGGATGTACCGTGCACTATTCAGTGTCCCCTCGACGATCACCAGTGGTGTATGGCCAGTGTAGGAGATCGCTCCCCACACCATGATGCCGGGTGTTGGCCCTGTGTGCCTCGGTCGTATGCAGTCTTGATTGTGGCGCTCACCTGCATGACGCCAAACATGCATACGACCATCATTGGCACCAAGGCAGAAGCGACTCTCATCGCTGAAGACGACACGTCTCCATTCGTCCCTCCATTCACGCCTGTCGCGACACCACTGGAGGCGGGCTGCACGATGTTGGTGCGTGAGCGGAAGACGGCCTAACGGTGTGCGGGACCGTAGCCCAGCTTCATGGAGACGGTTGCGAATGGTCCTCGCCGATACCCCAGGAGCAACAGTGTCCCTAATTTGCTGGGAAGTGGCGGTGCGGTCCCCTACGGCACTGCGTAGGATCCTACGGTCTTGGCGTGCATCCGTGCGTCGCAGCGGTCCGGTCCCAGGTCGACGGGCACGTGCACCTTCCGCCGACCACTGGCGACAACATCGATGTACTGTGGAGACCTCACGCCCCACGTGTTGAGCAATTCGGCGGTACGTCCACCCGGCCTCCCGCATGCCCACTATACGCCCTCGCTCAAAGTCCGTCAACTGCACATACGGTTCACGTCCATGCTGTCGCGGCATGCTACCAGTGTTAAAGACTGCGATGGAGCTCCGTATGCCACGGCAAACTGGCTGACACTGACGGCGGCGGTGCACAAATGCTGCGCAGCTAGCGCCATTCGACGGCCAACACCGCGGTTCCTGGTGTGTCCGCTGTGCCGTGCGTGTGATCAATGCTTGTACAGCCCTCTCGCAGTGTCCGGAGCAAGTATGGTGGGTCTGACACACCGGTGTCAATGTGTTCTTTTTTCCATTTCCAGGAGTGTACATCGATATTCTGCAAGCCACCATATGGTGCATGGAGGAAAGTATCAAGTACCACTACTGGTCATTCCTCCCATGTCCCACTCGCAAATAGAGTGACAAAAAACGGCTGTCTGTATGACCTCGAATTTCTCGTGTCTTATCTTCGCAGCCCTTATGCACAATGTATGTTGGCGGCAGTAGAACCATTCTGCAGTCAGCTTCAAATGCTGGTTTTCAAAGCATCTCTGTAACACTTGTTTGTTGTTCGAATCTACCAGTAACAAATCTAGCAGCTCGCTTCTGAACTGCCTTGATGTCCTCCCTCAACCCAACCTGGTACTGAACCCAAACACTCAAGCAGTGTTCAAGAATAGGCCGCACCAGTGTCCTGTATGCAGTCTCCTTTACATGTGAGCCACACTGTCCTAAAATTCTCCCAATAAACTGAAGTCCACCATTCGCCTTCCCTTTCACAGTTCTCATGTGTTTGTTCCATTTCATATCGCTTTGCAACATTATGCTTACACATTTAAATGACTTCATTGTGTCAAGCAGGACACTATTATTACTGTATCTGAACATTACAGGTTTGTTCTTCCTATCCATCTGCATTAACTTACATTTTTGCACATTTAGAGCTAGCTGCTATTAATTACATAAAGTAGAAATTTTATGTAGATTGTCTTGCATCTTCCTACAGTCACTCAACTTTGACATCTTACCGTACACCACAGCTCATCAGCAAACAACTGTAAATTGCTGCCCACCCTATCCAAAAAATCATTTATGAATAGAGAGGAACAACAGTCCGATCACACTTCCCTGGGGCAGTCATGACGATAACATTGTCTCCATGAACACTCGCCATCAAGGACAACATACTGGGTTCTATTACTTAAGAAGTCTTTAAACCCCTCACATATCTGAGAGCGTACTCCATATGCTTGTACCTTCATTAACAGCCTGCAGTGGGGCACTGTGTCAAATGTTTTCCAGAAATCTAGAAATATGGAATCAGCCTGTTGCCCTTCATCTGTAGTTCACAGTATATCGTGTGAGAATAGGGGACGATGGGGTTCTCACGAGCTGTGCTTTCTAAAACCTTGCCGATTTGTGGACATCAGCTTCTCAGTCTCAAGAAAATTTATTATATTCAAACAGAATATGTTCAAGGATTCTGCAGCAAACTAAAGTTAGGGATATTGGTATGTAATTTTGTGTGTCTGTTCGTATACCCTTCTTATACATGGGAGTCACCTGTGGTTTTTGCAGTTGCCTGGAACTTTGTGCTGGGTTAGAGATTAATGACAAGTGCCAGCTAGGTAAGGGGCCAGAGTCCTCTTTGTAAAACCGAACTGGGATTCCATCTGGACCCGGCAATTTATTTGCTTTGAAATCTTTCGGCTGTTTCTCTACACCAGGGATGCTTATTATTATGTTAGCCCATACGAGAGTCAATCTGTTGGTCAAATGACAGAATGTTTATATGATACTTCTGTGTGAACGATTTCTTGAATGTGACATTTAAAACTTTGGCTCTTGTTTTTCTACCTTCAATAGCTACACCAGACTGGTCAACAAGGGTCTAAATGGAGGCCTTACAGTTGCTTAGCGATTTTACATACGACCAGAATTTCCTCAGATTCTCTGCCACATCTTTTTCTAACGTATGATGGTGGTAGCTGTTATATAGCCGCATGTATAGACGTTTTCACCGACACACGAATCTCTAATAATCTTTGCTTGTCATTATTTGTGCATTCCCTTTTGAACCATGAGTGCAACAGCCTCTGCATGCATCTTTTTGTGTTACAATGGCATCACACATGAAATTGCTTGATAAACCTTCAGACTCAACGAGAAATTCACACCTGAAAATAAATCATGAAAAAGTATTTGGTATATTGAGTAACCACGGGAAAAAATTACATATTTCATTTCGTTACACTCCTTGAAGAGCTTCATAAATATTAGCCATCACCCAAGCGATGCTCCGACTTCACAGGAACTTTAACCATTTGCAGCACAAAATCTGAGTAGAACAAAACTACACTTCAAACACTAAAGACAAACTTACAACTTTATTTTGCGGTTGTGTAAAGTTTACATGATTCCATATTTTCATTATGATGTCCATTCATTCTATACTTGATACCACTGCTGCCGAACTTAAATCGAGGTCTCGTGTGATATCGGCAAAATATAATTTCCATACTTCAAGAATTTGTAACTAAAAGTCTAAGAGTCCATCCTTGCCTACGGTATTGGACATGTGGTGGAAGTGAATGTTCCATCAGATATGGTGGACAGCTGCGAATACAAAATAAGCAGTCCCAGACCATGGCAAAACAAAACAAAACTAAATCCACTTTGCATCTGTCTTGTAGCAAGCGGCGAAATGGTCAGTGTCTGTTCACCGGTGGTGCAGCAGAAATTCGTATTCTGGAACTAACCCTTCTAGTCTTAACATTCTGAGTTCACTCAATGAGTCTACTCAACCCCACCTGATTCCAGGTACAATCATCATGGGGCGTTTTGATAATCACAGTATTAGCCCAGGTGGTCAATCCACTGCCAGTATTACTGGTGCAAATGGTCTCTGGGATTCTGGGGCAGCCAGGTTAAAATGTAGTGTGATTCAGCAGAGGAAGTATGAGTCTTCTGGCCAACTTAAAACGAAAACAAATACATTTATTGAAACACTTAACATCAAACACTTTTACAGCCAGGTAGACCTCATAAGTTGGGAGATACATTAAAAGAACAGAAGGTTCAATTTTTGACACTTCAAGAAACACGATGCACAATAACACCATGGATTTCAGCAGTTATTATCTTTTTAAAACTAAAACTGATAAAAGAATACTTAATAATGCAACACAGCTGGGAGTTGCTTTTGCAGTCTCCTAAAATATTTTAAACTCAATAACAGAGATAAAACCCATTAGTAATACACTAATGACAAGTTCTCTTAAATGTGCAAATAAAGCATCACTTTAATTAATGCCCATATGCCAGTCATTGAGGATAACTGTAAAAAAAACTGATGAAGTTAATGAAGTTTGGGAAACATTAGAAAGCATCATCTCAAAAATTCCCTCAAACCATGCTAAAATTTTATTGGATGATTTTAATGCTCAGTTTGGTAAAGAGAAAAAATATATGAAGATGGTGGTTGGATTTCGTGTGCATAAATGGGCAAACCAAAATGACCAAAGACTTGTTGAAACATGCAAAAAATTTAACCTTAAAATCATGTCAACACATATCAAAAAGAACCCTTCTAAACAAAAACATCGTGGGCACCCAATACATTTATTGGGAATTTCAAATAGATCATGTAGCAATTTCATACCATAACTACAAAGAAATATTAAATGTCCAAGTTGGGAAAGGGGCTAATATTGATTCTGACCATCATTTAATGTCCAAGTTACATATCACTTGCGAATCGGTATTGATGAGGGTCCACCCCATGACGATCAGGGGGACGCGCTCATTTGTCATACTCCGGTGAATTTACCGTTACTACTCACTCGACTACCATTCTTGCCCGTCTCTCCAGTGCCACTGCTCACTCGACACTCGTCTCGTCTCACTGCCTCCTGCAGCGCTCGACAATCGACTCCTATCTGCTATCGACCTGGATGTCAGATACTAGCATCTATGTTTGTGGGATCACGGATCCCTTACAAGCTCCATGGTGTGATGCCTGATGAGGCTGGGTTTATGATAGTTGTTCTCTTTAAGTGAGTAATGAAATGTGATTCATTTGAGATATCAATAGTGACTTGCACGTGGGTCGATGAAATCACCAGGTAGCCATGGAACTTCTCCACATATTATCTCAGCTGGTGAAGCATCTAGGTCGGCCGGCCGCTGGTGGCCGAGCGGTTCTGGCGCTACAGTCTGGAACCGCGCGACCGCTACGGTCGCAGGTTCGAATCCTGCCTCGGGCATGGATGTGTGTGTTGTCCTTAGGTTAGTTAGGTTTAAGTAGTTCTAAGTTCTAGGGGACTTATAACCTCAGCAGTTGAGTCCCATAGTGCTCAGAGCCATTTGAACCATCTAGGTCGGGCTTGCAGATGTTATGTAGGCTGAGTAAGACTAATGGTAATGCAGATGTCCATTCTGGAAGAAAGCACTCTGTGAGATAGCACTCACCACGTTTACATTGTACATGCGAACGACCGTCACTTGCATGCTGGCAGAGTCTCTTTTCACCGTTGAAGACCATGGCATGCCATTCCATCTTCCAAGTGATCCTCTGACGCCACCAATCGAGCCGTGCATGTCAGTGCTGTGGCATGAGTGGAAGACAGGCTAGATGTGCGCCTGTGTGTAGTCCCACTGCTAATAACTGGTTTGCCAAATGTTTGTGCTCGCACATCACGGCTTACAAGCCCTCTTATCTGTGTTGTGGTAGCTGTAAGATCTGCCACTGCTGCCCTTAGAATACAACATCTTTGCTGTGCGGATATCCAGAGTCTCGCCTATGGGTGTGAGAATGTTCACGTGACCAATGATACCAGCACTGTTGCTGGACGCTTGGGTGGCAATTCTTTGATAGAACCATCCCACTACTCGGAAGGCCACCATTTGACCCCTTTCAAACTCGCTCAGCTGGCTGTGGGGAGCACGCTTTCATATGCCTGGCGTGGCTGGCTGTTTGTGTCACACGTCTGCACTACAGTGAGTCTTCTGCCTGTGAGCATTTCCTATTACAGGGTAGCCACAGATCAGCTGTGTAGCTAAGCTACTACTCCATCTGTCGGCAGACGACGTTGAAACCTGTATCAGTGTTTATACTATAGGCTGTATGGCAAATGCCGTCATCAGAAGAAAATCGATGTCGTCTTTCCAGGTGTACTTTTTTCTTCGGCAGTGTATTTCAACCCACCAATGTGTCACTCCCATAAGTGCATGGGAGACAGGATTACATTAATTTCAGTGTGCACACAACCATTTAAGCTGTCATTCTTCCCACATTTCATATGTGAATGGAACGGGAAAGAGTGAGTAGGACGTGTGTTTGGTCGTCCACAATACAGCCCGTAATTGGCTCCCTCTGAGTTTCATCTTCACTCACATGAACCGCTGGCTATGATGACAACAGTTTGCCACAGACAGTAAGCTACAGACCACCGCAGACAATTGGCAGAAATCGCTGGTGGTTGCCTTCTACTGAAAAGCCTGTACAACGCTACAGCAATGTTGAAGTCGGAGGGCGACTGCGTACATAAGTAGCTGGAACTTGTTGCTAACTATTACAAGTAAAACATTTTTTATGTTCACAGTTGTTACCATTTCGCGGCTGATTGGATCTTACTTTCCGAGTATCCCTTCTATGTTGCGCCTGCATTTTGGAAAACTTCAACACGAAAACCACAAGATGTACTGGAAACAAATACGTATCATTTACAGTGTGTTTATGCACTGCAGGTGCTCAGTAAGGGCATGATTTAGAATGCAGAAAATATCAGCATCAGCCTGAAATTTAGAGAAGTCGCTAAGACGAATTTCATGGGAAGGGCGACAGCACCCTGTTTTGGAAATCTCTTTGTCGTGTTGCCTGTCTGCAGGTTCCGAATAATTCAGTGCCACAGTAAGAAGTGGACCATTGGTGTACACGTTCTGACATGTCTGTTCTCTAGTGCAACCACGCCACGGTGCCTTCCACCAGTCAAAATTTCGAAAAGCTGCTCTATCCACAGATATGTGTCATTTTCCTGTCTGTCTTACAGTTTTCCTACAGTCATCTCTTAGAGGTACTTATGAATAACTCCAAATGTTGCAGCAGTGCGGGTGGTAAGAGGGAGACCACGGATCAACTATGGTTAGCTGGTTCAGGTGGGTGTAGTCTGCAGTAGTTATGCAGGGGAGGAGAGGCTTCACAGGACAGAGTGCCGTGGCGAGCTGCAGCAAATCTGTCCTGCGACTGAACACCCATACAACATGTGTATCTGTGCTGTGGGTATGTACGTTTGCGTGGTTTTTATGTATGTTTACCAGCGTGTATGTATTTTGTGAAATATACATTTTTTTTCTCTGTGAATGCATACGAATGAGCAGTGTTAATTTATGCTTGTGTGATGTATGTATGCCATCTGTAAGCTCGTAGACAAGTGAACTAGCTGTCTTGCTTCGCAGAGTAAATGGGTTTTAAAAAAATATTTGTAAATTCTAAGGGAAAAAAATAAAACCAGAGCACTACGAAGTAATTATCCGAATGAGACGTTCATCGGCAGATGTGATGTTCTTGTACAGAAAAAAAAATTATTGCAATTTCAGAGAAATTGGATGATAGGTTCAAGAGAAAGAGCTTCACATATTGAACAAGTCAATAATGCATTCGTCCATCGCTGGCCCTTATACAGGATGTTATTCAGCATGGCATTGATGGACAGAGTTGTAGCATGTCATCCTGAAGAGTATCGTGCCAAATCCTGTCCGGCTAGTGTGTTACATTGTCAAAATGCCATAATGGTTGAAGGGCGCTACCCATAATGTTCCAAACGTTCTCAGTTGGGGAGAGGCCTCGCTGGCCACGTTAGGGTTGGCAAGCAAAAAGACAAAAAGCAGAAACATTCGCCGTGTGTGGGCGGACGTTATCTTGCTGAAATGTAAGCCAAAGATCACTTACAAGGAAGGGCCGGAAAATGGGGCATGAAATGTCGTCGACATACCGCGGTGCTGTAAACGTCGATGGATTGTATCCGACGGTATCCTGCTATTGAAAGAAATGGCACCCCAGACCTCGTTGTCAGGCTGTATGATTGATGACAGTCAGGCTGGTATCCCACTGCTGTCCGAGACATCTCCAGACACAACCCGCTGGCCATTGGGACTCATTTCGATGCGAAACTCATGACTGAAGACATTTCCACTGCAGTCAATGAGATTACAAGCTGAAGACGTGTCTGGAGACGCCCTGCACAGAGGTTTGATGCCACTCTGAATGTCATCAACCATACAGCCTGACATCCGGTTGTGACAGTCTGAGGTGACATTTCTTTTCCTAGCAGGACCCCTTTGCTTGTCATCTGCCGCACGCTTACAGCGCAGTGGCAAGTCGACGATATTTTACACCCCGTTTGGTTGTTCTTCATGGCAAGCCATCCTAGGCTTACATTTCAGGAAGACATACGGCGAGAGTTTCTACTGCTTGACTTCATGCTTGCTAAACGCTTTCTTGGACAGCAAGGTTGTCAGATATATGCTCAATCGGAAGAATTTTGAGCATTACTGACAGGGCCGTATAACCAGCTGGGCATTTTGATGATCTAACGCTCTAATTGGACAGACTTTGCCACGATGTCCTTCAGGAGGCCATCCAATGATTCTGTCAATCAACGGCAAATCGAATAACTGCTGTTATAAGGGCCAAAAGTAGATAAGTGCAATATGAACTTGCTCAATTTGTGAAGCTCTTTTCTTTGAATAAGACACCAAATTTTTCTAAAGTTGTTACCATTTCTTTGGCTTCACATGTACAGCACATCTACAAATTTCCCTCTCATTCAGAGGTAATCCCTTCATTCTGTAAATATATTTCTAATACAAGTTATTATTCAATCCGTATTTTTAATAAGTTTTTTCCAGTACTTCAGGAGTCACTTCTCTGAGTTGATGAGTGGTAGTCTGTAGCCCTAACTAGAAGGATGCAAATAATAGGCAGTGAAAATAAGAGTCAGTTCCCTCTTTGTTCCACTCACAGGTACCGCACAGAGCACATGCGCCAGTTGATTACTTCTGGAGGTCACACGCTTGATCGCTTCCGTGTGCTCGGCCCACTCAGCAACAGGCCCGAGTTCGCCAAAGACCTCGCCTGTCCTCTCGGCTCCCGCATTAACCTGGTGGAGAAGTGCGAGGTGTGGTAGATAATCCAGCAGGGACGCCGAACTGTTGGAAGCCTAATGCGGACTGCTGACTGCGCCTAACTCCAGAGCAAAAGGCCACCTCATGCAGTCGGTGACTCCAGAAACGCCAGCTACAGAACTCTGTTTCTGTGCAGCCTTCACTCTGATGGCCCAAAGTCGTCAACTGCGAGTCCGTATTCTTGAAACAGACCGTCAGACGTTTCTGCAGAGCACTGGAAGGAGACCGTCCAGATGCCATGGTTTCATCATATTCTCAATCTACTTTCGAACTGCCTATGTCTGCTAATTTACATCCTGGTATCCTGGCCTTGTTTTGAGTGAATCAGTAAGTGTTATTCAATTATTTTACTACCGTTTTCTATGATATGAACACTGCACATTCATCTGATGGCAACGCCACAATGGAAAAAATTACACCACTAATGATGTGCTGTGCCACGCGTTTGGTGTGACACACAACAGTTGGCTTATAAATACGTTCATTTACAATCAGTTCTGAATTCTGGGCATCCATGATTTACTTGATATGTAAATGACAACAAGTATGAGGGTTGGCCAGAAAATAATGTAAGACATTTTTTTTCTTCCACAATTCTTTATTGAACATAATGAGAATTTCACACACGAAAAAAATGATGTCTACAACCTATTCTTTCACGTAATCTCCATCCAATGCCATGGCATTCATCCAGCGCGAAACAAGGGCGTTTATGCCCTTTTGGGACGAATCCTTGTCCTGGTGGTGGAGCCAGGGCTTCACTGTGTGAATCACCTTCTCATCGTCCTCAAAATGTGTTCCACGAATGGCATCACTGATGCATCGTTCCTTTCGACTCATCAAAAGTAAACACATAACCAGTTTGTAGTTTCCAAACACTTCTTTATTACAAACAAATGCTGTTAATGAAAGAGTAGCATGATTATAATAAAAGGCTCCTGGCCTACAGAACCAGCAGCAATACTCAGATGGGAACATTAATGCATTTACATGTCACAGACCGAGATTTCTCAAAATTTACTCAAACAATTTTCACTAATTAAAACAATGCTCATAAAATCCTATTAATAAAATTTAACTGACATAACTCAATGCTTCATGACTTACATAGGAACTGGCTTCCATATCAAATTCTAAAGCTGCTTCCATGGACTTATTTTAATCAATTGTAACAAATTAAAGGTATTCTCAGATTAATGCACTCAACTAGGCTTCTCTTTAGTATTACTCACAGGTACGAGGTTCATACACATTTCATGGCCAGCATATAATAATAACATATTAAATAGTCTTAGCATGGAGCTGACAGCCATTTTCACTAATTAAAACAATCTTCATCAAACCACCATTAACTGACCTACCTGAATGCTTCATTACTTACATAGGAACTGGTTTTCACACAACCCACAGCAGTGTTAACAAATTAAAGGCATTATCAGACTAATGTATCGACTAAGCTCACAGGTACTCACAGGTACGAGGTTCACATACTTTTCATGGGCGGAATACACTCCTGGAAATTGAAATAAGAACACCGTGAATTCATTGTCCCAGGAAGGGGAAACTTTATTGACACATTCCTGGGGTCAGATACATCACATGATCACACTGACAGAACCACAGGCACATAGACACAGGCAACAGAGCATGCACAATGTCGGCACTAGTACAGTGTATATCCACCTTTCGCAGCAATGCAGGCTGCTATTCTCCCATGGAGACGATCGTAGAGATGCTGGATGTAGTCCTGTGGAACGGCTTGCCATGCCATTTCCACCTGGCGCCTCAGTTGGACCAGCGTTCGTGCTGGACGTGCAGACCGCGTGAGACGACGCTTCATCCAGTCCCAAACATGCTCAATGGGGGACAGATCCGGAGATCTTGCTGGCCAGGGTAGTTGACTTACACCTTCTAGAGCACGTTGGGTGGCACGGGATACATGCGGACGTGCATTGTCCTGTTGGAACAGCAAGTTCCCTTGCCGGTCTAGGAATGGTAGAACGATGGGTTCAATGACGGTTTGGATGTACCGTGCACTATTCAGTGTCCCCTCGACGATCACCAGTGGTGTACGGCCAGTGTAGGAGATCGCTCCCCACACCATGATGCCGGGTGTTGGCCCTGTGTGCCTCGGTCGTATGCAGTCCTGATTGTGGCGCTCACCTGCACCGCACCAAACACGCATACGACCATCATTGGCACCAAGGCAGAAGCGACTCTCATCACTGAAGACGACACGTCTCCATTCGTCCCTCCATTCACGCCTGTCGCGACACCACTGGAGGCGGGCTGCACGATGTTGGGGCGTGAGCGGAAGACGGCCTAACGGTGTGCGGGACCGTAGCACAGCTTCATGGAGACGGTTGCGAATGGTCCTCGCCGATACCCCAGGAGCAACAGTGTCCCTAATTTGCTGGGAAGTGGCGGTGCGGTCCCCTACGGCACTGCGTAGGATCCTACGGTCTTGGCGTGCATCCATGCGTCGCTGCGGTCCGGTCCCAGGTCGACGGGCACGTGCACCTTCCGCCGACCACTGGCGACAACATCGATGTACTGTGGAGACCTCACGCCCCACGTGTTGAGCAATTCGGCGGTACGTCCACCCGGCCTCCCGCATGCCCACTATACGCCCTCGCTCAAAGTCCGTCAACTGCACATACGGTTCACGTCCACGCTGTCGCGGCATGCTACCAGTGTTAAAGACTGCGATGGAGCTCCGTATGCCACGGCAAACTGGCTGACACTGACGGCGGCGGTGCACAAATGCTGCGCAGCTAGCGCCATTCGACGGCCAACACCGCGGTTCCTGGTGTGTCCGCTGTGCCGTGCGTGTGATCATTGCTTGTACAGCCCTCTCGCAGTGTCCGGAGCAAGTATGGTGGGTCTGACACACCGGTGTCAATGTGTTCTTTTTTCCATTTCCAGGAGTGTATAATAATAGGATATTAAATAGTCTTAACATGGAGCCATTACAATTTTCACGTTGAAAATTAGTGATGGACGCGAGCAGACCGAAAGGTGCCACCAGATAGAGGATATTCACGGACGAGAAGGTAAAATGGAGCTATCACAAGTTCAGGATACACCGAGTTTGCTCGCGTCGACCACTGCCAGTTATCTGAAACATAAACACATCAGCGGCAGAAAACATCCTCGCGCATCAGATAGACAAACGTATCGGCCCAATTGGTTATAAATAAAACCTTAATTATACACGGCACCAATAAACCCAAGTCTGACCAACCTAGATGAGCACTTGCCGAGTAACGGCTCTTAAAATTTCATTTGCTAATTGTGTAGAACAAAGAAATAAAATAATAACATAGGAACAG
The DNA here is from genome assembly GCF_023898315.1 of Schistocerca nitens. Lineage (NCBI taxonomy): Eukaryota > Metazoa > Arthropoda > Insecta > Orthoptera > Acrididae > Schistocerca > Schistocerca nitens. The sequence continues at coordinate 36,761,247 of NC_064624.1, read as the reverse complement.
GAAACAGGAAAATTATTTCGGCCCACTCTTGAACCACAGCCACATACTTACGTGCTATTTTGCATGACCTCTAGCTATGCATTAAGCATGGCTTCATGTCTATTTGTTGTGCGTAGCTAGCACTTCCTCAAATACCATCAACATATCAGGCGCAAAACCAAGTACAGTGAAAAATAACTGAAACAACCAAGATAGTTTTCAGTGCACTCGGGTATTCAATTAACGTGAACAGAACCCACCAAGAAACAATTCGACGACACCAGCAACATGTAACATATGCGAAGGAAATCTGTCCTTGAAGTATCCAGGAAATCCCAATCACCATCGGCAGCGGATCTGCATCCAAACGGCGAAACACGCCGCAGCCGCTGCCCACGCTCCTTCGTCGTACCGACTCGGCCACTCGCCAGCACCACACGTCACTATCTGTCACACAGCTGATACCCAACTCAAGCCCCAGCAGAGCGTGCGCGCCGCAGTTAAATAGCCATCCGCCAAAGATGCGAAGAAGACAAACAGGCATCTAAAATCGACTCACAACGATCAGGATGGCAATCGATGGAGACTGGCGCCAGCAGCGCACCAGCTCAATCACTTAAAGGCCCAAACAAGTGACAACATCAGCTCGGTACAACATGTCAGGAGTGACAGCCTTGGATGGTCTTCCCGACCGCTGCAAATCGTGGAGCTCTGCCGAACCACCTTCTGATGACGTCACCCTCCGTGCGCTGCGACTAACTGTATTTCTGTCGGCAGCAGATGCTCCACTGACTTTATACAGGCGTTTGTGAATATTCTCCACAGTTTCTTGCTCTGTAGTGAGAAATTCAATGACGGCACGTTGCTTGTATCGTACGTCACCTACAGACGCCAATTTGAAACTGTCCTGCAGCTACTCTCTCTGTCAGAAGTGACGGAAACTTTGCGCGCTCACTCAGAAGACTTCAGATAATACACACGTAATGTTTCGCATTCGTAGCATTCTTTCTGACTGAGAAAAAAATGTGCTGCATTGCTTTCTGTGCAACCCTCATACAATATTGTGACTATTTAGACTTTCTCAGTGTCGGGGGGTCTCCTCAATTTCCTCTACAGGATCCTAAATACAACATGACTCGATATTTCAGCGATCCACCTGTCCGCCATCTTCATTAGATGCTTGTTTGGCTCAATTGAAAACGTATGTCGAGCCTGGAGTGCGTCTTCCTCGAAGTGTACACAGTGCATGCGCAGCCCACCTCAGATGCTGCCAACAAGGCTAGGCTTGTGGAGCCGCCATTGGTAGAACATTGGCGCCAGTGATCCAACACAGAAAGAGAGTCACCCTAGTCTCAAGTCGGCCGCGCCAAAGGACGTTGTATTTTGACACTGGACAGTACAGGGATCCACGTTTCGGCAAGGGAAAAACCCTTGTCTCTATTAATCAAATTGTCAACCTCATTTCAATAGCCACCTTTGAAACACAGTTTCAAAAACGGGACGTTTCAGCAACCATCTTGGTATCGTACTTTTCATCCTGGGTCCCTCGTCTAAACAATTCTCCACTACTTCCGAATTTCAGACTGTTGTAGCCTCGTGTGAAGGCAATGTTGCCCACACCTGTGTGAATAGATCAGCCGATGTAAGCCTTCCCCCACTGACACAGAACTCTGTATATGCCAGGCTTCCTCAGTCGCAAATCGACCTTGACACAACCGAGTGGCGCTCTAATCTCGCCACGTGGACGAAACACATTCTAAATGTGAATCTCTTTAAAATTCTTCCAGTCTTAAAGCACAGTTTACGCTCCACATAGGAGTCCCAAGGGTTCGAAATTCGTCGTCTTCGATGAAAACAAAACATCACGATTTGTGACTGAAGCCGATTGTTTTCTTCTTTAAAGGCCAAAGATCTATTTTCCCCTTCATCCACTTCTGGGGATTGTGCGGTCTCCACCTCTGCTTATCAGAATATCCATTCTCCTTAAACAAAGCCGCCAAGTCTGCAATTCCCTGGGTTAAACTTTCGCATAGGAAACGCCATATGCTCTACGTACTGGAGTCCCAGCGGCGCCACAGCGTTGGTACGGCTGGCGACATGTCTTTGCTTGAAGTTATCGATCACAGTTTCTCGGGTGTCGGTGAATACGCTGTCTTAGATTACCATAATTTTTTTTCAAAAAATTCTTTGTGCTCAAAAATCATAACTTAACATCGCTTTTAAGTTTCATGATAAATTTATTGGCTGGTTGAAGGCAGATGAAACGGTCCAAAAATCAATTACATCATGTCCATGGGATACCTAAAAGACGTGTAGTTAATGTATCTCCAGAAGTTTATTTCTTGCAAATCTCAGTCCCCTGTCTTTCATGAATCCTTCGCATTTATTTGTGAGTTTCAGACGTAGGTTTTAGACCTATTCTCGCGCCTCACTTTGATAGAGTGCTCGGCGTTGATAAGTGAAAAATTTCACACTTAAATCGAGATGCGACATGTAGAGGGAAAACCGAAGTAGGATACAAAATTATGAATCATCATCTTATATCCATTATATTCAAACTAATATCACGATAGACACAAAGGAATTATGACGTGTAGCTACTAGTGGGCACTGATTTACATCACTGGAGAAAGTCGAAAATTTGTACCTGTTTGCTAGGCAGCTGCTCTGATCACTGGTCATCGCAGCTGTGTGGACCACCCTAGCAAGGCTACCTCAACTTAAAACTTAACTCACGCCGTCTACAGGCCCCAAGGGGCCCATCGGGACCATCCGGCCGCCGTGTCATCCTCAGCTGAGGATGCGGATAGGAGGGGCGTGTGGTCAGCTCACCGGTCGTTAAGATGGTTTTCGTTGACCGTAGCCGCTACTATTCCGTCGAGTAGCTCCTCAACTGGCATGATGAGGCTGAGGGCACCCCGAAAAATGGTGACAGCGCATGGCGGCCGGCATGGTCACCCATCCAAGTGCCGGCCACGCCCCACAGCGCATTAAGATCGGTGATCTGACGGGAACCGGTGTATCCACTGCGGAAACGCCGTTGCCCTGGCAAGCCTACCGTCGGATCGGAATTCTCTACTCATCCACACACTACTGACGCAGTGCCCTTACCTATTATCCTTATTACTCGCGACGTTTCGCCGACTCCCGTAATAGTTCGAGGCTGGTGTGCATATTTGCTGAAGAGATCATTGGCCAGCCTTGCTTAAATTATACATGTGGTGGTGGTTCTTTCACACAGGCCCGAAAGACATACTGATCAGACATCATTATATAATAATTCTGATTACAGATCAATAAATGTCTGACAGTTCCGCTGCATTTCATACATCATGAAAAGGCAATCATTTAGCGTTTAGCAAACCACACTCTCAGTTTTACACATATCAAATATTTCGTTTTCAAATTCTTTCTATGCGTTAAAATATGGGAAGTCTAGACAATACCTATGCAACTGTTGGCTGTGTCAGAGTATGAAATATATCAGTCACTCTGCCGGAATTTTGCAGGAGTACTTGTGTGAACAGTGAGGTAAAAGAAGTGTCCCTCTCCATAAAACTGAGTCGGCCGCTGTGGCCGAGCGGTTCTAGGCGCTTCAGTCCGGAACCGCGAGACTGCTACGGTCGCAGGTTCGAATCCTGCCTTGGTCATGGATGTGTGTGATGTCCATAGGTTTAGGTAGTTCTAAGTTCTAGGGGACTGTTGACCTCAGATGTTAAGTCCCATAGTTCTCAGAGCCGTTTGAACCATTTTGAACCATAAAACTGAATGCTGCGCAATCAGCAATGCTGTCAGATTCAAGTGTGGGTGATCCATTGATAGTGACTTGGCCAAATATCTCACAGCTTGAAGGGGGAAACCAGATGGCGCTATGGTTGGCCCGCTAGATGGCGCTGCCATACGTCAAACGAATATCAACAGCGTTTTTTTTAATAGGAACCCCCATTGTTATTGCATATTCGTGTAGTACATACAGAAATACCAATGTTTTATGTTGGACCACTTTTTTCGCTTTGTGACAGATGGCGCTGTAATAGTCACAAACGTATAAGTACGTGGTATCACGTAACATTCCGCCAGTGCGGACGGTATTTGCTTCCTGATACATTACCCATGTTAAAATGGACCGTTTACCAATTGCGGAAAAGGCCGATATCGTGTTTATGTACGGCTATTGTGATCAAAATGCCCAACGGGCGTGTGCTATGTATGCTGCTCGGTGTCCTGGACGACATCATCCAAGTGTCCGGACCGTTCGCCGGATAGTTACGTTATTTAAGGAAACAGGAAGTGTTCAGCCACATGTGAAACGTCAACCGCGACCTGCAACAAATGATGATGCCCAAGTAGGTGTTTTAGATGCTGTCGCGGCTAATCCGCACATCAGCAGCAGATAGACTGCACGAGAATCGGGAATCTCAAAAACGTCGGTGTTGAGAATGCTACATCAACATCGATTGCACCCGTACCATATTTCTATGCGCCAGGAATTGCATGGCGACGACTTTGAACGTCGTATACAGTTCTGCCACTGGGCACAAGAGAAATTATGGGACAATGACAGATTTTTTGCACGCGTTCTATTTGCGACGAAGCGTCATTCACCAACAGCGGTAACGTAAACCGCCATAATATGCACTACTGGGCAACGGAAAATCCACGATGGCTGCGTCAAGTGGAACATCAGCGACCTTGGCAGGTTAATGTATGGTGCGGCATTATGCAAGGAAAGATAATTGGCCTCCATTTTATCGCTGGGAATCTAAATGGTGCAATGTATGCTAATTTCCTCCGTAATGTTCTACTGATATTACTACAAGATGTTTCATTGCGTGACAGAATGGCGATGTAATTCCAACATGACGGATGTCCGAAACATAGCTCGCGTGCGGTTGGTTGGTTCTGAGCACTATGGGGCTTAACATCAGTCCCCTAGAGCTTAGAACTATTTAAACCTAACTAACCTAAGGAAATCACACACATCCATGCCTGAGGCAGGATTCGACCCTGCGACCGTATCGGTCGCGCGGTTCCAGACTGTAGCGTCTAGAACCGCTCGGCCACAACGGTCGGCTGAAGCGGTATTGAATAGCATATTTCATGATAGGTGGATTGGTCGTCGAAGCACCATACCATGGCTCGCACGTTCACCGGATCTGACGTCCCCTGATTTCTTTCTGTGGGGAAAGTTGAAGGATATTTGCTATCGTGATCCACTGACAACGCCTGACGACATGCGTCAGCGCATTGTCAATGCATGTGCGAACATTACGGAAGGCGAACTACTTGTTGTTAAAAGGAATGTCGTTACACGTATTGCCAAACGCATTGAGGTTGACGGACATCATTTTGAGCATTTATTGTATTAATGTGGTATTTACAGGTAAACACGCTGTAACAGCATGCGTTCTCAGAAATGATAAGTTCACAAAGGTATCACATAGGAACAACCGAAATAAAATGTTCAAACGTACCTGCGTTCTCTATTTTAATTTAAAAAATCTACCTGTTACTAACTGTTCGTCTAAAACTGTGAGCCATATGTTTGTGACTATTACAGCACCATGTATCACAAAGCGAAACAAGTGGTCCAACTAAAACATTCATATTTCTTTATATACTACAGGAATATGTAATAAAAATGGGGGTTTGTATTTTAAAAAACGCGGTTGATATCCGTTTGACCTATGGCAACGCCATCTAGCGGGCCAAACATAGCGCCATCTGGTTTCCTCCTGCAAGCTAGACAAGTTTCGTTTTTTGTAGTTTTTTCATTTGATGCTTATTTCGTGAGATATTTGGCCCGGTCACGATCATTGGACCACCCTGTATAATCAGCGCTGTAAGTAAGTATTGAAGGAATTAATGACATCATTTCATGTCTGCCACACTCATTACGGACCATCCACAGAAGGCGTAACCAAGATTACACGCCATTCATAAAGTGTCGCTTGTCACTATGGCTGTAGTGAATTGTATATAAGTGTTTGAAAAGATTAGTAATATGACGTGGGACGAACACTGGATATCAGCAGTGTGGAAGTTAAACAGAAAACTCCGATTTTCTGAGACGGTTCTAGGAGTGTGTTGTGAGTTGATAAAGTAGAGAAAATAAGACGCCATAGCGACTATTTCTGGAGTACTGCTCCGGTCTTTGGACTCCTTATCCAGAAGGCATGATTCAATACGTCAAAAGAAGTTACGGTTCTGAAATCATACGAGGCTAGCAAATCTCGTACAGAAGTGCAACAGAGATACTCGAAGAACTTAGGTGGGACTCTTTCGAACTTCAAGACCATGTTGAGGAAATTTTTTTCCCATTTATTGGAGGAAGCATGTGAGACAGTTGGGCAGCGTCTATTGTATATCTCATGTGGGCTCCTTAAGAAGGTAAGAGAGATTAAAGGGCACAGTAAGGCGTACCACGAGAGTACTTTCCCTCGCTCCATTTCAAAAGTGAGGTGGAGAAGGTGCGACTAGTGCTGGCGCTACCCTCAGTCATACATTCCACAGTGGCGTTTAGAGGAATACAGCACACAGCTGTAGAAATCAGCAGTAACGAAATGATGCCAGTTATGTCTCTATTTTTGCTATCATACTTAAGTATATAAAATGCTGTCAGTCTAGAAGTAAAGTGATTTTTAAGTAGAAATTTGAGCTTTCACATATTTCTACAATTTCATCACCACACTCTTCTGACAGTGAGGATGACGCAAATCTCTGAAAGCTTGAGTTTCCCCACAGTGTGATCATTTTAGAACTCCAAGAGAATTATTTTCATCTTCTTTGGGTATTGCTCCTGAACTAGTTGCACCATTAGTGCCATACAACCAAATATATACCCATAACACCATTAAAAACAATTAAATAGATAGAGCTTCATTCTTGAAACCTTTGGCTTCTTATACACCATTTTCCTCAATGACCATACCAGTAACACAAAAATTACCACATTGTCGATAATTACTTTCCTAGTTAATGTGATGGGCTCCTTTAGTGACAGGTGCTTTGAGGCTTTTTTGCATATTATCAAGAATTAATCTGCAAGTTGCAAACTCCACTATCATTACGACTTTTCCATTTGCTACATAATAGACTGTTCTGCTTATCGGTTATAGTAGTTTATAGACTGCCAATCACTTTAAGCGTGAGTTGCATGGGGGCTGTTCTCTTATTTTCTTTTCCTGCTTTTTTGCTGACTGGGACAAGCATCATCAAAGGTAGAAGTGTGCTGTTTGCAGGTTTCTACAGCTTTGCACGTCGTCTAGCCGTCACAGTCAGTTGTATGGCCGGAGGCAGCTAACACTAACAGTAGACACCTCCCATCCTGGTTCCTTTACGTACGCAGTGACACTGAATAGTCTGCTGGCACACCTTAGTATACACCTAAATCTCTCCTGCCTTCTTCTTATGGAGCCTAAATGACATACACAATGGGGGCAGTATAACTGCTGCTCATGCTTTTTCCAATGCCAGATTGTCCAATTTACCCAACATATTTTTCTGATTACAGTAGATTTCCAACTAAGTTCTTCGAGTATTCTGTTCCACTTTAGTATGGGCTTTACTGAATTTCTATTATGTCTCCTGATTTCTCTTGATGTCTGCTGTCATGCCTACTTAATAAGGAGTCCAAAAACTGAAGATTATTCCAGAATTGGTCGCAATAGTGTCTGATTCCCTTTACCAACAGACACCCTCACAACAAATCCAAGTCGTCCATTTGAATTCCCTAGTGGTGGCATCGTTCCATTTTATATCACGTTCTAGTTTTAGCACTAAATATTTGTATGGTGAGAGGTTCATGAAGTTTTTTGCTAAAAATTAGATCTGGTAATATCAAGGTAAGTCCAAGGGCGTTACCTTGCATGGATCACAATGGTAGTGCTCGACACCCCAACGACATCTTTTGTCCATTCACGAAGCTTTGCAAATACTTTGGCCACAGCGAAAATTGGCACTGCATGAATGGAGTGAAAATATCGTTATGCCTTCTGGGGATGTTGGTTAATGAGACCCGTAGATATCAAACGATATCATCAATTCCTTCACTACTTGTAGACAGCACTAATTATGTGACGCATTTCAAGTGTTCCAGTGTAAGCATGATGTCTCGCCTGACCTCGAATACGACGTAATTGCTAACTGCACAGATTTCAGTTTTCTGTACAATGTTACTGACCCTAGTTTAAAACTTCACATGAGTCTTCCCGCGAAATCGCGACAGTGTGGTCGATAAGTTTACTGGTTTGAAACCACAACGTTTGCATCATGTGGTCTATCAATATTTTATCATATCAAAAGAGTTTAACACATGATCCACTGAATTTGGGGAACAGCTAATGCTATTTTGCTTTGGTAAATAAAATGTCGCAGAACTGTCAGACACTGCACTGAATACTGGCAGATTTTTGTTGGTATGGAATTATGTCCAGTCTCTGGCCAAATGCTGAACCACACAGATGCCATCAGAAATGTGAGACACAGCATTGGATGCGAGACAGGTTGCACGTGTAGTCATGTAGATATCTAACTTTCACGAATGACAGGAGTTCAGAGCTGCGTGCATGCAGCGGTATTTGTAAGTCAACTGGTATGAATTGCAACTTATGTAAAGGCACTGTTACATTTCGGTGTATCACTTGTACAGTTTATCTCACTCTTATTTCTGTTTCGGCTTGAGATGGAACTATAGAACACGTTTATACTGGATTTTCTGATGTAGTTTCAGTAAATAAGATTTTTTTGTTGTTGATAATATGCGTACTTCTTTTTTTTAAACCAATTATGCCTGTGTTATTATGGAGACTCATTTTGAACGTTGAAAATGAGGCGGTACAGCGGTGGTTCCTTGTCGTAAAACAGAAAAACTAACTTAGTAGTAGTAAATGTTTAGCGTCAGGGCATTGTCTTTACCAGGATATTGGTCGTGTCACGGTAATAAAGTGTGACAGCAAACAAATCACAGGATATTACTGCGTAGGCTTCCATGGGCAGAGTCCTCTGGCATTAAGTTTTCTACGTGCTATGGTATGTCATGTTGTAGAAAACTATCACTGCAGAGTCAGTTGCGGTTTGTTATGACTACTCACTGACAATGGCATTACGTCACAATTTTACAAACTGTCGATACAACTCGCCTCTTGAGGCGGAAGGAGTGCCAACGACCTTGTAGCAGGCTACTGCAGTGGAGGGAGTGGGTTTCTGCTGTTGCGTACAGCTCTGACGGCTGCCATCCTCTCTATTCGCGTTGTCAGAATCTCTGTATATGATGGGCAATGTTCAAACTGACTCACTCACTGACTCTTCGTCGGCCAGTCCAAACCACTAAGGGTAGAAACCTGAAATTTAGGAGAGGGTGTGAATCCGATACTGTAGGCATCCTTTAAGAAGGGATTGTTCGAAATTCCACTCTTGAGGGTTGAAGTAGAGGATGAAAGACTTTCTGAAAATATGTACCTATTAATGCAATTTTGAAGATAGATCTACGAAAATAAGCATTTGGTTTCTCAGTTACAAATAAAAAAAATTATGTTTCAGAATTTTTGGAAATTCAACTACTAAGGAGATAAAATATCGTGTGAAATTTTTTAAAATAAATAAATAATATATATATAAAATAATAAATAAAATAAAATAATAAATAAAAAAGATCTTAGGCAGATTGGTATCTCAGAGAGAGAAATTCCTGACAGGAACAAATTTAGAAGGTTGGTGAACAACTACCAAGGTTTTAAAACGGCATCAACGTCCAAAGACGGAGAAGACTTCTGTGAGAAGAGCATAAACAGGCACTTTTTGGTGGGCTCAGAAGAAACTGGTAGGAAGTCAAAGATGGAACAAGAACAAGACCTAGACACTAAAATGAAATTGGATGTTACCATGGAGTCCGTAGAGGCTCAACTGGAAATAAAACATAAAAAAATTATCAAGGAACTACTAAACGATATTTAAAGCTACATCATTGAAAACTGGTATTTGAATCGTTAGCCACGTCTTTCAATGTTTTCTAGGAAATTTAACACCTGTGTGAAATAGCGTATAAAAATTTTATGGAAGTATTTTATTGTGAAAGCATTTTCAAAAATAAATCTGTAAAAATTTGTGTTCGGCTTCTCTGTTAGAAATTAAAAAAAACAGTTGTTTCACTGTTTTTTGGAAATTAAACCCCGAAGGGAGTGAAATGAGGGATGAAAATTTTATGAAAGTATTTTGTTATATTAAAAAATCTTAAGGCTAAATCTATGAAAATTGATATTTAAGTTCTCAGGTAGATACAAAAAATATGTGTCAGGCAATGAAAGTTTCTGTGGAAATACACCACAAGAACCCAAAAGGCATGATTAACAGAAACCTTGGATTCCAGCTACCGGAATCGCTTTTTGGTAAAAAGTACATTAGGAAAAAATCATGCTTCTATGGCCTCCATTGGCGAGAAAAGCTTAGGAACTGTTGTAATCTTCGAACAACACAAAAATTCGATTAAAGGACAAAAATACAAAAAAATAACTGTGCGGACCATACACTCCACGCGAGAGAAGCAGCAGGCGTTAGGGTAGTGTTTCAACATTTCCGCCGCTTCCCTCATCTCGCGTTTCACCATCCGCGGCTGCTTGGCCAGTACAGAGCTTTCGCTAAGTTTTGTTCCCTTACCGAAGTCTATCTGATTCTGGGCCACTGCTGACTGTTAAGCTACCAAAGTCGGATGTGGGCTCCTACTCGCGTATGTGGATTGTTACTAGCCTGCCAGTTTTTCCTATGTGGACTTGTCTACACTCACATTCCTCCTGATACAAGCCCGCAGAGTGCCTAGCCTGGGAAACTTTGGATCTTGAGGCTGCTGCAGAACGTAGTCCATATACACAGGTACTTGCAGTAGACTGATTGCGCAGCGTATCGGTCACGGTACATGACTCATGTGCAAGAGCTCCTGCATTCATATCTTGACAGGTGCTCAGGTTGAATGTATTTTTTGTGTCTATTCCCTTGTCACATTAGTTTCGTCAATATATTTTTTTTCAAATTTCTCTCATTTTTTTGTTTCTATGCTTTCTCCACTTGAAATCTCTGTTCATGTGGTTTTATTATTGATATGTAGTAACTTCGAATTAATTTCTTCCATTTTACCATCCTATATTTTTCTCCATGCTATTGCATTCCTTATTTCTGTTCCTCATTTTGCTAAAATTTCTTTTTATTTGTAATCCGTCTTTCGTTGAAATCTTCATGTGCTGTATTTTGTCCATCGTGCAATAATTACTGTTTTGTATGTTTTATGACGTTAACCATCCAAAAAATAATACAACAAACTAAACTGCGCCCGAACTGGCCACGAATACTCAACGGTTCCGACCGGCCGCCGTGTCATCTCCAGCCCACAGGCGTCACTGGATGCGGATATGGGGGAGCATGTGGTCAGCACACCGCTCTCCCGGCCGTATGTCAGTTTACGGAACGGGAGCCGCTACTTCTCGATCAAGTAGCTGCTCAGTTTGGCTCACAAGGGCTGAGTGCGCCCCACTTGCGAACAGCGCTCGGCATACCGGATGGTCACCCATCCAAGTTCTAGTCCAGCCCGACAGCGCTTAAGGTCGGTGATTTGACGGCAACGGGTGCTGCCACTGCGGCGCGGCCGTTGACAAAAAATGTACATCTTATAACGAAAAATACGTTTCTCACGCAACTGCATAAAGTAAACCGAGTATTTGCTCTTTGTGTTTTGCCGAATACATCGTCCGTTTTCAAATGTTTAAATATTATGATATATAAATAAAAATAACTGAATTCACAGGCACAAAGATCTCATGTGGAAAAAGCGTGAAACTATGAGACGATTTTAAAAAGTTAACGTGTTGATTTCAATGCTGTGACAAATGAACAGAAATAAAGAAATTCATTTAACACAGTTAATTCAATAAAAATTATTAAAATCATTTCGATAAAGAACGAAAAATGAAAATTTTACATTGTCCAACAACATTCGACCCCAAGCCTTTGGCACACAAGGCCTGTACCTTAACTGTTACGCTGCTAAACCAGTCTATTACGTGTACCTTTTTTCAAAAGCTAAAGACATTCACGCGAAATTCCGAACCTTTATCTTCGATTACTCGCGAACTAGAGCCCGTCGGGATAAATGGCTGCAGAGATTGATGTGTGGGATCTTAACCTACATCGCCGTATTGTTCTACATCTAAATCTACATCTACATAGATAGTCTGCAAGCTACAGTACGGTGCGTGGTCGAGGGTACCCTGCACCACTACTTGTCATTTCCTTTCCTGTTCCACTCGCAAAGAGTGAGAGGGAAAAACGACTGCCTATGGATGCCTCCGTATGTATAACCCGTGGGCTAGGGGTAGCGTCTTTGATTCATAACCAAAACGTCTTCGGTCCCGGGTTCGATCCCCGCCACTGCCTAAATTTTGATAAATAATCAGCATTGGCGGCCGAAGACTTCCGGCATAAGAAGTCAGCCTCATTCTGCCAACGGCCTTGTCAAAGAGGGCGGAGGAGCAGATAGAGATTCAGGGCACTCTCTTGTCCTAGGGGTGGGAAATTGCCCCTAAAGGCGGAAGAATCAGCAATGATCAACGACATGAGGATGCAGAAGGCAATGGAAACCACTGCATTAAAGACACGTAACGTGTATCCACAGGACATGTGGCCTGTAATTGAAGAAGTGTCATGATGATCTCTCCAGTGGCAAAAGATTCCGGAATAGCTCCCATTCGGATATCCGGGAGTGGACTGCCAAGGGGGAGGTTACCATGAGAAAAAGATTGAATAATCTACGAAAGGATAACGTTCTACGAGCCGGGGCATGGAATGTCAGAAGCTTGAACGTGGTAGGGAAACTAGAAAATCTGAAAAGGGAAATGCAAAGACTCAATCTAGATATAGTAGGGGTCAGTGAAGTGAAGTGGAAGGAAGACAAGGATTTCTGGTCAGATGAGTATCGGGTAATATCAACAGCAGCAGAAAATGGTATAACAGGCGTAGGATTCGTTATGAATAGGAAGGTAGGGCAGAGGGTGTGTTACTGTGAACAGTTCAGTGACCGGGTTGTTCTAATCAGAATCGACAGCAGACCAACACCGACAACGATAGTTCAGATATACATGCAGACGTCGCAAGCTGAAGATGAACAGATAGAGAAAGTGTATAAGGATATTGAAAGGGTAATGCAGTATGTAAAGGGGGACGAAAATCTAATAGTCATGGGCGACTGGAATGCAGTTGTAGGGAAAGGAGTAGAACAAAAGGTTACAGGAGAATATGGGCTTGGGACAAGGAATGAAAGAGGAGAAAGACTAATTGAGTTCTGTAACAAGTTTCAGTTAGTAATAGCGAATACCCTGTTCAAGAATCACAAGAGGAGGAGGTATACTTGGAAATGGCCGGGAGATACGGGAAGATTTCAATTAGATTACATCATGGTCAGACAGAGATTCGGAAATCAGATACTGGATTGTAAGGCGTACCCAGGAGGAGATACAGACTCAGATCACAATATAGTACTGATGAAGAGTAGGCTGAAGTTCAAGACGCTATAGATACAGCAATAAGGAGTAGCGCAGTAGGCAGTACAGTTGAAGAGGAATGGACATCTCTAAAAAGGGCCATCACAGAAGTTAGGAAGGAAAACATAGGTACAAAGAAGGTAGCCGAACCATGGGTAACGGAAGAAATACTTCAGTTGATTGATGAAAGGAGGAAGTACAAACATGTTCCGGGAAAATCAGGAATACAGAAATACAAGTCGCTGAGGAATGAAATAAATAGTAAGTGCAGGGAAGCTAAGACGAAATGGCTGCAGGAAAAATGTGAAGACATCGAAAAAGATAAGATTGTCGGAAGGACAGACTCAGCATACAGGAAAGTCAAAACAACCTTTGGTGACATTAAAAGCAACGGTGGTAACATTAAGAGTGCAACGGGAATTCTACTGTTAAATGCAGAGGCGAGAGCAGATAGGTGGAAAGAATACATTGAAAGCCTCTATGAGGGTGAAGATGTGTCTGATGTGATAGAAGAAGAAACAGGAGTCGATTTAGAAGAGATAGGGGATCCAGTATTAGAATCGGAATTTAAAAGAGCTTTGGAGGACTTACGGTCAAATAAGACAGAAGGTATAGATAACATTCCATCAGAATTTCTAAAATCATTGGGGGAAGTGGCAACAAAACGACTATTCACGTTGGTGTGTAGAATATATGAGTCTGGCGATATACCATCTGACTTTCGGAAAAGCATCATCCACACAATTCCGAAGACGGCAAGAGCTGACAAGTGCGAGAATTATCGCACAATCAGCTTAACAGCTCATGCATCGAAGCTGCTTACAAGAATAATATACAGAAGAATGGAAAAGAAAATTGAGAATGCGCTAGTTGACGATAAGTTTGGCTTTAGGAAAAGTAAAGGGACGAGAGAGGCAATTCTGACGTTACGGCTAATAATGGAAGCAAGGCTAAAGAAAAATCAAGACACTTTCATAGGATTTGTCGACCTGGAAAAAGCGTTCGACAATATAAAATGGTGCAAGCTGTTCGAGTTTCTGAAAAAAGTAGGGGTAAGCTATAGGGAGAGACGGGTCATATACAATATGTACAACAACCAAGAGGGAATAATAAGAGTGGACGATCAAGAACGAAGTGCTCGTATTAATAAGGGTGTAAGACAAGGCTGTAGCCTTTCGCCCCTAATCTTCAATCTGTACATCGAGGAAGCAATGATGGAAATAAAAGAAAGGTTCAGGAGTGGAATTAAAATACAAGGTGAAAGGATATCAATGATACGATTCGCTGATGACATTGCTATCCTGAGTGAAAGTGAAGAAGAATTAAATGATCTGCTGAACGGAATGAACAGTCTAATGAGTACACAGTATGGTTTGAGAGTAAATCGGAGAAAGACGAAGGTAATGAGAAGTAGTAGAAATGAGAACAGCGAGAAACTTAACATCAGGATTGATGGTCACGAAGTCAATGAAGTTAAGGAATTCTGCTACCTAGGCAGTAAAATAACCAATGACGGACGGAGCAAAGAGGACATCAAAAGCAGACTCGCTATGGCAAAAAAGGCATTTCTGGCCAAGAGAAGTCTACTAATATCAAATACCGGCCTTAATTTCAGGAAGAAATTTCTGAGGATGTACGTCTGGAGTACAGCATTGTATGGTAGTGAAACATGGACTGTGGGAAAACCAGAACAGTAGAGAATCGAAGCATTTGAGATGTGCTAGAGACGAATGTTGAAAATTATGTGGACTGATAAGGTAAGGAATGAGGAGGTTCTACGCAGAATCGGAGAGGAAAGGAATATGTGGAAAACACTGATAAGGAGAAGGGACAGGATGATAGGACATCTGCTAAGACATGAGGGAATGACTTCCATGGTATTAGAGGGAGCTGTAGAGGGCAAAAACTGTAGAGGAAGACAGAGATTGGAATATGTCAAGCAAATAATTGAGGACGTAGGTTGCAAGTGCTACTCTGAGATGAAGAGGTTAGCACAGGAAAGGAATTCGTGGCGGGCCGCATCAAACCAGTCAGTAGACTGATGACCAAAAAAAAAAAAGAGCCCTAATTTCTCTTATCTTACCTTAGTGGTCCTTACGCACAGTGTATGTTGGCAGCAGTACAATCGTACATTATTCAGCTTCAAATGCCGGTTCACTAAATTTTCTCAATAGTGTTTCTCGAAAAGAAAGTCGCATTTCCTTCAGGGATTTACACTTGAGTTGCCGAAGCGTCTCAGTAACACGTATGTGTTGCTCGAACATACCAGTAACTGATCTAGCAGCCCGCCTCTGAACTGCTTCGATGTCTTCCTTCAGTGTGACTTAGTACCGATCACAAACACTCAAGCAGCACTCAAGGATACGTCGCACCAGCATACTATATGTGGTTTCCTTTATAAGTGAACCACTCTTTCCTAAAATTCTTCTAATCCAATAAACCGAAGTCGACCATTCGCCTTCCCTGTCATAGTTCTCACATGCTCCTTCCCCCTCCTTGCTTTACAACGTTACACGCAGATATTTAAACGACTTGACTGTGTCAAGCAGGACACTAGCACTCCTTTCTTTCAGGAGTGCTAGTTCTGCTAGGTTCGCAGGAGAGCTTCTGTAAAGTTTGGAAGGTAGGAGACGAGGTACTGGCGGAAGTAAAGCTGTGAGGAGGGGAAGTGAGTCGTGTTTGGGTAGCTTAGTTGGTAGAGCACTTGCCTGCGAAAGGCAAAGGTCCCGAGTTCGAGTCTCGGTCAGACACACAGTTTTAATCTGCCAGGAAGTTTCATATCAGCGCACACTCCGCTGCAGAGTGAAAATCTCATTCTGAGAACACTAGTAATACTGTATCCGAACATTACAGGTTTGAGCTTCCCCCCCATCCGCATTAAATTCCACTATTCCATATTTAGGTCTAGCTGCCATTCATCACACCTGCTGTAAATTTTGTCTGTCTTGTACCTTCCTACAGCCACTCAACTTAGACACATTATCGATTACCACGGCTTCTTCAGCAAACAACCACAGACTGCTGCCCACGCTGTCATCCAAATCATTTATGTATACAGAGAGCAACAGCGGTCGTATCACACTTCCCCTGGACACACGTGTATCCGATGAACACTCACCGTCGAGAACATCATACTGGGCTCTATTACTTAAGACGTCTTCGAGCCCCCACTTATTTGTAAACTTATTCCACATGCTCGCACCTTCATTAACAGTCTGCAATGGGGCAGCATGTCAAATGCTTTCCGAAAATCTAGAAATATCGAACGCACCTGTTATCCTTCATCCATAGTTCTCAGTGTAACATGTAAGAAAAGGGCAAGCTGAGATTCGGAAGAGTGATGCTTCCTAAAACCATGCTGATTCTTGAACATAAGCTTCTCGGTCTCAAGAAACTTTATTATATTCCTACTGTGAATATACTCAAGGATTCTACAGCGAAGAGAAGTTAGGGATATTAGTCTGCAGTTTTGCTGGTCCGTTCTTTTACCCTTACACACCAGAGTTACCTGCTGTTTTCTCCAGTCGCTTGCTACTTATTGCTGGACTAGACATTCACGATAAATGCAAGCTAGGTAAGGGACCCATCCGTAGAGTAGTCTTTGTAAAGCCGAAATGCGATTCCATCCGGACCTTGTGATTTATTTGCTTTCATGTCTTTCAGTTGTTTCTCTACGCCAGCTATGCTTATTACTATGTCGCCCATATGCGAGCCTGTTCGATGGTCAAATGATGGTACGTTTGTACGAGTCTCCTGTGTGAACTATTTCTGGAAGATGAAATTTAAAACTTCGGCTTTCGTTCTGCTATCTGCAGTTGCGACACGAGTTTGGTCAACAACGGACTAAATGAAAGCCTTATACACGCTTAGTAATTTCATATACGAGCAGAATTTTGTCGGGTTCTCGGCCAGATCAGGTATGACGTTGGTAGTTGTTGTATGCTTCGGACATAGATCATTCCACAAACGCACGAATCTCTACTGACCTTCGCTTGTCATCATTGATGACTCCAAAAAATTGGATCGACTCCAGCGTTGGGGACCTCTCTTTGTAAGTGAAAGTTTTTGACAGTATTGACCTGCAATACGCTGTGGAGTGTTGAGGACAGCAGGGTAGAAAGAAGGAGGCGGAGAGGCCGTTTACAACTTGTACAAAAGTCAGGCGGCAGTGGTTGTGAAGCGAGTGAGACAGGGTTGCCAGTAGTGTATATTACATGAACGTGTGATGTCCTTTCGGACATGTTCAAAAGAATGAACACCACGTGTTCGCAGAATTGATGTGTCATGAACCCACCACCTCCAGTGCTCACGCACAATCTCATTCGACCTCCCACCGAAATCTCACTGTAGCGAGTATGGACGGTGACTGCCGATCGGTGGCGCTGGCTGGGAATGTGGGCTGGCCAGGAGCGGTTTCGGGATAATCCGAACAAGTTCTATGAACACTATGTCTGGAAGACGCAGTGGTTAACGTAAACGCCTCGTATGCAGGAGATTTCAGGTTCGAATCCTAGTCTAACACCCATTTTCACTCAACCCTAATGATTTCACATATAGTCCCTTTCTTTTCTTCCCACTCCTCTTTTACTCTACACAATCCTACTATACTTTTGAAGAGAAGTGTAGAACAATGAGAATTTCAGCACAAGTGATTATTCTTTGGAGCTAAATAGAAACAACGGTAACTTTATTGTAAAGTTCGTATTATAACGATAGGAAGAGAACATCAAAACAAATACATTTAGTTATGGTACAGATCATCCCTGATGGCAGTTTCTGGTGCTAGGGATGATTTACACAGACGACAGTTTAGCAAGCTATTTACAGCAGTGACACTGACAGGAACTGCTCGAATGCTCAGTCGTTGGCCAGTAAGGGCACAGTACAACATCACATCACAGACTGTCGTCTCCGATTTAAGGAGCCTGGCACATCCACAACGGTGTCTGCAGTGACAGCAGTCCTAGTGACGAGGTCTTTTTCTGTTTCCACAACGGTTTTCCAACACCAGGTGCTTCCTGTGTCCACACAGGAAGGAATCGAGACACGTGAGCTCAGGTGACCTGGGAGGCCAGGCCACAGGACCTCCTGAGTCAATCCATGGATTCTCGAAGGTGGCTCCCAGACGAGTCCTCACAGGGATGCGGAAATGGGCTGACACATCTTTTCCACGAAAATGGGATATCTCCATCCGTTGAAGTGAAATTGGAGGATGTATGGTTCGATCAACCTATCACCAAGAATGCAGGTCAGCGTGAGCGCACAAATTTTCAAAGTCAGTAATGTGTGACTAGAGACTGAAAGGAAAAAAAAATCATCACCTAAACAACGGATCAATCAATGGAAAATAACAGTCCAAGCACCCACGGCACGAAGGAAATCTCATCAAAATAAAAAGGGAGGAAAATGTAGGTTAAACCTCGCATAAGCGACACTGATTACATGAAAAACATGTAGAGTATTATTTACTGGCTATCGTTGAATCGCTGCTGTTAAAAAAATAAGGATCGAAATCCATTCTCATCATTGGTGTCATGGAATCGCTAGCATAAAAATCAACAACAACTTCTATTTAGTCTGTTAATTATTCATGCTCTGTACCTTTCTTTCCGACATCTTCCACATGACTCCAAACTGCTTGCCATTTTAGCTCACTCACAGAGGAAAATTTTTCCTCAGCCGTCTTCCATAGATCCTCGAGCTTAAAACTAACGTTCTCGACAGCCACTCAGTTCTTTACTTGTGTCCATACAATTTCTGTTGCACTTGCTCCTACCAAGATAGGTGCGGGGCTTATTTTATACCCACCTCTTGAAAATATTATAATCTAATCAGTTATTTTATATTTTACAGTACATAAAATTATTATTTATCGTTTTTAATGAATTCTTCTACCAAATTCCATATGCACCTTCAATTTGTCGGTTAAAATTAAACCAAAAATTTAAGTCTCTTTTCCAGATGTCACTTTTCCCACTGAATGTCGTATTCAATGTCTCCACATTCAGGATCTGACCTACACATCAACATTTCTTTAAAAAGTATGTTGAGAGCAAATGTCAACACCAATGAGCTAAATTTGCCTTTTTAAACTTTTTGTGGTGGTCATGAAGCCGGTAGTACACATTATTGAAAGTGTGTTAATATTGCTATGAGTAGGCTAAAAGGCGTTTTCAGGTTCTAGAACATACTTGCTCATCAGTAACTCTTCAAAAAGTATGTTGTTAGCATAGTTCAACAACAATTAACAAATTTTGTTTTGTTATTTAATTTTTAATGAACCATGTACCTTGCGGTTGCTGGGGTGGTTTTGTGCCTCAGTGATACAGACAGCAGTACCGCATAGCTACAGCCTCAACGGAGGGGTATCTATTGAGAGACCAGACAAACTTGTGGTTCATGAAGAGGGGCAGCAGGCTTTTCAGTAGTTGCAAGGGCAAGAGTCTGGACTCTTGACTGATCTGGCCTTGTAACACCAACCAAACCTGTCTTGCTGTGCTGGATCTTAGAATGGCTGGCAGCAAGGGGAAACTACAGTCGTAAATTTTTCTGGGTGCATGGTTAATTAATGACGGAATCCTCTTGGGTAAAATATTCCGGAGGTAAAATAGTACCCCATTCGGATCTTCGGGTGGTGACTACACAGGAGCATGTCGTTATCAGGAGAAACAACACTGGTATTCTATGGATCGGAGTGTGCAATGCTAGTCCCTTAGTTGGGCAGGTAGGTTAGAGAATTTAAAAAGGTAAACAGATAGGTTGAAGTTAGATATAGTGGACTTTAGTGAGATTTGGTGGCATCAGAAAATGTACTGTTGGTCGGGTGAATACATGGTTATAAATACAAACTCAGATAGAGTGAATGCAGAAGTTGGTGCAGTAATGAATAAGAAAATAGGAATGCGGGTAAACTACTATGGCCGGCACAGTGAACACATTGTCGTAGCTAAGATAGATACCGAGCCAAAGCCTAACTCACTAGGACAAGTTTACATATAGACTACCTCTTTAGAAGTAATTCAATAAATGAATGATGAGGTAAAAGAAATTATTCAGATACTTACAGGAGACGAAATTTTAATTGTGATGGTGGACTGGAATTCGGTAGTAGGAAAAGGAAGAGAATGAAAAATAGTAGGTGAATATGGACTGGGGAAAAGGAATGAAAGAGGAAGCCGCCTGGTAGAGTTCTGCACAGAGCACAATTTCATTGTAGCTAACACCTGGTTTAAGAATCATGAAAGAAGACTGTACACGTGGAAGAGACCTGGAGACACTCGAAGGATTTTGATTGATTATGTATTGGTAAGACAGAAATTTAAGAAGCAGATTGTAAATTGTAAGACATTTACAGGGGCAGATGTGGACTCTGACCACAATTTATAGGTTATGAACTGCAGATTGAAACTGAAGAAAGGTAGGAATTTAAGGGGATGGGACCTGGATAAGTCGAAAGAACCGGAGGCTGTTGAGAGCTTTCAGAGGGAACATCAGGCATCGATTGACTAGAACAGGGAAAAGGAATACAGTAGAAGATGAATGGGTAGATTTAAGAGACGAAATAGTGAGGATAAAATAGAATAAAATACAAAGCCTAGTAGGATCTGTTGGATAATTCATAATATTAGTACGTGAATTCGAGAAATGAAGAACCGATCTTTAGTATTTATGCAATTTAGGTTATGTTAGGGTAGGTTAGGTTAGATTAGTGGTAGAAGTGACACAAGAAAGCAAGGACATTTCGTGAAGTCGCGTTCTAGAGGCTTTCACGTTTACATGGTTCATTAGCAGTAAAACAGGCACACTGTGCATCTAGCATGCGACAACTGCTAGGTCGATGATGTTGGCAACAGTGAAAATCAACACATCGTAGTAATGAAGTATGTAAATAACTGTCTGTCCAAGTTTGTAAGATCAGCCTGTAACACTTAGGGCCTATATCGATCAAGAATAGGCTTATTTAATGTAAACGTGTATTTGCAGTTTGGTTGTTGTTGTGGTCTTCAGTTCAGAGACTGGTTTGATGCTGCTCCCCTTACAATTTATGAAGTGTGTATTCTGTGTTGTTTAAACTCCTACCTCTACGGCGAGAAAATTAGGGTTTTGTAATGTATATATGAAAAATGCAAAAGAATATGTTGAAATGATGAATTATTATAATATGGATATGTTCATAAAAAGAAAATATTTGTTAAAAGCTGGTTCATGCTTAGGGAAATTGTATTTGCAACATGTAAACGCTGTAGGGAAGTCCCTTCGCAACGCAAGTGGCATGGCGCGATGTAAAAGGTGGGTTTGGCGGTCGAACTGAGCGGTTCCTTTGTGTGAACGACACGCAGTATGTGGCTAGCCTTAGCACGGTACACTTCGGCGATGCTAAGAGAGGCAGTTGGAAGCTGCATTATAAGGGATTTGCCTCGGATGTGGATGTGGCTATTATTTGGTATTCATGGCATAATGGAATGTCCCTAATATGTTGAAAATCCGACGCCAAGAAGAGATTTTATAGAGAATTCGTAAATCAAGAGCCGTACAGTTCGTACAGTTGGCTGCCATGTCGCCTGTCATTAATCTTCGGCACTGCTTCACAAACTTCATACATTCAGTTAAGTAACGTATATGGGCATGGACCAGTTAACCTGTGTGTTGTTTCAATAACAATCACCAACCTAAATTCGTGTCTAGAACCATATTTTCAACCCTGATCACGAACCTATGCAGGGTCCTCACCTAAGTGCTACTAAAACCGAGTATCCTGATTTATATGAACAATTCTTGCATTCATGTGTTTAAAGTAATTTTTGTTTGAAGTAGAAGGAGCAGTAAAAGTTAAAGCTAAAACCACAAAAGTGAAGTTGGATAGGCTTTTGCTAAAGTATCCTTAATTTATTATAGAACATAGTTTTGTAGGATTACAGTGGAAGATTGAGTAACTATTATCCCAAAGAACATCTGCTTCACAGGTAATTAAAGTTCAAGTACATATAAATCTTTAATGAACAGATTTACGATAGTATTTTTAGAAGAAAAATTATGCATAATTTTAAAGAAGGGTAATTTTGGAACCTATCATGAAAGATTCCTTTTTTGAAGTTAATTAAGCTCAGTGTTATACTTTATTGTCTAGCAAAGTAATTTATGAATAACTCCAAGTGAAGTGAATGATTAGCCTTTAGAGTTAGCCTTTAATATTGTAATAATCAATTGCATTGACTAGTGAAACTATACTACTTTGTGTGTCCCCATCATATTCTCCACCTATTAGGATAAAACTAAACTGTTACTGTTACTAAGGAAAACTGCTACATGTAGACGAGCTTAAACAGTGTATTTATGATGCTATTTATCTTTATTTGGCGGCCGGTGTGGCCGAGCGGTTCTAGGCGCTTCAATCTCGAACCGCATGACCGCGACGGTCACAGGTTCGAATCCTGCCTCGGGCATGGATGTGTGTGATGTCTTTTACGTTAGTTAGGTTTAAGTAGTTCTAAGTTCTAGGGGACTGATGACCTCATATATTAAGTCCCATAGTGCTCAGAGCCATTTGAACCATTTCATATTTATTTGTGTTTTTCATGGCAGTCAAGATAGAAGCCCTTTGTGTCCAAATTTTTTCTGCACTTCATATAGTGATATATCAGTATTTGGTTTTCATTAATATCAGTATTTGGTTTTCATTAATATAAGCTTGGTGCATCTTTGCTCCTCATAATTTACTGGTGTGTATGTTATTGATAGTTGCTGCTACACACAGTACAGAGTGTCCCATTTCAGTTTGTTTCCTGGTTGCTATTCCAAGGGAAATCTCAACAAAAGCAACTTCAACAACCAATATTCAGTTTTCTCAAATATACACTATGTGATCAAAAAAATCTGGACACCTGGCTGAAAATGATTTACAATTTCGTGGCGCCATCCATCGGTAATGCTGGAATTCAGTACGGCGTTGGCCCACCCTTCGTCTTGGTGACAGCTTCCACTCTCGCAGGCATACGTTCAATCAGGTGCTGGAACGTTTCTTGGGGAATGGCAGCCCATTCCTCAGGAGTGCCGCACTGAGGAGAGGTATCGATGTCGGTCGGTGAGGCCTGGCACGAAGTCGGCGTTCCAAAACACCTCAACGGTATTGTGTAGGGTTCAGTTCAGGACTCTGTGCACTCCATTACAGGGATGTTATTGTCGTGTAACCTCTCCACCACAGACCGTGCATTATGAACAGGTGCTCGATCGTGTTGAAAGATGCAATCGGCATCCCCGAAATGCTCTTCAACAGTGGGAGGCAAGAAAGTGCTTAAGACATCAATGTAGGCCTGTGTTGTGATAGTACCACGCAAAACAACAAGGGGGGCAGGACCCCTCCATGAAAAACACGATCACACCATAACACCACCGCCTCCGAATTTTACTGTTGGCACTACACAAGCTGGCAGATGACGTTCACCGTGCGTTCGCCATACCCACACCCTGCCATCGGATAGCCAAATTGCGTTACCGTGATTCGTCACTCCACACAACGTTTTCCACAGTTCTGTCGTTCATTGTTTACGCTGCTTACACCAAGCGAGGCGTCGTTTGGTATTTACTGGCGTGATGTGTGGCTTATGAGCAGCCACTCGACCATGAAATCCAAGTTTTCTCACCTCGCGCCTAACTGCCACAGTACTTGCAGTGGATCCCGATGCAGTTTGAAATTCCTGCGTGATGGTACGGATTGTTGATGTTGTTGTTGTGCTCTTCAGTCCAGAGACTGGTTTGATGCAGCTCTCCTTGCTACTCTATCCTGTGCAAGCTTCTTCATCTCCCAGTACTTACTGCAACCTACATCCTTCTGAATCTGCTTAGTATATTCATCTCTTGGTCTCCCTCTACGATTTTTAACCTCCACGCTGCTCTCCAATACTAAATTGGTGATCTCTTGATGCCTCAGAACATGTCCTATAAACCGATCCCTCCTTCTAGTCAAGTTGTGCCACAAATTTCTCTTCTCTCCAATTCTATTCAGTACCTCCTTATTAGGTATGTGATCTACCCATCTAATCTGGAGCATTCTTCTATAGCACCACATTTCGAAAGCTTCTATTCTCTTCTTGTCTAAACTATTTATCGTCCACGTTTCACTTCCATATATGGCTACACTCCATACAAATACTTTCAGAAACGACTTCCTGACACTGAAATCTATACTCGATGTTAACAAATTTATCTTCTTCAGAAACGCTTTCCTTGCCATTGGCAGTCTACATTTTATATCCTCTCTACTTCGACAATTATCAGTTATTTTGCTCCCCAAGTAGCGTAACTCATTTACTACTTTAAGCGTCTCATTTCCTAATATAGTTCCCTCAACATTACCCTGTTTAATTCGACTACATTCCATTATCCCCGTTTTGCTTTTGTTGGCGTTCATCTCATATTCTTCTTTTAAGACACTGTCCATACCGTTCAACTGTTCTTCCAGGTCCTTTTCTGTCTCTGACAGAATTACAATGTCATCGGCGAACCTCAAAGTTTTTATTTCTTCTCCATGGATTTTAATTCCTACTCCGAATTTTTCTTTTCTTTCCTTTAGTGCTTGCTCAATTTACAAATTGAATTACATCGGGCATAGGCTACAACCCTGTCTCACTTCCTTCCCAACCACTGCTTCCCTTACATGTCCCTCGACCTTTATAACTGGCATCTGGTTTCTGTACAATTTGTTAATAGCTCTTCGCTCCCTGTATTTTACCCCTGCCACCTTCAGAATTTGAATGAGAGTATTCCAGTCAAAATTGTCAAAAGCTTTCTCTAAGTCCACAAATGCTAGAAAAGTAGGTTTGCCTTTCCTTAATATATCTTGTAAGATAAGTCGTAGGGTCAGTATTGCCTCACGTGTTCCAACACTTGTACGGAATCCAAACTGATCTTCCCCGAGGTCGGCTTCTACCAGTTTATGGTATGGATAGACGTCTAAATTATATATTACATCCCTCTTCAACTGTCGGCGGTCTCTGTCAGTCAACAAACGAGGTCGGACTGTATGCTTTTGTGCTGTGCATATCCCTTCACGTTACCACTTCACTATCACATCGGAAACAGTGGGCCTAGGGATGTTTAGGAGTGTGGAAATCTCGCGTACAGACGTATGACACAATATGACACTCAACCACCTGGCTCGAAGTCCGTGAGTTCCGCGGAGCGCCACATTCTGCTCTCTCACGATGTCTAATGACTACTGAGGTCACTGATATGGAGTACCGGGCAGTAGGTGGCAGCACAATCCACCTAACATGAAAAACGTATGTTTCTGAGGGTGTCGGGATACTTTTGATCACATAGTGTATATTTCCAAATTAATATGCCTAATTGGGCTGCCGACCGTTAATTTTTTTTCATTCATTTATGATTTTACCACATTCGTTGTCTCCCAAGGTTAAAGCCCGTTTGGTTTTTCTGTTATTCACAAAAATGTAAATTATAGTCCGATACCCTTGTCCATTAGACACACTCGCGGTAAAATTTTTAACTCCTCTCAGAAGGTAAGATTAGCGGGTTTCATGGCAAGTTAGAGTGTTATATGTGGCTTTTCCCGTGACAGGACTAAAGGTTCGGTTGTTAGGGATATATGGGTGTTATAAGCAGTGTGGTTTTACTGCCAGTACCAGAACATTTGAAGTAAATTAATTTTCATTTTTTTCATTTTCAATAACTATTACTTTCGACTTCCCTTATTAAGTTGGAACTATATTTGTCTTAAGGCATGCCTAGGAGAATGATAACGGAGTAGAGTGAAAGACACAGAGCTAGAAAGACACAATTTTTGCGTAGAGAAAGTAATAGCAATGTGTGCATTCATAATGACAATGCATCTGCTCTTTTTTAACAACCACGGTATTAATACGTGAGCATCAAAAAGTGAAGTTCCAATTTTTAAAATCAATTGTACAAGGAGGCCAATGAAATTTACGTAATTCCAAAGGAATTTCACAGTAGATGTGCACTAAAAGAAAAAAATACATAGTTTATACATAGGCAATAGGAAAAGTAAAAGGAAGTAGACACACACATGTGAAAAGCTTTGCTTCGTCTCTGACATTGCTACCAACTTCTGCCACGCGCGACGATCAGGTGCTATGGCAGAAACGACACAAGAAAGTAACAACGCTAAGTGAAGTTGCATTCTAGGGACGTTCTTGCACAAATATTACAGACAGATCGTTTGCAGTAACACACACATACCAGAATGCTACTGGTTCATGTCAACAGTGGAAAACGAAACGTAGTGGTCTAAGAGTAAACAAAACTAACTCTGTGTTCGGTTGCCGCCTTCACCACAAAATTTAATGTTTCTGATTTTCAGTCTATTCATTTTCATTAGCTACAACGTCTCGTAAGGAAACTATATTTGTATTACTCTGTGCCTCGAAGAAGAAAATTAATGGGTCGGACTGAGAGAGCTAGGGATACATAATTTTTGCATAGAGAAAGTATAAGAAATAATAGGAATAACGCAAATATTGATAAAGATAATTCTATTGCCGTTGTGAAAGATACATTTAAATGTGCGTTGAAGATAATTACAAATAATTTTGAGAACTGCAATTGGGGTTTGATGAATTTACAGCGCAGGATTTGTAATGCATATCACGTTGCATCTGATCTGACTTGACGCGATACAACGGCGTTCACATTATGTTGTCATAAGGATAAAGTAAATTTCCCACCATTAACACAAAATTTATTTTTCAGCGCATTATGTCAGACTACCTTGAACTTATCGAACAATTAGAAATCAATGAATTATTTAAAGAATACACGTAGCTACAATGCAGCATTGATCACTCACCAGTTCTGCGTCTAAAATTTCGGACACTATAACATACACGACATTTGCCATCACAAATCAGGTCCACTGATGCAATTGGCCGAATTTTGACCGCAGGCGATACTAGTTGAATTTAACTAATGAAAGCGGAAAATTTAAAAATGCAAGAAATGAAGCAGGCGAAATGGAGTACAAACATCTAAAAAATGAGACTGGCAGGGAGTGCAAAATAGCTAAAAAGGAATGGCTAGAGGACAAGTGTAAGGATTTGGAAGCATATTTCACTATGGGGAAACACGGATACTGCGTGTAGGAAAAATAAAGAGGCCTTTGAGGAAAGAAAAAGCAGCTGTGTGAATATCAAGAGCTCAAATTGTAAACCAGTCTTAAGCAAAGATGGGAAAGCTGAAACGTTAAAGGAGTATACAGAGGCACTATACGAGGGAGATGAACCTGAAAGCAATATTATAGCTAGGGAAGTGGACGTAGATGAAGATGAGACAGGGGATATGATACTCCGATAAGAATTTCAAAAAGCTCTGAAACAAGGCTCGGGAGCAGACGACATTCCGTCAGAACTACTAATAGCCTTGGAAGAGGCAGCCGTGACAAAAGTCTTCCATTGGTGTGCAATATGTGTGTGACAGAGCAAATACCCTCAGAATGCAAAAGGAATGTGGTAATTCCAATTCCAAAGAGAGTAGTTGCGGAGGGTGTTGAAATTACCGAACTATCAGTTTAATAAGCCATGGCTGCAAGATAATAACACGAATTGAATACAGAAGAATGAAAAATCTGGTAGAACCAGAGCTCTGGGAGAATCAATCTGAAATGGGTATAAATGTAGGAACACGTGAGGCACTCCTGACTATACGAATTATCTTAGAAGATAGATTAAGGAAAGGCAAATCTACATTTAGAGCATTTGAAAATTTAGAGAAAGGTTTTGACAATGTTGATTGGAATACACTCTTTGAAATTCTGAAATTAGCAAGGGTAAAATACAGGGAGTGAAAGACTATTTACAACCTGTACAGATACCTGACGGCAGTTTAAGAGTCGAAGGGCATGAAAGGGAAGCAGTGGCTGAGAAGGGAGTGAAACACGTCTATCCCCAGTGTTATTCAATATGTACACTGAGGAAGCAGTAAAGGGTACAAAAGAAAAATTTGGAGTAGGAATTAAAATTCGGGGAGAAGAAATAAAAACTTTGAGGTTTTCCGATGACATTGTAATTTGTCAGAGACAGCAAAGGACTTGGATGAACAGTTGAAAGAAATGGACAATGTTTTGAAAAGAGGTAATGGTAATGGAATTTAGTCGAATTAAATCAGGTGATGATTGCGGAATCAGATTAGCAAACGGGACACTTAAAGCAGTAGATGAGTTTTGGTATTCGGGCGACAAAATAATTGACGATAGGTGAAGCAGAGAGTATATAAAATGTAGACCGGCAATGGCAAGAAAAGCACCTCTGAAGAAGAGAAACCTGTTAAAATCGAATATAGATTTAAGTATCAGGAAGTCTTTTCTGGTGGTATTTGTCTAGAGTGTAGTCTTGTACGGAAGTGAAGCATGGACTATAAACAGTTTAGATAAAAAGAGAATAGAAGCTTGCGAAATGTGCTGTTACAGAAGATTCCTGAAGATTAAATGGGTCCATCACGTACGCAATGAGGGAGACTGAACGGAATTGGAGAGACAAAAGATTTGTGGCACAAACTATATAGGGATCGGTTGATAGGACATATTCTGAGACTCCAAGGGATCACCAGTTTAGTATTTGAGTGAAGAAGTGTGGGCGGTACAAATCTTAGAGGGAGACCAAGACATGAATTCAGTAAGCGGATTCAGAAAGATATAGGTTGCAGTTGTAGTTGCAGTTGCCGCTGAAGATGGTCGCACATCATAGAATAGTATGGAGAGCTGCATCAAACCAGTCTTCAGACGGAAGACCACAACAACAATAATCATTTTGAGTGGGCATAAGGTAAAGCCCCCTCCTCCCACTTGGTAATGTGTGTTACAGAAAGAGCCTTGGTATTTGTAGGAACAATGTGTCAGAAGCTTGTATGCAGTAACACATGTTCAAGTTTGTTGTTTTCATGATCTAAATTTTCATGCATCCTTGCTTATACTGAATATTACGTGAATTTAACCAATTTATATCTTGCCTAGATTGCTCTTTATTTTTGGTGGTTTTTCTTTTCACATCGTCAAGCACAATAAATTGCTTGCTAGGCAAGCTATGTTCCAGCAGTGAGATACAAAAATATAGTAATTCGGTGGAGTTGCAGTATAGTTTTATAAAGTGAATGGTAATGGCTCAGATATGAACTTGAGAAATTTACGGTAATGATCTCTTAATGGCAATGCCCTATTTTCCTGACTTGAATATTAAAAGCACATTTGGAGCAAACCAGATTATCCGCCTGTAGGAGGAACAATGTACTTAATTTCAAGATATGAATAAATATACTGCTTTCTAAAAGACTGTTTGCTCGTTCACACCCTACACAACATACATTTGTTACCAATGTGTACTGCAGCGAGCCGTTATAATTTTCAAGTTGAAAGTTCAGTATTCTGGCCCTAGATGGGCCAAACTGGCATCACTGATTGCCGTGTCATCCTGAATCCAATGCAGTCATTGGATGTGGTGTGGAAGGCCACGTAGTCGGAACACCTCTCCCCCACTCGTCGTCTGGGTCCTTGAACTTGAGACCGCCCCTAATAGGTCGAGTAGCTCTCGACTTGGCACCACGAGAATGAACGCAAGCTGTGCCAGTCCTCCACCGAGGGAAAACCCCGGGCAGTGCCGCGAAACGAACATGCTGAGCGCTCAGTCGCAGAGGCGGACTGTCCTTCTGAAAGACGCTCTTTTCTTTCTTGACTTCATCCATCTCGCCGTATTTACGTTCATTTCTCACGTTATTCAAAAATTCAGTAAGTTAAGTTTCAACTAGCAGTTTCCTTTTATCTGATGCTAAATGCTACACAATGAGAATTATACGAACATTTGAACATATAAAAAAGATAGCAACAAAAACAAGAATAAAAACTTTATTCTCTTCATTGTTCATTTCTGTGCAGGGGCCATGTTATCTTGCGTGGGCTTGTAGTCACTGCACGATGACATAACAATTCTACTCACATTTCAAGATTTGAACTGTTACCTGAAATTAGAGTACTGTTACCACTAGATTTAATGTCTCCACTGAGATTGACGAATTCATCCTGGAACATTGAATACGTGATCTATTCCAGCTGGTAACATTCTTCTCCTGCTGATAAACTACTTTATCTGATTGATATTTAAACTGTCTGTGACGAAAGACTCTCTGTGTATGTTGCACAGGCCCCAAAATACCAAAATACCGTACATACACTATTTCTCATTAGTTTATTACTCAAGACATAGCTTTCAGGCTGCTGATTACAGCTAGATATTTAGTTTTGGTGGAAGCGACGTTAATGTAAAGTAACAGATAATTGAAACTATTAGTACAGTGTGTGATGCTTAAAGCAGTATGAGCTAATCAGTAGATTTCAGAGAATTGACACCTTTCATGAGAAATTTTTGTTTCATTCTTTCTGGTAACACGCTACAGTCTTTCAAAAACAAAGTAACTTGAAATACAATTGCCATTAAAGATTAGTCAGATCAAAATTTACTTTTTCCAATTCAACCACTGCACTTGTTGAACTCCAGGATTTAATACTAGAATTTTTTACACAAATTTGCTCCACTGAATGTCACCATTCATTATCCAGTTAAGTTGCTAGTTAAGAAATTCTGTAAGTTAACATAATTTCAAATATTGCAACATTAAGTGTCAATCAGTAAGTCACACCAGAGGTATACAAAACAGTTCTGTAATCTTTTGAATTTGTTAACTAACTATATTTTAATTAAAGCAAGTTCTCTAGTACATTTTCAGCTTAAAATTTTATAAACAAATGTTTAATTTTCAAAATTCTAAGCTATTCAAACGACAGTCTTTATATATTTCGTCAGGCGACCGTTGTGGCCAAGCGATTCTAGGCGCTTCAGTTTATCTTAACACTGCAAGTCTTTTGCGAACTACGGTGTGAGTGCGGAGGTGCCTACATAGGAGAAACAGGGAGACCTGTCAGCTTACGAGTAGCAGAACACGAACGCTATGTACGATTACAACAACATAATAAATCGGCGATAGCGGAACACCACTGTGACTGTGGAGAACCCATCAGGTTCCAGGAAGCCCGAGTAGTGGCGAAAGAATCGTCGATGCGAGAACGCAAAATACGGGAAGCGATCGAAATTATTGGGCAGCCTGACAACATCAACAGAGAAGATGGCTACAAACTCCCGGCGTCCTGGCTGCCGGCCATCACAGTCCAACGGGCCGCGAGCGGTCGCGGGGCAGAAGCTACACGGGACACGGGCGTATCTGCACAAACAGTTGTAGAGCAACTGTCAGTCCACTTCCGCCCACACCAGGAGCAAAACTTGCCGACCAGAAGCCGAACGCTGATTGGTGGACAGCTACCAATCGTTGACGACATGGACATCCACGAGTAGCCTCTTTCCTTCCATGTTCCCTTACGTCATGACTAGCCAATCATATTAGAGGGCCAATTAAAAGTTTTACAACACTGACGTCAGAAATCGATATCTGTAATAAATAGAAGCACCTATCCCCATGCAAAACCAGTCGTGCCCTGAGGAAGGCCGTTGCAATTCGACCGAAACGTCGGTTGTAGTTTATTATTGTTGTTAGTTTTTAGCAACGACGCGGCATAATACCCAGAATAATTTTAATCACTGTGTAAC
This sequence comes from Schistocerca nitens, assembly GCF_023898315.1. Lineage (NCBI taxonomy): Eukaryota > Metazoa > Arthropoda > Insecta > Orthoptera > Acrididae > Schistocerca > Schistocerca nitens. The sequence goes on along the minus strand of NC_064624.1, from coordinate 36,729,125 downwards.
AAAGTTGTCAAGGTCGAAGGCTAGCGTTCAGTGTGTTAACAGTGCATAGTCACTTTCGTTGTACCTTTGTCAAGCTTGTTGCTCAAAATACACTTCGTACCTATTTAGTAGCGGCACAATACCTCAAGGCTGCTGTCCAGTTACTTCATGGCGTCAATTTCTCCATGTCAACCACACAGATTTCTGCAGAGGAATATCTACGGCGTGCACTAACTGTGTAAGGGGATACCAACTTTGTGATGTTCATCTGTCAGAATTCATATGTGAAAGCACCTCATAAACATTTAGCCGCTGTCAGACTGATTTGCAGGCTATTTTATGTGTCTTCCCGTGGTTAATATCCCATGTCAGAACTGCGGATGGTCATCCCATTGCTGTGACTGTTAACAAATGTACAAAGCAGGTAGGGCAGTTATGCAAAACAGTTGACGTTGTTCAACATCTTGTTGAGTATATTATTTGAGAATTCATCATAAAGCCGGTTTAAAGCAATTCTATGAATTTCTGCCTGTGAGGCACCAACTGTAATCCAGTGATCACAGGTAAGGACACTATCAGCCCATGGTGAATACTTTCAGGGGGAGGGGAGGAAATTAAGGTGCCATCAAGCTCCAAGACCGAGAAATTACCTCAATTTTTCAAAACAGCCTCCCACTATACAGGCATGTTTCGGACTGTTTGTACATGCCCCAAAGAAAAGGCAGCGCAGACTGCGATCACAAAAACCATGGGATAGCGACATGCACATACACAAATGGTGGCAGTATCGTGTATACGAGGTGTAAAAGGGCAGAAAGCACACTGAGGGAGCCGTCATTTGTACTCCACTGATTCATGTGACGAGGTTTCCGACATGACTATGGCCTCATGGCGGGAATTAACAGACTTTGAACGCGAAATGGTAATTGGAGCTAAATGCAAGGGACATTACATTTCGGAAGTCGTCAGGGAATTCAGTATTCCGAGATCCACAGTGCCAAGAGTGTACCGACAGTACCTCATTTCAGGCATTACCTCTCACCACGGACAGTGCAGTGGCGAACGACCTTCACTTAACGACTGAGGGCAGCAGCGTTTGCGTAGACTTGTCAGTGCTAACAGACAAGCAACGCCGCACGAAATAACTGCAGATATCAATGTGGGACATACGACGAACTTATCCATTAGGACAGTGCGGCGAAATGTGGCGATGTTGGGCTACAGCAGCAGAAGACCGACACGAGTGCCTTTGCTAGCAACACGACATCCCTTGCAGTGGCTCTCCTGGGCTTGTGACCATATTGGTTGGACCCCAGACGACTACGAAATTGTGGCCTCGTCAGATGAGTCCTGATTTAAGTTGGTAACGGCTGATTGTAGGATGCGAGTGTGCCGCAGGCCCCTCGAAGCTGTGGACCCAAGTTGTCAACAAGGAACTGTGCGAGCTGGCGATGGCTCCATGTTGGGGTGAGCTGTGTTTATGTGGAACAGGCTGTGTCCTCTGGTCCAACTGAACCGATCACTGACGGGAAACAGTTACATCTGGCTACTTGGAGACCATTTGCAGCCATTCATGGCCTTCATGTTTCCACACAGTGATAAGAGTTTCGTGGATGACAATGCGCCATGTCATCAGGCCACAGTTGTTCGAATTCGGTTTGAAGAACATTCTGGACAGTTTGAGCTAATGATTGGGCCATCCAGATCACTGGACGTGAACCCCATCGAACAATTATGGGGAATAACTGAAAGGACGTTCGTGCACAAAATTCGGTACCAGCAACACTTTCGAAATTATGGACGCCTATAGAGGCAGCACGGTTCAATATCAGCAGAGCATTTACAACGACTGGTTGAGTCCATGCCAGGTGGAGTTCCTATAATATGCTGGCAAAAAGGAGGTCCGCCACGATATTACTAGGTATCCCATGACTTTCACTACCTCAGTGCAGATGTGTATAGAAACGTATGATGTGCTTAATATTAGGAAAATAACCATCTACGGGAAACTAATATTACAAATCCCTCCAGTAAGGATTAATTATCTTTAACCCAGAACACGCCAATGAAATACCGCAGATATAGCCGGGGAGGAGATAAACTGGCGGCACTTCGCCTCCCCCTGCCCCTTCCTTCGCCGCTACGTCGATTCCCCCATTTGACGGCCCGCTCTCGGCACAACGCCATTGGCCGTCGCCTCCCGTTACGAACACTGCCGGTCTGCGCCTTCCCATCTCAGTGCCCGGCAGTCGCCGTCGGAAGCAACAGGTGGCTGCAGTGATTGGCATCATCTTTGCTGCCGCGTCGCGCACACACGTCTCTGACAGCCGTATCGAAGAGCTTTGAGGGCGAGAGTACGAATCGTTCGTTGTTGCTTCGCGCGTTCTATTAACTGACGGTCCGACCTTCTGACCCGACAATCCTGTTCCGTCCGCGTCGAAAATAAATTCTACGCCGACAAACTGTGACACAACGTGGAAAGTGGCACATGTTGCGGAATTATTAACTGGCCAGAGTTATGAGTAGAGCATCGATCTTTATTTAGTTTTCTCCGCCCACGATGTCCAACAACACGACGCAGACCGTTGTAAAGTGAGTACCCTCTTTTTTTGTAGTGACTTATCTCCTCTCCTGTTATTTTTACCTGTTATTTTACTATATTTCTTAGTGTGAAACTTAAGTGCCATGAATCCGCTATTTGGTTTCTATATACTGCTGGCCCTACATTATATTCAACAGCCTCCAACCGTATAATAATGCCTTAAACACTTGTGTCTGTTTCTATTTCTACCTTTCGGACCTGAATTTTTTTCACCAGGCAGGATATTTTTTATTTATTTTCTAATGCTCATACGCAATTTTTTAATCATTATAGAAGCAAGCTGTTTAGAAATATATGTATCCTTTATCATAATATACTTTGTACAACCAGCTTCATTATGTGGACAAAATTAATTAATTTTGAACTAGTTAAGTGTTGCAATACATAAATTAATCATTCAATTATTCCCATGCAAAAGAACAATAATATCCTTCATTTACACAGTGGAATAAAATTAAAAACAGCTTCGGTGTATTCTGGCAGCACGTGCACTTGTTGATGCTTTTATAGCGATACAGGACAAGTGGCGGCACTTGTGCATGATGTACAAATGTGTACGTGATATTTCCATTGAGAAAAAACGTTTCTGTTGAGGTCAAGGGAAAGTAAAATTTAATCTACACAATTGTAACCTGAAAGGGTTAAAATACAGGTGCCACTCATAATTTACCAATTGGCCTGACAGCTTAGACAGATTTGCAAAATTTTATCTGTAATTTTTTCCCTATAGCGCAATGTACCTTGGCTATATAGGCATACAGCACAATACTTTGAAATGTACGTGACACTGAGTGAGCTACATAGACTAGAAAAAGCCAGACAGCGCTTAACTTCGGTGATCTGACTGGAAACGGTGCTACCACTGAGGCAAGCCCGTTGCGTTTACGGTCAATAAGGCGCATCTTAAGTTTTAGGCAATTTTTTTCAGTAACATTTTTAACCATTTTTATTATTAGATTGCAAAGCCAGTCTAAAAAATGTTCTTATAAAGCCGAACTCACATTTAAGATCCTTGAAAATTGTCATATGAACTTTCTTCTTCTTCCTCTTCATCGTCATCAAATGGTTCAAATGGCTCTGAGCACTATGGGACTTAACTTCTGAGGTCATCAGTCCCCTAGAACTTAGAACTACTTAAACCTAACTAACCTAAGGACATCGCACACATCCATGCCCGAGGCAGGATTCGAACCTGCGACCGTAGCGGTCACGCGGTTCCAAACTGAAGCGCCTAGAACCGCACGGCCACACCGGCCGGCTCATCGTCATCGTTGGCCTCTTCATATACTGGGTGATTCACGAAGATATGCAAATATTTTAATATGTTGTTCTATAAGTAAAACTAAAGAAAAGGGTTCATATAAACATAGGTTCGCAAATGTTTAGTTACGGAGTTACAGCGAAAAAGGATTTTGCCTGAAATTTAGCAACTTCGCTAATATGAAGCCATTGCAAAACTTTACAAGGTCAAAGTAAAGCATGATTTCCATTTATTTTGTTGTTATTGATCTGGTGAATCTAATGAAACATGTCCCAGACGTGTATCTGCAGTAGTTTTCCAGAACATCCAGAGAAGCAAAAGAGTAATTTCGTAAAATTTTTAATTTATTAACTACTTGCCCCAATTTGTATTTTTAAATTCCAGATAATTGCACAAACTTTTCGACAGAAGTTGCAGAGAATTTAATTTTGGAAAAATGATGGAAATAACATTAACTGAAACTGTGTGAATGTGTCAGATAATCTGCTTTTATTAATGCCATAACACACGTGAATTCATGTTAAACTGGAAAAAACAAAGCTCAGTGTCAAGGAAATTGTACAGTGTACATACAAATTCACAATACACCCACAATAAATATTCAAAAATGTCTCCACCGAGTTCAATGCATTTAGCTGCACGTGTATGAACAGATTTTGTTGCTCGTTTCTGTTTCACGAGGTTGTTCTTAATTTCGTCAACTGCATTCATAATTCGAGCAAATAATGCCTCACGTGTACTGACTCTGTTCTCATAAACTATGTCTTTCATCCATCCCCATACACAAAAATTCACTGGTGTCAAATCGAGCGATCTGGGTGGCCATAGACATTATGCACCACGACCAATCCATTTCTGGGGGAAATGCTCATTTAAATGTATAGGAACGGTGAAGTGTGGAGCTGCGCCGTCGTGTTGAAAATACATTTGCAATCGCGTAGCAAGTGGAACATCTTCGAGCAAGTGGGGCATTTATTCTTGAAGGAACTGTAAATACGTCTCGCCTTTCCTCGGAAAATGAATGGTTCAATAAAGTGTGTGTTGATTATAGCACACCACACACTTATGCTAAATCGCTGCCGGAAATCGCGTTGCGCTGTTGCATGTGGGTTTGCTTCAGACCATACGTGCTCGTTATGTAAATTTTTTTATACAGTCTCGAGTAAACTGTGCCTCATCAGTAAATAAAACGTATGCGTGTAACTGCTGATTAGTATTTAACCAGTTGCACAACTCCAAGCAAACGGCAGGATCTCCCGGATTTAAATGATACACTTTTTGTATATGGTAAGGATACAGATTATTGTACCTCACTGTACGCCATACCTTGTTGTTGTTGTGGTCTTCAGTCCTGAGACTGGTTTGATGCAGCTCTCCATGCTACTCTATCCTGTGCAAGCTTCTTCATCTTCCAGTACCTACTGCAACCTACATCCTTCTGAATCTGTTTAGTGTATTCATCTCTTGGTCTCCCTCTACGATTTTTACCCTCCACGCTGCCCTCCAATACTAAATTGGTGATCCCTTGATGCCTCAGAATATGTCCTACCAACCGATCCCTTCTCTTCTGTAGCACCACATTTCGAAAGCTTCTATTCTCTTCTTGTCTAAACTATTAATCGTCCATGTTTCTCTTATATACATGGCTACGCTCCATACAAATACTTTCAGAAACGACTTCCTGACACTTAAATCTATATTCGATGTTAACAAATTTCTCTTCTTCAGAAACGATTTCCTTGCCATTGCCAGTCTACATTTTATATCCTCTCTACTTCGACCATCATCAGTTATTTTTCTCCCCAAATAGCAAAACTCCTTTACTACTTTAAGTGTCTCATTTCCTAATCTAATTCCCTCAGCATCACCTGACTTAATTCGACTACATTCCATTATCCTCGTTTTGCTTTTGTTGATGTTCATCTTATATCCTCCCTTCAAGACACTGTCCATTCCGTTCAACTGCTCTTCCAAGTCCTTTGCTGTCTCTAACAGAATTACAATGTCATCGGCAAACCTCAAAGTTTTTTTTCTTCTCCATGGATTTTGATTCCTACTCCGAATTTTTCTTTTGTTTCCTTTACTGCTTGCTCAATATACAGATTGAATAACATCGGGGAGAGGCTACAGCCCTGTCTCACTCCCTTCCCCACCACTGCTTCCCTTTCATGCCCCTCGACTCTTATAACTGCCATCTGGTTTCTGTACAAATTGTAAAGAGCCTTTCGCTCCCTGTATTTTAGCCCTGCCACCTTCAGAATTTGAAAGATAGTATTCCAGTCAACATTGTTAAAAGCTTTCTCTAAGTCTACAAATGCTAGAAACGTAGGTTTGCCTTTCCTTAATATAGCTTCTAAGATAAGTCGTAAGGCCATACCTTAGATTGTGAAATGCCTAATCGTTGAGAGATACATCGTCTACTGGTACTCGGGTTACGTTGAATAGTATCCACAATATTCTCATCATCGTCTTCACGTATCGAGTGCTCGTAGTGATTATGGACGCTAGGTAGAGCACCTGTCTCGCGTTCGAAATACTCCACTAATGCACTAATGGTTCGTGCATTCCGAATCTTCCGAGTTGGGTAATCTCCAAACTACAGCCGTAGCATTACCATCGCATTTGCCATAAATATACATCATATCGACGTATTCCTCTGTCGTAAATTTGAAAGCCATCCTTATTTCATAAATAATATACAAATTACAACAGTTACTGTGTGGTTTCACTGAAACACACTGTTGTTATTATATTCTTTTACTGAACAATGCAGCAAACTAACTCGTTTCAAGGTTATGAAACGACTGAAACAACTGACTAGCGTTCGCCAACAATGACATAAACGCTTCTACATAGTTAATGGAAAGTAAATAATCTCTGGATGCTCTGGAAAACTACTGCAGATACACGTATGGGACACTTTTTATTAGATTCACCTTATCAATAACAACAAAATAAATGGAAATTGTGCTTTGCTTTAATCTCGTAAAGTTTTGTGATGGATTCATAAGAGCGAAGTTGCTAAACTGCTGGCAAAATGTTTTATTAGCCGTAAATCCGTAACGAAACATTTGCAGACCTATGTTTGTACGAACTTTTTTTCTTTAGATTTACTTGTAGAATAACATATTAAAATATTTGCATGTCTTCGTTGAATCACCCTGTATAAGATGGTCCCTCACTGCCATCGAGAGCCGCACTTCATGAAATATTTAACAATAATGTCTTCTCGCACTCTAGACCAGGGGTCTCCAAACTACGGCCCACGAGGCCTGGCAAACCGGCCCTCGTTAGCTGGCCGGACACCCCCGGTATCCGGCCTGCCAAATATTTGAGGTGGTACCTGTACTGCCAACAATTGAGTTTCGAGGCCTATCGCGACCAATACACCGCGACATTGTCGGAGCTCTACCTTTACAAAGCGGAAGGTCATGGTTAAACTTGTGGCTATCCACAATAAACAGACAGAGCATTCTCCGTGCGATAGTGAAAAAGTAGTAGTCTGCCTAAACAAAATGCAATTAATTTATTTTTAACGTACTTTAATTACTAAAATAAATACTCACAATTACACTGTAGTTCCACTAAAAAATACAGTGGAAAAATACTCAAGTCGTGCTATACGTACTTCGATTTTCAGATTTTCCTTGTCTCTTCGATTTCAAACTTTCAATTGCCCCACACTTCGTCGTCTCACCTACTAGTACAGCACATAAAACACTAAAAAACTCGTCAGACACTCGCAACATAGAAACAATCACGCAACAGAACCATCAAATATATGCTCTGCCTCTGATACTCGCTACAAGACTACAAAACTAAACTTACTGTTGCGCCGCTTGAGATAACAATGCGTTGAATACCTCTGTTACGTCTTGCAGTAATAGTGTTGCTAACAATGATTTTGAGATTTCGTTAACTTTGCAGGACGCTTTCGTGAAGAATGTGCAGTGACATACTTTTTTGTAGGTGAAGTTCGCCAGAATAAAATACGCCAGAATTTCGGTCAGGTACGTTCACCAATAAAAATTATTTTTTTTAATTCCGGATTTGGCCTTCTAGGGACCGCGTAAAACAACTATTTTTCAATGTACATTTCTCCTATTGCGCTCCTCCTCTTTTCTCTTCTGCCATTATGTCTTCATCCTCTCTCTGTGCTGCTCCCTTCGGTCTTCTGTCCACACTGTTCCTCCAGTTCTTCTCTTCTTCACTTCAAATCCTTCAAAATGTTGAATTTTGTCTCTCATTAAGTCTCTGTTGGTTATATCATCTTCTCCTATACCCATCTCCTCTAAGTCTGCTTTGACTTCTTTGAACCAGGTAATTTGGGTTCTGGGGTTCTTGTCAAAAAACATGAATATTTTCTTTGTCAGCCTTTCATCATTCATTCTTTTCAAATGGGCGTAAAAGCTTACTCTTCTCTTCCTCATAGTATCTCCCACTTTCTCAATTTTGTCATACACTTCTCTATTACTTCTAAGATTCCAAGTCCCATTCTCAAACCTCGGCCCAAGTACTCTTCTAATGATTTTTCGCTCCTTTTTTTTCTATAGCTTCCATTTCCTTGTTAGTGTTCATTGCTAAACATTCAGATGCAACGTATAAAATTCTATCTAAGGCCCTACAAAACAGATTGGAGAAACAACTTGATCAAGAAATTGGTGAATACCAAGCAGGCTTTAGGAAGGGAAGATCTTGTGTGGAGCAAATTTTAAACTTGAAGTTAATTATTAAATATAGACGATTAAGAGGAAAAGACATCTTTATCACGTTTGTTGACTTCAAGAAGGCGCAAGACTCCGTTGACAGAACAACCTTGGTTAACATCCTTAGGGAGTTTGGAGCAGACAAGAAAACAGTCGCAATCGTCAAAGAAACACTTACGGATACCTATGCAAAAGTAAAGTTCCGTGGTGAGGTATCCAGACCATTCAAAATCAGAACAGGATTAAGACAAGGAGATGGGTTGTCACCTACCCTATTCAACTGTGTGTTAGAAAAAGTTATTAGAGAGTGGAGGAAGAAAACGACTGAAGAAGGAATACAAAAAATCAGATTAGGAAGAATAAAGGATGGATTAGAAGTAGATTGCCTCGCTTTTGCTGATGACTTAGCGATTCTGGCAGGAAGTTTGGAAGAAGCAGTCAAACAGATCACTATTCTGAATGAAACAGCAGAAAAAGCAGGACTGAAAATCTCCTTTGAAAAGACAGAGTACTTAACCAATGTAAAAGAGGCACCGAACAATATGATTACAAAGTATGGCCAGATAAAGAAGGTTTCTAATTTCAAATTATATAATTAAATAAAAATCGTAGTTTCAGTGCTAGCTATTCCCACAACCTTAGATTTTTGCGATTTCATCTTTCCTTTAGTCTTACATTACGGTAATCGTGGAGTGCTAGGGTGCTTTAATCCCACTAGGACTCGTGGAGGAGTCAATGTGGCCCGCGGACTAAAAAGTTTGGAGACCCCTGCTCTAGACCATGACTGTTTTATCCACTGACGCGCTTGTTTGATTGTAGGACGTTTTAAAGCTCGATTTGGCGTGAATTCAGTTGGATTTCATCCATCATCCATCTGTTCCATTCCTCTTTCATGTAAACTTTTTATCGAGACAGCAAGAGGCTGCAATTGCGAAGTAAGTTCTCCCAGAATAACAGCAAGCTCTGTATCTCACTGTTTCAATTTCTCTTTCACATATTGTTTCAAATGACTACTAAACTGATCTAGCACAAAAAGAGAACTCTTCTTCAATAAAGCACCTTTCTTGCACACTCTGTTAATCCATAATTTCATAGCAGCCTTGTCCATCCAGTCCTTGTCATGTACGTGAGCAACAATACCTGGCCGCATTTCAGAAGGTTTTGGCATTTTTTTGCGCTAGAGAATGATCATTGGACTAATTTTAGTACCGTCAGCACAGCGTGAAAGGACAACAGTGCAGTGCATTTTTTAAATGACCACTTGTTTTTATGGTTACAGTTTTAGCTCCTTTCATGGCAACAGTTCTGTTACTCGGCACATCAAATGTCACAGGCGTTTCACCCATATTTGCTACTCGGCTTAGTTCCACACGGGTTTTATTTCGATGTGGAATAAAAAAGACATGGAAAGATAATATTCTCTCTTCATACTCTTGTGGCGTTGTTTGAGATTGTTTGGTTTTGGCTCGCAAGCGAAGTTCATGGCGCTTCATAAACCTGTGTTACTCCACCCTTAAAGTCAGTTAAGTTCCACTATAGCGCTAGCTTACGAGCGTGTATTTGAATGATTTTCGTATTAATTACAGTGCCATTTTGACTGTGTCCTTGAGTCTATTTCAATATGTCCTCTTCTAGTTTTGGCCATTTTGCATTCAGTTCTCTATTTGCACATTTAGTCTTCCTCATTTTTTTCCTGTTCTTCCTTACTAGATAGCCAATCGCGAATATTTTTTTCTGTTGGTGGATGGTGGAGGGCCGAAATGCCGCTCAGCTGCTGTTTTTCCATGTTCTCCTGCATACGCTGTTACTCTTTAAGTTTACAGCCCACATCATAAGAATACCGTTTATTTCCTGCCATGAGCGAAACTAGCTACTAATAAAAATATTGTACTGTTACCGAGAACACAAAGCACTTTCAGTTCAAGTTCACTGTCAGCGTAGCCTGCAGTGACGCATCATAGGCTAGAGCTAGACAGTGTGTTCTGCGTTTGTGACGGCGGGGCGGGAGGCAGACAGAGTTAACAAGCTGGTGAATGCCGGCAACTCGTGTTCGTCGCAGGGTGTGTACTGCTGCTGGCAGTTGATCCAGTTTTACAGGTAGAGATACGTTTCCCGCGGCGTCGAATATATGGCTAGTTTGAAGACTGCCGGGAATTTTAAACCAAACGCTGTAATAATTTATAGTGTAAGAAGCACCTGACTTTTAGAGACAATTTTTCGAAGAAAAACAATGCATTTTTTAGTCGTAATCGGTTCTAGTGGCGACTTGAACACCAGCTGACGATGGCGCTGGGCAAAGTTGGAACTGCTTGGTCCCGTATGGCACCGACGCACGAGGGGGTATTTTGCCCTAAAAGCTGGTCAGAAGTCCACTTTTGAAATGTGAGTAATTCCCAGAATGCGTGACTTCCTGCTGTTGTCTGATAGAAGCGGCACTGCTGAGGCGGTGTGTTGCTCGCTCATTCTGTACTGATACGCGGTACAGCCAGTCTGTACTTACGTCGCGCTTGCAGTACGTCTGAAGCTCCTCTACTGCCTTGAAATCACTCTGCGTTTCTGAGTGTGCTAAAGTGTATTTTTACTGGAAATGCGGTGAAAAGCATATGGATTTCGAACATTTAGATATGTATTGTCATTTATAATTATTTTCATTCATACTATTTACTACTTTTATGGTAATCTTTTTTTTTTGTAATAGATCAGCTTTTTTCCTGCATATTTGTTAATATAGAGTGATAGAAAAGTCATTTCTCTGGTGCAAGTTTTTTTAAAAATAGCCGCTGAATACCGCAGTTTGATTTTATGCGATTGAAGATGCAACAGATCTAGTAAAGGGACTGTCTGAACTTCGACTGTTCGTTTTCTTTTGGAGTAGCGCTGCGAGGTGTGGAATCCTTACCAGACAGGATTAACGGAATACATAGAGAAAGTTCAAAGAAGGGGCCCACGTTTTGTATTATCGAGAAATAGGAGAGAGAGTGGCACTGATGTGATACAGGATTTGGGGTGTATATCATTAAAACAGAGGCGCTTCTCGTTATGGCGGGATCTTCTCACGAAATTTCAATCACCAACTTTGTCCTCCGAATGCGAAATTATTTTGTTGGCACCGACCGACATAGGGAGACACGATCATCGTTATAAAATAAAGGAAATCAGAGTTCACACGGTGTTTGTTTTTTCCGCTCGCTGCTCGACGCTGGAATAATGGAGAAAGTAGTGCCAGGCACTAAAATGTGATTTGCAGAGTATACATGTAGTCACCTACAGAAAAGTCGTCTCCAGAATGAGTTCTGAAATCGTATTGGTTTTTATTCTAGGCCCTTCGGAAGTAAAAATTATGACAGGAAAAGAGAGATGTTCTGATAAAGAGTTTGTAAAAAGATTGGACTTCATGAAAAATTATGTAGTATGAGATCCTACCTTCCCTGAGGAAGGAAAGAAAGGTTTTAAACACAAACTGTGTTATATAAAAAGTCAGAATTAAAGAAACGATGGCTTGCGTCACATAAGCCTGAGAGTACTTTCTTAAAAAATAACCGTAAGTGGCTGCAAAGTACCAATAACAGCACGTGTTCTAGGAATCGAATTGGTAGCCATCAAAGTCGTTCGTAGAGTTAAGGGAATGCAGTAAAAGACGTAAGACACACCTACTGACAAAATATTTTGGTGCTGTAGAATTAAAGTATTCCAGTCAAATCAAGTGCCGAGAAACTAGAAATGTTGAGGGTTCCAAAGTGGTTAAAAACACTACTTCACCTTCTACAACAGGCCCTAAATACAGGCAAGCATTAGATCGGAGTCATAGAGACTTACAAGCAAAAAAATGACTTTCACGCATCTAAACCTTGTCAATCTTTATGGAAGCCTCGCTGGAATACAAAATAATACGAGAAGCTGATAAGAAGGTACATCCCTGTTACAGTACGCTTTAAGAGGTTAAAAAGCAATGCTACTATGTGGTTTCGACGCGCAAGTTGCCGAAGTGGCGTCGGAGGCCCTAGTCAAACGACATTTACATTTTGCTTTGTGGCTGAATCCATCAGCAGACTGCAACATGAGTGAAGATTTAATTTCTAGCTTTGTTTAATCACACATATGGGCGAATTGAATTATATTAGAAAGAGGTTTCAAATGATCTTCCAAATGGTAACATAAGCGCATTGGAATTTATCATTCAAAAGGAACAGTGTCGGTTAAATTTTCTGCCGGTATGCTTTCTCGCTAGAGGCCGTAGTTCTCGAAATATTGAAGAAAAACGTACAAAATTCACTTTCAAAGTCACCCCCACTCCAACATTCAGTCCGTCAGGATTTCTAGTATGCTGTTAATGACACTCCTTCCGAGAACTGTACAAATATTTGTGACTGCATAAATTATATCCCACGTTCGATTTCTTTGGCATTTAGTGACTGGTCTTAATACGCCATCGGCTTAGCCGAGAACTTACAGATTGTATAAATTGTATTAAAAAAATTTGTGAACTTTCAGATGGTTCAAATGGCTCTGAGCACTATGGGATTTAACGTCTGAGGTCATCAGTCCACTAGAACTTAGAACTACTTAAACCTAACTAACCTAAGGACATCACACACATCCATGCCCGAGGCAGGATTTGAGCCTGCGACCGTAGCAGCAGCGGGGTTCCGGAGTGAAGCGCCTAGAACCGCTCGGCCACCGCGGCGGGCCCTTGTGAATTTTAACATCATCAAATAAATAACTACACTATTATACTCGTCAGGCTTTCTGACTGCGAAATTACTGTACTTTTAATGCTTATATTTGGGTCGAGTTGTCAATGTAATTAGTTTATCGTAACATTTAGAAAAGACGTATAATTTCATAACTCTCACGGGTACGCTTGGATTAATAATGTTCACTACGTCTTCGACTATGCAGGTGGAGTAATAATCCAATCAACAGAGACCAAAATAGATCGAATGTTGAAAGGTGGCTACACTGAGCCACAGCGCCAGAGATCGCTAGAGAGCATTGTTCCGCCGCCTCCACGGGCAGTGATTATTGAGATGTCGTAGTAGTCAGTTCGTGTTTAGATGTGCTAGAAGTCAGTGCTTGTCGAGGACTCGTAGTAGTCAGTTCGTGTTCAGATGTGCTAGTAGGGAGTGCTTGCTGAGATGTGATACTGAAAAGTTCTTGTTGAGATGTGGTAATAGCGAGTCGGTGTGGAGATATATTGTATAGAGTGATTTTGGTCAATATATGAAGGTAACGAAACTTGATTTATTTTTCATTATTTCCATGTTTTAAATAATGCGTCATTACAGGTTCAGTCAACAAAGCATCTGGCTTGTGTTCTTGTATTAGAGTGTAATTCTGGTTTTCTTGAGTAATTATGGTATTTTTATTTTCTTTAATTAATTCAGTATAAATGATATTTAAAATTTCTTGTGTTGTTAAAGAAGAATCGTGCCAGATGCGTACGTTGAGTCATACTACCACACACAGAACAGTTATACTTGTGCTTTGGTTTCGTAGGTTTTTATAGTTGCTGGGGACTTAATTAATTAATTGTGTTAATGAAAATTTCCATTTCATTCTTTGTTGTTGTTCTATGCAGTCAGATAGCGTAATAATACTAGTCAGGGCCAACCGTTTACGAGACATTGCGTAATCGGACATACAGCTACTAAAGCAAAAATTAAAATTATTTGCATTCTATTTTAATTAAGCCCCCATGCACGTGGCGACCACTGCTTCGGATCGTCCCTTGGAATTCTTCTGATTGTGAAAATAGTAGACAGTAGTATTGTTGTAGTAATTTGTAGTTTAGTAATTGTAGTCTATTTTGCATGTGTAGATTTGGTAATTGTCATTCTTCTAATGGTATTTTTTTTTTCTCTGAATTTGAATTGTTGTCTTGTACACGCGTTTGACGATTTAGTGCAATTATTTCAATTGTTCGTTAATCGTGTTTGAGGGAAACATTTCGAGTGAATGGTATTGTTGGAGATAAAGAGTCATTGTGTATAATTTCCGTACAGTGACGAGTTTTGTATGTTTTGTAAATGATTACGCGATCAATGAAAAAGGCGAAAATGATGGATAGTGAGAATGACGAAATTGTTAACATGGCGAACTCGCCAACAGAGGAAAACAGTATCATGAATAATGAAGTGGAAAACAATTTAATAAGTCGGGAAAATAGTCCGGAACCATTTCAAAATTTTTCTCAATCAGGAAATTCACAGAATACGAGATTAACGATAGAAGATTCTGAAATAGTATCGAACACAGATAGCTTTACAGCTATGACGAAGGAAACTGGTTTTGCGGGAAATGTTAGGGGCGAAAAGAATTTTGAAACACTTAACACGGAGCAGTTGATGAGTGCAATATTAAATTTGGGATCACGGTTCGACTCACTAGACTCACAGATAGGAACAATTAAATCAGAGATGGGAACTTTACGATCTGAATTAAAAACTGATATGGGAACAATGGAAACACGGTTTGGATCTGAATTAAAAACAGAGATGGGAACTTTGGAAACACGGTTAGACTCACGAATAGGGACATGTTTCAAAAATATGAAAGATGAGTTAAAGAAAGAAATCAGAGAAGAAGTACAACCAATTTTGAATTCTCACAATAATAGATTAATTGCAGTAGAGATTAGACAAAGGGAACAGGATAGAGAACAGGAGGAAAGAGATCGCGTGATAGTACAAAAATTTTCAGAGTTAAATTTACAACGTGCACACGATAAGGAAGAAATATTTGAGAGAATCGAGGAATCCGTACCAAATGACAGATTAAATAACCTAACACACCAATATGAACAGTTAACTATCAAATGTGTCAATACTGAAACCCGAGTCGCGACACTTACGGAAGACGTAAATAAACAGAAAGAAAAAATAGGTGACTTATCGGAAAGAGTTGAGGAGATTTCAGATAAATTGACAAATCTTAGTTTACATGGGGACAGAGATGCAGATGATACAGCTCCATTACCATTTGCAGAAACCGAAGAGTACCAGAACATAAATAAGCATGTTGAAAATCAGGGAAAATTTAATGAACGCGTTAAAAGGGAAGTTGAGGCATTACGAAAGCAAGTCAAACAAATTGAAGGCGAAATCGTAGGAAAAGACAGCAAAAGAAATTTAGAATCACAGATACCAGGGGGGTTTGAAGAAAGTAATTTGTTTCATTTACGGGATGCAACAAGAGAGCGCCAGGCGCGCGAACTTGACAATAATCGACATTCGGACTGGAACAGACGCGGTAGGTCTTTGTCGCCGCGAGGCGGAAACTTTGACTATAAACACTTTTTGACTGTTCGGAAATTTAAGATCTTCCGTAATTCTAAGAATGACGTACATCCATGTTCATGGTTAGATCAATTTACGTACGCACTTCCGCCAGATGTGCCACAAAGTCACAAACTGGAAATTTATGTGCAGCTATTAAAGTCCTCAGGGGATTCACTATACTAAGTGAATATGTGCCGTAGCGATCACAGGGCCCCGAGCTGTAGTGGTGCTATTTCCCTTTTAGTTTTCTGCACCGCTGCCTACTCTTTCACTATTCTTTGCATCTATAAAAACAACTCTTCTACTATCCATCTATCTAGACAGTAGGTAAAGAATAACCGGATTTGACTGTTTTACCCAAAAGTGACTTCGGAAATTACCGTTTGGACTTACTATGTTGTCTGCAGCATTCATTCGTAATTTAAACGAAATTTTACCTGTTTATCTTCGTGACAATATTACTTCATATGTTGACGATATTCTTTTTGCTAAACGTTCTTGGAGTGAGCACAACAAAATTTTGGATTCATTATTACGTATTTTTGCACGAGTTGGCATGACAGTGAACTTGGAAAAATCTGAATTTGGTCGTTCTCAGGTGAAATTTCTCGGTCACATTATTTCTACAGAAGGTATTCTTTCTGATCCAAAAAAATTAGACGCTGTTCGTAATTATGCTGTTCCTACCACAAAACGTGAGGTTCGTAGTTTCCAAAATTTTTGTGGAATGATATACTTTTGAAAAAATTTTGTGGAATGACATACTTTAGAGAAACTAACAGCTACATGTAAACATGCAGAGAGTACAAGGATACCGCGCCGCGTTCCGGCGGCGGCACAGACTCAAAGCAACAGTCAAGTCGGCGCGCCGCACAAGGCAGTCGTTGACCGCAATCACTTCTTACGTCACGCGCCTACAGCTGATCGAGCGCCCAGTGTGAATGCACTGACAGCCGTAAACAAATACACAGTCTAATTTCTCGGATTAAATTCTGTATAAAGCTATAAGGACTTCAAAAATTATGTTATTAACGTTCAGTATTTTTCAGGATACGGTTGTGTAAAATATTTAAGACCTTCAGGTAAATTCTGTGCATGTCCGACGTTAAGACGACTTACTATGGAGAAAATTTCAGGAAGAATGGAATTTCGAAAAAAAAAGTAATAAATTAAAAAGGGTAATTATTAATTGAGTTTATTTTTCAGGTAACATATTTCCACTTAGGTACGTACTTTTTGCTTCTTGCGATTACGTGACTCATACTTTGTGCTAATTTCATGTTCTATGAATTTACTTGTGAAGCGACGTGCTTGCGCACATTAACTGATTTTGACAATGATTGATTAATGAACAGGCTTGTTATTTGTATATATTATGCATCGCTTGGCTGCACTGCTTTTTTACTGATGTCACATTTTTTTTATTATGTGCCTGCTGTGCTTATTTATTTAAATTATAATTGTCACCTGATTAGTTGTGCTGTTATGTATGTAGGTTATACTTTGTGATTTATCTGCTTGCGCCTTCATGTTTACTTATTAAGATTACATACGAACATTTATTTGCTTATGCTGATATGATGCTAATGACTTGTTTATTACGTAAGATATATGTTTGCTGCCTTTTGTATGGATTGCATATTTACACATTTCTGTTTTGTTGTCATAACTACTCTTCAATTTAGAATATAGCAATGCTGATGTACAGTGTACGAACATAGAGTTTAGGTTACACTGTGGTATTAATTATAGATTGTTCGCTTGGCAGAGCCTCGTTGTAGGGATTGTGCTGCATCCATTTGTTGACATTCTGTTCTCTACTGGTATATTTACTCGCTATTGCATGTTTTGCTTACGCTCAGTGCCTTATATTTTTAAGATAAGAAAATGAACTGCTATAATTCGACGAACGACATTAGTACAAGAAAGTCAGAGAAGTCACATGAGCTGAGGTTTTATGGAAGCTGTATAAATTTATGCTAATAGGAAGGAAGCTAACGACATGACATACCAAAACTAGGTTTAGACCATTGACAGTTATTACACTGCATTTTTCGTGAGCAATTGAAATAGGAAGTGACACTTGACACAAAAAATACTCCACATGTTTGCTTCTGCTATGATTCTTGAAGTGGTGTACACACTGTGAAATATTATGATCATTCACACTCCGTAATCGTACTTAATTACTGAGAGTTATTCGAACTAAGTCTGTTAGAGCTCATGTATGCATTTCTTTTATTTAATGATGGACAAGGAACCAAAATGTATCTTATAATTTATAATGAGTAGCAGTTGGATCAGATGGATTACACGAGAGGCTGTGTGTTGACATTGTGTCTTCGGATTGTATGAGATGATGAATTGAAGTTTGCACTAGAATTTTGTCTGTACTTGTTCGAGGAGACTGACTGGAGGAAAGAGTTGTTATGGAAGTAAAATGATATTGGTGCTGAGGTTTATATATATCGACGTAGTGAAGAGGTATTATTGAAGTATTAACATTAAGTGATGATTATTGGAGTTTTCGTGGACAAGAGGTAAGGTAAATGATATTGATGATAAGGTTTATATGTATCGACGTATTGAAGAGGTATTAGCGAAGTATTGAGATTATGCTGATGATTATTGGAGTTTTGGTGGATAAGAGGTAAAGTAAGTGAGGAGCATATTTTTTTTTGTTGGTCCATATGGAACATGGAGGATGAAGATGGCAGACTAGAACACTCTAGTAGAAGGAAGATTGTCTACACACACACTTTGTCAAATCACTAAGCAGTATATACTTTTTTTGAGAGAGGAAGAATTTGCATATCTTGGTACACTGACAGTTGTTCAGCAACCGTACATTTTGATCTGGCTTGGCAAACATTGGTCTTGACATGATGACTATGACGCTGACTTAACTATTATTGACTGTTATACATTGCTACCACTACTACTTGATACACATGATGAACATAAAATTTTGACAGAATTGCATTTACACAGTTAACACTATTCAACTACACAGGAGCACTAAATGTGGATGAAAGATGAGTGAGTGTGTTTTGTCTGTTTTCCTTTTATAATCCCAGAGAAGTGATCCCAACCTATCTCCATAAATATTATTTTACTTGTTTGTTGTGGCTTGCACTGACACTCATAAATATTATAGGTTTACTGGTATTTGTGTATTGTAATAGTTAATAGGACAATTATCTGATATCATTTGTGTGTTTATTATGATTTGTATGTTTAGTGTAAGAGCATTGATTATAATTTGTTAAAGAAATTGTATGTGCATTCATGACTGAACTGTCTCAGTAGTTATGGTGAATAGTATGGACTGTTACTTGCACTTTTTCTACATGATTGGTGCCACAAGGACATGTTTAATTTCTGCTGATGAACAGTGTGATCAGTGCTAGTGAATTTTATGGAACTGCTTCTGCTGAGAAATGTGACTTGTTGCTGTGTGCACCTGCTCAACATTGCTGGTGCCACTAATGGAACTGCTTATACTGAAATGGTGTTACTTGTTGGTGTCTGCACCTGCTCAACATTGCTGGGTGCCACTGATGGACTGCTTCTACCGAAATGATGTCACTTGTTGCTGTGTGCACCTGCTCAACATTGCTGGTGCCACTAATGGAACTGCTTATACTGAAATGGTGTTACTTGTTGGTGTCTGCACCTGCTCAACATTGCTGGGTGCCACTGATGGACTGCTTCTACTGAAAAGATGTCACCTGTTGATGTCGGCACCTGCTCAACATTGCTGGGTGCCACTGATGGACTGCTTCTACTGAAAAGATGTCACCTGTTGCTGTGTGCACCTGCTCAACATTGCTGGTGCCACTAATGGAACTGCTTATACTGAAATGGTGTTACTTGTTGGTGTCTGCACCTATTCAACATTACTGGGTGCCACTGATGGACTGTTTCTACTGAAAAAAATGTCACTTGTTGGTTTTTGCACCTGTTGACCATTGCTGGGTGCTACTGCTGGAACTGTCAACTGCTTATTCTTGAGCTATGGAAAGCGTTTATGTGAATATTTGTATAAACTGATTTTTTGTGTATTACTGTTTGTGAAAAGTTATGAGACTCTTACCTGCACATATTCGTCATTGCTGACGCTATTGATTGAACTGTTTAACCACATAATACTTGTGTAAACTGTTATGTAAAGTCACATGTATGAAAGAATTTGTATTGCTTACTGTATTCTATATAATAGGTTATTGAAAGGTCAGTGCAAAGCCAAAATTTTATCTAGTTATATGATATTTACGTATTAATATTATCTTTAT
The DNA here is from genome assembly GCF_023898315.1 of Schistocerca nitens. Lineage (NCBI taxonomy): Eukaryota > Metazoa > Arthropoda > Insecta > Orthoptera > Acrididae > Schistocerca > Schistocerca nitens. Next base: position 36,709,005 of record NC_064624.1, on the reverse strand, counting down.
TTTTGTCTGTATTTTTTTGACGAATTTGGTGGTATTTTCACCACCAATGCTGGCAAAAATACCATCAAATTCTAGCCGTGGGGGAAGGGCATATGAAAGGTGGCTACACTGAGCCACAGCGCCAGAGATCGCTAGAGAGCATTGTTCAGCCGCCTCCACGGGCAGTGATTATTGAGATGTCGTAGTAGTCAGTTCGTGTTTAGATGTGCTAGAAGTCAGTGCTTGTCGAGGACTCGTAGTAGTCAGTTCGTGTTCAGATGTGCTAGTAGGGAGTGCTTGCTGAGATGTGATACTGAAAAGTTCTTGTTGAGATGTGGTAATAGCGAGTCGGTGTGGAGATATATTGTATAGAGTGATTTTGGTCAATATATGAAGGTAACGAAACTTGATTTATTTTTCATTATTTCCATATTTTAAATAATGCGTCATTACAGGTTCAGTCAACAAAGCATCTGGCTTGTGTTCTTGTATTAGAGTGTAATTCTGGTTTTCTTGAGTAATTATGGTATTTTTATTTTCTTTAATTAATTCAGTATAAATGATATTTAAAATTTCTTGTGTTGTTAAAGAAGAATCGTGCCAGATGCGTACGTTGAGTCATACTACCACACACAGAACAGTTATACTTGTGCTTTGGTTTCGTAGGTTTTTATAGTTGCTGGGGACTTAATTAATTAATTGTGTTAATGAAAATTTCCATTTCATTCTTTGTTGTTGTTCTATGCAGTCAGATAGCGTAATAATACTAGTCAGGGCCAACCGTTACGAGACTTCGTAATCGGACAAACAGCTACGAAAAATTAAAATTATTTTCATTACATTTAATTAAGCCCCCATGCAATGTCGAGAATACTTCGTGTGGTATAAATTTTTCTACATTGATTGGAGGCAGTGCTACGAACAACACACTAGAAATTCCGACTGGTGAGGGACGAGAGTGGGGATGGAGGTACGTTTGAATGTCAAATTTGTAAGTTTTCGTTCAGTAGCTCGAAAACCGTGGCCTCCAGCGAAAACGTATCCCAGTACAAAATTTATCTATATTACATCTTCTTCAGTTCATGATTATAGGTCAACGGGCAGTACCCTACAGGTTTTGATGATTGAGTTTTCGAGTACCAAAATACTCTGATGGGCCAAAACATCGTGACCACTGCCCACTGTGACGCTGGATGACCGACAACGCGGTCACGTGGCGCGCTAACAAAAGTATGTTAGGGGAGCGGACACGGGCGGGGCGTCGCCGTAACGAAGATACGGGTAGCAAATTAGGAAATCTATTAAGATAAGCGCCTTTGACAAAGGGCAGAGTATTATTACGCAGGGCCTCTTAACTAGTATCTGGAAAACGCGAAGCTGGTCGAATGTACACGTGCTACTGTCGTGAGCATCTTGGGACAGAGGTAGAAGGACAGTGAAACCGCCATCAGGCGCTAAATGGTTGGACATCCACGACTCTGTACAGAACGTGGGGGTTCGGAGGCTTGCCTGCTCTGTAAAGTAGAACAGTTGGTGATCTGCGGCTGGTGCACGCACAAGTGCTTGGGAGCACACCGTTCATAGTACAGTGTCGAACACGGAGCTCTGCAGGAGGCCACCCCTATGTGTTCACATGTGGCCCAACGGCATCGTCAGTTAAGGTTGCAGTGGGCACGGGACAAACAGCATTCGACTGTCGATCAATGCACACGTGTCGGCTCTTCGGGTGAATCACATTTCTGCTACACGAAGTCGATGGTCGTCTCCACAAGCGCCGTCATCGAGGTGAATGGCGGCTCGAAACGTGCATCGCGCCACGGACTCAGGCTGGTGGGAGCAGTGTTATGCTGTGGGACACGTTCTCCTCCGCTTGCGTAGTAATCGAAGACACGCTGACAGCTGCGAACCACTGCATCCCTTCAAGCTTGATGTTTTCGTGACGGCGATGTCATCTTTCAGCAGACTGTCCATGTCTCGGAGCTACAACCGTCGTACAGTGGTTTGAGGAGCATTATGGTGAACTCCTGTTGATATCTCGCCTGATGTAAATCGTATGGAAGACATCTTGGTGGTGACCTGGCGCCATCACCGCACACGCAAATCAGCGGCCCGTTATTTACGCGAATGATATGACCTGTGCGTAGATATCTGATGCCACACACCTCGACAAACTTATCAACAAACTTTCGAATCCCTGGTACGCAGAATCAGTGATGTACGAGTATTTCGTTCCAAAGGCGGAAAAACAAGCTGTTAAGCAGCGGGTCGTAACGTTTTGGCTCGTCATTGTATGTGATGTAAATGGCCGTATCTTTTGATTGTATTAACTTAGTAGCTTTCAATTTTTAGACTGCCAACAGACCGTACACCTTAACCTGTGACATTAATCTGAACTTGGTACTTGTACTTGTTCCTGAGAAAAAGGGTTCTTAACAGCCAGACAAAAAGAGAAACGGACAACAAAGCGATACTTTTAAGATTTCCGTTTTTAGACAGAGAGGCGCAGAACCATGAGAGTTGTTCTATGTTCGACTGTCCTTCTCTGCGTTCTGCCCGCAGATTTATTTAGTAGAATGAATGAAAATGAACTTCAGTTGAGCCAGGAGAATGACAGTTCTGTGTTGTTATTGGTTCAAATGGCTCTGAGCACTATGGGGCTTAACTTCTGAAGTCACCAGCCCCTAGAACTTAGAACTACTTAAACCTAACTGACGTAAGGACATCACACACATCCATGCCCGAGGCAGGATTCGAACCTGCGACCGTAGCGGTCGCGCGGTTCCAGACTGTAGCCCCTAGAACCGCTCGGCCACCCCGGCCGCCCTGTGTAGTTTAGGTCAAAACACTTTAAGAACCTCCGTACTTTGATGGAAGACGCTGTTTATTTAGAAGGTTAGTCTTTTGGAAAAAAATTAGAAAAAGTTGTACTAGTAAGTGGTTACTTCAATTTTAAATGATAACTAGTAACAGAGAAATCATAATAAAATTAAAAAAAAATTATTTTCGTCAAAATGTCGAAAAAACCGCCGTACTACTAATAGTTTTTTGGTACTGAAAGTATTCGCTTTTCGCCGAACACCAGTGTTCTACAGAACGAAATTTGGGGAAGTCACAGGAACAGTGCTCTAGAACTGGTCGCAATGGCTTCTTGTAAACAATCTACTTTAGCATGCGCCGCACTTTCCTAGGGACCTTCTAGCAAAAAAAAAAAACAAGTCTTTATGAGACTTACAGAAAAAAATATCGCAACACCAAAAAATGATTAATGTAGAGTGATGAAATTTCGGGAATATATTTTTGTGCGGAACATATTTAAGTGATTAACAGTGCAGGCTCACAGGTTAACTCCAGGTGTGGGCCGACTGTGTCTAGCACGCAGACAGGTTGGTTGTAGGATCTCAGCTGGCCTCCTTCTAGCCAACTCGGGCACCACTGACTACGAGGCAGTGCCAGCTTTCATCAGAAAACACAACAGGTGTCGACCCCGATTTGTAACACATCGATTTGTCAGTGTGGTGCCGACTGCTGCTCAGACTGCTGCTGCAGGTGCAGTGCGATGTGCCAGGGCCAGGCGCCGGATACGATGGCCTTCCCTCTCAGCAGTGCCACGTGGCCTACTGGAGCCCGGTCTTCTTGCGGCCGTACATTGATGCGACCACCGCTGCCAGCAAGGATGTATAGTGTCTACATTCCTGCCGAGTGTTCCTGCAATAACGCAGAACGAACATCCAACTTGTCGAAGCTCTCTTAAAGGCAGTTTGACTAACATCAACTTTTATGGAAATGTGCTCTCCCTAAATTTTGAAAAAAATCGCACTACAGCCAGTTCTCTACAGCAAATAGAGTACTACAAAGAATCTATGCAGCACATGAACAGAAGCCAACTTTTGGGTGTACATAAAAACCTGAACTGGGAGAACCATGTTACTGAGCTTCTCAAACAACTAAGTTCAGCTACTTTTCCTTCTATTGCAATTGCTGCTCTTCGAAACAAACGTATCAAGCTCCTAGCATAGTTTGCATATTTCCAATCTAAAACGCCGTACGGGATAATTTTCTGGGCTAACTCATCACGTAGAAAGAAAGTATTGACTGCACAAAAGCGATCAGTAAGAATAATGTGTATTTTTCACTCACGGACGGCATGTAGGTGCCTCTTCAAGCAGCTAAGCATTTTAAGTGGACCGTCACAATACATATGAATTTCGTCACAAATAATCCATCATAATATCACCATCTGAACCTCCACTGCCAACCCAGCGATCTGGAAACACCTCGTCTAACGCATCTCTCACAGTCTGAGCCCAATGAGGCGGTGCATTATCTTGCTGAAAACAGACTGTATCTTGGTGGTCAGCCAGTTGTGGTAACGCACACAGCTCCAGCATATTAAGGTATATTAACTGATTTTTTGCCCAAAAAAGAAACCAACGGTCGCACAATACGACCACTCATTCACTTTCGGGCTTTCACGTGCTTGTTCCCTCCCCATACGCCCAGATACGTGGAAATACTGGAGTATCAGTTTGGCAGTGTTCGATAAAGGTGATTTAATACTTCCAATTTCCGTCAGTTTAAAGATTCTCAGACTGTCAGTGGCTCAGAGAGGAGTTTCATATGCAGCAACAAAAATTTTTGATCATTTGCCCAATAAGAGAAAATATCTGAAAAATAACGAAGCAAGTTTAAAATCTAATTTAAAATCATTTCTCCCAGACAACTCAAAAAAGTCGTTTTCAAGTGTAGTTGCATGGCTAGGAATAAAATGATGTCTTCATTAATGTTAAGACTGATATACATATCCTGTCAAGTGACTCGTTCCACATCATTTCGATAAGACAATAGTTCAAATGGTCTGTGGAAAATGTCACTGACTAAAAACACTGCAGAGCCAAAGAAACTGGTACACCTGCCTAATATCGTGTAGGGCACCCGCGAGCACGGAGAAGTGCTGCAACACGACGTGACGTGGACTCGACTAGTGCTGGAGGTAATTGACACCGTGAATCCTGAAGGGCTGTCCATAAACCCGTAAGAGTACGAAGGGGTGCAGATCTCTTCTGAACAGCTCGTCGGAACGCATCCCAGTTATCCTCAATAATGTTCATATCTGGGGACTTCGGTGGCCAGTGGAAGTGCTTAAACTCAGAAGAGTGTCCCTGCAGCCACTCTGTAGCAATTCCCGACGTGTGGGGTGTCCCATTGTGCTGCTGGAATTGCCCAAGTCCGTCGGAATCCGCAATGGACATGAATGGATGCAGGTGATCAGAAAGGATGCTTACGTGCGTGTCACCTGTCAGAGTCGTATCTAGACGTGTCAGGGCTCCCGTATCACTCTAACTGCACACACCTCACACCATCACAGAGCCGCCACCAGCTTGCACAGTCCCCTGTCGACAGACAGGATCCATGGATTTGTGAGGCTGTCTCCATATCGGTACTCGTCAATCCGCTCGATATGCCTTTGAAACGAAACTCGTGCGACCAAGCAATGCGTTTCCAGTCATCAACAGTCCAATGTCGGTGTTGATGGGACCACGCGAGGTGTAAAACTTTGTGTCGTGCAGTCATCAAGAGCACACGAGTGGGCCTTCGGCTCCGAAAGCTCATATCGATGAGCTTTCTTTGAATGGTTCGCACGCTGACACTTGTTCAAGGCCCAGCACTGAAATCTCCGGTAATTTGGGGAAAGGTTGCAATTCTGACATGTTCTTAGTCTTCAGTCGTCGTTGGTTCCGTTCTCGCAGGATCTTCTTCCGGCCGCAGCGATGTCGGAAATTTGATGATTTACCGGATTCCTGAAATTCACGGTACACTCGTGAAATGGTCGTACGGGAAAATCCCCACTTTATCGGTACCTCGGACATGCTGTGTCCCACCGCTCGTGCGCCGTCTGTAACACGACGTTCAAACTCACTTAAATCTTGGTAACCTGCCATTGTAACAGCAGTAACCGATGTAACAACTGTGCCAGACACTTGTTGTCTTATACAGGCGTTGCCGACTTCAACGCCGTTTTCTGCCTGTTTACATATCTTTGTATTTGAATACGCAGGGCCGCGTGGTTTGAGGAGAGATGTCACGGATTTCGCGGCCCCTACCGCCGGAGGTTCAAGTTCTCCCTCGGGCATGGATGTCTGTGTTGTTCTTAGGATAAGTTAGTTTAAGTAGTGTGTAAGTCTAGGGGCCGACGACCACAGCAGTTTGGTCCCTTAGGAATTAACACACTTGAATACGCATGCCTACCATTGTCAGTCTCTTTTGCGTTTCATTGTAGCTCTCCTGGATATACCGTGTGGAGCCGCAACGCTTGGGTGTGTCGTCTAGACGAAAAAATCTCGACTCCAGCGTGTCCGATGATACGGCGCGGTGAAGCAAAAAGACAGGAGGGAATGGAGGATGACGACACACGGCTGAACGTGTCCGGGGTCAGAGGTCAGCGGCTGACCTCTGCAGAGGCGGCGAAAACACCGGCTGCCGCGGCCGCAGGAAGCCGTCCCTGGCCTCCCACACGAGTGAAGGCAGAGCCGAGGCGCAGCGAACGCGCGCTCTGCCACTACACGTGCGTGCGTGTGAAAGTTTAATGTGGAACTTCTGAACTGACGAATATACAGGGTGAAGAAAAATTCGCTGACTCCGACTTCGCAGCGCGATTCCTCACATACTCGCAATACGAAAATGTCTCTCAAAAAATTTCGTTCTGCGCTCATTTCGGGCAGTAAATGGACGTTAAAGATCAGCAATCCGGCAACCCTGTAATCACATGTACTGTAACTGCCTGTCTCAGAATACAGATTTTTGGATGACATACAGGTGGGCGAGGGTTCGACTCTGCGTCGACGCATATTTGTTTTTATTTGCTAAAAGTAGTCTGCGTGGCACAATATCTGACGCCTTAATCGTCATACAGCGATTACTGTGGGTCTTTTACAAAAAAAAAAAAAAATTGCGGTTACGTAGTACGAACACAAAAATGCGAGTACAATGATTTTTATTGGCCAGCTTTTAAAGAAGCCTTTTGCACGTCGTGGACGCGAATTGTTTCACACCACTGCAATTACCACATGCCTAACCTGTTTTCCGTGTACTCTCCCCTAATGGTACCATGGAAATTATTTGAAAACCACGTTGCTAGCCCTACTGGTGGCGTAAGGCCCTAACGGATTTTAAGGACTTGAGTGCGGCATGTATAATATTTGGTATTAATCGATGAGACAATTGGGGGATGGTGCGCAGAAAACGCGTTTGGAATCTAGTTGATGCAGTCGCGCGAAACAATTCGCGTCTACGACAAGCAAAAGATTTCTTTATAAGTTGGCCAATGAAAACGATTGTACTTCCACCTATGCGTTCGCAATACGTAACTGCAAATATTTTGTAGAAGACACACTGCAATCGCTGTATGACGATTAAGACGCCAGATACCGTACCAAGCATACCGCTTACAGCAAATAAAAAAAATCCACATCACAGAATCGAACCCTTGACCTTATGCATGGTATACCCACAACACCATCAAGTGGACCAATTTCACAGCACTGCTGCGGTATGCTGACAGAGATAGTTACCGTTTAGGCAATTACAGTGTTGGCAAATTGCCGACCTTTAGCGCACATTTATTGCCCAAAAATGCGAAGATCGTAATTTTTTGAGAGACATTTTTGTATTGGCAGTATGTGAGGAATCGCTCTGCGAAGTCAGAGTGCGCGAATTTCTCTTCACCCTGTATAAAACTTATTCTGGCATCGAAAGGCAACAGAACTGCGTTAAAATTACATTTTGAAGGAAATATATGAACTTCACGCTACACGATGCGAAATCCAGACTGGCCAGTACATCAAACGATTCGCCTGCGGGAGAGCAATCCGTTTTCAATGAAATTTACATGTGCAATTTGACTCCAAAACAAATGACTGAGATTAAAAATGTTGATCCTGAGTGTTGTTTATCTTTATCTTCAGAACTATTATTCTAATTAAAAAGCAAATGCACATAAAATTTAACGCATCTGTCTTTCTGATAAAAGTGCTTGAAACCCCACAAGATTACACTGTCCTCAAATCTTTTACTAATATCAAACCTCTGACCTGATACTGATATTTTCGCAAATACATTCCGACAATCACTCTACGTTACAGTGGACATGAATTTTAATGATAATTAAATTTGTTGGCCTACCTTTGCGCACGGAACGTTTGTCTGCTCTGCAACCTCTCGCCATAAATAATCATGATGTGACTATCAAAAATCAGATTTCATTTACTGTATTAGCGATGTGCAATGCAAGACGGTATTGTTTCAGTTATAAGACAAGGCCACGTGCTTAATTACAAAATTCTTACAGCATACCACAACCATAAGCAATTTTCTAACAATAAGAAATTACACAGTTACAAATATAAAACAACACTGGATTACCTTAAAAGTTCTCGTTATTGTTTCATTAATATTAGCCCAAAATCTTCGGTATTCCTCAAAACGCATTATTACAGAACCCTCCTTAGAGACCAGCTTCCGTCCTTTCAAACCGAGTACAGTGTCAGACTGTCCAACACACACACACACACACACTACTCACTGCTACTCTCTGACTTACTGTAACATCTTTGGTCTCAAAACATAGACTTACAAAGACTATGATTATATCGATACTACAGATGCTGAGTACATTTATCAGATTCGCAACTCAACTTCGTTCACACTTATGGCCGAAATTTCTCGCAAATCGACATGGCAGATCGGATAGGCCCCTTGCACATGCTACGGAATCCACCTTTCCGTGTGTGACGGAGGCTATTTCTCGTACCACTCACTGCTCCCCCTCCCCTGTTCCATTGTTGGTAAATATCCGCATTAACACTAATTTTTCGGATTGTCTCTTCGTGGTCATTTCGCAAAAGGTGTGTGCAATATGTTGTCAGACTCTGCCCAGAAGGTACTGATACATTCTCTGAATGCTACAAGTGGACCGTACGAACTAGAACTGCCAACTATCCCGTATATTCCGGGAAATCCCGTATATTCATTTAAATTGGACGAAAATCCTGGATCCCGTATTTTGCACTAAATATCCCGTGTTTCCAGAATCTTTTAAATGAGATAATTATTGCTTTGACGCTCTTGGTCATTTTATTTCCTTTGTTTTCCTCCCCCCCCCCCTCCTCTTGATGAATTTAGGCTCGCCAAGCGACCTCTTTACAGGGGGTCCCAAAACCGGATTTCGTAAACCGATTTCCCAATATCCTTCTGGGCGGTCGTGTAAACACTTCGGAGATCGATTCTGGAAATTCACTTCTAGTAGCGAGTTTTCTAATTCCGCATTCGATTTACCCTCTGATGTGAACGCAACCGGTTTTGAAACGTGCTTGGATTGTCGGGCTTCGTCTCGTTATTAAAAATTTTCAGCTAATATGGACGGAGTGGCTTTTTGTACAGTGAAGGATAAGTAGACATATTAGTACTGAAGAGAAATAGCGATTATGCTTACTATATCAGACTGTAACAGCTGTTTTCCAGGCGCCATATTTAACTGGGCTAGCAAAACCGTTTCGGACCTTAACATGTAAATACGACAGCGAAAAACTGTTTCCGAAATTCAGTTTTCGTCTTTCGGAAGATGTGTCGCATGTAAATGTAGCGATCATGATTTCCGCGCGGGGTAGCCGCGTGGTCTCAGGCGTTTTGACACGGATCACGCTGATCCCCCGTCTGAGGTTCGAGTCCTCCCTCGGGCACGGGTGTGTGTGTCGTCCTTAGCGTAAGTTAGTTTAAGTTAGATTAAGTAGTGTGTAAGCCTAGGGACCGATGACGTCAGCAGTTCCCACAGGAACTTAACCTCCACCCACCCATGATTTCCGTTCGGCGTTGAGTCGGCCAGATACCTCTCGGTGCGCACCGAGGTTTTTTCTCTTTCACTGTCGGTCAGTGGTTGTACTTGTGTTCTGAGACGACAACGTGTACCAGTTAGGCAGTGAAATATTTTGCAGAGTTACAGGTGAGTGGTGCTGGTGCGTATAGTGTACAAGAAAACTCATCAAGAAAGAGAATGAAAAAAGTCGTGTTTGTATCGCACTAACTGGGAAGAAACGCACTCTTGGATTTAACACGTAAAGAGTAATAGTCATGAAGCACACTGTTCTTTTTTCAAGAAAGATTTCAGTATCGCACATGGTGGCTACACAGACTGTCTTCAACATTCGAAATCGTTGGTTAAGTAGTATCAATTATAGGCTTGCACTCACTATTTATTTTACGTTTTCATTTCGTAATCAATGAAATGTAGTAGCCACTGATTAATTAATTTTATGTCTTGGTAGGCCCCGGAGACAGGGAAAAGGAAGTCGAACTGGCAAACAAGATAACTACTTTCTTGAGCGGGACAGCACAAAAAGAATTATGTAGTGGAACTGCAGGAGAACTGACGTTTGTGTATCTACATTTATATCTACATCCATACTCCGCAAGCCACTTGACGGTGTGTGGCGGAGGGTACCTTGAGTACCTCTATCGGTTCTCCCTTCTATTCCAGTCTCGTATTGCTCGTGGAAAGAAAGATTGTCGGTATGCCTCTGTGTGGGCTCTAATCTCTCTGATTTTATCCTCATGGTCTCCTCGCGAGATATACGTAGGAGGGGTAATATACTGCTTGACTCCTCGGTGAAGGTATGTTCTCGAAACTTCAACAAAAGCTCGTACCGAGCTGTTGAGCGTCTCTCATGCAGAGTTTTCCACTGGAGTTTATCTGCCATCTCCGTAATGCTTTCACAATTACTAAATGATCCTGTAACGAAGCGCGCTGCTCTCCGTTGGATCTTCTCTATCTCTTCTATCAACCCTATCTGGTACGGATCCCACATTGGTGAGCAATATTCAAGCAGTGGGCGAACAAGTGTACTTTTTCACCTACTTCCTTTCTTTTCAGACTGCATTTCCTTAGGATTCTTCCAATGAAAGTCTCGCATCTGCTTTACCAATGATTAATTTTATACAGTCATTCCATTTTAAATCACTCCTAATGCCTACTCCCAGATAACTTATGGAATTAACTGCTTCCAGTTGCTGACCTGCTATATTGTAGCTAAATGATAAATGATCTTTCTTTCTATGTATTCACAGCACATTACACTTGTCTACATTGAGATTCAATTGCCATTCCCTGCACCATGCGTCAATTCGTTGCAGATCCTCCTGCATTTCAGTACAGTTTTCCATTGTTACAACCTCTCGATATACTACAACATCATCCGCAAAAAGCCTCAGTGAACTTCCGATGTCATGCACCAGGTCATTTATGTATATTGTGAATAGCAACGGTCCTACGACACTCACCTGCGGCACACCTGAAACCACTCTTACTTCAGAAGACTTCTCTCCATTGAGAATGACATGCTGCGTTCTGTTATCTAGAAACTCTTCAATCCAATCACACAATTGGTCTGATAGTCCATATGCTCTTACTTTGTTCATTAAACGACTGTGGGAAACTGTATGAAACGCCTTGCGGTTGTCAAGAAACACGGCATCTACCTGCGAACCCGTGTCTATGGCCCTCTTGAGTCACAATGTCACAATGTGAAACACAATCTCAGTTTAACAGCATGGATTGCGACGTGAAACTACCTAAGGTGATTAGTGTATTTCAAAAAGAACATGCAGTGTGGTCGTACAAAAGCTGAATAGTCTCGTCAAAAATGTTGTGGCACCCAAAAGTGAGTCCGCCTTTACTGAAATTTCGGAAGGCCCATATATGTCGAGGTTATTTTTTGCTGTTTTGCACTGATGCGTCCAACCATAAAAAAAGGCAAATGTTCGCTGTAGTCTTACGGTATTTTGATCCAGATGTTGGTATACAGCATAAACTTTTTTTTTAAGTTTATAGAACCAAGTGATGAGACGGCCACAGCCATTCACAAGTTGCTGAAAACTTTCTTTGTTTCTCAGGGTGTAGATGTTTCCAGTTATAGTGCGTACTGTGCAGATAATGCAGATGAAAACTTTCCACAGCACAATTCAGTTATGAAACCGTTAAATAAAGATAACAGAAATATTTTAAAGGCTCATTGTTCGATTCATGGTTGATCGGTTGACTTGGGGCAGGGGACCAAACCGCCGGGTCCAAAATGGCTCTGAGCTCTATGGGACTTAACATCTGAGGTCATCAATCCGCTAGAATCTAGAACTACTTAAATCTAACTAACCTAAGGACATCACATACATCCATGCTCGAAACAGGATTCGAACCTGCGACAGTAGCAGTCGCGCGGTTCCGGACTGAAGCGCCTAGAACCGCTTGTCCAGGGAGGCCGGCAAACCGCCGGGTCATCCGTCTCATCGTATTAGCGAAGTTTTTTTTTTGGTCATCAGTCTACTGACTGGTTTGATGCGGCCCGCCACGAATTCCTTTCCTGTGCTAACCTCTTCATATCAGAGTAGCACTTGCAACCTACGTCCTCAATTAGGGAAGTATGCGAAACAAATTCGGCCCTCCCAGCATTTGCCTCAAGCTATTTGTGAAAATCACGGGAAACCTACATCAGGATGGCCGGACGGTGGCTGGTTTGTGGCGGGTCTGGTGCGCTAACCAGTGCCCCACCCCTCTCGGTTTCGAATCGTCTTTAGCATGGTGCTGTAACACGTGCTTGTGGTACTTTAAACGTCGGTGCAGAAGATATAGTCTTAAAATTGTGTGCCCATTTTAGCACTTCTCCGAAGAGAAGGGATTCTCTTGACTCATTTTTTGAATACGTAAGTAGTAGGGTAGTGGGGATATCAGCTAAATTTGAGATGATAGAAGTGATACGAACTTCCCTCCCATCGAACTGATTCATACTGACAGGATGTGTACAGCATGACTAAGAAGACAAAATTACGTAAACGGGAAGACGCAACTCTGAACCGTTTCCGAGAAAATCAAGTTTTCAAATTTGACACACGCTTATACACTTCGTATGATGTGTTGCGTTGCAGGATTCTGCAGCCGGGTAAGTGCCGGCACGATAGCTCAGCTTGTTCGGTCAGAGGGCTGGATGGCCTCGGTAATTAAAAAAAAAAAAAAAAAAAAAACTGAGGGAAAGGTTCCGCAACTAACTTCAATGCATGTCATCTGAGGTCCGCTATGACCAAATACAACGAACAAGAACGAACAAAATGAAAAAAAGCGAGTAGGAGCCTAGTCTCTAGCTCGAATCTCACTGCCAGTAGAGGTTTTTTTTTTAAATTTTATTCCCACGTAATAGCACCAAGGCATATGCTTGTTACGCCACGAAATTGTGTAATGACCGGCAACAGTTTAAGAATGTAGACCAAATTTGTTTTGCTATAGCTACATTGAAAAAACTGTACAAAGATTCAGCATTCATTACAAGTGGTATACGTAGCATTAATGATTGTTTTCCATTTTTCTATGATCAATACCATCCTGATTCGTGTAGCGCTCGATAGCCTACACATTATGATGATGAAGTCCCATACTCCGTGACGGAGCGTAGGGGAACAATGCGGGAGACCCGCACCGCCGTACTAGGCAAGGTCCTAGTGGAGGTGGTTTGCCGTTGCCTTCGTCCGACCGTGATGGGGATGAATGATGATTATGAAGACGACCCAACAACACCCAGTCATCTCGAGGCAGGAAAAATCCATGACCCCGCCGGGAAGCGAGAACGCTACCGCGAGACCACGAGCAGCATTATACTTGTCGCAAATGCAGATAGATCTGCATCTATGAAACACAATTTCCTGACTGACTCAGCATCGCCCATCCCCAACTGGTAACGATAGTTATTATATGGAAACCAAATATCAATTTGGAGAATGTGTTGATTTTACACCGGAGGCGTCGCTTAAGAAGGGGCTGTTCGAAATTCCACCCCCACTGGGGTGAAATAGGAGATAAGAAGGTTTTTGGAAATCTCTCGCAACTTAGGCAATTTTAAGGTAGAACTACGAAAACTAGTATGTGGGTTCTCAGCCAGAACTCAAAAAATAAGTGTTGGTGCATTTTTGGAAATTCAGTCACTAAGGGGGAAAAATAGTGGATGAAAATCTTTTTGAAAAAAAGAAATGAAACAACTACTGAAGCATTTTTAAAGCCATATCTGCGAAAATCGGTGTCTGATTTCGTGTTTGGAAATAAAAAAGTATTCATTTCAGTGTTACTGGAAATACGAACCCATGGCATGGAAGTCGTTATGGAACTATTTCATTATGAAAGGATGTTCATAGGACGTTTGTTTCTCCATTTCCAGTCAGCAATCTGCCCGACCATATATTTGTGTTAGGTTTGGTAGCTTTTTTGGTTTTATAAAGTTTCAAAAGCGTAGTTGGCGTATGGCTAGTTAACGTGTAAAACAGTAGTACAGCAGTCATAGTTTTTAATTTAAGACAAAAAATTATCAGCCTGAGTGAAAATCGAGGACACGTAACTCGCCATACCCCGATCGAAACACTTTATGTCGCTTCGATCACCTTTTTCAAAATCACTAGGAGGACAAACTGTGTTTGTGTGCGACTTACTTCACAGTATTTTATTACATCGAAACCACTTTCAACTTAACGCATCTCACATGCGCCGCCTATTTCAGATCTCAGCTTGCAGCCATCAAAATTTGATTAAACAAACACGAATGCCTTGTTCTGTTTTGGTGTAATAGTTTTCTAGAGGTGACTGCGCAAACAATCGTCGAGACTAATAAAAACTAAAAAAAATAAAAGTATTTGTCTTCTGTTGATGTTATAGCCATCTCTGGTCTGACTTTTCTCACTTAAACGTAGAAGGAAGGGCAGTTTGTAGTTTGGTCAAATGTACGGTAGGGATGATTCCTTTTTTTTTTTTTTTGGCTATCGAAAATAGAGAAAATATATTGTGCTTGTTAGTTTGTAATTGTATGTAATGTATAATTGATCAGTTATTTCCTAATTAATAGTGGTGAATGGAGCAATTAAATTGCTTGTCTAAGTGAATATGACCTTCAGTCTGCTTGCTCTGACAGGTGCATTTTGGTAAAAATCAGTATACTGTCTTAAACTTGTAGCTGCCAGCAACTCCAGAGATCTGACAGTTACGGCGTTATAGTAATGTGAAGAAGTCTTGTTGTGTTTCGTTTATGTCAGTTGAGAAGTTAATTAATAGCAGATAAGTAATACACCTGAGTACGAACGACCTGTAAAACGCTTTCTCACAGTGTTGTTCCTTCGTGTGCAGTTTATACTGCGGCTGCTGGCCCACTGTGTGCCTTGTGGTATCATTGTACTAGGGACCAACAAAACATAGCTGCTAGCCTCGCAGAGTCTGGTGCTTTTCGGAATCGTTAGCCGGACCAGTTTTCCTCTCTCTTACTACCCCACTGAACAATTAGTATTTCAATAACATACAGCATTTCAACTACGATAATCACAGTGCCAGATGCAAAATTTTGCAGAACAGACCTCTACAATGAATCGGAATAGCTATTCTGGTTTCATAAAATTTCGAGTATCTGTCACATTATGGCATCTAAAATTATTATTATTATTATTTTTAAATATACGTTCTACACAGCAATTAGGTCTTCGTATTCTTCGTATGAGGGGCACCACTGCAAATACACACATCAAAAAAAGTTTTGCATCACTCCGATTCGCAGAACTCTTGATGACAGACATTGACTGCGGATATTGTATCACAGATACAGTTCCTTTGACTATTCAGAGATGTCACTAAACCCGCCCAAAGTAGTAAAGAACCGTGCATGAGCAGTGCCCATTACACGGAGGGGGTCCGACAGCCGATTAGTTCCAGTCATTCGCACCAGGAAGGAGGTACACGGCTCGTGTTGTCTGTAGTTCAAACATGCCTAGACGGTCAATACCGCGGTTCGATCGCGTCCGCATTGTTACTTTGTGCCAGGAAGGGCTCTTAACAAGGGAAGTGTCCAGGCGTTTCGGAGTGAACCAAAGCGATGTTGTTCGGACATGGAGGAGATTCAGAGAGACACCAACTGTCGATGACATGCCTCATGTCTCGCTCAGGCCGCCCAAGGGCTACTACTGCAGTGGATGACCGCTACCTGTGGGTTATGGCTCGGAAATAGCCTGACAGCAATGTCACTATGTTGAATAGTGCTTTCCGTGCAACCACAGGATGTCGTGTTACGACTCAAACTGTGTGTAATAGGCTGCATGATGTGCAACTTCACTCCTGACATCCATGGCGAGATCGATCTTTGCAACCACAACACCATGCAGCGCGGTATAGATGGGCCCAATAACGTGCCGAATGGACTGCTCAGGACTGGCATCACGATCTGGGTTCAAATGGCTCTGAGCACTATGCGACTTAACTTCTGAGGTCATCAGTCGCCTAGAACTTAGAACCTAACTAACCTAAGGACATCACACACATGCACGCCCGAGGCAGGATTCGAACCTGCGACCGTAGCGGTCTCTCGGCTCCAGACTGTAGCGCCTAGAACCGCACGGCCACTCCGGGCGGCGCATCACGATCTCTTTACCAATGAGTGTTGCATATTCCTTCAACCGGACAATCGTCGGGGACGTGTTTGGAGGCAACCCGGTCAGGCTGAAAGCCTTACACACTGTCCAGCGAGTGCAGGAAGGTGGAGGTTGCCTGCTGTTTTGGGGTCGCATAATGTGGGGCCAACGTACGCCACTGGTGGTCATGGAAGACGTCGTAATGGCCGATAGTGCAACCATATCGGCAGCATACTGGCGAGGCATTCGTCTTCATGGACGACGATTCACGCCGCCATCGTGCACGTCTTGTGAATGACTTCCTACAGGATAATGCCATCGCTCGACTAGTGGCCAGCATGATCTACAGACATAAACCCTAAGGAACATGCCTGGGAGTGATTGAAAAGGGCTGTTTATGGGCGACGTGACGGACCATCCACTCTGAGGGATCTACGCCGAATCGCCATTGAGGAGTGGGACAATCTGGACCAACAGTGCCTTGATGAACTTGTGGATAGTATACCACGACGAATACAGGCATGCATCAATGCAAGAGTTCGTGCTGCTGGGTATTAGAGGTACCGGTGTGTACAGCAGTCTGGACCACCACCTGTGAAGGTCTCACTGTATGATGGTCCAATATGCAATGTCTGATTTTCATGAGGAATCAAATATGGGGGAAATGATGTTTATGTTGATCTCTATTCCAGTTTTCGGTACAGGTTCCGGGACTCTCGGAACCGAGTTGATGCAAACTTTTTTGATGTGTGTAGGTTTTCTGTACATTTCTTTATAAGCAACTGGAAGATCTGCTACAATTATTCTTATTTAGGAGTTGTGCCAAACTTTTGTGCCATTTAGTGCATTGAAGATTTCAGCAACCTGAAATCCTTGTTTAAGGTATCAATTCAAAATTTTGTCAAGTAAATTAAGGAAACCACTCTCAACGTTCTTTTGGGTTTCTTTTGCCAATTTATCGACACTCAAACGAGACGATGGAGTTAGCCGCCAGACGTCGCCAACTTCCCTGGACAAATCCATTGTCGGTTGTAGACTGGCGAGCCAGAACATTATGGCCACTGCCCACCGCTATACTGGATGTGGTCTGGTAACGTTGTGGGCACGTGACGGGGTAATGATAGCGTAAAAGCCCACCAGACACGGACGAGGGATCACCCTAGCGAAGATGTGGACTGCAAATGCGAAAATCCACTTAGATAAGCGACTTTGACAAAGGGCAGATTATATTTAGGAGGAGCCTGTGAACGAGTATCTCGAAAACGGTGAAGCTAGTCGAATGTTCACGTGGCGCTGTCCTGAGGTAGAAGGACAGTGAAATTATCATCAGGCTCTAAACGATTGAACGTCCACGACTCTTCACACAGTGTGCAGTCCGGAGGCTTGTCTGCTCTGCACAGCAGGGCAGATGGTGCTATGTGTCATCTCTGCCGATAGAGCACGATGCTGGTGCAAGCACAAGTGTTTCAGAGCACACCGTTCACCGTACATTGTGGAAGGTGGAGCTGCGCAACATGCCACCCCTACATGTTAATATGTTGACTCAACAGTATCGTCAATTACGACTGCAGTGGGCACGGAACCGTCGGGATTCGACCGTCGGTCAATGGCAACGTGTCGGCTCTTCGGGTGAATCACATTTTTCCTACACCAGGTCGCTGGTCTTCTCCACAAACGCCGTCATCGAGGCGAACGGCGGCCCGAAACGTGCAGCGCGCCAGGGAAGCAGGCTGGTGGGGGCAGTGCTGTGCCGCGGGAGACGTGGCAGGACCTGAGGCAGTAGTCGAAGACACGCTGACAGCTGCGAACCACCAGCACCCCTTCATGCCTCATGTCCTCCCTGACGGCGATGTATTTCAGCAACATAATTGTCCGTGTCTCGGAGCCTGAACCGTGGTACAGTGGTTTGAGGAGCGTTATAGTGAAAACGCGTTGATGTCTCAGCGACCAAATTCGGCTGATATGAATCCTATGACACCCATATCGGTCGCTATAGGATGCCATCGCCGCGTGCGCAGATGGGCGGCCCGTTATTTACGCGAATTACGTGACCTGTGTACAGACTTGTAATGCCACATACCTCTACAAGCCTACCAACAAACTGTCGGATCCCTGATACGTAGAATAAGTGATGTATATCGTTACAGAGACGGACAAACAAGCTATTAAGCAGGTGCCATGAATGTTTTGACTCTCGTTTCAATGTTTCTCAGGAGGCATCCCTTGACCTTGGCGTATAATTTTGGATAACTCGAAATGCGTTATATTACAAATACTTCACTTCCTTTTCATGTACTGGGACGTATTAATGTAAATAAAAAATTGTCAGTGTAACGCCATGACATATGACGGACAATGAAAACCTCTTAACTCCAATTTGTTAAATCTTACGGGTGAAGCAAAAACCATAGCTTAAAAAAATAATATGAAGGCATTCTGCATACACTGAAGGGCCAAAGAAACTGGTACAGGCATAGGTACTGAAATACAGAGATATGTAAACAGGCAGAATACTGCGCTGCTGTCGGCAACGCCTATATAAGACAACAAGTTTATGACACAGTTGTCAGATGGGTTACTGCTGCTACAATGGCACGATATCGAGTGAGTTTGAACGTGGTGTTATACTCGGCACACGAGCGATAGAACACAGCATCTCCGAGATGAAATAGGGATTTTCCCGTACGACCATTTCACGAGTGTACCGTGAATGTCAGGAATCCGGTAAAACATCAAATCTTCGACAGCCCTGCGGCCCGAAAAAGAACCTGCAAGAACGGGACGAACGATCCCTGAAGAGAATCGTTCAGCGTGACAGAAGTGCAACCCTTCCACAAACTGCTGCAGATTTCAATGGCGGGCCATCAACAATTGTCAGCGTGCAAACCATTCAACGAAACATCATCGATATGGGTTCCGGAGCCGTTGGGCCACTCGTGTACCCTTAATGACTGCACGACACAAAGTTTTAAGCCTCGCCTGGGCCCATCAACACCGGCATTGGACTGTTGATGACTGGAAACATGCAGCCTGTTCGGACGAGTCTCGTTTCATATTGTATCGAGCGGATGGACGTGTACAGTTGTACATACAACCTCATCAATTCATGGGCCTTGCACGTCAGCAGGGAACTGTTCAAGCTGGTGGAGGCTCTGTAACGGTGTGGGACGTGTGCACTTGGGGTGATATGAGACCCCTGATACGTCTAGATACGACTCTGTCAGATGATACATATGTAAGCTTTGTCTGATCACCTGCATCCATTCATGTCCATTCTGCATTCCGACGGACTTGGTCAATTCCAGCACTACAATACGACACCCAACACGTCCGGAATTGCTACAGAGTGGCTCCAGGAATACCCTTCCGCGTTTAAACACTTTCGCCGGCCGCCAAATTCAGCAGACACGAACATTACTGAGCGTATCTGGGATGCCTTGCGACTTGCTGTTCAGAAGAGATCTCCACCCCATCGTACTCTTACGGATTTATGGACAGTCCTGCAGGAGTCATGGTGTCAATTCCCTCCAGCACTACTTCAGACATTAGTCTAGTCCATGCGACGTCATGTTGCGGCACTTCTGCGTGTTCGCGGGAGCCTTTCACGATATTAGGCAGGTATACCGGTTTCTTTGGCTCTTTAGTGTATGTGAGTGTGTAGTAGAAGTATAGCTGTTGACAGATCAAAGAAATCCGTGCAGTTGCAAATCTCTCTTTGATTATAGAGTTACTTGTTACCGTTATTACGAGTTTTCACAAACAGATGGAGAGAAATCCATGCACTTACAAATGTCTCTTTGATTATAGATTTACTGGTTACTGGAAATACGAGTTTTCACTGACGGATGAAGTTCTGACATTTTCGTTGCCTACCATCCATATGTTAAAGTAAGGTATCTTTGAGGAATGGCAATGTGATTAAAATACTGTAAAGTTGTGTCTTCGTGTGTGAGGAGAAGGGGCGACTGAAATCATCGCACGGGGTTGCAAAATCCCCTGCCAACCGGCTCTGCATGTCAGTCCCATTCGGAGCACCTGAGGTCACCTACCTTCTGTTTCTGATAGTTACGGGCATCCGCGATCACTAGCGGCCATTTTTCTCCTACTTATTGCACTGTACAGCAGCATTAATTTAATTTCACATTCCCCACTACAAACGAGAACCATACTTGTAGGTGAATGGCCCTACAATGAACATGTACAACTCTATGTTCCCGACTTAAATTTATACCGTAGCAGTTCAAGCGTAATGCTCGCCTGTCAGTTGCCAGTGCTGAGCAAGAAATTCCCAATCATATGTGCTTCTACGTTCTCCCTTGCACCTCCCCCTCCCCCCCCCCCCCTCCACCAAGAGGGTTGGCTATTGTACCTCTGCAACTTGCATCTCCCGTGACTAACTCTGCCAGTTTTTCACGTGCATACAGTACTTTACAGTATTTGTTGTGGATATAGCTGTTTCTTATGTCTGTTTACATTTGTGTACTTCACTATTAAAGCCTTAAACCACAGTTCTCTTGGTGTATGTGAGCGTTCCTAAAATTATTCAAATTCGTCGCTTAATCTCCAAAGCGACGAGCCCGCATCTCGTGGTCGTGCGGTAGCGTTCTCGCTTCCCACGCCCGGGTTCCCGGGTTCGATTCCCGGCGGGGTCAGGGATTTTCTCTGCCTCGTGATGGCTGGGTGTTGTGTGATGTCCTTAGGTTAGTTAGGTTTAAGTAGTTCTAAGTTCTAGGGGACTGATGACCATAGATGTTAAGTCCCATAGTGCTCAGAGCCATTTGAACCATCCAAAGCGACGAAAAGGATTTATGCCTGAAAGCCTTCTGCCTAAAAGCTTTTAACTGAATTAAAAGGGTTAGCAGGACACTTTATCGCTTAGAAGTTAGCCCATACGCTACACTGAGTATTCTAATGCCTAATACCGACGTTGATACGATTGTGAGAGGAGGACAGCATAAAATTATCAAATAATTTATTCATCAAATAACATACATCATAGCAGATGAAATATTGGAGCTAAACACACAATTCTTTCCACACTGCCCAGAAATTACCATAAAAACCACATGCAGTGTTTCATGAAAACAACTTCTGCACTTTTTGAGAAATTGGTACGTAAAGAGGAACTGATTTTTATACTTTACATTTATTAACTTATTATTTTTTATATTTTGAATTCGAAAGCCTAGAACCATGAAAATTTACACCAATGTTGTTTTAGATATGTATCATATATTGTAAGATGTTCATTAAATTGCCCTTAGAACTTTAGGGGGTATGACGATTTATGTTCCGAACAAAAATCCTACCCGCTCCACTTCAGCGTACAACGTCATTTTAGAGAGTGAAAAATGCTCTTATTAGTGCTCGGACGTAATTTCTTGCAGGTAACGCGTTAAAAGTGATAAATGGAAATGAGCGTATGGCATCGTTGGCCGGTAGGCCCCATCTGGGGAAGATCGGCAGCCAAGTGCAAAGTCTCATTTCAGTCGACGCTACATTGGGCGACTTGTGCGCCGGTAATGAGGATAAAAGGATGAAGAAGACAGCATGAACAGAGAAAATCTCTTACCCGCCCGGGAATCGAACCCGGGCTCGCTTGCATGGGAGGCGAGTACGTTACTACCCAGCTCAAATTCCGACTGTTGAAAGTGATAATGGAGTATAATAAATAGGAGCTGTCCAGTGCACGCATATCTAACAAAGGAAGGAGTGAAGAAAGGAACTTTCATGTCCGGTCGACAGCCAAAGTTATTAGTTTGCTTGAAGGCAGCGGTGCGTGGGCAGCCGTTTCTATGACTCATCACGCCATCTGCGTAAAAAGTTAGAGGAAACCACGGAAAATCCAAACTTGGTGGCTGGTCCAGGGACTGAACCCGGGTCCCTCAAATCCGAGTCGAACCGCTTTGCCACTATATGAGCCCCGGTCGGCCTCGCATATGTGTCGAGGTCTATATATATGACACTGATCAGACCTCTGATGACGTACGCATCTGCAGTCTGGAGATACGCAGCTCCTACACGCCCGCAGATCATACAGAACAAACTGCTATGCATCATTAGCAACGCTCCACGCTACACCCGCGCCGTGGATCTTCATACTGAATACCGCCTTGGAACCCTCAAGGAAGTATTCAGAGTCGCCACACGATTATGCAGGAGCTCTAGACACTCGAACAATCCTTTCATCCTTGCACTGGAAACTAAGATCACAAACATAGGTGGAAGTATAAGCGGCCAAAGACACTAGTAGCTAGGGTAGAGCTACCTATCATTCATTTCATTTCCATGTCCGGTCAGTATTTGCAAAGAATAGCAGTTGCGGTAGCTTTGTCATTTCCTTCGTAAACATCTCGTACTGAGCGCGGGTTATCCAGGAGGGGGCATACAAATAGATGGCTCGGATATTCTTCAGCCCCGTAGTCGCAAAAGGTATCAGTGGTCGCTGGAAGGATTCCCTACTTCTTCAGGTTGGTCTTGCATCGGGGGACGCCCCTGCCAAACCATTGACTGAATACTCCAGCTTCTTTCAAAGCCGACCAACAGGCTACAGCAGGGAAGCCGACACGCTACAGGCTAGGCGCAAATTGAGACGCGTATAGCGCGTGTGGCGCGGCGCGGCGCAGCGCGCATTTTTGTGGCTACACAGGTTCAGATGGGAGCGCGCAAACTGGGACGCGACGCAACGCAGACGCGACGCGCGTCTGGCCCAGGTTGCGCGGCGTTGTGGTCGCGGCAGAGTTTCTCGCGCGCCGCGTCACGCATTCGCTGAGGGAGGGTGAGGCGGGTAGCGGGAGGCAGTCCTGCCATACGCTCACTTCGGCAGGGCGGATATGGGCAGTGGAAGTATTGCCCATCCGAAAAGTACAGCGTTGCAGTATATTGAATTTTATTGTCACTGAGTAGTGTTTCGTTTTTCGCCGTCTCTTTTCGTTAGTACATAATAGTTTTCAGTTGCATATATCTGTCTATTTTTTCGTGTTGTCTATTCTTTTGATATGAACGATGCACAGTTCAGTAACTGATGTGCCATTAGCAACTGGGACTATATCTTCTGCCTCCACAATGTTTTCAGATCGTAAGAAGGGACAGATGATTTATCGTAATGGTAGCGAGTAAGGAACTAAGGAATATTATAAAATCATGTGATCTAGAAGCAAGGCAGGAAAGTAAAACACGGTTATCTACTTGCTGTCTGCTATGCTGATATGTCTACGATCTGTTACAAAATGTCGAAAAGGCGTAATTTCCTCAGGTATGATCCCTTTGTGCTCCTGGTAAAAGACGTCCAAGATCTGAAGAACATAAGTTCCACTGTCATTACTTGGACACGGATGTGATAACAGACGTTTTACTATATACATATGGACATCACACAATCAGTATTAATAAACTAATTATACAACAGACTACACAAATGAAGAGGTGGTCGAAATTATTCCGAAAATATGAGTATCCTGAAAGAGTGTGGTATTTTAATATATTTAATGCATTTAAATGTGTTGCCTACTAAGGCAGATCTACTTTAACGACAATGTTTTTCGAACGATGTGGGCTCCCACTCATAAGACACACCTGGCTAGCTTCCGCACTTCTGTCGCAAGCTCTATTCTCAGCTGCTGACGATACACTGACCATTGTGTTGTGCGACGTATCCATTGCTTACTTTTGTCAATAACATTTTACTCTCGAATCACGTGTTGTCAGTTTGGCAAGCCGTAGGTGAGTAACCGGCATCTGGCATGTGCCTGTCATTCCGCCTGAAGGGTGCGCTCGCCATTATTTTAACACCGCTCAGATGAACCGAAGTAATAAAATCCTTTGGTAGGTTTCTAGTCCGGTCGTCCAGTGTTAAAAATACGATGGGTTATGGGGATTCAACCAAAATTCCAACAGAATTGGCGACTTATTTTTGTGTGAATTGTTAACCTTTTCTCATTCGAAGAAGCATCATCATTTATGAGTAACGCTCACATTTCTCTTGTTAACAGGCGTAATTGTACTTCTTTTACAAAAAACACAGTACAATTTGCACTAACGCATCTTGTAGCAGCTATTGCGTCAGAATTCTGAAACAGAGTGTCCCATTAAATAAGTAATTGGCGACCAGAGAGCTCAGTAGCTTACGAAAAACCTCATCGTGTCGGTTTACAGTGACATAAGAGAAGAAATTTCATGTTTATTTGCATATTAGCTGTCGATAACTGTTAAAAAATTAGAGTCCCTGGAAAGAAAACATAAAATAGGAAGTATAACTTCCGACATATCTCCATATATAAGAAAGTTCTGTTTGTTTATCAATTGGCAAAATACTCACCTCCTTATGTGCTATCATTCGCCAAAATCTCGTCTCGATATCTCGAGCGTATTAGGAGATATGAGGGATGTTGTGAATATTTCATTCTCGCAGGCGTGAGATCGGTAGTGAGCGCGCGACGTAGGATCCATTTTCTCGAGATCGGAGACAGATAGAAAATTCAGTGTGTTGGCTAAATTTCGCAAACATGAGGTGAAATACGGGACAAAATGCAAAATCATAGCGACCTTTATTTTTCGTTGCAAACTTTTCGAATTTTGCCTAGTGTCTTAATAAAATGTGTATATCACAAAAAGTATGACCTTTAGCGAGACGATGGGCACTTCGCCACGTAGCTGACACATAGTGCCACAAGTAAGGCAAAAATCAAATATTTTTCCCGAATAATTTCTGCAAAAGGAAGATTACTGTGTGCGCGCGCTTCGATTCTGTCACTACAGAGCGTCGCTAACTGGCGCGAGCAAAGTCTGCGTACGCGTCTCTATATGCGAAGCACCAGCACGGCACGTGCGGCACGCGCGTGTCTCGCTGTAGTGTCGTGTCACGGCATACGCGCTGTACACGTCTCAGTTTGCGCTTAGCCTAACGCACAAACAAATCGCAAACACTACCCTACACTGTGGATCCGATACATGACCTATCGGACACTAAACGATAATGAGTCCATATGTTACAGGTATGCTGATACTGACCGAGAAGCCAACATCGTCACCCAGCTGCGGCCGGCGAATGCCACCGCTCCACAACGTCAGAGGTATGCGCCTGCATGATATCCACTACTAACAAAGCCTGCCCTTGCATGACCTGTCACAGGCAGCAAGAAATCCGCTAGTGCCCTTACAATCCCACCCAACTACTGCAGAGGATTTTTTCTCTTGGCACTTGCCTTGATACATTTTTCCTCTCCCCTTCAAACCGCTACCCTTCATTCAACGTTCGACTAGATCTATCTCCAGATGAGCGCGTATTAATAGCTAACCATAACCAGACGTACGAAAACATCACAGTACCCACATTCTGCGAGACCCCACATAGTGGAAACTAGCCAATATGCAGAGACGACAGTAGGCCTGCTGTGTTGCCCATCATGCTGGTTTGGGCGTGAAGGGATTCCACCCCACTAAAAATAAAATAAAAATAAAAACAAAGAAATCGCATACATGTATGAGAGCGGACGCGACTCTCCATTTTCTTCGTCTTCCTTAAAATACTCACTAATAATACATCGAACAATTAATTTATATCGCTGTATTAAATTTCAAGTAAGAACTACAGAACTTTTTTCGTAAATTGTACCAGAATATTTTGTGCCACCTAGTACTAGGCCACGATTTTCTCGTCCTCGAAATTTCAGCTCACTGAATTACTTGAAAACAAAAGAGAAAATTTCTTTTTATAATAGTGCAGATTTCCCGACAAGTGACTGAAATTATAACTTGTAAGTCGACGCCATTGAAATCCTGTCTTCCACTTGTATAAGCGTATAAACGCCACCGCCAAGACCACAGTCTACATGGGTACCAAGATCGATGCCATGTATTTCTAAAGATGATTCTGGACTTCGGCCTGCAGTTTTAAATTCTGAAGTGATGTAGCATTTGATAGAAAACGTACCCACACAAATAAGAAAGCTTGATTATCCTCGTGATGCTTAAAATCGAAGATTTTCGGCTTGTGCCGTGTCCTACGTGAGCGACAGAAGCGGCCGGCAGCGAGCAACTTCTGGATGCGCGACACTCCAGCGACAGGCAGCAGCATCGGGGGAAGAAGCTCGGCTGTCCTGTGTGCGAGCGGCCGTGTCGCGCTGCAAGATGGCTGCTGAGAGCCAGCCAGCTGTCTCTGTAAAACGCCGCCCCTAAACTGTAGAATACTGTAGCTGGAGGGTAAGCCTACAAAATTAGATTTACTTAAAGAAATAATGCGAAAAGGAACGCTGTACATGAAATTTATAAAGGGAGGAATCTCAATGGAGAATTTCATAAATATCATCAACTACGAAGATCACCAGACAAATTCTTCGAATACACGTGAATGAGCAGAGGAGCATTCGACTATCTCATCAATAAATTAAATGCGAATGTTTTTTACATGATCAAGAACTTTTAACAGCCAATAAATGAGGAACAATGACTACACAACTAACTACCCTAAATACACACATAAACACACAGACTGATAACCTGCATATCTAGCCATGGTGTAGTGGTAGAGAAAGAGTTTGTGGTTACGTGTGTCGAGAAGGTCCTCCGTTCGATAGTGGGTTCTTTGTACATTTTAACTGACTCAGTTATAGTTCTGTATACATACAATTTACACTGCATCGCTGAGTATATGTTTGAGGTTTTGCCAAATAACTTGATCTTGAAGTGTGCACACACCTGTCCCAGTATATCGCACACATGAATTTCCTAATAAATTACAATGAACCATGAAATTTTACAGATATTTAATGTTGCGAACGTAATTCATCAGGAGTCAGTGTTAAGGCCAAGCGTTTCAATTAATGTAAATAGTCTGTAAAAGTAAAGCATCCTAAATTTTTGAAAAGAAACTCAGACGTTTTGTGTAATGACTTGTCTATAAGTATGAAATAAAAAATATCAGGGAAACGTTTGGTGCACCTCACTTTCTGTTCAAGATTTCGAGCATAATCCCAAGGCACATAGAACGTTTCTCTGATCTGCTTATTTCTTTTTCAAAAATCATTTCATAAAATATTTGACCGACTACTTTCATTTTTTTATTTTCAAGCTTGTCAGGAAGCATGACCTTAGTGACTCCTCGTTTGCCTTCCTAACGTACATGATTCGAAGGAAGCCTTATTGACATTTAAATACCGCACCAATGTTTCCTTTTATGTGCAAAACAGCTAGGCCTTGAACAGATGAAATTTTTAACACTTCATTTACTTAACTTGGCAGCAACTTGTCGTGAAACATTTCAATTTTTTCTCAAGTCATTAATTAAGTTTACGTTAATTACCCTGATTACTTTCAAGCAGTTAAATACTTTCATGCAAAACTCACGGTGGTCACTTTGATACCCCGTTTTCCTGTTTCTCTCCTTTTGTTTAGCTATGAAAATTCGGACAAAACCTCATGGTGTAATTTATAGGGGATCTTGTTTTCGCTCTGCTCATGCGTTCAATCGAGTGTCAATCATACGATAAAATAGTCCTTTCTGCGTGCTGTCACTTCCAAAAATCGTCGTTTCGATATCTTGAACCGTTTATAAGATACGACGATTTTTACGACCACTTGATTCCCGAAGCGCAGGAAAAGTTCGGACGCGCTGCGAGCGACGCGTCCGCGGATGTAACAACCAATATCTCAACAATGAAAAGAAATATTCCGGCCTCAACTTTAAATACAATTTAGATATATTGGCTCCATTTCATACATAATAATGTATGGCCTTAAATGAAATACATGGAAAGTCTACGAAATGTGATTTTACCTCTGCAAATTCTTAAACATTTCGTGCACCCATGCACTGAATTTCGTGCAGCACAGTAACTAAGACGAATAACGAAAATAAATTGAGATCTTTGTCGAGCGAAGATATCAAGCTGTAAGATGCGGAAGAACCAAATTTTTTCACCAAATAGTTTTCTTAAAATCTGATGATAAGTATTTCATAGCTGCCGTCGCGTGCGCTCCACTGCCCTGCCGGGAAGACGAGTCGCGCGTGTTGGAGCCGTGGTCTGCGCAGAAATTCCTGATCCCGAAACAGGTCCAGAGTTGTACGAAGTGTTGACGACGAATATGACTCATGGACCGTGTGGCGATCACGACCAGGAGTTTGGTACAAAACAAATGCCATAAACTTTATCCTCATGCTTGTCTGGGTCTCTCACACCCACAGGCAGTGGCGGCCACCTCCTGTACCGTCGTCGCTCTACGCAGGATGACGGCGTATCGATAACGTGGAAAGACAAAAAAAAAAGACGTTGTACTGGGCAACCGCTGGACTGTTCCGTATTCTTCGCTGCTTTCCAAAACATCCAAAGTGCACTGGAATGTTGAGTACTGCAGTTCTGTCGAGTCCATCGAATACGTTTGCAAGTACGTTACGGGAGGAAGCGACATGGCTGTACTTGGTATATCGGCTTCTGATGCCAACGATTAAGTTTCGCAATTCCGGATAGGAAGATATGTCAGCAGCAATGAGACGGGGTGGAGGATCTTTCAATCTCCATTTGCGAAAATCATCTCACGTGGTCCATTTTGTTGTGCACCTGGAGAATGGGCAACGAGTCTATTTGACGGAAGCAAACGCAGCACAGAGAGCTGAAAGACCACCAGCGACAACTTTGATCAGCTTCCTCTTGGCACGCGCAGGTGATCCATAAGCGAGAACTTTGCTTTACACGGAATGCCGAGGTATTTCAAGTGGAGTGCATTATCAAAAAAACAGAAGTCGAACGTATGGCACACGGAAAGCCTGTTCCTGGATAGGTGAATGTAAACTGATGAGCAAAAACATTACGCCCACTGCCCACCGCGACTCTGGATGCCGCCTGGTAGCGCTGCAGGCACGTGACGTGGTATCAACAGTAAGTAAGCGGAGGAGACACGGACGAGGGATCCCTCCTAGTGAAGGTATGGTGGGCTGCAAATGGGGAAATCCACTGGGGTAAGCGACTTCGACAAAGGGCAGAGTATTACTACGCAGGTCCTGTGAGCGACTGACTCGAAAGCGGCAAAGTTGGTGGAATGTTCACGTGCTACTGTCGCGAGCACCTACAGAAAGAGGGACAGTGAGACTACAGCTAGGCGCCAAACGGTTGGACGACCACGACTCTTCAACGAACGCGGGGTTCGGAGGCTGGTCTGGTGATCTGTGGCATATCTGCCGACAGAGCACTATACTGGTCCACGCACATGTTTTTCGGAGCCCACCGTTCATAGTACGTTGTCGAACATGGAGCTCCGCAGCAGACTGCCCCTACATGTTCACATGTTGACCTGACGACATCATCAATTACGACTGCTGTGGGCATGGAACCGTCGGCATTCGACCGTTGACCAACGGAAACGTAAATAACATTTCTGCTACACTAAGTCGATGTTCGTCTCCACAAACGCCGTTATAGAGATGAACGGCGTCTCGAAACGTCGAAACGTGCAGCGCGCCACGGACGCAGCCTAGTGGGGGCAATATTATGCTGTGGAAAACACTCTCCTCAGCTTGTATGGGACCTGTGGTAACAATCGAAGACACGCTGACAACTGCGAACAACCTGCATCCCATCATGCTTGAAGTCATCCCAGACGGCGATGTCGTCTTTCAGCAATATACAATGAAGAGCCTAAAAAACTGGTACACCTGCCAAAAATCATCTAGATGCCTCGCGAGTACGCAGAAGTGCAGCAAACGATGTGGCATGGACTCGACTAATGTCTGAAGTACTGCTGGAGGGAACTGACAGCATGAATCCTGCAGGGCTGTCCATATCCATCCATCAGATTGTCTCCATACCCGTTCACTTCGTTCTGCTCTATACAATTTGAAACGAAACACGTCCGACCTGGCAACATGTTTCCAGTCATCAACAGTCCAATGTGGTGTTGACGGGCCCAGGCGAGGCGTAAATGTTTGTGTCGTACAGTCATCAACGGTACATGAGTGGGCCTTCAGCTGTAAAAGCCCGTGTTGATGATGAGAACTGGGATCTCAGGATGGGGCAGGATAAGTTTACGATTGTGGACGGCGCCGTAATCAGTTACTCTCGGTGGCACAACAAATAGTAAACTTTATTTAAAGAAATTAAAATTTTAAAACAATCTCTTTAAAAAAACACACAATTGACTGTATGACGGCTGAAAGGCCTGAATTAGGAGTCAGGAGAATAATTCCAAATAGCTCGTATTAAGATAAATACTTCGTTTTACGACAAACTGTAACACTAATGAAAGCCTTATTATAAAAGAAGTGAAATTATTACTCGATTGAAAGCCACAAACAACTTCAAAACACAAACAGCTGAAGGCCTGAATTCGAAATCAGAAGAACAATTCCAAATATCACACATTTCAATAAATTCTTTTCTTTTAAAACAAGTTTGCTTTAAAAAAACTTTGCTTTAAAAAAAGTTATTGTAGCACAGCTACTACGAAAGAAGTGAAACTATTGTTCGGCTGATGGTCACACACAGTCACAAATGGCTGGAGGCCTGAACTGGAAGTCAGAAAAACAATTCCAAATAGCACCTTTAAAATAAATAGCTTGCCTTTAGAACAAGTTTGCTTAAAAAAAAACTTACTGGAAATCGGCTGAAGGCCTTATGACGAAAGAAGTGAAATTATTGCTCGGCTGAATGCCACACCAACAATAATTAGAAAATTACAAATATCCTGAAAACAAACATCAAAATCTAATGGATCAGGACAAGCGGTTCTCCGCAAGTGTTCCAAGGGTCGGCCTGGGAAGGTAACATAAGGTAAGGTGAGACAGGCAGCCAAGAGTTGTACTCATGTAGCAGGATGAAATCTCAAGCTAGGGGCTGCTTAAGCGCCGACCGACCGACTAACCAATGCGCCGATCATCGGTACAACGATGGAATAGTTTCAGGCAAGGGTGAAGAGACAGACAGCACTACGTCTTCAGAAAACACCCAAGGCCGAAGGAAACACTTGAACGAAGGTAGACATACCAAAATACATGCACAGTACAACACAAGAGGCTGTCGAACTACGCGCCGTGTCGGACAGCATCAACACGACAAGGAAGGTACACTGCCAGAAAAGTACGCCAACTTCCAGGGCAGGTAACTGGGGCGTGTGTCGCCAGCGGTCGGGCGAGCAGCACACGGATCAGATGATGTTCCGTTGAATGGTTCCTACGCTGGTGGCGCAGCACTGAAATCTGCAGCAATTTGCGGAAGGTTTACACTTCTGTCACGTTGAACGACTCTCTTCAGCCGTCGTTGGTTCCGTTCTTGCAGGACCTTTTTCCGGGCGCAGTGATGTTGGAGACCTGAAGTCTTACCAGATTCCTGATATTCACGATACACTCTTGAAGTGGTCGTACGGGAAAATCCCCGCTTCCTCTCCACCTCAGAGAGTTTGTGTCGCATCGCTTGTGCCCCGACTTAACACCAAGTTTATCTCCATTATCTAGATAACCTGCCATTGTAGCAGCAGTAACCGATCTAACAGCTGCGCCTTTGTCACAAAGGATGGGGCCCCTCCACGCCCACACCAACGTGGTGACCAACACAAAAGTTCTACTGTCACCTCCGTAAACATGTTAGTTTTTGAATCAGGCGTCACAGGATGCGGGCTGTGATGTTGTCCATGCGTCTGGGTAAGACTACTCATTAACATGGTCCATCAGGAGATAGAAGTGGTCGAAAACGATCGAAGGGTAGCGGTTTTAAGAGCAGAGGAAAAAAAGTGCCAAGGCCAGCGCCAAGGGAAAAAAACCTCTGCGACAGTAGGACGGGTAGTAAGGGCAGTAGCGGCTTGCTATCTGCGACAGTGCATGCAAGGTGTGGTTGAGTTAGTTCGAGCTTGTTGTCTTATATAGGCGTTGCCGACCGCAACGCCGTATTCTGGCTGTTTACCTATCTCTCTATTTGAATACCAATGCCTGGTTTCTTTGGCGCTTCAGTGTAACTGTCCGTGTCTGGAAGCCAGAACCGTGGTACAATGCCTTGAGGAGCATTGCAATGAACTCACGTTGATGTCTCGGCGACCAAATTCGCCTGATGTGAGTCCTATAGAACCCATGTTGGTCGCTGTAGGGCGCCATCACGGCGTGTACAGATCGCCGTTCCGTTATTTACTCGAATTACGTGAACTGTGCGTAGAAATCTAACGCCACGTGCCTCCACAAACGTACCAACAAAGTGTCGGCTCCCTGATACGCAGAATAAGTGATGTATTTCGTGCCCAAGATGGACAAACAAGCTATAAAACAGATGGTCATAATGCATTGGTTAATCAGTGTATATTCAACTGATGCATTGGAACGCATTTACACAGTTGTTCCGAGCAATGACGAATATATTTACCTACGGTTTTTTAATGTTTAATGATGGTGGACCGCTGTGGCCGAGCTGTTCTAGGCGTTCAGTCCGGAACCACGAGGCTGCTGCGGTTGCAGGTTCGAATCCTGCCTCGGGCATGGACGTGTGTGCTGTCCTTAGGTTAGTTAGGTTTAAGTAGTTCTACGTTCTAGGGGACTGATTACCACAGATGTTAAGTTCCATACTGCTTAGAGCCATTTGAACCATTTGAATGTTGGTGGACCGACTTCATTAGAATCTTCATTAACTCTCAATGGTGAGCCGGCCGAAGTGGCCGTGCGGTTAAAGGCGCTGCAGTCTGGAACCGCAAGACCGCTACGGTCGCAGGTTCGAATCCTGCCTCGGGCATGGATGTTTGTGATGTCCTTAGGTTAGTTAGGTTTAACTAGTTCTAAGTTCTAGGGGACTAATGACCTCAGCAGTTGAGTCCCATAGTGCTCAGAGCCATTTGAACCATTTTGATCTCAATGGTGAGTAGTGCGCAGCGTATCGAGACAACTGTCAGTGTTCACACTTGCTCGGGGATGACATTCACGGGGATCACGCAGTCTCTGATGCTGTTATTTTGTCCACCGCGCAACAAATTCAAACACTTTCTACCACCATCATTTCAACGCGTTTTACATCGGGTCCGGTTCGTTTGTGGAAGAAATGCGAGGACAGTATTACTGAAGTCATTCTGCATCAAGTGTGTACAACAATAGCGAACCCTAAACTTGAATTTCACGCGGTAGTCCACACCGAGGTGTTGATTTCCCCAGACGACATGTGCCTGATGGTGTCCGGCAAGATGTTGCACGGTTAGGAACGCCAGCGCCGAATCGCGTCCTGCCCGATACACTCGAGAAAGTGAAAGAGGACGGCACTACAATGGAGATGCTTTGAGTCGGTCAGTACCAACTCAGGTCCCACTTTTATCAGCAGCACAAAACACTGATGACAACAGTCGCCAGCCGGTTGTCATTTGCATCTGCAATTGAGAGGATACTGCAGAGAAATACTGCTCTAAAAAGTTGTTTCCTATCCAAACGAAACTGTCTCGTAACTATTAGGTTCTTTCCTGGAAACTCCACTGCCAGAAGGCTAGTTACTGTTTGCACACAGTACAAGATGAGAACAAAACTGCTGTAGAACTCTCCTCTGTTTCACAGAGCACTGCCTCCAGTTCGCATAAAAGGGCAGAAAACGTTGTGTCCCTTTAAAAGTGAAGCATATTATTACTGAATCTGATCACAGAAATTCACTTAAAGTGGTTGACAGTTGAATGTACAACTGTTACAATATAAACTACATCTTTGTGCTAAGCGGATACCCCAGTACAGTGGTATGTATTTCATTGGTTAACTCTGGAAAGAGAATCAAAGTGGAAAGCAGTGGAAAAAAGCTCTTATTTTTCAGAAGTGTTATTATTGTTATTTAATGACTCTGAACTTTTTGATGCACTATGTGCTTTAGGAACACTGGAGTTCTGCATGATGAACTGCGAAACTTGCTGAATGAATGTATTGAATTGTTGAGGTAAGCAGAGTAAGTCACTGTGAAAATGTAAACTTGTTGTTGACTGGTAACATGTAACATGTGTTAAGTACTGTGACGAAGTTATCTGAAGGACAGATTTACTTTTTTTTAAAGAAAAGGGCTAAAGAAATGAAAATATGTGAAATAAACCACATTATCTGAATTCTCCCAGTGTTTGAACATTAAAATATAGTAACCCTATGTGTAGGGGAGGCAACGGCCTTGCAGCAGTGGATACACCGGTTCCAGTGAGATCACCAAAGTTAAGCACTGTCGGGCGTGTCCGGCATTTGGATGGGTGACCATCCAGCCACCATGCGCTGTTGCCATTTTTCGGGGCGCCCTCAGCCTCGTGATGCCCAGTGAGGAGCTACTCGACCGAGTAGTAGCGGCTCCGGTCAATGGAAACCGTCATAATAACCGGGAGAGCGGTGTGTTGACCACACGCTCCTCCTATCTGCATCCTCAACTGAGGATTACACGGCGGTAGGATGTCCCGATGGGCCACTTGTGGCCTGAAGACGGGGTGCTATGTGTAGGGTGTTCATAATTAATGTTCCAGTATGAAAAAGCTGCAGAAAGAGAATCACTGCTCAGAATGGCGTCAAATTTGAACAGCATATTATTCACGCAGGGGAAACATTGTGGGAAAAAAAGAAAAAAAAAAACGAAATAAAAATTAGGCCAGTAGACGAAGCTATAAGCGTCAAGAGTACACATGCCAACGGATACGCGGCGCACGGCTGTTCCTCAATTCGTGTCCGAGACGCCCTGCGTGACTGTCTCCACGAAGGATCGCAAGATGGCGATGAAGCTCTTCTATAAGAACGGTGGCAGCGCGCGAACAGGCCCGCAGAAGTTCCAGACACGGAAGTACAAGTAAAGGTATTGCTCTGTTGTCTGCTAAGGTGTAAGAAGTGTGTCAGAACTCTCCATTACACTGAAAACAATATAACCAACTTAACACTATTCTTTGTACTGTCTAAGCACTCACACATCGATAGTAAAAATCTGAGGGCGAAACATGGGAGCGCGATTCCAAGTCTGTCTGCGAGAGTAAACTTTCAGTAGTGTCCGTCGAGAGCTCGGAAACAGAAGACGTGTCACGCTGCCCTCTCGCCGGTGATGGCAGATTTTACCACACACAAGGTGTGATTTCATTTATATGGCCAGGAAAGATCTAGATGGCTTAACTACGCCTGAGGATGGAATTCAAGGTAAAATTCGCAAGCATAGTGCAAAAGCAATTGCAGGGTTTGGCCTGCGATTGTCAGTCCAAGTTTGCATTAACACAATGTTTTGCTTGTCAGTTAAAGAAGCCTCCGTATGCTCCAAATAATTATTCTGCACATCTAAATAAAATGCTGTGGTTATTAAATGTTAATGTAACTTTTAAATTGAAATAATTTGTTAATCTGACACTCAGCCATGATTGATACCTATTGCATTGTCCATTATTTCTGAAGTTTTAAACAGACTTAATTTATTAAATTCCTTCTCACAGGTTATTTACCAGTTAACAGGACCCAAACAAACTCCTTTTTATTATATTCGTTCTTAGTAACGATAAGATTTAGTCGCTGCTGCTGCATGCTGCTGTCAATTGCTGTAAACCACATGGAAAAAGGCAATCATCTAAATGGATGAGTGCAAAACTTAGGGCCAAAACAGAGACACTTACACACCTCAACGTGTCATGTACTGTAATCCAGTAAATTCCGTTGCACAAGCCAGATTCTGTATGACTTGTAAATTCTTGTACAAAAACTCCAGTCAGACAGCCTAGGTATTCATTGTTAAAGGTTCATTTGCTCCTGTAATTTTTCATATTCAAAGCCGCAGTAGGATAGCTTATCCAAATGTTGGTTTTAAATTTTTCGTGTGTAGCGATTCTGTTGAGGGCTTAAATGACAGTGAAACAGACACTCAAACAACACTCACGCAGTGTTATGCAGGTCAGATTCGGTTTACTGATAGCTCACGTTGCTTATCGAGTCTATTTTCACAGACGAACATAGGTAATATTTGTTGTAGGAACGTCACATATTTGTTGCATAGACGTTACAAAGGTTCTGGGGAAAACGATTACAAAATTCAAAAAGACAGGTTTTTTGAACTACAGCGTCCGAAACGAGGAAACCAGCTGATCTGACGTCTGTCAAAAATGTGGCGACAACTTTGCAGGAGGGATCGAACGGTGGTGCACGAACATACAATGCGAGGGGATGGCCCAAACTTTGGATATGTCCGCGACCACGGTGCATAAATTCCTACGAGACATCCTGCACTGCTGTCCACACAACATTACCCGTGTTGAGGAGTTGCTTTCTGATGACCCACCAGCATGACAAACGTTCGCTCTGGAATTTCTAGCTCACGTGCAAGTGGACAACGACTGGCCTCGGAACATTCTGTGGACAGACGAAGCCCACTTCCATCTCCACAGCCGTGTCCATACCCAGAACTGCAGAATATGGGCAACGGAAAATCCGCACGCAAATCAACCTTTGATTCTGCAGAGGTGACTGTGTGGTGCGGGTTGACGGCATCGTTTATCGTAGGGTCATATTTTTTTCGAGTCCAGCGGGCCCCGTTACCTGTACCGTCACTGGTAAACGCTGTGAGCGTCTTTCGCGCACCAACGTCGTCCCAACCCTTCAACAGCGTGGATGTGTGGGTGGGATCATTGTTATGCAAGATGGCGCTGCTCTGCACATCGCGCAGCCTGTGAAGCGGCTGCTGCAGAGGCATTCCGGGAATGCTCGCAGAATTACCAGCCGTCATTCCCCTGCAGCCTGGCCATCCAGATCATCTGGTCTTATTCCGTGTGGCTTCTGGCCGAGGGGTTATCTGGAAGGTGAAACTTCCTGGCAGATTAAAACTGTGTGCCCGACCGAGATTCGAACTCGGAACCTTTGCCTTTCGCGGGCAAGTGCTCTACCATCTGAGCTACCGAAGCACGACTCACGCCCGGTACTCACAGCTTTACTTCTGCCAGTACCTCGTCTCCTACCTTCCAAACTTTACAGAAGCTCTCCTGCGAACCTTGCAGAACTAGCACTCCTGAAAGAAAGGATATAGCGGAGACATGGCTTAGCCACAGCCTGGGGGATGTTTCCAGAATGAGAATTTCACTCTGCAGCGGAGTGTGCGCTGATATGAAACTTCCTGGCAGATTAAAACTGTGTGCCCGACCGAGATTCGAACTCGGAACCTTTGCCTTTCGCGGGCAAGTGCTCTACCATCTGAGCTACCGAAGCACGACTCACGCCCGGTACTCACAGCTTTACTTCTGCCAGTACCTCGTGTCCTACCTTCCAAACTTTACAGAAGCTCTCCTGCGAACCTTGCAGAACTAGCACTCCTGAAAGAAAGGATATAGCGGAGACATGGCTTAGCCACAGCCTGGGGGATGTTTCCAGAATGAGAATTTCACTCTGCAGCGGAGTGTGCGCTGATATGAAACTTCCTGGCAGATTAAAACTGTGTGCCCGACCGAGATTCGAACTCGGAACCTTTGCCTTTCGCGGGCAAGTGCTCTACCATCTGAGCTACCGAAGCACGACTCACGCCCGGTACTCACAGCTTTACTTCTGCCAGTACCTCGTGTCCTACCTTCCAAACTTTACAGAAGCTCTCCTGCGAACCTTGCAGAACTAGCACTCCTGAAAGAAAGGATATAGCGGAGACATGGCTTAGCCACAGCCTGGGGGATGTTTCCAGAATGAGAATTTCGCACACAGTTTTAATCTGCCAGGAAGTTTCATATCAGCGCACACTCCGCTGCAGAGTGAAATTCTCATTCTGGAAATATCTGGAAGGTGCTGTGTTCAGTGCGCTGACTGCGAAGGCAGCTGAATTAACGGCATGCCTTACGCAGGGTATCCTGACCGTGACCCCTGAGACGCTCTGATCTGTTGTGGGACCACGCTGCTTTCCTCAGTCTCAACTTGTGGCAGAAAACGGTGGGTGGCACCACGAACATCATGTCGTGCGCCCGTCTCACGCCAGTTAGAAACTGGTGTCACTTTGATTTTTATGCGGTTTTTGGTCCCAGAGCAGTTAGAAACCGATTTCATTCTGCTCTTTGTGCGCGATTTTTTTCCATCCGAAGTCGTGGGATCTTGCCATGGTGGTTGGACCTTTCCTAAGTAACAGTGCCACAGCTGTTGACTGCAGAACTTGTTCAGTCAGGCATATTGAACAACAGGGTGGTGTAATGTGCCACTCATACCATAGCCATCATATTGTGATTCATACGTCAGTTGTAGCCGACCCCATCTACGATAAGACTCTAGGACTTTAATAATTTCATAACACCAATAGAGGTGAACTTTTCTTTGAGTCCTCCAAACAATGGAATACTACAGTTTTGCCTCCAGCGTTTGCACTGGAGTTGGTAAGACTTGCTGAGACCAGTGTCTGTGTTTTGCACTGCTGTCCCTTTCGCATAGGAAGTAGGGGTACGGAGTATGGCCACCCCTTCACCAATGGTCAAGGAGAATACTTTCGGATTCCTAGAAATGATGCACTAATATTCTTTGTTATTAAGCTTCTCCGGCTTCAAGCCTACAATATCGTGTTTCTCTTTCAAATATATTGAATATCCAACTGGTATGGAAGTTCGTAGTGCAGAAGAACAGCCTTGAGAATTCTTTGTGAAGATTTAATGAAGAGTCTCCAGCTTCGTGCTGAATTCCAAATTCCAAACATATGCGTCAAACCAGGAACATTGGAGATGTACAGAAGGTCATCCTAATCAGAAAAGTTAGGAAGGATTTCTTTTTAAAATTTCTGAACGAAGAAGAAGAAAAGTTCAAAAGGCCAACAATTTCTTTTCCTGTAGCGTAGCGGTTCATAGAAATGACAGACCTGTGACCAAATTATACCGTTCAAGTTGTGAAAACAACTGGGGCACGTGGCAGTCATGGAATTTATAATCTTCATCAGACCCGTCATGCGCCTCATTCCCTAAAAGTGGAAGCGCGCCGTCGAGTCTACAGATGGCAGAGGTACAGAATAAAAGATTCAGTTTTTCGTTTAAAGTTGTGTCCTCATATGTTCCAAGAGAAAAATTAATAATAATCACTGTAATTGCAAGACTCACTCCATGCCACTGGAATCCCAAAACGGTCAGATTTCACATTGTTGTTGTCTTGGTTCAAAAAATGAATTCGCAAATTACGACGGGCAAAAGTTAATAGGAATTCTTGCGTCCGTAAGAACAGCGATGCACGTAGCGTACAACAGCTTCCACCGTCGTACTTCAACGAAAGATCTCGCCGAGACCCCGAGAAAATTATGGCCTGCGTAATACTGCTTAGGGGGCCGAATGGATCCCTACAGTCACTCGTCGACGAGTCTGGTGTGGCAACAGCGAAGGAAAAACTGAAGTTTTAGATTTGGCATTGATGAAATCATTCACACAGGATTAGTACAAAGATATCGTCGTTTGACCATCGCTCGCACCTTCGTAAAAAGGGCATAGTAATAGGCATCCCTGGCGGAGAGAAACAACTGGCAGAGTTGAAAGCACATAAGTCGCCAGCCCAAGGATGAACCCCGGAACTCTACGGCATTGGCCATTAACAGACCTGGGAGGTAACGGGAATCTCTCGGCCATTGCAAAGACCGAAGCACCTGGAAAAATGCGCTGCCGACTGTTGTGTATAAGAAAGGTAAAATAGTGGGCCCGAAAAATTACAATATCCTTAGTATCGGTTTGCTGCAGAATCCTCGAACATATTCTCAGTACAAAAACACTGGATCTCCTTGAGACGGAACAGCTTACGTCTACGAATCGGCATGGTTTTAGAAAGCATCGCTCGTGCAAACGCAGTTTGTCCTTTTCTCACGTGATACACTGCGAACTACGGATGAACTACAACAGGCAGATTCTCTGTTTGTAATTTCCAAAAAGCTTTTTCCATTGTGGCCCACTGCAGGCTGTTAAAGACGGCACGCGCTAATGGAGTAAGTTCACAGATATGTGAGTGGCTCGAAGACTTTTTAACTAACAGATCCCGTTAAGTTGTCCCCGACAACGAGTCTTCATCACAGGCATAGGTACTGTCATGTGTGCCCCAGGGAAGTGCGATAGGTCCACTGTTATTGTCTATGTACATAAATGATTTGGCGGACAGTGTGGGCAGCAATCTGTGGTAGTTCGCTGGTGATTCCGTGGTGTACCGTAAGGTGTCGAGGCTGACTGGCTGGAGGAAGATACAAGACGACTTGGGCAAAATTTCCAGTTGTGTGATGAATAGCGGTTAGCGTTAAATGTGTAAAAATGTAAATTAATGCGGATGAAGAGCAAGCAAAAACCTGTAATGCTCGGATACAGTATTACTAGTCGTTTAAGTATCTGAGCGTAACGTTGCAAAGCGATATGAAATGGAACAAGCATGTGAGTATTGTAGTAGGGGACATGCATGTTCGACTTCGGTCTATTGGGACAATTTTAGGGGAGTGTGGTTGATCTGAAAAGGAGACAGCAATTAGAACACAAGTGCAACCGACTCTTGAGTACTACCCGAGAGTGTGGCGTCCCCAACCAGCTCACACAGGCGTCTTGCTGGATTTGTCACCGATAGGTTTAATCAACAGACAAGTGCTACAGAGAGGCTTCGGGAACTCTAATAGGAATCCCTGCAGGGAAGGCTACGGTCTTTCCGCGAGGCACTAATGAGAACGTTTAGACAAGCGGCACTTTAAGCAGCCTGCAGAACGAATCTACTGCTGCTGGCGAGCATTTGGCGTAAGGACCACTAAGATGAGAGAAATGAGGGCTCGTATGGGGGCGTATAGATAGTCGTTTCTCCCTTGCTCCTTTTGCGGGCGGATCAGGAAAGAAAATGACCACTGGTAGTACAAGATACCCCACGCCAAACTCCATGACGTCACCTGCAAGGTATATGTGTAAACGTGTGTATGTATTTGTTTGGTTGCACTGCATACGGAGTGCATCTTCACGACTTGAACAGATTAGCTGCTGGGTCGATGACTTCTCCTGATCCCCATCCTTCACGTCGAAGAATGCAAAGTACATTTCTCGGACAAAGTCTCAAACGATGCGATACTGGAGTCCCTTTGTTCTTCGGAATTATGATCTAATGTTCCTTCGGACATGCAAGCATGTTCGAAGGAACAGGTACTGCGGTGACAGCAGTCGTTATGAAACACATGAAATGTATTTGCAGTTACGAATACTAAATGGCTCTGAGCACTATGGGACATAACTGCTGTGGTCATCAGTCCCCTAGAACTTAGAACTAATTAAACCTAACTAACCTAAGGAAATCACACACATCCATGCCCGAGGCAGGATTCGAATCTGCGACCGTAGCAGCAGCGCGGCTCCGGACTGGAGCGCCTAGAACCGCACGACCACCGCGGCCGGCGTTACGAATACTAACAACCATCAGCTTTACAATGAACTGACGACAATGAAAATTAATGTGATCACCGGGAGTCGAACCCGGATTTCCCACATTGCGCGAGGGGTCGCTTTACCATGTTTTTTGTTTTTTTCTTCTTTCTATATTGTTCGCTGAATTTGTTGGGGGTGGACGTCCGATGAGACCCGTTTAGGTTCTTCGTTTACATTCACTCACTTTTTTGCTACAGAGGGTAGCAAACCCTCTAACCGAACACGCTGAGCTACCGTGCCGGCACAATTAGGCTATCCGAGCACACTCCCAGACGCGTTGCCGAAGCAACTCTGTAACACTTGTCTGTTGATCGAACCTATCGGTGACAAATCTAACAGCAAGCCTGTGATTTGGTTCGATGTCTTCCTTTAATATGAACTGGTTGTGAACGCCTCACTCTCGAGCAGTACTCAGGAGTACAAGACGCAAACTTCCGTATGTGGCTGGAGACACATCGTTGACGACATACGCAAGTTTGGGTCTGTGTGTACAGCGTACTGTGATACCGAATGGTAAGGCGACGACCCGCGAAAAGTGGGAAATCCGGGTTCGAGTTCCGGTAAGGCCAGATTTTCATTGTCATTACTCTTTTGTACAGCTAATGCTTGTCCATGTAAATCTAAAAGTATCGACTGGTGCTTTTTCGTAACAGGTTTGCAACACTTGTTGCAGAAGCGTTCAGGCGAACTAATATGACCTCTTGAAGAAATGAAATTTCAAAGCGCAGGCACAAGTCGACTTATCACCCGTCACTGAAGTATCCGTAAAAACTAGATTTGAAACAGA
This sequence comes from Schistocerca nitens, assembly GCF_023898315.1. Taxonomy (NCBI): domain Eukaryota; kingdom Metazoa; phylum Arthropoda; class Insecta; order Orthoptera; family Acrididae; genus Schistocerca; species Schistocerca nitens. Next base: position 36,666,476 of record NC_064624.1, on the reverse strand, counting down.
TATATGTTCCTACATACTACACTATCGCACAAATATATATACATGTATATGTAATTGTTTTGGGTCATCAGTCTTCTTCCTCTCCAGTGCCACACACACACACACACACACACACACAGACACACACACACACACACACACACACACACACACACACACACACACACACACACACACATATATATATATATATATATATATATATATAATTTTTTTGCGTCATCAGTCATCTGATTAGTTTCATGCGGCCCGCCATGAATTCCTCCTCATTGCCAACTTCTTCCTCTCAGTGTAGCACTTTTAGCTTACGTCCTCAATTATTTGCTGCGTGTATTCCAATCTCTGTCTTCGTCTACAGTTTTCGCACTCTAAAGCTCCCTTTAATACCATGGCAGTAATTCCATGATGTCTTAAAAGAATTGTTCTGTACTCCTTAGTCTGTTCACTACATTCACACACTGGACTCGCATTCGGGAGGACGACGGTTCAATCCCGTCTCCGGCCATCCTGATTTAGGTTTTCCGTGATTTCCCTAAATCCTTTGAGGCAAATGCCGGGATGGTTCCTTTGAAAGGGCACGGCCGATTTCCTTCCCCGTCCTTCCCTAACCCGAGCTTGCGCTCCGTCTCTAATGACCTCGTTGTCGACGGGACGTTACACACTAACCTCCTCCTCCTCCACTCCATTCAGCAGAACCTGTAATTCTTCTTCAACTCAGGAAAGCAATGTCATCAGCTTACAGTTACATTGATATCTTTTCACCTTAAATATTAATCCCATTCCTGAATCCTTCTTTTATTCAGATCATTGCTTCCTCGATGTACAGATTGAACGCCAGGGGGAAAGACTGCATCCTTGTCTTACACCCTACTTGGTCGTCGACTCTTTATTATTCCCTGTGGTTCTTGTAAACATACAGTACTGGCCATTAAAATTGCTACACCACGAAGATGACGTGCTACAGACGCCAAATTTAACCAACAGGAAGAAGATGCTGTGATATGCAAATGATTAGCTCTTCAGAGCATTCACACAAGGTTGGCGCCGGTGGCGACACCTACAACGTGCTGACATGTGGAAAGTTCCCAACCGATTTCTCATACACAAACAGTAGTTGACCGGCGTTGCCTGGTGAAACGTTGTTGTGATGCCTCGTGTAAGGAGGAGAAATGCGTGCCATCACCTTTACAACTTTGATAAAGGTCGGATTGTAGCCTATCGCGATTGCGGTTTATCGTATAGCGATATTGCTGCTCGCGTTGGTCGAGATCCAATGACTGTTAGCAGAATATGGAATCGGTGGGTTCAGGAGGGTAATACGGAACGCCGTGCAGGATCCCAACGGCCTCGTATCACTAGCAGACGAGATGACAGGCATCTTATCCGCACGGCTGTAACGGATCGTGCAGCCATGTCTCGATCCCTGAGTCAACAGATGGGGACGTTTGCAAGACAACAACCATCTGCACGAACAGTTCGACGACATTTGCAGCAGCATGGACTATCAGCTCGGAGACCACGGCTGCGGTTACTATTGACGCTGCATCACAGACAGGAGCGCCTGCGATGGTGTACTCCACGACGAACCTGGGTGCACGAATGGCAAAACATCATTTTTTCGGATGAATCCAGGTTCTGTTTACAGCATCATGATGGTCGCATTCGTGTTTGGCGACATCGCGGCGAACGCACATTGGAAGCGTGTATTCGTCATCGCTATACTGGTGTATCACCCGGCGTGATGGTATGGGGTGCCATTGGTTACACGTCTCGGTGACCTCTTGTTCGCATTGACGGCACTTTGAACAGGGGAAGTCTCATTTCAGATGTGTTACGACTCGTGGCTCTACCCTTCATTCGATCCCTGCGAAACCCTACATTTCAGCAGGATAATGCACGACCGCATTTTGCAGGTCCTGTACGGTCCTTTCTGGATACATAAAATGTTCGACTGCTGCCCTGGACAGCACATTCTCCAGATCTCTCACCAATTGAAAACGTCTGGTCAATGGTAGCCGAGCAACTGGCTCATCGCAATACGCCAGTCACTACTCTTGATGAACTGTGGTATCGTGTTGAAGCTGCATGGGCAGCTGTACCTGTACACGCCATCCAAGCTCTGCTTGACTTCATGCCCAGGCGTATCTAGGCCGTTATTACGGCAAGAGGTCGTTGTTCTGGGTACTGGGTACTGATTTGCGTGAAAATGTAATCACATATCAGTTATGTTTTAATATATTTGTCCAATGAATACCCGTTTACGATCTGCACCTCTTCTTGGTGTAGCAATTTTAATGGCCAGTAGTGTAGTATATTACCCGTCTTTCCCTATAACTTACCCCTATTTTTCCTCCGAATTTCGCACATCTTACATCATTTTGCATTGTCGAAAGCTTTTTTCCAGGACGACAAATCCTATGAACGTGTGTTGATCCTTAGCCTTGCTTCCATTATCAACCGAAACGTCAAAATAGCCTTTCCGGTGTCTTTAAGTTTCCTAAAGCCAAACGGATAGTCATCTAACACATCCTCAATTTTCTTTCCTATTCTTGGGAGAGAAATGTATAGGTAGCTATATTATAGACTATAAAATAAAAAATTAAATATGTTTATGTAGCAGGTTATGTTGAAAACCTTCGCAACACAATGTTGCCGACAAGCTAGATACATTTTCCTTATCTCACAGAACTGCATCCATTGCACATTCCGTGTACTTTATCTGAAATCGGCACCGCAAAATACACAAAAAAACCGTTTACCTTTAAGAAAAAAATGCATTGTTAACCGAGTTGCGGTGCTAATGATGGATGTTATTAACCGGAGTCTAGAACCGCGCGACCGCTACGGTCACAGGTTCGAATCCTGCCTCGGGCATGGATGTGTGTGATGTCCTTACTTTACTTACGTTTAAGTAGTTCTAAGTTCTAGGGGACTGATGACCTCAGATGTTAAGTCCCATAGTGCTCAGAGGAATTTAGGAGCCATTTACTAACTGGATGTGTTCCAATCTCTGTATTCCCCGGCGGTTCTGATCCTCTAGTACCATGGAATGTATTCCTTTGTGTCTTCACAGGTATCCTATCATCCTGTCCCTTCTCCTTCTCAGTGTTGCCCACGTATTCCTTTCCTCTCCGATTCTGCGCAGAACCTCCTCTTTGCTTACCTTACCAGTCCACCTAATTTTCAACAATCGTCTGTAGCAACACATCTCAAATGTTCGATTCTCTTCTGTTCCTGTATCGCCACAGTCCATGTTTCACTGCCATACAATACTGTGCTCCAAGCGTACATTCTCAGAAATCTGTTCCTCAAATTAAGGCCAATGTTTGACAGCAGTAGACTTATCTTGCCTAGGAATGCCTTTTTTCTTAGGCTGCTAGTCTGCTTTTTGTGTTTGCCTTGCTCTGTCCGTCGTGGATTATTCCTTAACTTCTTGTACATTGTACTTTCGCCTTACTTCGGTTTTCTCTCAGAACGTATTCTGTACCCATTAGACTGTTCATCGCGTTCAGCAGAGCCTGTAATTCTTCTTCACTTTCACTCAGGATAGCAATGTCATCAGCGAATTTTATGATCGATATCCTTTCATGCTGAATTTTAATACTGCACCTGATTATTATTATTATTATTAGTAGTAGTAGTAGTAGCAGTAGCGTTCTAGAGATCATTATGGTGATGTAGAACACTTTTATTACGGTGGCGATGGTGGCAGCTGTGGTGATGATTACGACGACGACGTCGACGATGACGACTGTCAACACAATACAGGTTGTTCCTCAGTGAAGTCTGATGCATTTCAGCCAGACTTATATCTCTCGAAACGCTGCCAAAGTGAGCCACCGATGGGTCTGTAACGACTGTCACATCGACGGGACAAACGCTCCGCCAGGCCAGCAGGTGTTTGTTTAGACTCGGAACGCGCAGCTGGCTGTGTTCAAACTTATCCTTCACCTCGCCGCAATTGAGGTCGGCCATGAACTTTGGCTCAGCGCTCCACGCTTGTTTATTGGAGAAAATGACGCCGCGCGCTTTCTTATTGCAACCGTGGCGGGAATTATATGGTACCATCTTCCCGCTCAAGATGCTCCTGGCAGTGTGTGGCTGTTACGTCACACTAGCATTAAAACCAGACCTTGGAAACTCGAAAACGACGCCCTGCCCCCCCCCCCCCCAATCCTACCTGAATCTGCATGAGAACCTCGTCTCTAAGAAGCGAAAAAGGAGAAACGCTCTCTTCCATTACGGCACAGCATCCAGTCCTTGCTGTTGCTAGTGCTATATGTTTCTTATACTGCAGACGTAACGGGTTTAGCTTAGGTAAACGCTCAGACCTTCGTTCACCTGCTGACATTTCTTAATGCTGTTTTGGGAGAGTCTTAAGTCTAAATCAAATATTGGGGGGGTATTTGATAATACTAGGAAAGACTAGAGTCTAAGGCGCTGCAGTCTTGGACCGTGCGGCTGGTCCCGGCGGAGGTTTGAGTCCTCCTTCGGGCATGGGTGTGTGTGTTTGTGCTTAGGATAATTTAGGTTAAGTAGTGTGTAAGCTTAGGGACTGATGACCTTAGCAGTCAAGTCCCACAGGATTTCACACACATTTGAACATTTTTTGAAAAACTAGACCTGTTTACTTTAGTCTACACGAGGTGGTGGTTCTGTGTCACCACGAGGGATGCTCAATAGTCATAGATATTTACAAAATAGCGTCGATGTTTTAACATTGATACTGAAGTCTCTGAAGCATTGCAGCATCAATGTTAAAGATGGAACATATGCAGTGCCTTCAGTAAGTAATGCCATAATTTTTTTCCAGAAACAGGTTGGTTTTATTCGGGATACCAGTACATAGTATTATTCCCCACTCCTCTGCCTAAGAAACCCTACTTTTCAACATAATCTCCGTACAGTGCAACGGCCTTACACCACCTCATTGGGAGGGCCTATATGCCAGCGTGGTACAGTTCTAATGGTCGATGTCAGAGCCGACGCTTCAATAAATTCCCCTTCATCCACGTCCTACTTCCCGAAGCGTACGTCCTTCATAGGCCAAACAGATGTACATCACAAGGCGTGAGATACTGGATGCGGAACAACAGTCCAAAAAGTTTCGTGATCTCGTCACGGGTGCGCACTCTTATGTGGAGCCTTGCATTGCCATAGAGGAGGATAAGTTGGTTTGCACTTCTGTGGCGACGAACACACTCGAGTCGTTTCTTCAGTTTCGTGGGGTCACAGCTGTGTGCGTCCGGCCGCCACGTGGGAGGTCGGACTGGTATGCGCGACCTTGGTTGCGATGATGACAGGCGCTTCGCCCAACGACTCACCGTGCCTTTGTTCGATGCCAGGTATCCGCAGGCATTCTCCGAGCACCTTGTGGCGAAACAAGCGCCGTATCATTTGAGAGATAAATGGGAGAGCGAGTGTGCCGGGACTCACCCCAGTTCACTGCTAGCAGTGCCACGTCACCATAACGCGTCTGTGCGAAGTATTGCACCATAACTAAGAATGAGTAGGTCAATATTTTACCTAAATACATCGTTTTAAGAAAAACTGAAGGAGCTTAATATTAGACTTAGAAATATGAGAATTTGTATGACGCTTCAGTTCAACATAAAAGTAATAAATACGTGACTCCATTAAGCTACCTCTAATAGTTTTAGAGTAATTTACTGAAAACTAAATTTGGAAGAAAAACGTCTTTATTTGTAGTAGATTAAGTATCTGTTATATTAATACTAGAAAGTTTTGGTTACAGCATGTGATGAAACCTATTAAATAATAGAGCTATAACAAGTCTTAGGACCTTGATGTTAATAACAACCAATGCAAGGTCTCTTAAAGGCGTAGTTCAGAGGTCATGTTCTACTGTTAGTTCTGTTCAAAAAATTCTAGAAGCCAATGTTTTAATCCAAGCGACCTAAAACTTTTTTCTGTGATTTTGACCAACTTACCTACATGCATGCCAAAATTACGAAGTTTTTAAATTGATTTATATCATTGTTATTGAACATTGTGTTTCCGAGAAAGCGGCCGTTTAGAGTCTGCTATCGTGTGCCTAGAGCGGATAAGAGCAGGTGTTCCCTTCGCCGTCCGCTGCGCCACGTATATAAATACAGCCCGAGAGGCAAGACTAGGTTTCACTTGTCGCACCCAGCCGCCGGAAGATCCGTGTCAGTCAAACGCCAGAGTGCGCACTGCCTCGGATGACGTCAGAGAGAGCCTGTTACAAAACGCTTATTTTCAGTAATAATAGAAAGTGAACTCGCGAGGACTGTAAACCGTCCTGGATAGCTTAGATTTCGCAAATGTAACTGTTGGTGAGCCGCCCGTAACGTTAACAAATCCGCGTGGCATGTGGTGACAATTTAGGGTAGAGAGATTTACTGTCAGTATGAACATAATGAATATTACAATGATGTGCGTGTGAAACTTTACCAAATATATGCATCAATTAGAGCTCAAAATCTTCATTTATAGCCATAATCCTGATCCCCACGAGAAAATAGAGAATTTAAACATTTCTTTTACTGGGCTTGACAAGAATGTGGACTTGCAGGCTGGGAACTAAGGTCAATATGTTCTCCCTTACTTTCTGGTGATGGCTCTATGGGACTTAACATCAGTCCCCTAGATTTAGCACTACTTAAACATAACAACCCTAAGAACATCACACACATCCATGCCCGAGACAGGATTCGTACTTGCGACCGTAGTAGCAGCGCGGTTCCGGATTGAAGCGCCTAGAACCGCTCGGCCACAGCGGCCGGCTAATCACTCTCTGGCTGACCAGAGAAATAGTTGCCAGGCTCTCGTAAAAGACGGCGAACAATATTTACAACAATTCCAATTTCATCCTATGACTGATTATTAGTATTACTATTCAACCCGCCGTCCCACAACCTGTCAACATCTGCGATGCTATGGTTTTCAGCCAAAAGAAACTCATTGATAGCTCTGTGTTTGGAACACACCTCCGTTACAGAACGCAACTTGCGGGCTAGGGGAAGCAAGCCCTGCCACGTACCGGAACTTCATGAAACTACAGGAAGTGAGGTGAGAATGTTCCACGACGTCCCAAAACATATTCCCCAGTTTTTCAAGCGAAACTGTCCGAGAGGGAAAAAAAAATGTTTCCTGTTGCTTACTAAACGCCCCTCGTAGACTTCGGGTGTTGGCAAAGAAAACCGTCTGCTCACTCCCCCTGTCTGCAATTTTTTTCGCCTTTTAAATAAATATTTACCTAGACACGTGCCATAACAACATCAGTGCAACACATTTGTGACTTGTCGAACGCGGCCAGGACAGGTGTGGGAGGGGGAGGGGCTGGAGACGAAGGGCAATACTTGTGAAGTGAGAAAGGCAGGAATCTTCGAAATCCTTAGCCGAGTTGTGGGCGGGTTTTTGAGAGTTAACTTTCTGTTTTTTTTTGTTTTTTTTTTAATCAAGTTAGTAGTTACGAAAGGCTTTATACAGATGAAGCAGATTCCAGTGTTACGTTAACGGTGGAGTGAGTGTGAATTAGTATATCCCTGGATCATTACTGGAGCTACCAATGTGCCAGAAAATTCGTATTAAGTTGTTACCTGAAAGATGGCCTCGTAGAGTTTAAACAAGGCCTAGGACAAACTTTGTGAGGCATTACCAAGTGGCATTCTCAATAAATTTTGTTTTAATAAATAACTGCTCTACGTAGCAACTGTAGGCACCTGATCTTATCATTGTCCTTAGTCATTGTCCCATGCGTTTCCAGTGACTGAATACCCAAGTGTCGTTATTTACATTGTTGAAACATAAGTAAGAAAAGACTATCATTCCCAGTTTTGTTTCTATGCTAAGAATATAGCTGAAAATAATTATTAATGAACCCACCATATGTTTACAGTGTTGTTGAATAATATTCAGAGGCCTGTCGTTCTTGCTAACTGAGTGGAGACAAAGTAAAAGTTATTTAAAACTATAGTAATTCGGGCAATTTCTGTTCAAAGAAAAGAATAGATTTAGTTCACATATTTCATTTCTGGGTTTGTAGCAACATTACTATTGTGTTCTGGCATGGTTCGTATTTCGGCATTCTCAATGTGTTGCATACCAACAGTTACTTATTTGATCCACTAAATTTTCATAGTAATTACAATCTATTCAAAGTACGCAGCTTGCCATGTCCAGGAACCTAGTGCTCGCAAATAAACGTTAATCTTAGGTTACGTAAATTACTGTCGTAACAAAAGAGCTACCTCCAATCAGTCATTTACTTTTCATTGACGAGTTTAAATACCCTTTCCAAATAACACATCTGAGTATTAACGGCATAAGACAATGGCTTTCCTTATTTATTATTATTTCATAACATGGTGTGCTGTCAGGAACGTGTGCTAACCTTCTATTGCTACACATACACTTAAACGGTCACGTATTCATTGCTGTCCGAATTATTGATTAGATATGGGAGAGACAGTGTCCAACTGGGCTGTCAACTGTATTAATTAAGTTCTGTATTGCTTCAATAGATTTGTTGTGGACTCTTTGAGTCATGTAGAGCATCTTTATGCTTCGTATTTTACATGTCAGATGTGCATTGTTTAAGGATTCAGCCAAATCGAAACAAGTTCAAAATGCTGGGACACAATAGGTTGCTCATTAGAATAACCTGTAGCACACATCTCTCCATTATGCTGTCAAAATTTCTTCGTAGACGAGAGCCTTGTCCAAATTCAGATTCATTTGGCATACACAGTCACGGTCATACAGAGCCGATAAAAATTAATGCATTGTTTTAGAGGTTCCCATTCACTCAGTATTTGTTGTTGCAAGAGTGCATATTGTAATCTACCCCCCGCTTCCTAATTACATGTGTTGTTCAGATTAAACAATGTCCAGCCCAAGTAATTAATAAGCAAAGTATTTTATGAAGATTTAAGAAGAGTGAAGATTACAATAAACTTTCAAGTTTACTTATCTTGTCATGCTGAAATGGCTCCAGTTCTTCTTGTCTAGGGGTCTGATTCTTGAAGCTGAAAATCTCACATTATGTCCTCATGTTTGGTTTGAACTAAAATAAATTTGAAGATTGTTTTGCAGCTTTTTCTACGTAATTATATTTTCTCACTTTTTACTATAGCATATAGTATTTTGTTTTTTTCACATTAACTAAGTCGAAATTACATTTTTCACATAAAAGACCGTCCGATGACATCAGGGTAAGCTTACGACAATCACACTGCGGAAATAATGATATTCGAAAGGGTTTACAATATTTCTTAACAAATGAATTTCTGCTAGTTTCCGTTACATTATTAATTTCAATTATTATTCAATAACTGAAGCCAGAAACAAACATAGTAAACAGTACAGAATTGCGTAATTAATAATAGAAATTTTAAGAGAGCCAATAATTCGTAGTTTCAAATGATTCTAAAAAAAAGGCAATTTTAACCGTACATTCAGAACTAATACTTATCGATTATAACGTCGAAGCTAAAATATTTTATAAAATAACTGCTTTTCATAAATTTTAGCTCAAAATATAACATACTGTGCATAAAACTGTAGGAAAGTTTTCGAGAAAAGCACCGAGACAGCATTGATCTGTCCAAAATTGGAAAAACAGCGCTGGCATCGACAACCACTGTTGAGGAAAAGCAACACTGGAGGAGAATGTCCCGTTATAATATGCAGGACATGAAATGATTACGTCTGCAGATCAATAGCACAAGCGGTTCTGAGATGTCAGGGAGCGACCCATGCTGCAACATCCGTATGAGTACGTGGTGTAGCCTCAATGGGCAGCATTGCAGGAGCTCGAAAAATAACATACTGTGCATAAAACTAAATGAAAGTTACTCTGCCATCAAGTTGACTGTACAGATGGGGAATACTGTCATGGGATACGTCGTGTCATGCCTACTCCAGCTGTTCACTTTGTTCCGTAAGAGTTGTGGGCTGACGAGTCGCGCGAGTCGCATCTTGTCCCATCGTATCCCACACGTGCTCGACTGGAAACAAGTCTGGAGATTGTGTTGGCCGGGGAAGTGGCTGCACGATTTGCAGAGCTCGTTGAGTTTGACGAGCAGTGTGTGGGTGAACGTTATCCTGCTGCACCAACAAACCACCTTCGTGTTGCAGTAACAGCAAAAGTATGGGTCTAGCACTCACGAGACAGCGCTCGCCAGCTCTACGTCGTGTGTGCAAACGACCGTCACTTGTGTACAGCAGAATCTGCTTTCATCGCTGAAGACCACAGCGCGCCATTCCACCTTCCAGGCGATCCTCTCACGGTACTCGTCGAGCCGTGCACATCGATGTTGTGATGTGAGTGGAAGACAGGCTAGAGTTGTGTGTGCCCTTAGTCACACTGCTGATATCCTGTTCGCAACAGTTCGTGTTGACCTGTCAGGGCTCAGAAGTTCAAATGTTCAAAAGTGTGTAAAATCTTATTGGACTTAATTGCTAAGGTCATCAGTCCCTAAGCTTACACACTACTTAACCTAAATTATCCTAATGACAAACACAGACACCCATGCCCGAGGGAGGACTCGAACCTCCGCCGGGACCAGCCGCACAGTCCATGACTGCAGCGTCTCAGACCGCTCGGATACCAGTGTGCGAATGTTCACTTGATCGGGACTGATACCAGCGTCTCTGCACAACTGACGCACCACGCCCAACTTCAGAGGCAATCTTGTGAGACGACCGTCCCGCCACTGGAAAGGCCACAGTTTGACCACTTTCAGAGTGCCTCAGTTGGCTGCAGGAAGCACGAGTGCATCTCCGTGCCACGGTTTCCTGCTTGCTTCACGTGTTTGCACCACACTGAGCCTCCTGGCTGTGAGCATTCCCTATTGAAGGATAGAGACACAGGTGGTGCTAGCTGTTGGCGGAATACGTTGAAACCGTTATCAGTACATCTGCTATCCCACAGGAGTGATATGCCGCCATTGGATCAAAATCTACGTTGTCTTTACAAGCGTACTATTTTTTTCCCAGCAGTGTATTATCGCATTAAAACGGATTAGTTGGGGGAGAGGTTACAAACCAGCGTCCTGTAACAGAGTCGGCAGACTCTAGCTGAACGCTGAGGTGGGAGTCGGCCAGGCTCACTGTGGTACATGACTCAACAACGACAGCTTCTCGTACGCCACAGCGTCATCAGCAAACAGCCACAAACTGCTGTCCACTCTGCCCGCCAGATCGTTTACGTATACAGAGAATATCATCGGTCCTGTCACACTGCCCTGGGGCACTCCTGACGATGCCCATGTCTCTGCTGAACACTCGCTGTCGAGGACAACATGTTACGTTCTATCATTTAAGAAGTCTACGAGTCACATATCTGCGAACCTATCTACATAAGCATCTACATCTACATCCATACTCCGCAAGCCACCTGAGGGTGTGTGGCGGAGGGTACTTTGAGTACCTCTATCGGTTCTCCCTACTATTCCAGTCTCGTATTGTTCGTGGAAAGAAAGATTGTCGTTATGCCTCTGTGTGGGCTCTAATATCTCTGATTTAATCCTCATGGTCTCTTCGCGAGATATACATAGTAGTGAGCAATTTACTGCTTGACTACTCGGTGAAGGTATGTTCTCGAAACTTCAACAAAAGCCCGTACCGAGCTACTGAGCGTCTCTCCTGCAGAGTCTTCCACTGGAGTTTATCTATCATCTCCGTAACGCTTTCGCGATTACTAAATGATACTGTAACGAAGTGCGCTGGTCTCCGTTGGATCTTCTCTATCTCTTCTATCAACCCTATCTGGTACGGATCCCACACTGGTGAGGAAAATTCAAGCAGTGGGCGAACAAGCGTACTGTAACCTTTGTTTTCGGATTGCATTTCCTTAGGATTCTTCCAACGAATCTCAGTCTAGCATTTGCTTTAGCGACGATCAACTTTATATTATCATACCATTTTAAATCACTCCTAATGCCTACTCCCAGATAATTTATGGAATTAATTGCTTCCAGTTGCTGACCTGCTATATTGTAGCTAAATGATAAAGGATCTTTCTTTCTATGTATTCGCAGTACATTACACTTGTCTACATTGAGATTCAGTTGCCATTCCCTGCACCATGCGTCAATTCGTTGCAGATCCTCCTGCATTTCAGTATAATTTTCCATTGTTACAAGCTCTCGATATACTACAGCATCATCCGCAAAAAGCCTCAGTGAACTTCCGATGATATTCACAAAGTCATTTATGTATATTGTGAATAGAAACGGTCCTACGACATTCCCCTGTGGCACACCTGAAATCACTCTGACTTTGGAAGACTTTTCTCCATTGAGAATGACATGCTGCGTTCCGTTATCTAGAAACTCTTCAATCCAATCACACAATTGGTCTGATAGTCCATATGCTCTTACTTTGTTCATTAAATTCTGTATGCTCCTATCTTCGTTAACATCCTCAATGGAGAGAACACAGGATGCACATAATCGTACTTTGGCTTACACCGTGTTGGTGGGCCACTTGGCTGGAGCTTGTACTGTGGTTCGTCTCAATGTCCTGCAGAACCTGGTCCACCAGATGTGGTGTACGCACAGCCCGCCGCCTCTCTGCACGTTCATCTATCTGGAAGGACCTTGGACCTCACAAGCGCCCAAAAAGCACTTGGAATGTCGTGAGAGATGGTTGGTGTCTGTGGGGGTACTTGTGGGATAGCCGTGCTGCCTCTCGACCATTTCCGCCTCCTTGACCGTACAGAAACACTGTCTCGACCTCGTCCCGACGTGAATACCGGACCATTCTGATGCTTACATTACGCTGCGTCACTCACACAGCCTGCAACACACAAGGAACACACGGTACATGGTGAGGGGCACTTTCATTCGTCAGCGCCATCTACTGCGCCAACGATGCATTTCCAGACACATTTTCATAGGATTTTTTTCCCCCCGTTTCCAGTCAGGAATCCGTCCCTGCAGTTTGTCCATTTTATTAATGTTCACCCCGTACAAGATGGGTAAAAGAGTAGACCCGCAAAATTACAGAACAATATCTGTAATATCAGTTTGCTTCAGAAGGACAACCAAGAGTACAGGATGATGGTATCACCATCAGAGCGAATGGAAACATGATAAACAACAGGCCGGAAGTCGAAAACATTTTGAATAATCATTTTTTAAATATTGTAGAGAAAATAGGAACAATGTTCATTAGAAGACGCAAGGCAGTTAATGGAAGAGGCCTTACCCACACCATTTGATACAATTGAAATTCCACCCACCTCTTCTTCTGAAATTAGGAAGATAATAAACTCTCTCAAGAATAAAAGCTCACATAGAATTGATGGCCTTTCCAGCAGGATAATAAAAGCTTGTTCCCAAGAAATAAGTGGGATTCTTAGCCACATATGTAATAGCTCTCTGAAGCAGGGCATTTTCCCAGATAGACTGAAGTATGCCATTGTTAAACCACTGCATAAAAAAGGGGATACGACTGATGTCGACAACTACCGCCCAATCTCTCTTCTGACTGCCTTATCCAAAATTCTTGAAAAAGTAATGTATTGTAGAGTAGCTTCACACCTTCGTGAAAATAAAGTTTGAACAAAATGTCAGTTTGGTTTCCAGAAGGGTTTCTCAATGGAAAATGCTATATATACTTTCAGTAATGAAATATTAAATGCTCTGAGTATCCGGAAGTCACCCGTCGGGATTTTTTGTGATCTATCAAAGGCTTTTGATTGTGTAAATCATGGGATACTTCTAGATAAGCTCAAGTACTGTGGTATGAATGGGACAGTGCTCAAATGGTTTAAATCATACCTAACTGGAAGAGTGCAGAAAGTTGAAATAAACAGTGCACATAATATGCAAAAAACTGGTGATTTCTCGAACTGGGGAACAATCAAGAATGGGGTGCCGCAAGGTTCGGTCTTGGGTCCTCTGCTGTTCTTAATCTGTATTAATGACTTGCCATTCTATATTCACAAAGATGCAAAGCTGGTACTTTTTGCTGATGATACAATTATAGCTATCACACCCGACAGACAAGAAGTAAGTGGTGAAATTGTAAACGATGTTTTTCAGAAAATCATTAAGTGGTTCTCTGCAAATGGGCTCTCATTAAACTTTGACAAAACACAGTATATACAGTTCCACGCAGTAAATGGAATGACACCATTAACAAATATAGACTTTGATCAGAAATTGGTAGCTAAGGTAGAATATTCAAAATTTCTAGGTGTATGCATTGATGAGGGGTTGAACTGGAAAAAACACACTGAAGATCTACTGAAACGTTTGAGTTCAGCTACTTATGCTATTAGGATCATTGCAAATTTTGGCGATATACATCTGAGTAAATTAGCTTACCACGCCTATTTTCGTTCTCTGCTTGCGTATGGCATCATATAACTGGGCTAATGATTGAGCAAAAGAGTGTTCATTGCACAAAAGCGTGTAATCAGAATAATTGCTGGAGCTCATCCGAGATCATCCTGCAGACGCTTATTTAAAGAGCTAGAGATCTTCACTGTAGCCTCACAATATATATATATATTCACTTATGAAATTTGTTATTTACAATCCGAAAGAATTCAAAAGTAATAGCAGTGTACATGGCTACAACACTAGGAGAAAGGGTGATCTTCACTAGTCAAGGTTAAATCTAACTTTGGATCAGAAGGGGATAAATTATGCTTCCACAAAAGTCTTTGGTCACTTACCTAATAGCATCAAAAGTCTGACAGATAGCCATACAGCATTTAAAAGGAAATTAAAAGAATTTCTTAATGGCAAGGACTCATTAGATGGATTTTTGGATATAGTAAGTGGGTAATTTTCCAACCCCCACAAAAAAAGAAAGAAAGAACTAAAAATAAAAATTTAAAAAAATAAAAATATTGAGTGTTATGTAATATTTTGTCTCATGTAATATCTTGTATAGACACCTTTTATTAACGTGACACGTTCCACATCATTACGAAGTGTCGTATTCATGATCTATGGAACAAGTATTAATCTAATCTCTAATCTAATATAATCTTCTTGAACATATTCTCAGTTCCTATACAATTAATTTCCTCGAGGACGAGTAGCTTATGTCAACGAATCAGTAGCATTTTAGAAAGCATCGCTCATGAGAAACTTAGCTTCCCATCTTCTGACATGATATCCTCCGAATCACGGGGGAAGGAAGACAGTCAGACTCTATATTCTTAGACTTCCGAAAATCATTTGACACGGTTCCATATTGCAGACTGTTAACGAAGGTATGGGAATACAGGACAAGTTCCCGGATATCTGAGTGGCTGGAAGACTTCTTAACTGACTGTAGCAGCATGTTGTCCTCGACAGCGAGTGTTCTTCAGAGGCGTGGGTGTCGTCAGGAGTGGCCGAGGGAAGTGCGGCACGACCGCTATTGTTCTTTATATACGTAAGTGGCCTGGAGGACAGGGTGGGCACCAGTACTCGCCTGTTTGCTGATGATGCTGTGGTGACGTGTCGTCGTGGAGTGACTCTAGGGGAATACAAGATGACTTACACACAGTTCCAGTTGCCGTTATGAATGACAGATAGCTGTAAATGTAGAAAAATGTAAGTTAACGCAGACGTGTAGGAGAAACAAACCCACAACGTTCGAATACAGTGTTAGTATGGTGCTGGTTGACACACTCAGGTCGACTAAATATCTAGGCGTAACGTTGCAGAGATACATGAAATGGAACTGAGCACGCGAGGACTGTGGAAGAGAAGGCGAATCGTCGACCTTGGTTTATTGGGAGATTTTTAGGAAAGTGTGCTCTATCTGCAAAAGCGGCCGCTTATAGGACACTACTGCGACCTATTCTTGAGCACTGCTCGAGTTTTTGAATCTGCACCACGTTGGATCAAAGGAAGACATTGAAGCAGTTCAGACACGGGCGGCTTGAGTTGTTACCAGTAGGTTCGAACGACATGCAAGTGTTACTGGGATGATATGGGAGGGCGAAGTTCTTATGGAGGAACACCACTGAGAACATTTAGGGGACCGACATTTGAAGCTGTCTGCAGAGCGATTCTGCCACCGCCAGCATACATTCTGCCTCAGGACCACAATGACCAGAGACGAGAAGTCGGGGCTCGTACGGAGGCACACAGACAATCATTTTCTCCTTCGTCTATTTGCAACAGGAAAATAATGACTAGTATTGGCACATGGTACCCTCCACCACGCACCTTACTGTGGCTTGCGTATTATTTACGTAGATGTAGATATAGACCACCCTCATGAATCATGGATGAATATAGTCTTCTTTACGTTATGCTGCATAGCTTTTGTGGAGGACATTTTGGTGTAAGACCACAAGAAGCTACTCAAACCTTATATTATTCTGCGTTTCGTTTAGAAATTAAAGACACTGTGTGCCAGACATTGAATTTTTTTATTGTGCGTATAATGGGCCAACAAATTTAAAGCAGATTAAGTTATTATTTAGAACTATTGTGTTCTTAGCTGGACCTCCTACATTCACACGTCTAAATAGTTATTCAATACTTATTAATATAGTAGCCATGTGGTATACACTTTGGCTGTGATTATTCGAATAATTTCATTTTGACGGAGTACCTCTCCGAACACAACAGTGGCAGACTCATCTTAAAGATGTTGTTCGAAGAATGAAGATTTATATGGTCGTACTTGCTCCGAGAGCAGTTGTCATACCGGAATGAAATTCAAGCTGCCTAAAGAGCTCGCGATTATGAGAGACTAGCTTCTGGCTATCCTTTTGGAAGCTCTTGGGTTTCGAGTTTTTTGTGGTAAGGTCTTATGGAACCAAACTACTGAAGTCATGGGTCCCTAAGCTTACGCACAATCTAACTTAAGCTAACTTAGGCTAAAGACCACACACACACACACACACACACACACACACACACACACACACACACGCACGCACACACACCCATGCCCGAGGGAGAACTCGAACCTCCGACGGGGGGAGCCGCGCAGACCGTGACAAGGCGGATCAGAGCTCTCGGCTACCCCGAGTGGCGTTTCGAGTTCGTCATCCTTTCTGATTCAAGACGAGCGCTGGAACTATTAAGAAACCGCCAAAGCGGAAGCTTCAACCGTCCCATAGCAAATGACATCATGAATCTGATATTACACATCACAACTATGAAGCAGGAAGTTACCATGTGCTGGTATAAGCACTAAGGCGTACGTACTATAAAATAAATAAAAATAAAATTTTTGGAATGAAATATTAATGATTAATTATTCTGTATGTATGATGATTGGTTGTAATTGGTATTTTCTTATCTGGAACGTAGACGTTTAATTATTCGGTATCAGACGCTTGACAATGGCTATTTGGGAAAGGCAATGTAACTCGTAGTTGACCGTGAAAGAAAACTGAAATAATCGGACTTCGTAATTAAATCGTTTCCAAAGACTGCTGCGGTAGGTACGGACTCATGATCTAATCTCAATATTACAATGATTTGCCAGCCATGCCAATACGTCGTACAGAGGTGATTGTCTACTAAACATAAAAAGTTACACAGTTAGTTAAATCAGATATATTCAATGAAATAGCCTACAGTTCATAACCCTACTTACTTTTATAAATATAAATTCATTACAGAATCGAGTGCCTAGTGTGGTTGCAACTCGCAGTATTCTTCTATAACATGAAAATATGGCGGTGTGCCAGACAATAAAAAAAAAATACGTGCTTCTCGCACCACTTCTACCTGAGCTCTCTCTTCTCTTAAACCAACATAAGAGTAACGTAATTATTCTTTTGTCTTTATCAGCGACACAGCGCTGCAGTTGTGTGCCATAGGCTTTATTTATTAGTCACTGATTATTTATTTAATTAATATTTCGCGTTTCCGCGGAAACTCACGCTCGGCATGCAAATGTGCCTTTATATTGCCCCCTGAATTGCGAGGCGAAAGGACACACCTGCAGGCGAGCAATTCACCTAAAGGCACAAGTAAATCTAAGTTATCTACAACTATTCACATGACTTACATTACACACATTATATACAAAATTTGAATGACGCGGGTGCGCCGTAAAAGTTCTTATGTTGGCAGATAGAGTGCGCGCATGCGCAGAAGCGTCTGTGTGACTCCGGCAGTGCCGTTATATAATACAGTTAGATCACGCGGCACAGTAATGCAGTTCATATTGTTCGTGTGCGCGCGTATCTTAGTCGTTGCACAAAGAAAATATTCAACCAAGATTACATATGAAGACTACATTCTATAACAGGTAACTTAGTTTTAAATTTACAATATTTGTTATATCACAATACAACTCAGATTGTTGAATGTTCTTAGTTACATAGTATTGTTTTGAAATACTTCAAAGAAAAATGTCCGTATGTTTCAGGTGCGTCGACCTATTCACATCGTGTCGATATTACAGTTCATATTCATCTGCTGCACAATAATTTTTTCACAGGTTAGTATCATCATTGTATAACAACGTGATTAAAACATAAGCGTGTCCATTTCCATTTCCATTATAGTCGTTGTGATGCAGTTCGTTGTGACAAAAAGGCATTGTTTATTACAGATCTGACGTGACCCGTTAGTAATTGGTCCACGTGCAGTTCGTTTTTTACTTTCTGTGGAAGCTTGGTTGCAGAACCTCGGACGGTACATAGCTGGCGTGGATCCTTGGACAGTCCAGGTAAGAGTGTCCGTCACATTTCGAGAACATATCCATTCCCTGAGGTTCCAACCAAAACTCTTCCACTCGTCGTGTTGTTTTCTGGACAGGCACATTGTGACCATTTAATCCAGTTAACATCTTGAAGTTAGATACTGTAGTAATGTCACTAGACGATGCACGAATTATGCACTTCACATTTTCAGTTTGTTTTTTTAATATAGCTCACCTAAATGTTCGTAGTTATTAATCAAAGAAATGGTTCATCGCGTTTACATAGGTACGATGCATAATGAATGTCATTAACAGTTTCTTTCACATAGGTTTCTGCGTAGTTGCAGAGTTAGTAATGTTCATTAATGTCCGTGAACAATGGTTCACTATGCAATGTCCTTTTGGCACTCGTTTTGTTCAAATTTCTTTTACATAGTAACAGTTACATTATACATCATTGAAAGAGAAGAAAAAAATATAAGTAATCATACATACACACGTCACATATTTTCTTAGCATAAACATAATACAGTTGCACATAAACATGTTTACATCATTATTACATAGCTATGGGTTATTACATTGTGTCACATTGATTACATGAATTGCAGATAATTACGTCCTCTTTAAGGGTTTTGCTGGGATTTTATCGATGTTTATTTTGTGATGTCATCTGAAATTAAGATAGGTTAGACACAACATTCATTACATCAGTAGGCAAGACCAGGCATTTTCACTACTCAATAAATATTCAAAATAGTAAGAGAGAAAATGTTTGATTCCTCGCGTTTTGTGCGTGTGTGTATAGTGTCTGTGTGGCCTTGACTACTGATAGATGCTTTTCGTGTTGAGAGATGTGCGTCTAATCTATTTCTCAAAGTAAAAGTTCGCTTCACAGATGACGTCTGTCGGTTCGTCAGGTGTCACACCAAGTCAGTGATACCTACAGTCACAAATGTTCCGTGAAAAAATTAATATATCATTCACTGCTACGTAAACATAAATTTTATTTTAATATTCCGTCTTCCAGGTGGTGGCGCGCGCTGAAAGAAGAGTTCTTCTGCCTTCAACTGCGTCACTGGAACCGCTGAAATGAAAATTTCTATACTACTTAATATCTGTGTTGTAGCAACTGAGTTTTTGGAGTTGCTTAGCAATGTTTTGATGGATATGACTTTGACATTATTCCGCATGAAATGCTCTAAGATCTCGGTGTGCGTATAGCCCAATAATTTTGTTAGTTCTACGATGTTGTAACAAATACGCACCAGGATGCGGTATGTTAACAATTATATAAGGTCCTTCATATAGCAGACGCCACTTAGCGTTGCGTCGTTTAAGTGCTACAGATTTATGATGAGTACGAAGTAGTACAAGCATTCCTACCTCGAATTTTTGTTTTCTTTTTATTATGTTTCTGTGATGTTTGTTTCGTATCTGTGCGTGATGTGTCAGCGTAGTCAAAACTTCTTTTATTTTCTGTTCAGGTGTGATTTCCTTGTCTGACAACTTAGGTAATGGTTCTATCCACTGATCGTTCTGTTTGCAATTGAACATGATCTCGTTAGGTGTGTAATTTGTATCGTAAATATTTAAGTTATTGTGTACGTCTTCGAAAAGACTTAGGTAGGACACCCAATTAGTATGTTTTGATGAAATATAGGTCCTCATGAATCGGTTTAATTCTCGGAAAAGTCTCTCAGTCGCGTTACATTGTGGACTAAACTTTGAAATAGATATACTTTTAATGTTATTGTCCTTCAAGAAATTTCTCCATTTGTACCCAGAGTAGTATGCTGCATTATCTGACAGAATTGCTTTAGGTTTTCCCACGTGCGTCAGGTAATCACTTGAGAATCTTCGTATTATAGCACTTGCAGTGGCGGATTTTAAAGCATAAAGTTTTACATGTTTAGAAAATATATCGTAAAAAGCCAAGATATATTTGACGCCTCCAGAGCTTGCTGGATGCGGTCCACTGATGTCAGTACACAGAATTTCCAGGGGTTTACTGGGTAAAATAGAATGTAAATCCGTCTTTGTGGATAAATTCTGAGGTTTTGATTTTTGACATATGACACATGTTTTCAGTTCCCTGTAAATTTTTCTTCTCATATTGCTAAAATAACAGTATGTGCTGAGCTTTGCTAAACACTTCTTCGTCCCATAATGACCCCAAACTAAGTGTGTGTGCCAAATTAGATTACGTTCAGACACTTTGGGAATGCATACACACCAGTTAGTAGCATTTGAATGTCGGCGATAAAATAACACATCATTGTGTAACTTGTAATACTTAGTCAAAGGATGATTGTGTTTTTCTACCAGTAATGTTATTATCTTATACCAGTGAGGATCAGATTTTTGTAATTTAGCCATGTTTCTGCACATATCAATATAATATTGGTGATACTGCTTGTCTTGCATTAAGAGAATCCTGTAGTCATTTATATTTTCTAAGTCACTGTTGGTTTCATTCATACCTTGTGGAAGTCTAGACAAAGCGTCAGCAATGGTGTTGTCCTTACCTTTTATGTACTTAATTTCAAAAGAGTAGTTCTGAAGTGTAACTGCCCATCGTGATAGTCTAGGATGTACAAGTTTACAAGTTAACAAAAATGTCAGGGCCTGGTGATCGGTGTAAATTACTGTATGTTTTCCAAATAAATAATAATTGAATTTCTTGAATGCCCATACTATGGAAAGTGTTTCTAACTCAGTAGTGGAGTATGTACGCTCACATTCAGATAGAGTACGACTCGCAAACCCAATAATTCTTATCTGTTCCTATCTTTATTCTTTACAACTTGAAATAAGCAACATCCCAAACCAGTACGTGAAGCGTCACAAGTCATACAAAAATCTAAATTGAAATCTGGATGGCTTAATAAGTTTGCATTCACTAAAGCATGTTTAATTGTATTAAAGTCATTCTGGCACTGTTCCGACCAAATCCAAACTTGATTCTTTCTGAGTAGATTTAGCAGATGTTTACTGTTCAAAAGTGGTTGTGGCAAAAAACGTCTGAAAAATGAACATAGCCCAAGGAATGATTTTAACTGCTTTTTAGTTCGAGGACTAGGAAAGTTTCTGATAGCATCTAATTTACTGGGATCAGGACATATGCCCTGTGAATTAATGATATGTCCTAAATATTTTATCTCACTGCAACCAAACTTTGATTTTCTAAGATTGGCTGTGACTCCAGCTTGTGCAAATTTTTCTAAAATTCTTTGAAGTGTGTCAAGGTGTTCATTCCAAGACTGTGTAGCTATCAGTATATCATCAACATAGTGTGTGACTGTCTCAACTAAATCATCGCCAAGCACGGTATCCAGGGCTGTAATGAATACCCCAGAACTGACATTCAGTCCGAAAGGTAGAACACAAAACTGATAGGTTCGCCCCCCGAACATAAATGCAGTATATTTCCGAGAATCAGGAGTGATACTCACCTGCCAAAATGAATTAGCGAGATCTATTGTGGAAAAATACTTTGCATCTAGAAATTTCTGTAATTGCTCTTCTAAATTTTCGGGTTTTGTGTGAACTGGTAAAATTATTTCATTAATTGCTCGTGCGTCTAACACTAACCTAATGCTTCCATTTGATTTTTTGACAACAAGTAGAGGACTACAGTAAGGTGAGGTGGATGGTTCAATGACCTTCCAGTCTAACATTTGTTTTAATTCTTGCCACACAGCAGGTCGTTGAGATAACGGTACATTATATGTCTTGTGGTAGAAGATCTTGTGAGGCTTAACTTCAATCTTGTACGCATACGTGTTGATAACACCTATTCGTTTGGCAAAAACTTGTAAATATTTGGATAACACTTCCTGTAGTTTTATACGTTCATGTGCACTGAGAGCTGTAGCTTCATTTATCTTATGATCAAGCAATGTTTTCAAGTCCATTAGCTCTGTGTCGAATGAGTGTGTGTGCGTGTCTTGAATGTCATTGTCAAGTACTAACTGAACCTTGTACCCTGTACAGTGTTTGTCATGCTTAAGAGTTCTCCTGTCCAAATCAATAATAATTACACTGCCTTTATCATTTAAAATACATTTACCTTTGGAGAAGTCTATAATGCAGTCCTTCTCGCTCATAATATCTATTCCTAATATGCAATTTGTCACAAGGTTTTGTACAACCAGGAATGGCCATTGTACGGTTCCATTACCTATTTTAATGTTTACAAAAACTTGCTTCGTAACCCTACATGACTTATTACCTAGTGCAGTAGTTATTTTACAGTTTTGGGCAGGAAACTCAGGTACAGGTTCCAATTCACACATCTTTTTATAGAAATTAAAAGACAAAACGCTCACAGCTGCACCTGTATCTAGAATAATAGTAGTTGGAATCCTACCTACTACACCAGTGGTAGATGCTAAAACAATTTCATTTGTGTTTGAACGACATTGTGTACTGTCTTGTAAAAGTTCATCTGATATATTGTTATTGTGGTTGTATCTTATAAATAAAACAGGTAATTTTTGTTTAGAATTATTCGGCATATCATTATTCTGATGTTCAACTGTGGTGTCAAATAACTGATTGACATTGAAGTCGCCCCCCAAGAATTCCTCAGCCACGACCTGGGGCATAGAAGTGACTGTTTCTAGTTTGTTGGATTAGCATTTGTACTAGGTACTGACACAGATTGAGGTTGTGTGTCAGGTGTCATTTCTATTATATTCACATTCGGATATTGCCTATTGTGATCTCCAAACTTTTGCGGTTGTTGTTGCTGTTGCGCATTATAACTTACCTGTCGGTCATAAGGTATGCTCCAATTTTGTCCTGGTGGCTGCTGTGGTAAAGCAGTGTTTGAATGAAAGTACTGATCGTTACGAGTCCAGCCTTGACGCTGTCTTGGCTCGTAGTTATTATTATTATTTCTGTTTCTGTTTGTGTTTTTGTTGTTGCCTATGTATCCGTTGTTACCGTTGTAGTTATTACCGCGGTGCCTTTTGTATGGATTGCCGCATGAAGTGTTATTACTGTTGTAACTATTGTTTGTATTGTAATACGCGTGTTGATTTTGATTTCCGTATTGAGACGCTGTTTGCTGTTTTTGTGGTACCGCCAGAATTGAGTTGGCAAGCCTGCATGTTTTGCATTCCACTAGTGTAAACATTGTGGCTGCTGTTTTGCCGCGCGAAGCGCTGATCTTCAAGTAACATGTCAACCGAATCTAAAGCTGTTAAAAAATAATCTGAATCGTCATCCGGGATATGTAAGAGTTTTTCTTTAATGTTGAAAGGCAATTTGGCCTTCAACGCACGGAGTATATCACGTGTTGCGACTGGTTCGTCTAAAAAATGTCCCATGTTCAAGTATTTTTCAAAATATCTGCGTAAGTTACCATTTTTACTGTTAAAAGTTTCAGGTTCTAGAATTTGTCTTCTGAGTCGCTCCTGGACGGATTGCGACCAGAATTTGTTCAGAAAAGCACGCTCAAACTCACTGTACATGGTACATACGTCAGCTTGACTGTATGCCCAGACAGCTGCATTGCCTTGGATGTAACCGACAATATATGAAATCTTTTTCCGGTCACTCCAAGTGCGTGGAAATGCGTTACTAAAAGATTTAAGAAAAATCACCGGATGAATGGTTCGTTTTTCTGGGATAAAAATCTGAAATTGCCTGTGTTTCATTAAGCTTTCTTCTTCCTTCGCATTGTGATATGGATTTGTTCCACTGTAATTACTGCAATGTTCAGCTGGCGAGTAATTACGATAATGTTGCTGTGGCTTACCATGATAATAGCTTGTGTTTGTGTTTGCACCTCGTGGTATGTGTTGTAGTCGTGGTGTGTTTTGTTCTTGTGTGTTTGTCGTGTGCGGTATGTGTGTGTCATACTCGAATGTATATTGGTTCCTGAACTGTACATTTTTACTGATATTTTCTTTACATTCAGACTGTGGTCGATCGGTGAATTGTGTCATTGGTCCAGTGACGGATTGTACTGCGTCACTGATCAGCTGTTTGTTATTAGTAATGTATTGCGCTACGGAGTCGTGCACAATTGTTGGTAAATTTTCACGTAGGCATCTATCAAAATGTTTGTCTTTGTTCACTACCCAATCATGAAATTCTTTATTAATGTTTTGAAAATGAGCTGTAGCATCAGATTGTAAGATGTCAGTCAGGTGTTGTTCAACATCGTCAAATTTATTCTGTACGTCAGTAATTCGTTTTTCAAGGTTGTCGTGTACTGAAGGATATGTTTGAATTTGTTCAGTAAGAACTTCACACGTGACATTAAGATTTTTTACTTGTGTCTGTAAAAGTGCTACGTCAGTTGTAGTCTTTTCTTGTGTCGTATTAAGCTGGGAAATTTTAGTACTGAGTTCAGTCATCTGTTTGGTCAGTGTGGCGTCTATAAGTTCCACACGTTTACATAAAGTGTCATTACTCGTCTTGAGTGCTATGAGGTCAGATTTAATTTCGTCATTTTGTGTCTGTAAGGTTGCCATGTTTTCGGCGTTCTGTTTCATTATCATTCGTAACATGTCGGCAATGTTTACCGTTTGCAACGTCTGTGCCCCCGCCGCGTCATTAGACGTGACGTCATGCATTAACATGGGCTCTGACTGAGACTGAAATTTTTGTGGTGGACGGTCTATTGTCAAAATTTCCGTCAACACTTGCGTCAATGTTTGATAAATCGTCACTACCGGTTGCTGTCGTAAAGTCATTTTCTAACATTTGTCTCTCGTCCGAGTCGGATTGTGTCTGAATAGTACGTCTTTGCTGTTCCATTTTTGCGTATTGATTTCTAGTCATTACCATGCCACACGTGATTTATGTTTCAAGAAAATATTTGACACTGATTTTAAAATGAAATGCAGTTGAGCATGAATCGCTCGTAGCAACAATGGCTGTCCCGTTAATTTAAAAATATAAACTGAATTTGAGATTATTGGTAATGGGTGCTGGCCATATTACATCATATCGTACAGAAGTCGGCCATATTGTACACTCGTGTATTGGTATTGTTGGATACGTTATTGTTTAGGAAAAAGTGCTAAGAATGAAATTTGTTACTGAAAACTGTTATGCGCGAAAGAAACACTACAGAATTTACTGAAAAGCTAATACACTGAATTATACGTCTGGTCAAGCCTGCTATTGCAAAGATGCTGCGTCTTACCTTATTTTGCTGGAAGCTTCATTGCGTCTTCCGGCAAAACTTTAGAATTGGAAAATATCTTCAGATTTTCATTATCTCTCATACATTCACGTCCAGGTCCAGAAAGTTGATTTTTGACATGAAACAAAAAGAACAATGTAACAAATGACAAAATAACAAGTCCGACACGCAGTCGCCAATATAAAATAAATAAAAATAAAATTTTTGGAATGAAATATTAATGATTAATTATTCTGTATGTATGATGATTGGTTGTAATTGGTATTTTCTTATCTGGAACGTAGACGTTTAATTATTCGGTATCAGACGCTTGACAATGGCTATTTGGGAAAGGCAATGTAACTCGTAGTTGACCGTGAAAGAAAACTGAAATAATCGGACTTCGTAATTAAATCGTTTCCAAAGACTGCTGCGGTAGGTACGGACTCATGATCTAATCTCAATATTACAATGATTTGCCAGCCATGCCAATACGTCGTACAGAGGTGATTGTCTACTAAACATAAAAAGTTACACAGTTAGTTAAATCAGATATATTCAATGAAATAGCCTACAGTTCATAATCCTACTTACTTTTATAAATATAAATTCATTACAGAATCGAGTGCCTAGTGTGGTTGCAACTCGCAGTATTCTTCTATAACATGAAAATATGGCGGTGTGCCAGACAATAAAAAAAAAATACGTGCTTCTCGCACCACTTCTACCTGAGCTCTCTCTTCTCTTAAACCAACATAAGAGTAACGTAATTATTCTTTTGTCTTTATCAGCGACACAGCGCTGCAGTTGTGTGCCATAGGCTTTATTTATTAGTCACTGATTATTTATTTAATTAATATTTCGCGTTTCCGCGGAAACTCACGCTCGGCATGCAAATGTGCCTTTATAGTACCGCTGAAAGAGTAGAGAATATACCCAAGGCAGCCGTCTCTGACTGAATGGGCAGTAGTCACTTTCTTTAAACGTTAGTAAACGATCAGGAAAACTGAGCACAAAACGGCATGAAACCTACAATTACGAAGTTAACAATTATGCTAGTAAGAACCCAGTGCTGATTCCGAACTTCCGGCATGAGAGACATCGAAGCTCCAGAAAGTTAATATTGAACCATGGCTGTTAAGCAAGCTTCTACGATGGTGGTTTTAAAAGTTCTCGGAATTACCACGAGAAGTGAGCGCTGTCGCAACGAATTGTTGACGTGATATTCGTTGGACTGTTGTCTGTAAACACGTGCCACGTCCGTGCTCTTGGAAGAGAGCTGTGCCGATGACGTGACTGTCGTTTTTCCCGCGTACTGATTTGGGAAGATGGAAAAAAATCGAGATTCGAGCACTGATTAAGTACTTCGTAAAGAAAGGTATGAAAGCAAAGGACAATCGTGCCGATTTCCATATTACACTGGGGGTCTCTGCTCCTTCATATTCAACTGTCGCCAAGTGGACAAATGAATTTAAATTTGGCCGGGAGAGCTTAGATGATGATCCGCGCAGTGGTCGGCCATGATGTGTCACTACTCCAGAAATCATTGCAAAAGTGCACAAAATGGTCACGGACGATCGCCTATTGAAAGTGTGTAAAATTTCTCACGCTTGAGATGTCATCTGAAAGGGTATATCACATTTTAACTGAAGAATTACAAATGAAAAAATAATCTGCAAAATAGATGCCGCGACTCTTGATACTATATCAAAAAATCATGAGAATGGACATGTCGAATCAATGTTTGACCCGTCGTAGGAGAAACGAACAACATTTTTTGCACCGATTTGTGACCTTAGATGAAACTGGGTGCATTGCTATACTTCAGAGACAAAACAACAGTCAAAGCAATGGAAACATGCTGAATTTCCGCTACCAAATAAGGCAAAGACAATTTCTTCGGCGGGAAAGGTCATGGCATCAGTGTTATGGTATGCGAAGGGGATTCTGTTTGTACACTCACGCTCATAAATTAAGGATAATTGGAGAATGTGGTGCCACACAACGTGGCACTACACAAAACTGGCGCTAATAGCACAGAAACATAGGGAACACACACGACACACATCTGTAAGTCCACGGTATTGGTGATAAGTTGAGAAAACCGTCCCGAAACACATGTGCTACAAAACGCCACAGTTTCCTCCGCATGTACCCCGACATCAGTATGGGATATGATCACCAGGCACACGTACACACGCCGAGCATCGGGTTGGCATACTCAGCATCAGGTGGTCGAGTAGCTGCTGGGGTATAGCCTCCCATTCTTGCAACAGTGCCTGTCGCAGCTCCTGAAGTGTCGTAGGGGTTTGAAGACGTGCAACTATACGTCGATCGAGAGCATCCGAGACGTGCTCGATGGCGTTTAGGTCAGGAGAACAGGCAGGCCACTCCATTCGCCTGATATCTTCTGTTTCAAGGTACTCCTCCACGATGGCAGCTCAGTAGGGCCGTGCGGTACCATCCATCAGGAAGAAGGTGGGACCCACTGCACCCTTCAAAAGACGGACATACTGCTGCAAAATGACGTCCCAATACACAGGACCTGTTACAGTTCCTCTGTCAAAGACATGCAGGGATGTACGTGCACCATTCAAAATCCCACCTCACACCATCAAACGACGACCTCCATACTGGTCCCTTTCAAGGACATTAAGGGGTTGGTATCTGGTTCCTGGTTCACGCTAGATGAAAAGCTAGCGAGAATCACTGTTCAGACTATACCTGGACTCGTCTGTGAACATAAGCTGAGACAACTGTTCCAATGACCATGTACTGTGTTCTTGACACCGGGCTTTACGGGCTCTCCTGTGACCATGGGTCAGTGGAATGTACCTTGCCGGTTTCCGGGCGAATAAACCGTATCTGTTCAGTCGTCTGTAGACTGTGTGTCTGGAGACAACTGTTCCACTGGCTGCGGTAAGGTCCCGAGCAAGGTTACCTGCAGTACTCTGTGACCATCTGCGGGCACTGATGAAGAGATATCGGTCTTCTTGCGGTGTTGTACACTGTGGACGTCCCGCACTGTAGCCCTGGACACGTTTCCCATCTGCTGGAATCGTTGCCATAATCTTGAGATCACGCTTTGTGGCACACGGAAAGTCCATGCTACAATCTGCTGTGTTTGATCAGCCTCCAGTCGCCCTAGTATTCTACCCCTCATAACGTCATCAATATTTGTTCTACGAGCTATTTTCAACACACAGTCACCATTAGCACGTCTGAAAACGTCTGCACACTTGCTCGCTGCACCGTACTCTGACATGCACCAACACACCTCTGCGCATGTGGACTGCTGCCAGCGCTACCGTGCGACGTTCGCAAGTCAAATGCACGGAGCGGTTATACCCCGAGGTGATTTAACCCGCAAACCGCCCACCAGAGGCTTGTTCCACCATGTATCAGCATTGTCCTTAATTTATGAGCATGGGTGTGGATTATCTCGCCACTGGGCAAACAATTACTGGAGAATACTGACCTCCTATGCTAACCTCCTGGACAAATTGCAGCAAAAAATACGCGAGAAAAGGCCAGGTTTGGAAAGGAAGAAAGTCATCTTCCATTAAGACAATGCGCGCCCACACACATATGCCGTCGCCATGGCAAAATTACACGAAGTATGTATGAATTCTTGCCACACCCGCCTTCTTCACCTCATATGGCTCCGTCAGACTTCCACTCTTTTTCTTGGTGGACAAATATTCACTTTAAACGAATAATTGATAGCTGGAATTGACAACCATTTTGCAGGCCTAGAAGAAAGTCATTTTCGAGATGGGATCAAGGCACTGGAACATCGTTGGACCAAGTGCTTTAATCTACAAGGCCACTACATTGAAAAATAAAAAAAAGTTTCAGTGATGTAAGTACTTTTGTTGTATTCCGTTCTGAGAACTTTTCAAACCACACTCGAACATTGTATAGGTGTGGTGGCATCACCACTGTGCGAAACCGGTGTAGGACAGGATGCCTGTCACATCTGCTACAACGCCACGAGCCGCCTCCTACAGTATCTGGTCGCCATCCGCTTCCTGTATGCAGAGAGACTTGAGAGGACATCACCTGTTATATATGTTTTTGCTAGAAGAGGAGGTCAACTTGTACTATGATTCTTCTGCAATTTTACGTTTGTGATGATGAGTGATATCTGATACGTGTGATGATAGCTGTATGAGCTCTGCTCAGACTTAAAAATTAAAAAACTAAGAAGAAAAAAGAATTCTGCCAGATAATGACGCTAATGTCGAAATAGTCGCGGAATAACAACAGTTTTTAGCATATTGTCGTGGTTATATATCAAAAAGTCCTAAATATATTGATTCAACTTTAGAGTCCTTAACATCTGGATCTCTAGAGCCATTTCTGTTTCTGCTACCATGCGAGTGCATTTAGATACTAAGATACGAGAGGGACTTCAGGAAGTAGGTTACGCATGTCGACCCACACTAACAAAGATACTACCTGGTAATTGAATTTTTCAAATTTTTTGTATTCGTGGTATGTGGAGTTAAGAACTCCAATACCCATGTCCGAAAGCAGTTAAATAGAATTGTAAAAACGCTCGAGAAAATCGATTTTGAAATTTTTAGGGGAACAGTATTTCACTAAAATTAAGGGTTTTTAGCAGTGGCCCGTGTTGATCACTCAGTACCGTTGAAAACAGAAATCGCGTGATCGAATATCGCCACGGTCCTTCCTTTTTATTTTCGTTCCTTTTTCTTCGTTGAATTGGAATATCCACATCATTTACGTATAGAATTCATCAAACATATTGTAATTAAGTTATCTAGTCTTAATTCCTAATTATCGATATTTCATAAGATTGTTAATAATGATGGCTTAAATTTTAAAAAGCGTTATAAAACTATTAATAACCTTTTATAAAGTATCTATAATTAATAATTTATATTTCCAGTGAAAGCTACAGTTTTGTGGCTGGTATGTAATAAGACACAAGAATATGAGGATTTTTTATGAAAAACTATGGTTAAATCGGTGTTAATTGGCATATATTTGATGCATTTTATATTTAACAGATTAGGGATTCCTACTGAACAAAAAATGAAATGGAAAAGTAATTCCATAGCAAGATTCGAAGCAGCGACCCACTGATGACGCGATTGTCATTGCTAAACGCTACCGAATCAGGCAGGCGGTCCACTGTGAAAAGAGCCTTAATTTTAGAGAGTTACTGTATCTCGGAGAGATTCAAAGCCGATTTTCTTGCGAATTTTTGAAAATTGCATCGATGTTTCAGTTCTGCACTTCGTGCACCACGGATACGCAGGTTACGGAAATCCGCTTGCCGGGCGGCCCCCTGCTGGGACCACTACGCAACAGGTGTGGCGCGCTGTCAGGGGCGAGCGAGGACACGTGTGGCGGGCGGTTCCCCTGCAGACCCGCTTCTGCCGCTGCTGGGACAGCTGTGGGTGGAGTGGCGCGCCGGCTGGGGACGCACTGCACCGCTGCCGTGTGCGGCACAGCAAGGGGCGGGTCTTTTGTCATCGAGCAACTGAACGATGCGTAGAACGCACCGACCGCTGTTTATACGAACTTGGCGATTGTGTTCAGGAGTGGTGTCAAGCATTTGTATAACTTTTAAGTGTAGCGCAGAATTCAGTAAAAGTTATTTTGCCTGCCGTTATAACGTAAACTTACCTTTTAAAGCCCCGTCGTACATCTACAAGCGCGTCTGTAGTCTGCAAAGCACAGTGAACCGCACTTCAGTACGCGCTTAGCTTTGTCCAAATGTCAACCCCAGACCCACGATATTCCCTGAACTGGGGCAAAAGCTTAATAGTGGCGCCCCCCCCCCCTCTCCCACCCCCTATCAGCGTTTGAGATAGGACGTCAAAAATTTAAACGAAATCAATTTTTCAAAAATACGTCAATTTTGTGGTGCATATCTTTCTGAAGAGTTCAATATATGAAACATATATCTTGGAGAAAATGTAAGTCTTAAGTGTGCCAAAGTGCAATGCCACGCCTCTCCATGCAGCATTCTTCTACCACACGTCACTGTATTTCGCTCTGTGGAACTGAAACATGTACACACATCAAAAAAAGTTTTACATCACCTCGGTTCCGAGGGTTCGGAAGTCTGTACAGAAAATTGGAATATAAATCAACAGAAACATCATTTCCGCCCTTTTTATTGCTCATGAGAACCACACATAGCATGTTGTATCGCAATACAGCGAGACCTTCAGAGGTGGAGGTCCAGATTGCTGTACACACCGGTACCTCTAATACCCAGTAGCACGTCCTCTTGCACTGATGCATGCCTGTATTCGTCGTGGCATACTATCCACAAGTTCATCAAGGCACTGTTGGTCCAGATTATCCCACTCTTCAATGGCGATTCGGCGTAGATCCCTTAGAGTGGTTGGTGGGTCACGTCGTCCACGAACAGTCCTTTTCAGTCTATCCCAGGCGTGTTCGATAGGGTTCATGTCAGGAGAACATGCTGGCCACTCTAGTCGAGCGATGTCGTTATCCTAAAGGAAGTCACTCAGAAGATGTGCACGACGAGGGCGCGAATTGTCGTCCGTCCAGAGGAATGCCTCGCCAATATGCTGCCGATATTGTCGCACTGGCGGTCGGAGGATGGCACTCACGTATAGTACAGCCGTTAAGGCACCTTGCTTGACCGCCAGCGGCGTACGTCGGCCCCACATAAAGCCACCCCAAAACAGCAGAGAGCCTCCACCTTCCTGCACTCGCTGTACAGTGTGTCTAAGGCGTTCAGCCTGACCAGGTTGCCTCCAAACACGTCTCAGACGATTGTCTGGTTGAAGGCATATGCGACACTCATCGGTAAAGGGAACGTGATGCCAATCCTGAGCGGTCCATTCGGCATGTTGTTGGCCCCGCCTGTACCGCGCTGTATGGTGCAAACATAAACCTCGCCATGGACGTTGGGAGTGAAGTTGCGCATCATGCAGCCTATTGCACATAGCTTGAATCGTAACACGAGGTCCTGTGGCTGCACGAAAAGCATTATTGAACACGGTGGCGCTGTTGTCAGGGTTCCTCCGAGCCATAATCCGTAGGTAGCGGTCATCCACTGCAGTAGTAGTCCTTGGGCGGCCTGAGCGAGGCATGTCACACACAGTTCCTATCTGTATCTCCTCCATGTCCGAACAACATCGCTTTGGTTCACTCCGAGACGCCTGGACACTTCCCTCGCTGAGAGCCCTTCCTGACAAAGTAACAATGCGGATTCGATCGAAC
Organism: Schistocerca nitens; assembly: GCF_023898315.1. NCBI lineage: Eukaryota > Metazoa > Arthropoda > Insecta > Orthoptera > Acrididae > Schistocerca > Schistocerca nitens. The sequence goes on along the minus strand of NC_064624.1, from coordinate 36,633,490 downwards.
CGCGCTATTGACCGTCTAGGCATGTTTGAACTACAGACAACGCGAACCATGTACCTCTTTCCTGGTGGAATGACTGGAACTGATCGACTGTCGGACCCCCCCCCCCCCCCCCCGTCTAATAGGCGCTGCTCATGCATGGTTGTTTATATCTTCGGCCGGGTATAGTGACATCTCTGAACAGTCAAAGGGACTGTGTCTGTGATACAGTATCCACAGTCTACCTTCAGAAGTTCTTGGAACTGGCGTGATGCAAAACTTTTTTTGTGGTGTGTATATCGTTTGCTTTTAGTACCAGAACAGAACTTACAAGACATCCTTGTCGACAGTCATTTTACGAAGTTTTGCATGCAAAAATGAAGTTCGGTACTGTTGTCATACTGAATTTACGTAATTATTGAGAAATCACTTACGTAAAATATTGCCTAAAATGCAATTATTTTCCCATTTGACAAATAATAATTCGTATGACAGAATTTAGGCAGACTAAACAGGATGTAGCTGACATCACAAGGAAACCCTTCTCGAGGCTCAACTGTTGCTGTGATAATTCAAAGACACTACCACCATACTTTATGTTTAACTCGAGTCTGATTTTGCTTTACATGATTAACTGCGAAATGAATTATCAGTAGCTTGCCCTTTCACAAGCAGTGCAGGTGAGAACATTGTGTATAATTACTTCCACAGCATCCTCAGTGTCACATGTTATTCAACTAGACCATACACGCCATAATGTCTAACTTCTGAAACCATTCTACAAGCAAGATGATGCAACTTTCGCAACACCATAAATTTCTCTGGAAATATCTTGCATGCACGGCTGCTGTTTTCATGACAAGATTTATTACTGCAGATGTACTAATTACTGTCGTCTTCTCCATGAACTGCATGTTAGCAGAAAATATAAAAATCATGAAGAGAAAACGGTCTCAGTGAACCACTGTTAGCTGGCTATGTCCTTTACTTCAACCCATCTGCTGTACACCTCGTTCCAAAGACTGGGAGCTCCATAAACGGAAGTGACAAGGCCTTCCTGTAAAAATGGCGTTCCAGGAACGGAACGGCAAGGGAAAAAGCTTGATAGTTCACAGCCCTAATGGCTTCCTACTTTCGTTAGATGAACTCTACACCTTTATTTACAATAAGTTATTGGTTTCTCTGGAAGAAACCAGACTACACTAATGTACGAAAGTGTATAACACTGAAATAAAATTTTCAACTATAAATCATAGTCTACTTTTAGGTCTCTTTCCTCATATTCATCTGCAAGTAACCATCAATAAATAATAGTAGATGTATGTATAAAACTCCTTAAATGTAAAAGCAATGCTTTTCCATTGTACATATCCCTTATTTTCTTCGAATATCTCAAAAGGATAACGTATGCCCTCAGGAATGCATTTGTTCTTCAATATTTTATTTCCATCTCAAATTGCTGTGAGGATAGCCCCTATTAGATTAGTCGATGGAACAGCAAATAATTTTTGAGAAACGTTAAAGTTCTGTTGTGTATGTGAAGTACGGTTTTGTGCCCTCACAAATAATTCCAGAAGTGTTTACATCTCTTAACTGTTGTTGACTCTTCTTTTTCGGAAATGGTATAATGACTTTCATATTTAGCTTACATCCGCTTTACACAAGCAAATGCTTTATGGACAACATGTGTAAGTAGGCTGTTTAGGTTTTTATGTTGGTAACGTCACCTAGCGCTCTGTATGAAAATCACTGGCTGTGCTGTGTGCAGTCTGTGGCTAGTTTGCATTGTTGGAATTTGCTATTGTAGTGTTGGGCAGTTGGCTGTTAACAGCGCGTAGAATTGCGCAGTTGGAGGTGAGCCGCCAGCAGTGGTGGATGTGGGGAGAGAGATGGCGGAGTTTTGAGAGCGGATGATCTGGACGTGTGTCCATCAGAGAGAGTAAATTTGTAATACTGGATATCATGAACTGATATATACATATTATGACTTTTGAACACTATTAAGATAAATACATTGTTTGTTTTCTATCAAAATCTTTCATTTGCTAACTATGCCTATCAGTAGTTAGTGCCTTCAGTAGTTTGAATCTTTTATTTAGCTGGCAGTAGTGGCGCTCGCTGTATTGCAGTAGTTCGCGTAATGAAGATTTTTGTAAGGTAAGTGATCCATGAAAGGTATAGGTTATTGTTAGTCAGGGCCATTCTTTTGTAGGGATAATTGAAAGTCAGATTGTGTTGCGCTAAAAATATTGTGTCAGTGTAAGTACAGTCATTTATAATTTTTCTAAGGGAATATTTCACATGGTCATCTTCTTCCTTCCACCGGAGAATGTAACTCTTAGACCTAAATCTGGACTTTCAATTCCCCTATGAAATGGTTTATTCAAATCATTAAGATATAATATTATTTATTTGGCAAGACCTTCTCTTATCTTTTTGAATTTAGATTGTCATTTTGACGTCCTGACAAATGCTCTATTCGATTTCAATAAATTATTCATATGAGAATCGTTAAGTGCTTGCCCTTTCACATCTTTAAAATAAAATCCCATTATGAGTAGATGAGCTTTCAATTGTTTTTTGGACTTCGCTATTGGACAATATTTTATTGTATCTATTTTATGTGAATTCTTTCAGTCATGCCCTACAGACATAATATCCTTTCTTATGGGCTATTAACACATTGTCTACACACATTGTAATTTACGAACTTACTTCTGCACCCACTATTTTATCAGCTGTTGTGATAAATACTGGTAGTTATGTGTTTAATTCTAATGCTGTACTGCTAGCATTTTCCTACAAATAAAGATGCAAATACTTTTGTGATTCAGGTACTGATGACATCTGCCAATATTCTGTCATTCAGTCCGACCTAGCTGTAAATCATAAATCATAAAATTTTTGTAACAGTTGTTTAAATTCTCTGGACGGTCAGTTTCCCATTTTCCTATTTTGTTCAATGTATGAGCGTCTATTACAACCTGAACTACTCCATATTTCTTACTCACTGTTCTGAAGGGATTATTGTACAGACCACAGCTTTGCTCTACTATGCCTCATTCCATCATCTTATCACTTTATTTTTGTACTTCTTTCTTCTTCGAAATAGAAATTGCAAACGGATGAATGAAAACTAGTTCATATTCTTTGGCATCTACCTTGTGTTCAAATCCTTTTACTAATCTATATCTATCAGAAAATGCTCGTTAATTGTCATTAACACCTGATGTAAATCCTGCTTTTGTGTTACTACCAAATCATTAATCTCCTCCACTATTTTCGTTAGCTCATTTATTTTGTTTTCATGATAATCAATGAGTCTTTCATTGTACTGCTGTGAACCATGACCTAAGCGGTCTTTTGTCCTAGTGTACTTTATTCTTAATGAATAACTCTGATTTAAGTATCTTCCACTTAGCTCCTCAAAAGCTATTTGGAGTAACTTGTCATTCACTACACATTTTATTACTTTTTTATTATTCTTCACCAACCACTCTATCCCAAAAATCACTTAGTTTGTTAGTTACATGCTTTATGGACCATTTGAACGATTCTTTTATCAAAGTATTGTGGACTGAGTCAGCTTAGAATATGCATGATTAGTGTTGACATTTAGGAATATATTATCATTATTATTGTTATCAGCTCTACTGAAGAACTTAATTTTCTTGCAGCTACCAGTTTTTAATTAGAAATTGGTCAGTGGAATAGAATGAGTAGTTCAGGAGAACTGATTTTAAATTAGATTTAAAATCTGCATTGCTGCCTTTCAGACATTTTATGTTCCTGGGAAAATGATCAAAAAATTTTATTGGTGCATATTGAAGTCCTTTCACAGCCACTGACAGCTTCAACAGTGGTCAATAAATGTCATATTTCCCTCTATTGTTTACTGTTCGCTTTTGTGCAATCAATACTTTCTTTGTAAGTATGAACTACCCCAGAAAATTATTCTGTACATTTTTGGGGAGGGAGGAAACATGCAAAATATCTCAGAAGGTTGATAGGTTTGTTTCTAAGATTAAAAATTACATGAAGAGCAAAAGTAGCAGAACGTAATTGTTTGAGAAGCTCAGTAACATTTTCTTCCAGTTCAAGTTTTGATCAACATGTAGACTAAAAAATCTGGAGCTTTCTATCCCACTTACTGACTCCTGAGCATGCATCACATAAGTTATTGTTGTGACTGTATTTCTTGCACAGAACTGAAATGTGGTGTACTTGCTTTTGAATTTAGGGAGAGTCCATTATCAGAATTTTCAGAATTTTATTTACCAAATTATCTGTTGCTTTTTATCTTATGGGATGTATTATGATACAAGTATCGTCTGCAAAACACCAGTTTTGATTCAGTACTTAACTCTGGTATAACTAAGAATTCATCGCTAAGCCATTTACAATGTATTTCAGAATCTGTTATAAACTTTTTCTTGATAGTTTCCCCTACTTTTCCAGTTGCGCCAACTAGTTAATACCTACAACAGGTATCGCTACTATTCCTGCTTAGTTCCTTATTGTTTCGAAACATGCATTTGACATCAGGCTAATTTGCATACTTGGGTCAAGAAAAACTTGTAAATTATTCTTGTAGTCATTTAATGATATTGTTGTCTGTGTTAGGCTTACTAAAGACTTATTCTCATTATCTTCTCTAAAAAAAATGCTTTTCTACTGCCAGTTAACTCCAAGATATTTAACTGCCTTTTTAAATGTTGACTTATCTGGAGGTCTTGTCTACATTTTGCCTCCTTACTTGCTTTCTGCTTATGCTGAATTGTCATATCTTCACCTGTTTCTGATTTGGTAATCTGTTTGTTCTCTACATCTGATAGTTGCTGAAATTCTTTGCTTCGTTTATTCATACTTGTGGAAATTACTGTTTCATTAGTAGTGTGTACAGGGTCATCACTTTTTGTGTCTGCACATTGCACAATTTGCTGTACAATCCAGCTTTAACCTGATAAATACTGTAATTGTCGTGGCTTTACACCTGAATCATTTCAGAACTATGATTATTATCTTCAAAAGTTTCATCTTTATTTGCAGTTTTCATTGTCTGAGACTATAATTATTTCTCCATCACCATGCTCCTCTGTTACACACCCTACATCTCCCCTAATATTTTGTTTTATTTGCACTAGGTAGAACTATTATCAGATCTGTTCCTCCTTTGTTTAGTCTCTTGTCCTTCTCTTTCCCCTACTCTCTGAAACTGTTATACACTTGACCACATTCCTAAACTTGTCCATTTGATGCATTCTACTGTCACAAGAAGCTCTGCCATGCCCCTTCTTTAGCAACATCGACGTACTTCTGTATGATTCTTTATTTCTCTTGTAATACTGTTCTCCTCCTATTATTGTTATTACCTTTTTCACACTTTCTGTGGTATTGTAATCATCTACTGTTTTCACTTGTTCTTCACCCCTGAATACATTAAGCTTCTGCTCTTTTGCCGATCTTTACCACAAGGACTGCTATTCGCTTTTGGAACATTTGCCCCACGTATTACATATCTGAATGTTTTACTTTGATTGGACCATTTAGTTCTTTGCACACTTGACAGGTCAGGTGCAGCATTTAGTTTTCCAAATCATTCCTCTGTTAATGGATAAGATACCGTGGAACATGGAGAAAACTTTGGCATGCAATTAAAAACAAACGGCATGTAAAGCACAGTCAATGAATTGTGTTACTTCATGACAGCGCACGCCCCTATTCTGCTGGTCTCATTTACGAAATTATTCAACAGTTCTGGTGGGAGCAGCTGGATCACCTTCTTCACTGGCAGTATCTTTCTATGATGAAGGCATAAAAAAGTTAGTTTCCCGCTATGATAGATGTCTGAAGAAATGTGGCAGCTATGTAGAAAAAAAGTTTAAGAAAAGCTCTTTCTTCTCAAAATAAATTTTGGTTGGAAAAAATCTTTTTATGAGTTTTCTTCCAAATCATTTTCCAGGCATACCTCATACTATCCTTATGGTCCTGCTGAATTGATTCGAATTTGTCTTCTGAAACTCCTTTAACATTTATGACAAATTATTCTTCGTGGTCTTGTGGATGATGACTTGGAGGGCTTCCAAAGTGTGTTACAGGAGTTGGAGTGTGACAGTGACGATAAAGTGTAGTAGGAACAACAATCAGTTTATTTATCTATAGCCTTGGTCACAATGGAGTAGAAATTACGATCATGAGTTATCTGATTCCCAGCATGACAGGTAAGGCAAAGGCAGATGAAGACATTGGGATGAAATACGGGACTGCAGCGTGAATAGTGATTATGGAAAAGACAGAAACAACTGGTAACTACATACGTAGCAGAGGTAATAACAGAGACGTTTATAGGTATGACAGAGATTCAGGATTGCAGTATATGGAGGTGCAATCAGTTAATCCAAGGAACAATGTGTGTACACAGAGCCCACCGACATATGACTGACAATTTCAGTCAGCAGCTGATTGTATACTGAAAATATAATGGATACTAGCTATGAACAATTGAGTGTGTTGAATTTTGAAGATGTGATGTTGCATTTGCTTGGAGAGAGGCAGGAAAATGTAAATTCTTTGGTGAGTCCAGTGTTTAAAGTAGATGTTAATGGACTTATTTTTCGTCTGTTCTTGATATGTATGGCACTGGATTTGTGTTGAGTGAGGTGCATCTTAGAAGTATGAAAGTGTAGCTTCATGGCTTACAGTGGACTATCTTTGGAAGCAGTTTTGAAGCTAAGACACAGGTGTGTTTCGAATTTTTGTCTCAGAGTGAGAGATTTTGTGTGAATTTTCTAATTGCTGGCAATTGGTGTTATTTTAAGAGCTGATTAATTTTGTGCATGCACCAAGCAGCAATGGACGTGACTGGTGGTGAAGTGTTACTGAACTATAATGGGTGTTTCATTCGCCATTTGCTTTGGGGGACGTATACAAGCAGACACAGCAGCGCATAGAAGAGCTGTGTGTTGCAGTCAGGCAGCATGTTAGTGTCTGTTGGTTGTGGCCGCATGATGTGTGGAGAAACTTTAAGTTATCACAAGAGGAAACTGTGACCACACTTCGTTCACATTGCATAAAACTGAACATGTGAACATTAGACAATTATTTGCCTTATCCATTCTGGTTTAGCAAATTGTAATGTGCTGCCCATATTCAAAAATCACATGGTGGGTGGAACACTAAACTTCCCAATTTTAGGCGAGCTACATTAATTTGCATTAGCCAAACCGATAGAATTTATATAATTGTAAACATAATTCTGATTCTAATTTATGATAGAAGCTGAAGAAAGGAGACACTTCTACTGAAATATTAGCACTGCGTTAGTGTGATGCAAAGGAGACTAGAATATATGAGTTCCTTCTTGAAACCTCAGTTAAATGATTTCAGTTGCCAGTTCCAAATGATCTCACAGTCTCAGGCAAGAGGTTCTTTCACCTATAGAGAGCATCTAAGATGCCAACTACACGTAACTCATTTACGACTATTTTCAGATTACCTACCTCAGTCGTTTACAGGTCCTTCTTATGTAGAGGACAATAAGTATTAAGATAAAAATGAGCAGATTGAGATGATGCCTACTCACCTACCAAACCACATACCTAAAAGATCCTCTGGGTTCCAAACCTTGTAAGATAACCCAACTTAACAGCATTCCCATTCCAAAAATCAAAAAAAGTATCCTGAATACGAGAGCAAAGCCTTGCGGCTCCATAGTCATCGCAACTACCTTACTACCTTATTAAGTCAACTTGGTGGGAGCTAAGAATAGCTAAACAAGCCAAGGCAATTGAACAGCAAGCACGCTAAGGTACTCATGGCCAGAGACGGATCAGCAGAAGTACTTTCAAGACAAGTCCATAAAAAAGCGTCTAAGTTTCGGGAAAAATACAAAAAATTCGAACACTGAAAATGAAAACAGCATGTACTCTGGGACATCTGAACTCAATCCTCTCCCACTAGTATCTTCCTCCAAAGAAAATGGTTATCGTACGTATTTGGACAGGAAATTTTCGTAGGAACCTAAGGGTTAAATTTCGGTCATGTGCGTTAGGTGCTCGCTGTCAAACTATGTGGACTGTGATGGAGCTGAAAAGGACGTACACATCTGCATTTTTTGTCGCTAAACGACTCAGTTCTCATATGCAATTTCTATACCTTTTCTTAATACATTCTGTATCATTTTTAAAACTAAACGCTGCAGTTGTTATATCAGATTTATACAGCGAAAATAGATTACATTTTCTGTCTTTTAATACATATTTCTAATTTTGTTTAGTGTTATTTTCCTCATTTTTTGCAAACGGTCCAATTTTGGCAACTATCTCTCAAACCGCCAAGTGTAAGGTTCTTGAAAATAATTTTCATGGTAACGTTTAATTATAGTTTCTAAGAGTTAAATGTAAATGGTGCATAACATAGTAAAGAAAATATTACAAACTTTTAAAGCAGAAATTATTAATATTTTTACATCAGAAACAAAATGGGGTACCACTTTTGGGCAATTCCCTCTAAACACTTTAGTCTTTACTGTTACAACCCTACGCATGACCAAAACATCCAAGAAGGATATTCCACAGCCATCTTCCATTTCGGTGGTAAACTAAGGCAGGCGGTCGTGTTGCGCCACGGTGCTGACTGAGTTCCTCTGCCTGTTGCAGGGGGCCCACGTGCTGCCACGACTGCACCCCCATGGAGCGCAGGCTGACGCTGGTGGCTGCGACCACGCTGCTGGCAGCCATCGCTCTCGCCGTCTCGCTGGGCGTCCTCTTTGCCAAGTGGCAGCACCAGCCCAGTATGGCCACAAAACTAAAACAAGGCTAAACAAACCTCTGCGTGTGCTTCAGCTGCTGCTGCTGCTGCTGGTGGTGGTGGTCTTAACACAGGAGTACGATAGCGAATTCTCTGTCACGACATCCTCTGGCTAGAGTTATTAGGACCCATTCCCTGCATGGTATTCCTATGTGTTGTCCAGAACTTAACACAATCTATAAAACTTCTGGCAAATATCCTTAGACTGTATAAGAACCATACAAAATTTCGTTAACACATCACATGCTCCATACATTTATTCTAAATTTGGAAAAAATCAAACCTCTGATACCACCCACTTAGTTTAACTTTTGAAGTCATAAAAACAGCATACACGATTCACTGCCAAAAATTCAGTATGTATAAAAAATATGGCATAACTAAGACTCTACACCTAGATGTAGGTGCAGATACAGATGTAGATACGTAGAAGTACTGTAACTAGAAACGAAGTCGAACTCAATAAGGCGATGCTGAGGAAAATAGATCAGAAAATGAGACACCAAAAGTAGCAGAGGAGTTTCTCTATTATGGCCGTAAAATAACTGATAATAGCCAAAGTAGAGAGTAGAGAGGATATAAAATACAGACAGGCAATAGCAAGAAAAGCTCTTTTAAAAAAAGATATATTTGTAAACATCTGCCATAAATTTAAATGTGAGGAAATATTTTCTGATTGTATTTATCTGGAGGTTACCAATATATGGAAGACAAATGTGGTGATAAAGAGATCACTCAGAAAGATACGGTTCTGTGAAAGAATGTTGAAAATTAGTTGGGTAAATCGAGTAGCTAATTAGAAGGTATTGACTTGAATTGTTGGGAAAGAAATGAATGGCACAACATGACTAGAAGAAGGGAGTAGTTGGTAGTCACCAAAGAATATACAATCTGGTAATGGTGAGAAATGTGGGTGTTAAAATGAGGAGACTTTCTCAGGATAAGCTATCGTGGAAAGCTGCACTGAACCACTCTTCAGACTGCAAACTACAACAGCATTACACAATCAAATTTCTTGACTGGGCAAAGTCACTGCCAAACTGGGTCTTTCAAACTTAGCCCTGACAGCGGGCTCCCTTACAAGTCAACTTCTCCACCACAACCAACATCCTAGAAAGAATGCCCCTAACAAGGTGGCACAGTTGTTAACACAATGGACTCGCATTCGGTAGGATGACAGTTCAAATCTGAGTCCAGCCATCCTGGTTTATGTTTTCTGTCATGTCCCTAAATCGCACCAAGTAAATGCCACGTTGGTTCCTTTGAATGAACATGACTGATTTAGTTTCCCTTCTTTGAAACAACACTACCTTGAGCATTATCTGTAATCACCATGGTGTCAGTGGTATGATGAATTTTAATCTTCCTTCCTTCCTTTTCAGAAAAACTATAGCAGATAACTATATACTGTCGGGATTCCGATCAAACTCTTGTTTGAGCTTTCTTAAAAATTACCATAGCAAAGATCGCTTAATGGGGCTATTGAACATATACAAAAAAGAGTCGCAGCAATGGTCCCAGGTATTTTTAATCAAAGTAAGACAGACAATGACATGTTGGAACACCTTTACTGCAGACACTCGAAGATCGACGCCAATTCCCCCACAAAAATGTACTGACAGTGGCCAGAACTATCTTTATTTATCATACACATAGGCAGCCCAAAGAAAAGATTAGACTAATAAAGCACATACAGCGTGCAGAGAGGTGTTTACAGTAATTCTTACCACTGCACAGAGGCCGAGCACAGATACTTCTGTGTGAAGTCAGGACAGCTGTTGGAAACCTGTGATGCACCTTCTATGCTAATAAAATATTATTAGAGTTCACAGTTTTTACAAGTAGTTGTTTCTCTGCGCTAGCCTCGGCTGTCCCTCATTCAGCTCCGTCGCGGATTCTGATTGACGTCTGTCCAGTTAGCGCAGTGGTCGCTCGCTCAGGAGAAGATGTTAGAGACCCTGGCGCCACGGCAGGTTGCTGGCGAACAGGGAAGGTCGTCGCTCAGCGTGAAGTGGTCTCACTTCAGCTGCTGAAGTATTCTCCATCCCACTCTGAATTCTACGATGGTCCTTGGTGACCAATCCGCGATGTACCCGTGTCAGTAGTCGTGTGGTCGGTTGATCCCCTCCCTAACACCTGGTACATTTGTTCAAAAATGTGTGTGAAATCTTATGGGACTTAACTGCTAAGGTCATCAGTTCCTAAGCTTACACACTACTTAACCTAAATTATCCTAAGGACAAACACACACACCCATGCCCAAGGGAGGACTCGAACCTCCACCGGGATCAGCTGCACAGTCCATGACTATAGTACCTTAGACCGCTCGTGGTACGTTTGAACACCCTTAGATGCCTCTGTATTGAAGAGGCATGTGGACCCCAAGAGGACCTGTGGCTGGCTTCGATGTTGGAGTTTGGTGCTGGCAGCACCCTGTGGTGTGGTGTTGTGAGAAGACAGTCAGTTTCTCCATCAGTAGACGGAAGGTGGCGGGCAGCCCGAAGTTCAACCGTTGAACACCATCGTCTCAAGTGCATTGTCGGCTAATTCATAGACTGTTCTGTAGTTTATAGGACACAGATTCACTGCAGTACCGTAATCATGGAATCATGTGTTATTATTGTGAATTCCATTGATCCCAATGATCACCTAATGACGAGAGTTGGAATGCTGGAGTATTTAAAATTTCTGTGTCCATTCCTTTCTCTATACTCTTATGTAAGAGACAGGTTTCCGTGCACCATGTCTTACGACCTAGCGAATAGGCTCGTCGTACTGTACTTAATTTTCTTTCGCAGTCTTATTTCCGCTGTATGCCTATTCCCACTCAGCACATGGTGTGGTAACGTGTTGACTGCCTAACCCATTTGGGGCATACTGGCGTACTTCCTAATTCCGCCTCTGTCTGTGGCACGACTTAATTTTCCTGTTGTAATTTTTATGAGTTGTAATAAAATTTTCTAATTTCCCACCCCTTTCTGTTCAGTGCCATAACACCAGGCTCTGCATGTGCATACAAGAGCAAGAAACCCTATTGGAAGGACCCTCCTCCAGGAACTTCCCATTGCTTTACAGAGTGTCGATGAGGGCACATATGGACAACTTCACTGACCAGAATGTCATTGCATCATGGGCTAAAGCCGACTAGTCGCCTCAGTGGCTTACATTTGGAACTACTATTTGGAAAAATTTGGATCAGAATCCGCATTGGACAACATAATTTAAGTACTCTGCACATTCTCAATGATCAGTTTTCCTTAAATATTTCGAGCCCATTTATCTACTCCTTTCTCCTACAGCACTCTTAACCTCTGGTGACCTCATCATCGGCAGAAGCTTTGTTTCTTATCTGGGAGGGTGTCTCTGAGGCAGAACTTTCAGAGTAAAAGATTATCCCTAACCTATGAAAGTTCTAATTTGGCTGTACATCATCATACTTGTTTAACACATTTGCTTCCTATGCTTCTTGGATTTACTACAATCACTAACTCGTTATATAATCGGTTCAGTAGATTATCTGATTCTGTATAGAATCAGTTCAGTTTTTACTCTCTTCTGGAAAGCTCTGAGCACAACTACTGCAAAATGGTCATCTTTTCTTGTTGACACTTTTTGATGAATGAAAACCCAGTTAGAAACTGGAAAGATTGTGTGATTATGAAAATGCGCAATAATGTGCTACACAGTCCGCATCTGCCTCCACACTGGCGTCTGAAAAGCCAGAAGACGTGCAACATCGTGCAGCTACTGCATCAACACATGTTTCCTAGAGCTACACCACAAAGTGTGTCTGAATTGACTGCACACTGACAAACAAATATTCAAGCACCTATATGACTGCATGCAACCGACACGTTAACAACACACAGCAATATTCCTTCTGTGTCTGCTTTGTGTACTTCTGATGCACTGACTGACTTACAGTTGGATGCTAGTGTTTGCAATATTGCCTCTCTTTGCTGCTGTGAAATAAGCGTGCGTACTAGGAGGAGTTTGCACTAATGCATGTCTGGTATTGCGAAATGGATATACACCAACAACGAATTTGCTGATTTGTTTGCAGTTGGCTGATAATCCCTATGTCCGGAAGTATTTGCAACATTGTCTCTTCATTTAGTATTAAAAACAGTCTTGATCATGATTTATTTATCAAGGTGACCGGTTTTGACCACTACTGTGGTCATCTTCAGAACTACAAGTTGTATACAAAGCTTTAATTACAGGGCTACATACATTAAAGAAATTACATAAAGTTATAAAGCTATAAAACGATGAATTACCATTGAGTAGGAACCTCTTTCTGTTGGAGAATCACTACTGGAGGGACCAGTGCACGTCTTACTATATATAATGGAGGCTCCGCCCACTTCTGACGGCATGATGTCATTACTATCCAATGAGTTATAAGTCGAATAACTATTTAAGATTTCTTAGTTAAAACAACATTGTCAAGAATTACAAATAAATACACACAAAACTTAGCTTATTAAACAGCTATTGTCAATTAAGATGCGTTAAAAAGATTTAAATATGTAGGATAAATGAACTTCGGTTTGGCAGTGCATGGGTTGCTCTCTGAAGGCCTGTTAGTGAACTATTTGGAACCACTAGTTGCCATGGTGAAGTTGGACGCCGTTCCAAAGATGAGGCAGCAGGCTTCTTTCCACTGAAGTTGTTGTAAAGTCGAACTTCATAGACAATGTTTCATATATATGGACAACTACTTCGTATCGTATTTGTGCAGCATGTAGTATACATGTCAGCTAAAGATTATTACAGCCTACTCATTCAAAATCGTTTCAATAAAATGTTGCTGCTCAATAATACATCGTCTGACGTGACAGTCTTCATCATTTCACTTTCACAACAACTCCGTTAGAAAGAAGCCTGCTGCCACATCTTTCCACTGGTGTTTGTCCTCACCATGGCAACCACTAGTTCGCCTATCGACTTTGCAAAAACTTCAGTGGAAAGAAGCTTGCTGCCTCATCTTTGGAACGGCGTCCAACTTCACCATGGCAACCAGTGGTTCCAAATAGTTCACTAACAGACCTTCAGAGGACAACCCGTGTACTGCCAAACCGAAGTTCATTTATCCTACATATTTAAATATTTTTAACGCTTCTTAATTGACAATAGCTGTTTAATAAGCTAAGTTTTGTGTGTATTTATTTGTAATTCTTGACAATGTTGTTTTAACTAAGAAATTTTAAATTGTTATTCAACTTACAGGGTGTTTCAAAAATGACCGGTATATTTGAAACGGCAATAAAAACTAAACGAGCAGCGATAGAAATACACCGTTTGTTGCAATATGCTTGGGATAACAGTACATTTTCAGGCAGACAAACTTTCGAAATTACAGTTGTTACAATTTTCAACAACAGATGGCGCTGCAAGTGATGTGAAAGATATAGAAGACAACGCAGTCTGTGGGTGCGCCATTCTGTACGTCGTCTTTCTGCTGTAAGTGTTTGCTGTTCACAACGTGCAAGTGTGCTGTAGACAACATGGTTTATTCCTTAGAACAGAGGATTTTTCTGGTGTTGGAATTCCACCGCCTAGAACACAGTGTTGTTGCAACAGGACGAAGTTTTCAACGGAGGTTTAATGTAACCAAAGGACCGAAAAGCGATACAATAAAGGATCTGTTTGAAAAATTTCAACGGACTGGGAACGTGACGGATGAACGTGCTGGAAAGGTAGGGCGACCGCGTACGGCAACCACAGAGGGCAACGCGCAGCTAGTGCAGCAGGTGATCCAACAGCGGCCTCCGGTTTCCGTTCGCCGTGTTGCAGCTGCGGTCCAAATGCCGCCAACATCCACGTATCGTCTCATGCGCCAGAGTTTACACCTCTATCCATACAAAATTCAAACGCGGCAACCCCTCAGCGCCGCTACCATTGCTGCACGAGAGACATTCGCTAACGATATAGTGCACAGGATTGATGACGGCGATATGCATGTGGGCAGCATTTGGTTTACTGACGAAGCTTATTTTTACCTGGACGGCTTCGTCAATAAACAGAACTGGCGCATATGGGGAACCGAAAAGCCCCATGTTGTAGTCCCATCGTCCCTGCATCCTCAAAAAGTACTGGTCTGGGCCGCCATTTCTTCCAAAGGTATCATTGGCCCATTTTTCAGATCCGAAACGATTACTGCATCACGCTATCTGGACATTCTTCGTGAATTTGTGGCGGTACAAACTGCCTTAGACGACACTGCGAACACCTCGTGGTTTCTGCAAGATGGTGCCCGGCCACATCGCACGGCCGACGTCTTTAATTTCCTGAATGAATATTTCGATGATCGTGTGATTGCTTTGGGCTATCCGAAACATACAGGAGGCGGCGTGGATTGGCCTCCCTATTCGCCAGACATGAACCCCTGTAACTTCTTTCTGTGGGGACACTTGAAAGACCAGGTGTACCGCCAGAATCCAGAAACAATTGAACAGCTGAAGCAGTACATCTCATCTGCATGTGAAACCATTCCGCCAGACACGTTGTCAAAGGTTTCGGGTAATTTCATTCAGAGACTACGCCATATTATTGCTACGCATGGTGGATATGTGGAAAATATCGTACTATAGAGTTTCCCAGACCGCAGCGCCATCTGTTTTATATATAGTAAGACGTGCACTGGTTTATCCAGTAGTGATTCTCCAACAGAAAGAGGTTTCTACTTAATGGTAATTCATTGTTTTATAGCTTTATAACTTTATGTATTTTCCTTAATGTATGTAGCCCTCCAATTAAAGCTTTGTATACAACTTGTAGGTCTGAAGATGACCACAGTAGTGGTCGAAACCGGTCATCTTGATAAATAAATCATGATCAAGACTATTTTTAATAGTAAATATTTGTTAGACATTGATCACTGCCAATCCCATAATTTATTCAAAAGTAACTGTCTCTTCATGCTGCTGTGGAATGAATATGCACTGTGAACAGAATCGCTGGGTTACATGCTATCAACTACAATCACTGTGTGTGCAAATATTTGCAATTTTGCTTCAAAGTGGTGCTGTGGAATGGGTATGCACTGACAGTGGAATTTCTGGCATGCTTGCAATAAAATTGGCTGCGATCACTGTGTTCGCAATGGTTTGCAGTATTGGCTCTCTGTGCTGTTTGACAGGAAAGTTGCTGCCTTGCTTACAATTTAGTTTATTGCTGTGTTACCAAGGTTTCATTACATTCTCTGCCATTGTGGAAGGAGGATGCACTGACAGGTGAATTCCTGAGATGAAGCTGTTATGAGCAGCTGCCATGTTAGTAACTTTGTAAAATCCCACACCACCACATTTCTGTGAACTGGAAACTGAGCTAAGACATGAGTCGCATGCTGTTTCAAATTCTCTTTCTCCCCTCTACAATTAGGTTTTCTACAGTTTCACAGACTCGTTTAAGCTGAATACCGGGACGCCTCCTGAGAAAGGGCGTGGCTGACCTCCTTCCCCATGGCTCCCCAATTCCGGCTTCATCTCCAATCTCTACATGATTAGACCCACAAGGTCGTTGCACTTTAAATTACACCATACACACATTCCTGGATGCTTGATGGATGGAACTGCTTCCAGTGATTGTTCAGCAATCGTGTAACCACACAACAACGGGTGCTCGTCGTATTTCTGTGCTATAAATTATATCTGTTGATGTTCAGTGTCAAGTGCCAATCTCTGCACCAACCATCGATCCTGTGCAGGCCTTCCACAGTTCCTTTCCAATTTTATACAGCTAAAATTTCTCTATGTGGAGTCTCATCATCTGCAAAGAGGCTCATGGACTCTCCAACAGTATAAAACTAGGTTATTTACATGCAGTCTGAACAATAATGGTCCCAAAGCACTCCCTTTCAGTATGTCCATTGCTACTTTCACATCTGAAGACATCTCCATTAAGAATGAAACGCTTTGTTCCATTTGCTTGGAGCTCTTCAATGTCATCGCAAAACTGCCCTGATATTCTTTACACCACAATTCGATGCTGCAGTAAAACCTAACCTTGCTTCCTATTTATGGACTGAGGCTGTGTGTGATTACATGACACTTCCACGTTTGCAGTCCCTTGGTCTTCTGAGAGCTGACGTTACAGTCTTGTGTTCGGACCAGAAACTGCCAGCAGCCTGTGCACCGCTGCCTGTACCCAGGTTGTGGTTTGCAGCTTGCGTCATTAAGCTTTGCTAACGCTTGCACTAGCTAGCCTGTTGTCGTTAGTAGCTGCTGGTGGCACTGGGGGTTCAGTACAGAAGGAACATGTTTGCAGGAGCCAGTCAGGTGCCAGTATCCCAGTCCACCAATCAGAGCCAGGAGGACCTCTGCCTGACACAGGGATGCATCCAAGCAGGTTGGTACTTGTGCTCTCTTCACCTACTGCCTACAGCTGTGAATGTGCCCAGAGAAAAACAGGAAATACTCTTTCCAAGGAAAGTACCTGGCGACAAAAGTGGACTCATCACATAGTAGATGCAACGTTTTGTGAGGAGAATGAGTATGTGAGAGCGACATTGTGACAGAAAGAATGGAAATTTCTTGTGTGTGTGTTGAGGGAGGGGTGTGGGTGACAGACAGATGCAGAGAAAGATTGTGTTTGTGTGAAGGACAGGAAGCTTTGTGTGTGTGTGTGTGTGTGTGTGTGTGTGTGGTGTGAGTGAGTGAGAAAGCGAGAGGGACATTTGGTGTTTGTGTAAGGGAAGAAAATTTTTTTAAATTTATGTTTGTGCGTGTGTCTGTGTGAAAGAGAGAGAGAAAGTTTGTGTTTGTGTAAAGCAGAGGAGGCCTTTGTGTGAGTAGCAAGTGTGCTTGTGTGTGCATGTGCGCGTATGTGTGTGTGTGTGTGTGTGTGTGTGTGTGTGTGTGTGTGATAGAGGAAGACAGCATTACATCACACACAAAGCTACATACAGAATTACAAGTGCATGTTGGAAGTAGTGCTTTGAATTTCTCGTGTGAAAACCCTAAAAGCTTTTCGACAAGGCAAACGTTATTACCATTCAGCCCCTTTATTATTCATTGCTACATATTTATTTCCAACCTAGTTACCCTCCCGATGAACACATCCCTCCCAATGAGAGACCAGTTTGTTGATTCTGGCACTGTAGAATGTTTGATTCTGTTGACAGAGCCACAACCTCACGTCTGCTTGCATTACTTCGTAACTATGAAAATAAAGTCCTAGGACATTCCCTTTACATTTTGGAAGCAGATGAAAATTGGATGGAGCCAAGTCAGGACTTTATGGAGGACGACCGATGACAGTGGACCCAAGGTGTCGCAGTGCTCGTGTGTGTTCTGACACTGACTACCTGAAGGAGAGGGTGCTGCACGTGTGGACGAGCTGCTAGAATTCGAAAATAGATTGCTGCACCGTGTTTCTCACGCGCCTGCGTAGTTATATCACACACCGCCATGTTGCACGCTACGGCCTGGAGACCTCTAGCGACAGAGGGCTTCAAATACGCAGACATGATGGACAGAGATGCAGAATGTCAGTAACGTTAGTTTAATTTAAAAAGCTTTAACGGTTTTCATGTAAGAAATTCTGAGGTATTACTTTTCATCGCACCCTCGTACATGCCACTGAAACTTTTTTGGTGTGTGTCCAAGCAATCTCCACAGACAAAGGCAACTGTCAAATGATAATGTTCCATGAACAGGACTAGCAGTGAAAATTAAGGCCTTACCTGTGGTTACGCTATAGACATATAAAGTACCAGTGAGTATTTTGATACAATGTAGAACAGGCATAAAGACACTTCACTAATTATTAAATAGTGTAATATTTACATGACGTATGTTTCCCCTCAGGGAAATGGCCATCTTTAGAACTATCACTGCTCCAGTCAGGAGTTCTGCCTGCAAGGTCAGTGAGTAATTTCTGGTGTGGTGTTTGCCCGGACAGCGTCTGAGGTGCTGAGCAAATTGGACCCGTCGGCGGACCCCTGTGATGACTTCTACCAGTACGCGTGTGGCAACTACGTGCGCACCACCAACATCCCGGATGACAAGTCGTCGGTGGACACCATCTCAGCTCTCACCGACCACCTGCTGGAGAAGCTGCGCAACGCCATAGAAGAGGAGCTGACCGAAGCTGTCGTCCCACGGAGCCTGCAGCTGGCGCGCGACTTCTACAGGGCCTGCATGAACAAGCGTGAGTACTCGTGCCCCAGACTCTGGCAGGAGACACCTGCTACCTGAGCGAGAGCGCTGTGGGTCAGTAACCTGCGCTTGCTGCTGCAGTGTTTCCATCTCGCGTGTGAGTACGGCTACTTGCCTGTAACACCACGATCAGCGAACACTGCGTAGCGGATCTGTCAGTCTGATGTGGTCCAAGTTACCTTCCACCGCTGTTCTTCAAATACAGTCGCCTGTCTGTTTTGTTCTAGCGGTCTGGCTACTCTATACCACGGCCAAGTGCAAAGTTACTCTTCTCGACTTCTTCTCCTGGCTGGGTGATCCTGTAAGAGAGCGTCTCGCTATTTCCAGCTACTAAATGATGAACAGGTCTTCAACGACAATCTGCTGTATTGCTTCAACTATTTGTATCAGTTGTGAAGACAGATCCAATAAATAACTCATAGTTTCAAATACATAATGCAGCATACAAATACACCGAATTAAACTTGTGATCTAAGATTTACATTCTTTATTTGTCTTGAGTGTTTATATTGCAGTATGTCTGTCTACTCTAAGGTGTTCATGACAACTTCAAGTGACGTCACCAAGGCATAAACGTGCACCTCCAGCAGGTGGTAACGCGCCTTGCCACTGCAGGGGCCGCATCTGCATGGATTGCACATCGGGATAGATGCACTGTGAGTTTTTGCCAGTCCATAAATTGTTGATAAAAGACACGTCCATTCTCCGCCAGCGTGAGCGTCTGCAGTGGAACATTGGTCATTCTCACTAATAACCTACGTTACACTACACTACTCTCCTACGAGGGTGACCTTTTAGGTTTGAACATGAGCTAGCACCGGTCTTTCAGCCCCTCGCCGAAGTTACTTACCACCAAAATGCAAGTTGTGTACGTTCCGCAAGTAGTACTTGCTACTCAGGTATGACGGTCATCTTTCAAGGTTACAAGTCTGAATGAGTGTGAGCACTCGTCCCCAGACCCTACAGAATGCTATCTAATGCTAGCCTCGAGCACTGTATGTCTCTCACATACAGTGTAACTCAAAAGAATGGCAAATTTTGGAATGTGTTGCGGCAGTGCTGCAAGGTAGGTGGCCGCCGAATGACGGATACATTGATCAGCCAGAACATTATGACCATGGACCTACTATCTGTATAAAGCCATCCAGGCAGTAGCCGTGTCACCTGGCGAGGAATGATTGCTAGTCAGACATGCGCTCGGTGCATGTAGTGTCAGTAATCGTGCTGTCCACCTGTAGAATGGGGAGGGATGCTATCTACCTGACTTTGACCGAGGGCAAATTTTGATGGCCTGGAGGTTCTGCACGAACATTTCGTAAACTGCACGACTTTTCGGGCGTTTGAGGAGTGCTGTAGTGACTGACTTCAACACGTGGTGAGGTGAAACCGCGTCCAGACGTCATGCGGTTGTGGGACCACCACTCACTACAGATGTCGGACGTCATAGGCTGGACAGACTGGTAAAAACAGGACAGGTGGCCAACTGTGGTGGATCCAACATCAGACTGTAATGCAGGGCAGAGTACAGCTGTGTCTTAAAGCAGGGTAGGACAGCTGTGTCTTAAGCAGACAGTGCACCAAACACTCCTAACAGTAGGCCTCTGCAGCCGACGACCCGTGCATGTACCAGTGGTAACACCACGGCATCGGCTACTAAGACTCAAATGGGCGCGTCACCATCAGCACTGGACGTTGGCGCAGTGGCAGAGCACTGTACGTTCTGATGAGTTCCCATACCTCCTTTATCATGCTGATGGGATGGGACGATTCCGTCGTCTTCCAGGGCAACAGCTCCTTGACATCTGTACTTCGTGATGGAGAGAATCTGGCAGCGTCCTCATTATGCTTGGGTAGCATTCATGTGAGCATCCATGGGTCCAGTGAAGCTATGGCAAGGCATCCTGACGATCAAGGAGTACTGTACACTGGTTGCAGACCATGTACATCCCTTTATGACAATCATGTTTCCCGGCAACAATGGCATTTTTCAACAAGGAAATGCGCCACGTCACAAAGAAAGATGTGTATTGGAGTGGTTTAGGGAACACGGTTACGAGATCCAGTTGATGTGCTGGTCTCCAACTCGCCAGCTATGAACCCCATCGAACACATGTGGGAAGTGACTGAACGTGGCGTCAGAGTTCGTCGTCACCTCCCCGGAACTGACGGGAATTATGTGACTTGTGTGTGCTGATGTGGTGCAAACTCCCTCCAGCGATCTGCCAAGGCGTCATAGCTTCCATGCCACGACGCCTTTCAAATGTTACCCACACCATGGGCGGACATACCGGCTGTCAGGTAGCTGGTCACAATGTTCTGGCTGGTCAGTGTAGAATGCTGCTCACAGTAAAGAATAAAAATGGAACAATGGAACTGGGTGCAGCATCCCATTATGGCAAAATCCTATTACACGAATGTATGTATGGAGGCGTCATTTCAACATGGGTCAACGTGGTCGTGTTTCTTTATCGCGTGAAATCAGCACCTGTGTCCGTAATTCTGAAGCCACGGGTTCTGCATTGAAGAAGCAGTTTGCAGGGATACTCCAAATACATATGGGAGACAATATTGAGGCTGTGCGAAATGCTTTCGCAAGAAGTCCAAAGTGCTGTCTTCGACGTCAGACAGTCTGTCAACAGTTGTATCCTTCGACTGTTCAGTACACTCTGAAAGTGAATTTAAAGTTCCATTGCTACAAGCTGCGTGGAATTCTCTGTACTGTAAATTGACATAAATAAATATGTGTAAAATAATTGTGAATTGTGTTGATGCATTAGCCTCCATTCCAAAATTTGCCGTTTTTTGAGTCACTCTCTACTATTTGCTACACTGGGTACTCACACTGAGGTTACGTGGCCGATGTTCTTGTAGAGAAATTAGTAGTGCAAGGTAATTCTGATACTTGCTGCTGACAACTGTCCAGAGTTTCAGCCACCTGCCACACACAGCGCAAGTTTTAGGTAAACACGAATGGCGACTCGTTTGGAAAACTGGCCAGGCGAAGAATCCGCTCAGTTATTCGATACCTGTGGCCGAAACATTTTACCGCGTCTGAGATCCAGTGTTAATCAGGCCCCTGGCAAGGTAATCCTAACAGAAAGCCAGAATAGCCAATGTGAGTAATCACACACCACTGACAATACGAAATAAAATGTATTAATTCACTTAGTTGTAAAGCGTCAAAACCACTGAACTTGTCCAGAAGCAATTCAGAATTTACAATGAGGTTCCACGCAAATTAAATCTTGTCCTATCGTAGCTGTCCAGCAAATAAACAAACAAAAACAAAAAAATGGAAAAAATTATCTCCACAAATTAGAAATCACAGATGAAAATTTCTTCCCACAGTATATTCAATGTTAATAAATGCTGGAAAACACACCAGATTCCTTGCTTCATCAGATCACGTCACAAGACATCAGATGACACTAGAAAAGTGTTACAGTACCACTACACCAATTCGAACTTTACAAATCAAAATTCAAAGATATGCTGAGCTGATTCATTACCTACATCAGTGGTTCCAACATTCCTGAGACGATTACCCATAAGCGCAGTCAGATATTAGCTATTGTCCCACTCTCTACCCTTAGATCTGCCAGTTCCCCCGCTCTCACATTTCCACAAGCGCCTAATGAAACTTCAGAATGAAAAATAATTAGATCTGAACATTTTTACTTTTAAAATGACGAAGGGTAAATGATATAGAGTTCCTCTAAGTATTTTATGGAACCATAAACCGACGAGTCAAATAGTTGATACTCTTCATTTCTTACAAACTTTTTTTATGAAGCAGGAAGCAGTTCTCAGTGCATCGAGATTGCTATCTAAAAGCCGTTATCATAAAAAAAAGGTTAGTATCCATGCTGAGGGTAGACACTTGCTACATAACATGCTTCTTTTGCACCACTTCTGTTCCGAGCGACACTTGCTTCACCTGCACTCCACATCAACACTCAAAACACAACAAGTTAAAATATGTACACTAAGCTTACTGCATGTAAATAATTTGCTTGGAGGACTCCTCACTTCTGAATTGGCAGATACTGGAAGACTACAAGCTGTCAGTGCTCTGTGTCTGACCACCACAAATGATGGTGATGATGATGATAGTACAGCGGAAATCGTTAAAACTAAACACAGCTCCAGAGCCCGACGCAATGGCTGTCAGATTCTATATTGAATTTGCGGCTGAGTTACACCCTGTTTTGACAACAATCTATCATAGATTCCTTGAACAAAACACCGTGCCCAGTTCTGGGAGAAAAGCACAGGTCACACCAGTCTACAAGAATGGCAGTAGAAGTGATCCACAAAACTACCGTCCAGTATCCTTGATGTCGATTTGTTGTAGAATCTCAGAACATATTCTGAGCTCAAATATAATGAGGCATCTCGAATAGAATGACGTACTCAGTGTAACCGAGCGTAGATTCCGAAGATATCGATCATGTGAAACTCAACCTGCGTTTTTCTCATATGGTACACTGAAAGCTTAGAATCAAGGCAGGCAGGAGGATACAGTATTTCTCGATTTCCGAAAAGAATTTGAGTCAGTTTCTGTTGGCAGCGCCGACGCACTCGTCCACCCGCTGGAGTACTCGAAGGTGTGTCCACGCTAGGTTCCTCGCCCCCTGGCGCAGTTGTAAGACCGGTTACTGCTGCTATAGTAGCAGGTTATAAAGATTTGAGTGAGGCTGAAGGAGGTGTTACAGTCGGCGCACGAGCGGTGGGAAACAGCATCTCCGTGGTAGCGATGAGTGTGCCGTGAATAACAGGAATGATGCAAAACATCAGATCTCCGACATCACTATGGCCGGGAAAAGATCCTGCAGGAACGAGACCAACAACGCCCGAAGAGAATCATGTAGTTCTGCGCTATCAACAAATGTCAGCATACGAACCATTTACCGAAACATCATCGATATTGGCTTTTGGAGCCGAAGGTCCACTCGTGTACCCTTGATGACTGCACGACACAAAGCTTTACTCCTCACCTGGGCTCGTGAACACCGAAATTGGATGGTTGATGACTGGGAACGTGTTGCCTGGTATAACGAGTCTCGTTTCAAATTGTACCGAGCGTAAGGACGTGTACGGGTGTGGAGACACCCGCATGAATCCATAGTCCCTGTATGTCAGCAGTGAACTGTTCAAGGCGGTAGAGGCTTTGTAATTGTGTGAGGCGTGCGTTGTCGTTGTGATATGGGACCCCTGACACGTCTATATCTGACTCTGACATGTGACACGTAGGTAAGCGTCCTGTCTGATCATCTGCATCCATTCGTATCCATTGTGCATTCTGACGGACTTGGTCAATTCCAGTAGGACAATGCGACACCCCGCACTTCCAGGATTGCTACAGAGTGGCTCCATGAACTCTGTTCTGAGTTTAAACACTTCTGCTGGCCACCAATCTCCCCAGACTTGAACATTATTGAGCATATTTCAGATGCAACGTGCTGTTCCGAAGAGATCTTCATCCCCTCGTACTCTTGCAAATTTATGGACAGCCTTGCAAGATGAATGGTGTCAGTTCCCTCCAGCACTACTTCACACATTAGTCGAGTCCATGCCACGTCGTGTAGTGGAACTTCTGCGTGCGCTCGGGGATCCTACACTATACTTGACAGGTGTACCAGTTTATTTGGCTCTGCGGTGTTATTCGAGGGATAAACACTCAAGTCTGTCGTCTTCACCACTACTCGAGGCTTAGCGAACACAGCTGCGGACAGCTGCGGCGCATCATGAAGCTCAGCCAGATACACCGCAGGCGACTGACGACGATCGATCGTGGTCTTTTTATACAGTCAGCTTTTGAAAATTCGTAGGAAGTGAATATCTGTGGAAAGTAATCAACATATCATGTTAAAAGTCAAAATGTATGACATAATTATGGGTTTACATCATGTGACAAAGCATTGTGTCATTATTAAATTATTTCGTTATGTTTTAGACAGTTGCATAATGCTTTGTCTGAATGCTCGTGCGCAAGTTAAGTGATTCAGCTTGAGCTTGGCCGGGTGATAAGGAAGTACCGAACTCATTCGCTCTCCTACGCTTTCTTCCTCACACGCTAGTACATATCTCGAAATTCAACACTGACACAGCCATCTGTATAGCTAAAAATTTTATTTAATAAATCTGTAATCTTCTCTGAGGGGTGGCTACCTCATTACACCTTTAAATACAATTTAAATGAATGAGGTTGTTTGCAGAATGTGGGTCTCGAGTGCAAGTGTGAAAATCATAGAAGGTTAATTTAAACAAAAACAAGGAGTAGGGTGAAAACCGGCTTATAAAAATCGCAGTTATGCTGAAACGCAATATAATCACCAATGTTGTGGCGCGAGATAACATATTTCATGTGTAAATACAATTCAATGGACCATACGCCTCTGCATTACCGTGGGAGACAATGGACAAAAGCAAATAGCCACATATTAGAACTGATGCCTCAAACATGGTTTTACGAGTGAAAGAACAATGAGGTAAGCTAAAACTTGGGTGACTGAAGAACGATTAGATACTGATCAGCATACTCAAAGCGAAAACAAACACCCAAGATTCCTCACGGTAGTCGCCACTGCAAAATGTATCACAGACAGAAACCTAATTGCCCATTATTAGGAAAGCCACATAATGTCCTGTCACGTAGATACAGCGTAACTGTGCAAAGGCGGCAGCGATCTCACGATGTTACAGAACGAGGTCAGACGAGTGAGTCCATTTCACTGTCACAAGTCAATGTACATACACTACAATGACAGAAAGAAAAATCCCCATACCAAGGAAGAGTTGTACGAGACAAACGAAAGTTTACAGGCGTGTCTCTACATCTCAGAGATGTCGCCTGTCGAGATTTCGCGCCAGCCGAATAAGAGTGGCGTTAGTAGCGCCACTGTGGGGACGCAAATCAGGTTTTCTTTTTATACTCGCTGTAACGGTCGTGATCATTAGTTACCTTTGAGATCGGGCGCAGTGATTAAATGTCAGTCAAGAATGCCTTTGAGACGATGAATAAGCCATGATCAACAGGTAACTGAACTTGAACGGCATCGTGTAGTGGGGCTACCAGAAACTTGATGTTACTTCTACGCTACTGCAGAAAGACTCGAAGAAATGTTGCCACTGTAGACGATTGCTGGCAGCAGTAGTGACGAGAGTGTACAGACTGGCCTCTGGAGGGCCACGTGGCACTACCGACAGGGAGGACCGTCGTGTTCAGCGTATGGCTCTGGAGCATCTTACAGCAACGGCATTCGAACAGCGTTTTACACCACAGTGAGATAACGAACTGCTACAAATTGAGTTCTTCGAGGACAACTCCGAGCCCGACGCCCTGTTGGGGGCATTCCACTGACCCCAAACCACGGCCATCTGCAAATTCATTGGACTCATTGGATAGTGGACTGGAGTTATGCTGTGTTTTATGCTGAAAGCCCGTTTTGCCTCGGTGCCGATGGTCCCGTGCGCTACTTAGAAGGCCCCCAACTGAGGGCCTGCAACCAGTCTGTCTGCTCGCTAGACACACTGGACCTACACCAGCTGCTATCGTCTGGGGTGCGATTTCTTACGACAGCAGCAGCTCTCTCGTGGTGCACCCACACAAGAAGTGCAGACCCCACATTTCACAGTTACGTGTACACTTATAGCGCGTGTGGCCTTGAAGCGCGTTTCACATGGTTGCCCATCTGTGCAGTGGTCAATAGCGGGACCTCTGCTAGAGGATCAGTTGTGCACTCATCAGAAAAAATGTCTATCCACTACCTGTTCGCCGGACAAAGGTTCTTTGATACGAATACCGCAGGACCTGTTTGCACGATCCTTTAATCTTATGAGAGCAGTTCTCGATAGCGCCAGGAAATATGAGCCTCTCCCTAGTTCCCAGTTGACTGACGGAGCAATGTGGGCCGCCCTGACCAATTCTTCATCCTGTCTCCATGTAGAGACTCGTGACCTTCTGGGTATTGGGCGTCTCGCTACCGCACCGTTATCTCTAAATCTAACCCATTTCCTTGCTGTGGAAGCATCAAACACGATAACGACGTCCTACCCCAGCTGAACCAACATCGTTTCCAAAGAGAGCAATTTTTCGCTCGCGAACATCCAAATCAGCCATTTTGAAGCAGACCTATAACGTACGCCAATTAGCTGAAAACTACATAGACACCAGGTGGTGGTCGAAGTAATTAGAAATAAGTACATCCATTTTCAATATTTTTACTATGAAGATTGGTCTATTTAGAAATTAGCCTACTATAAAATGGAATCTTCTGAAACAATTTGGAACTTATAAAAGCCTACTACTGCACAATTTGCAGCGAATTAAGATTTAAAATAAGAGAAAAGACAACTGACTACAGTAAGGTTGGAGCGCTCGTCTTTTATGTTCATAAACTGTTAACCTATTCTCTTTTCATTCATTTATTTATTTACTTGATCTCATTTTGTTCGTTACTGTTCTTTGCATTTGTGTGGGGCGGACGCCACATGACACCAGTTCAAGTTCATCGTTTATCCATGCACTCCGTTTTTTTTTTTTTTATTATTATTATTAGACAGGGCAGCTAAGCCTGTGACCGAACGCGCTGAGCTATGGTGCCGTCTATCCACTAAGCCAATGAAAAGGCGTGAAACACTCGCCATTGTAGTAATCCTACCGACATGGGGTTCTTATATTTCAACCATGTCTACGTGCGCGAATAATGATTTTCCAAAGAAATGATGAGTTAAACT
This sequence comes from Schistocerca nitens, assembly GCF_023898315.1. NCBI lineage: Eukaryota > Metazoa > Arthropoda > Insecta > Orthoptera > Acrididae > Schistocerca > Schistocerca nitens. The sequence continues at coordinate 36,605,804 of NC_064624.1, read as the reverse complement.
GCTATGAATCTCGACGTATACTGTAGCCAAACTGTAATATTGCTTCTGTTTGACGATGTAAACACCAAACTGAAGTTCCAAAGACCGCTACAGTTCTGAACACTGACACTTGTGAACTCGGGCATGCACAATACTCTGTACTTGGATTGTAAAGTGTTCGGGCCGGGCAGTCTTTTCTCCTCTCATTGCACGACGCAGACCAGCACGGCAGTCATCGCGGGGGCGGGAAGACGAGTGTGTCTCTGTCTGACGGCTCGAGGCCTCGTGGAACGAATTATACCGTCCAGCTGTTGGCAGGCTCCAGTAAAGGCTCAAACAACCCGTCAAGACAAACCGTGCAGTTTCTCCGCAGTGATGTACTACACCAGCAGACAGACAGCTAACTGCAGATGTTTTGAGACAGAAAAGTGACTGTTGTCACATGCGTGAATATGCGGCACGAAATGTGCAGCTGCTTTTCAAAATGCGAGGCTTACAACCCACAGATCTGTGTGTTGGCCTTACAAGGACCCGTCAGGTCGCTTCGTTACTGGTGACAAGGAATCTTGGGTCATTCGCCGCACTGTACCTACAAGCTACGTACCTTTTTACCTGTCAGTTAACTGTACCAACCGTGACGACAGTTAAAGATCAGTGTGGTGTAACATGGGTTATTCGTAAGGATAATCTACACTAGGGGGAAAAGTACCCCAAATACACGTTTTTCATATTAAGTGCCTTGTGCTGCCACCTACTGCCACGTACTCCATATCAGCGACGTCAGTAGTCATTAGACATCGCGAGAGAGCTGAATGGGGCGCTCTGCGGAACTGAGCTTCGAACGTGGTCAGGTGATTGGGTGTCACTTGCGTCATACGTCTGTAGGCGAGATTTCATGGTTGAGCGGCTGCTCATACGCCACACATCACGCCGAAAAATGCCAAACGACGCCTCGCTTGGTGAAAGGAGAGCAAACATTGGACGATTGTACATTGGAAAAACGTTTTGTGGAATGACGAATCACGAATGTGGCGATCCGATGGCAGGGGGTGGGTATGGCGAATGCCTGGCGAACATTGCCAGCGCGTGTAGAGCCAACAGTAAAGTTCGGAAAGTTGGAAGGTGGTAGTGTTATGGTGTGGTCGTGTTTTTTATGGAGGGGTCTTGCACCCCTTGTTGTTTTGCGTGGCACTATACAGCGCAGACCTGTGTTGATCTTTTAAGCACCTTTTTGCTTCCCATTGTTGACGAGCAATTTGGGGATGGCGACTGCATCTTTCAACACGATCGAGCACCTGTTCATAACGCATGGCCTGTGACGGAGTGATTCCACGACAATAACATCCTTGTAGTGGACTGGCCTGTACAGAGTCCTGACCTGAATCCTATAGAACACCTTTGGGATGTTTTGCAACGCCGAGCCTGGCCTCACCGACGGACATCGATGCCTCTCCTCAGTGCAGCACTCCGTGAAAAATGGGCTGCCATTCCCCAAGAAACCTTCCAGCACCTGAATGAACGTATGTCTGCGAAAGCGGAAGCTGTCATCAAGGCTAAGGGTGGGCCAACACCTTACTGAATTCCAGCATTACCGATGGAGGGCGCCACGAACTTGTAAGTCATTTTCAGCCAGGTGTCCGGATACTTTTGATCACATAGTGTATGTTCCACTAAAGGCACTCACGCTGGCTAAAGATGATCGTGTCTTTTATAGACATTTTATGTAATGGGAAAATTTCAATGTGCATACCCCGTTCTGTGCACTGTGCGGTTGTTACGTATGCAGTGACGTAACACTGCAGGGGCGAGTCGCGGTGTGGTGACTGCAGTAGCTGCAGCTGCACATTTATGCCTTTGCGGCGAACCTTCAAGGTGTCATGGAGACCCTAGAGAAAACAGACATAGTACAGTGTAAATGCTCAAGAAGAATGAAGACTAAATCTTAGAACTTAGGTTCAGCTCGGTGTGCTCATGATGTATTTGAAGCTGTGAGTTGCCGACAACTGGATCTATGTTCACAATTGATGTGAATAGTTGAAACAATGCAGCTCACTGTCGCTGAAGACGTGCTCGTCATTGAGTAGCTGCAGTTTGTGAGACACTGTCTTACAGCATCACCCTGTCTGGAGATTAAGTCGAGAAGAATAAGTTCGCCCACAACCGTGATACGGAGTAGCCGGACCACGAGGACGAAATAAACAGGCGGCTGTGTTTGATGGAGAATAGTAAAAGGTAACTTGGACCACATTATACTGACAGATCTACCGCGAAGTGTTTCCACCAAGTCGCCACACGCCATACAAACACACGCGAAAGGAGAACACCGCAAAGTGTTTTGCATATATTGCTTCGCACTTCAGGACGCTTCCTAAAAATCTGTTGTGTCCCCACAGCGTGTAGCTCTAGATGTACTAAAAAAAGACTCGCACACTCAGTATGTTATTTACTATGACATAGTATACTGATGGCGCTTCATGCACATCCTACCGCGAGATATTCTCTGTCTGTTCTCTGTATTAATGGTCCTCCAGGAAAGCTTGGGGGCCACTTGGAACACCTGTTCCAGATATCATTCCAGTCATGCATGAGTGAAACTTGGAAGACCTCCTGTGTATACTACCGAATCTTTTGTCAAAGCACACTTCAGCACTTCAATTAAATATGTCAGCAATCTCGCTGAAGTTACTTTCAACACTTTCTTTAGATATCATGAGAGCTTTCCTTATGTGATCAATCAGAACACCAGCTCCAGATAACATGTCCTTGAGCTGACAATATAAACACTCAGACAGTAAAATCGAAAGGGTGAATTTTAAAGCGTTAAAAATATCAGGACCTCCATATACCAAGAAAGCCACATATGGCAACAACTCTCTTTTGGGGGGGGGGGGGTGTTTACATGGGTGCATTTGGAATGCCACATATGGATACCATGACAGCCTTCCTTTGCAGCAACTTTCCTAGATACAGTGGAACACTTCTTCCAGATACCTTGGAAACTGTCTTTAGAGGTATACTACAAACACCTTGTTGCCATGGCAATTTACTGCGTGTGGTGCTGCAGAGTAAGAGTAAAATGAGCTCTTGTATGAATATTGCCCGTTTCCTGACTCATTCATTGATGTTACTCGGTAATTACAGTCTCTGGTATCAGCCTACCATATTCTCATCCTAGTCTTCCAATGTTCCCTCATGGAAGTGAAATTGCCCGGATGCTGCCCAATAGCTAAGTTCCGATGTGTGATCTGGGGCAGGAGTGCGTCCAAGCACTGGGAATCCGGTTAGCTGAAGATCCCCCTGTGGGGGCCCTCAGCACAGATCGAGTCCCGCGGCGTGGGGCCGCTCCAGAGGGTGCTGCAGGAGCTGGGCGGCTGGCCCGCCGTGGAGGGCGGCTCCTGGGACGAGGCGGGCTTCGACTGGCGGCAGAGCGTCTACCGCTTCCGCAGGGCCGGATTCAGCACTGACTACTTCATCAAGTTCTCGGTGGAGACCGACCACCGCAACTCAACGCAGCGCTGCATTTACGTGAGTACTGAAGTCCTGAGAATCAGTGTCTAGAGATGGGTACATAGAATTGCGTTGCCTGATAACCTGCCTAGCAGATCATCTGTCGGTGTCTAGAGATGGTTACACAGAAATAGGATGCCTGGCAACCTGTCTAGTAGATTATAAACTGTCTTTCATGTAGGAGACGAAACCAACTATGGAAATTTAAGATTCAAGGTTCTAATCATGTGAGTCATATGGGCAAGGCTTATGCACTGAATCGAAGCTACTGCCAATACCTTTCAGGTCAGGAAGGACACTTTGATCATCCTGATATATGTAAACCAAGAAACGAAAGTGCATCATCCACATTGGTTTTTTGAATAGGACTTTTTTCCTCCTTTTCGTCAGGAATACGTCCCTACAGTTTGTTGGATTTAGCGTGAACATTAATAAAACCAACTATATATATATATATATATATATATATATATATATATATATATATATATATATATATATCTGTGTGTGTGTGTGTGTGTTACATACTTTCTTAACTTAAGCTGAGTGTAATGGCTGCTTCAGTTTTTCAGATACATTCAATACAAATGTACGGTACATGAATTGTCTTGCAATTTGCGTAATAGTGGTCAATGTCAATGTATGTCTACAGTTAGTTGCTGTAGTTGAAGGAAATACTACTGGACTGTGATTGTGAAATAAATTATAAACTCTTCAGCTTAATTAGAAAAAAATCCAACATAAACACTCAGACAGTAAAACTGAAAGGATGAATTTTCAAGCGTTAAAAATTTCAAACTGCCCATGCTGCTACACATTGCAAATCTGATAATTCAACACAACTATAAGGGAAAAAGGTTTCTTTGAGTAAAAAATTACTTTTAATGGTGTACACATAATAATTTTTCTATAAATAATACAGAATCAGTAGTTATAAGGAACAAAGCAAAAAACCTTAATTAAGAGATAAGTCAAATTCAGTACTGAGGTAAATTAAATAAGGAACTGAAACCAAATCGAAATAGTTCAGGACATTCCATCAGTGTCATTCTTCCTCTCTGTATTTCTTTTTCTTTGCATTACTCCCCCTCCCCCTTATTCTCTCTCTCTCTATCTCTCTCACGCGTGTGTATCTGTGTGTGTGTGTGTTTCATTGCAGCCCATCCTTGTGTTTCTCACCTACTTCAGTGTCTCTTTACATATCCTATCTTTCCTTATCTTCCTTCCCCTAACTCTCCCTCTGACTCCATTATTCATTCATTGATTCTCGGAGCTATACTTTATCTCTTTCCTTATCTCACACTTCTCGTCTTTCTATCTAGCTCCTTCTGCCATTTTCTGGCTTCACCTTCCTCTTTCCCCTTTCTTCACTGTCTGTCAACCTCACTCTTTCCCTCTCGGTCTTTGCTCTCTCTCTCACACAGTATGTTTTTCACTCCTCTTTCTTTCATGTCACTGTGTGTGCGCGCGCGCGCGCGCGCGTGTGTGTGTGTGTGTGTGTGTGTGACGTCTTTCTCAGCTTATGACTCTCATCCTCACCTCCTCACTCTCTATCTAATTTTTCTTCCGTCTTTCCATCTCTCTAATTTCCTTTCTCTAAACATCCCTCTTCTCTGTTTGTAGCACACTCTGTGTTTGACCCAGACTTTGTACATTAACCCCCCCCCCACCCTCACTCTATAACCCTATGTATCTTTCACTCGCCCTCTCAGTCTCTTCCCCTCTCTCATTTTCCCTTTGCCTCCTTCTTTTCGTCACGGTCTGCATTTCCTCCTCCCTCGTCATCTTGCTCACTATGTCTAATTCATCCTTTTGCTCTCTGTCTTTTTTGTATTGCTCTTCCTATGCTACTTTCTTTACTCCAATCTGTGTCTTTAGATCTCTCCCTCCCTCTCACTCTCTTGTATTTTCTTATTCTCAGTTTCTCTCTTTCTTTTTATTTTTTCTCTGTCTTTCTTTCACTCACCATCTCTTTTTCTCTCTCACTGTCTGCTACTCTCCTGCTTGCTTTCACAGTCTCTCACCTTCCCTCTCTCTCTCTCTCTCTCGTCCCCCTTCTTTGTTTCTTGCTCTGACTCAGCCCGTCTCGTCTCTCTCAGTTTAATACTGCTCTTTACTTTCTCTCACATGGCCTCTCTGTCCCTTGCTTGATCACCCTCTCTGTCCCTCTCACTTTTTGTACCTCTCTCACTGTACACTTGCTTTATAGTTTTCTGTCAGCGTCTGTCACTGTTTCTCTCTCTGGATCTTTCGTTCACTCCTTCTCGATCTCTGTCACCTTCTCTCTCCCACTATTCCCCTTCTTTCTGTATCTGACAGGAGTTAATACTTCCCTTACTTTTCTGCAGCTGGACCGGGCATCGCCAGGACTAAGTCACGAGTTCCTTCTGAGGCCTCCCCCAAACAAGCAGGTGGATGCGTATTACAAGTACCAGGTGGACCTAGCAGTTCTGCTGGGTGGTGACAGAGTGCGCGCACAGCGTGAGCTCAGGCAGTCCCTCGAGTTCGAGAGACATCTGGCCATAGTGAGTATATGGTACGGTGAGTGAGGAGAGTACAGTTTCCATCACTGTCGTGCCAACTCTCGCTTAATCCTCGATATAACAATGGTTCTAAGAGTTGTCATAAACTTCAAAGTTGGAATATAATATGTTCGAAAAATATAGTAACATCGTAAGTTGAGTCCTTACATGTAAACCTCCAGCCATGTCATTCTTTGTTGTAGAAACGTAGATACTGAATTTGAGCGCCGTATAGAAACCGAAGCACTAAAGGAACTGGTATAGGCATGCGTATTCAAATACAAAGTAAACAGGCAGAATACGTCGCTGCAGTCGGCAACGCCTATATAAGACAACAAGTATCTGATGCAGTTGTTAGATCGGTTACTGCTGCTACAATGGCATGTTAACAAGATTTAATTGAGTTTGAACTTGGTCTTATAGTCGGTGTGTGACCAATGGGTCCCAGCATCTCTGAGGTAGCAATGAACTGGGTATTTTCCCGTGCGACCATTTCACGAGTGTACTGTGAATATCAGGAACCCGGCAAAACATCAAATCTCCGACAATTCTGAGGCCAGAAAAAGATTCTGCAAGAACGGGACCAATGACGACTGAAGACAGAAGTGCAACCTTAGCGCAAAATACTGCTGATTTCAATGCTGGGCCATCAACAAGTGTCTCCGTGCGCACCATTCGACGAAACATCATCGATATGGGCTTTTGGAGCCGAAGGCCCACTCATGTACCCTTGATGACTGCACAACACAAAGCTTTACGCCTCGCCTGGCCCGTGAACACCAATAATGGACTGTTGAAGACTGGAAAAATGTTGCCTCGGTGGGCGAGTCTCGCTTCAAATTGTATTGAGCGGATGGACGTGTACGGGTATGGCGACAACCTCATGAATCTGTGGACCCTGCATGTCAGCATGGTGTAGGGCGTGTGTAGTTGGAGGGGTATACGACTGTGACAGGTGACACGTACGATAGCATCCTGTCTGATCACCTGCATCCATTCATGTCCATTGTGCATTCCAATGCACGTGGGCAATTCCAGCAAGACAATGCGGCACTCCACACGTCCAGAATTGCTACAGAATGGCTCCAAGAACACTTTTATAAGTTTAAACACTTCCGCTGGCCACCAAACTCCCCAGACATGAAAATTATTGAGTGTATCTGGGATGCTTTGTAACGTGCTGTCCAGAAGAGACCTCCCTGTGTCAATCCATTCTCAATCACTGCTTCACTTTCATGCCCTCGACTGTTATAACTGCTGTCTGGTTTCTGTAAAAGTTCTAAACAGCCCCTTGCTTCCTGGATTGTACCTCTGCTGCCTACAGAATTTCAAAGATAGTGTTCCAGTCAACATTGTCAAAAGCTTTCTCTACGTCTACAAATGATATAAACGTACATTTTCCTTTCAGTAACCTATCTTCTAAGGTAGGTCGAAGGGTAAGTATTGCCTCGCGTGTTCCTACATTTCTTTAGTATCTCAACTAATCTCAGTGCGGACTATTTTGTTTCTACCAGTTTTGGCATCCTTCTATAAAGAAGTCGTGTTAGTATTTTGCAACCATGACACATTAAACTAATAGTTCTATACTATTCACACCTATTAGCAAGAGCTTTGTTGGAATTGGAATAATACATTTTTTTTCTAGAAGTGTGAGGGTATTGCGCCTGTCTCAATAAAACTTGCACACTACGTGGCTGGGTCTCCTAAGTCTGTCAGTAGGTCTGATGGAATGTCGTCTACTGCTGGAGCCTTGTTTCGACTTACGACTTTCAGTGCTCCGTCAAATTCTTTTCGCAATATCATAACTTCCATCTTTATTTTCGTCCTCTTACATTTCCACAAAATTGCCTGCAAGTTCATACCGCCTGTGTATACACTCTATATACCCCTTCCACCTTCCAGCTTTCCCTTCTTTGCTTAGGACTGGTTTTCCATCTGAGCTCTTGATATTCATACCACTGCTTCCCTTTTCTTCAAAGGCCTCTTTAATTTTCTTGTAGACAGTATCTCTCTTTCCCCTAATGATATGTGCTTATAAATCCTTAGTTTTCTCCTCTAGCCGTTCCTGCTTAGCCATTTTGCACTTCCTTTCAATCTTATCTTTTAGACGTTTGTATTTCCTTTCGCCACCTTCATTTGCTGCATTTTTGTATTTTCTCCTTTCATTAATTAATTACTATTTCGCCTCTCAAAATTACCCATTCGCCTTCCATTGTATTCCTTTCCCCTCTTCCACTCAATCGTTCCCTAAAGCTCCCTCTAAAACTCCGAACAACCTTTGGTTCTTTAAACTTATCCAGGTCCCATATCGTTAATTTTCTATCTTTTTTCAATTTCTTTACTTTTAATTTAGAGTTCATGACCAATAGGCCCATATTGTGGTCACAGTCCACATCTGCCCCCGGAAATATCTTACAATTTAAAATCCAGTTGTGAAATATCTGTCTTAGCATCACAATTGAGTCTGAAACCTTCCAGTGTCTCAGGTCTCTTCCACACATACAGCTTTCTTCCATAAATCTTAAACCAAGTGTTAGCGATGATTAAATTATGTTCTGTGCAAAATTCTAGAAGGTGGTTTCCTCTTTCCATCATCCTATTATTTTTCCTTCTCTTCCTTTCGCTTCTATCGAATTTCAATCCTTCATCACAGTTAAATTTTCATCTCCCTTAACTATTTGAATAATTTAGTTTGTCTGATGACACATTTCTTGAATCTCTTAATCACTTACGGAGCTAGTTGGAATATAAGCTAGCACTATCATGGCAGTTGTGAGCTTTGTGTCTTTTTTGGCTACAATAATGCGTTCACTATGCAGTTCATAGTAGCTTACCAGCATTCTTATTTTTCATTCATTATTAAAGGCATTGCTGCATCACCCCTATTTGATTTTGTATTTATAGCTCTGTATTCGCCTGACCAGACGTCCTGTTCCTCTTGCCACCAAACTTCACTAATGCCCACTAAGTCTACCTTCAACTGACCCATTTCCCTGGCTAAATTTTATAATCTACGTACAAAATTAAAGGATCCAATATTCCACACTCCGATCTGTACAATGCCAGTTTTGGTTCTCTTGGTGACAACGTCCTCCTGTGTAGTCCTGGTGTTCCGAATGAGGAGACTAATTTACCTCCAAAATATTGTACTAAAGATAATGCCGTCATCATCTAACCATACAGGAGAGCTGAATGTGCTCGGGAAATATTATTTTTGTAGTGTTCTCTTGCTTCAGCCGTTTGCAGTACCAGCATAGCAAGGCCATTTTGGTTCATGTTATAAGGCCAGGGTAGTCACTCATGCAGGCTGTTGCCCCTGCAATCACTGAAAAAGCTGCTGCCTCTCTTCAGGAACCACATGTTTGCCTGACCTCTCAACAGTTACCCCTCCAATGTGGTTGCACCTACAGTACATCTATCTTTATCGCTGATGCACGCAAACCAACCAACAAAGGCAAGATCTATCGTTCATGGGGAGGTCGGGGTCACCAACGTCTTACACCATTTTTAATGCGAGCACTACCTTCCTTGTCTCCCACTGTTATGGTTCCCTCTAGGTTCTTATACATACTGCGTACTACTCATCGTTCTCCATAGCTTTCTTCCCTTTTTCTCAGAATTTCGAACATCTTGCACCATTTTGCATTGCTGAACGCCTTTTTCAGGTCAACATATTCTACGAACGTGTCTTGATTTTTTTTTTTTTCGTTCTTGCTTCCATTATCAAACACGACGTCAAAACTGCCTGTCTCGTGCCTTTACCTCTCATAAAGCCCAACTGATAATCATCTTACAGATCTTCAATTTTCTTTTCCATTCTTCTCTATACTATTCTCGTCAGCAACTTGGAGACATGATGTGTTACGGGGACTGTGCGGTAATTCTCGCACTTGTCGGGTCTTACTATCTTCTTAATTGTGTGGCAGATGTTTTTCCGAAAGTCTGATGGTATTTCGCCAGTCTCATATATTGTGCACGCCAACGTGAATAGTCGTTATGTTCCTGCTTCCCTTAATTTGTCTATTTCTGATAGTAATAGCAAATGACTTGTTCATGATTCACAAGTGGGGGAGATATATATGGAATTACCTGGAGACACGGAAAGATAACAGCTGGGTTACGTCATGGTGAGACAGAAACTCCTAAAGTAGATATAGCAGTGCATGGCGTACCCAGGAGGAGGCGCAGATTCAGTTCAAAATTTAATAACGAGGAAGAGCAGACTGAAGTGGACAAACGACGATGTATGTTTTAAGTTTTTTGATGCTGCAGATACTGTGATACTGAATATTACAATAACTAGTTCAACTAAAGAGAAATGGACATCCGTCAGAAATTGGACAGACACTTATTGGCACAAGGAAGGAAACTACGATAAACAACAAGTTTACTGTTACCAATTTTTTATTTCCACAATCTGTTTCCATGGTTGGAACCTCAGTGATAAGGCGTGTATTAATATGGCATGAGTGTGTTGTGTTAAGACTGTGGGGTAATCAGTGGCGGCATCTCCATTGGTCACAGGCTCCTTTCTCTGTCGTAATACATCACATATACACCGTCGCATCTAGTTACTAGACGACATCTTTGCGTACAAAGTGTGGTAGTGTGTATTTAATGTGCATATAGACGTGAGAGCAATATTGATGCATTTTAAGCAGCAAGATAGTTATGCAGTAGTGCTAATATGGAACCAACTATTACAAATTTAGAAATGCGCTGAGCCTGTCGAACTTTCGTCGAAAACGGGTGCTGCTTAATCTAATAATTTCTGTCACTACCGCCAACACGCAAGCTGTATGCAGAGAGTTTAAATGTTGGAATATTTAATTCGAAGCTACAGTGTGCTGGCAAAGGGTGAGAACTCTTACATAAAATACAAATTCATTATGCTCGAATTTTCGTAGAGCTCTTGCATATTACGATAGGCACGCAAGGTGTGTGCACTTTAATAAGTAATACAGACGATTATGTGCTGCAGTGTTTAATTTGAAGCTTCATTTTGCTTGAAAACGTGAGGAATTTCAGATATAACACCATAAATAATAAATAATTTCTATTAAAAATTTTTATTGTCGGGTTATCGACCCTGTCTTCGTCTCTGAAGATGACACATCTCTCAGTGACTGTATCTGCTTATCTCATGAGTGTGTATATATATATGTCTGTCTGCAGTTCAAGTGATATGTCATAATAAAACACCTTCTTCCCTTCTCAAATCGACGGGATGTAAGGTCTTCCTTCCAAAAACCAGACACCTTCTTCCTAACATTCTTTCCGTTCGTCTTTTCAGTATGTTGCGTGAGTCACATCCTTTATTGCAAGAAGGTGTTATTTAAATTTTGATTAAAGGAAACCTTTTAGAGAACTTAGCACCATATTTCTGATTTCTAAATATTGCAATCTTTGTCAGAAGATGTTTTGTATATAACCTCTAGTAGACCTGATTTACTTGTAATAAAAGTGATAATAGTGATTTATTACATTATGCTTAAGATGTGCTATATTTATTCATCTTTAACCGGTGCTTGAGAACAATTTAGAAGTGAAACTATTTAATTTAAGGGTGTACTGAGGCTTACCTCAAAAATAGGCGAGCTAATTACATTCAGACTGTCTGTGTCTTCGTATGCTTGAGCGCTTAGCGATGTATTTTAGCTATCACGTATTTTTTGCAATTATAAGCCTGGTTAGGTTAGTTTTACAATACCGACCTCATTTTCGCCTAGTCTCTAAAAAGTCAACTGTTTTTTGTAATTATTCTAGAACAGAAATAACATTATAGACAATCATGTTTTAGGCACTCATTTGATAGCTATGTGTGTATGTGGAAAATAACGGTATGATACTTGATGTGAACATGGGAACGATTTCAGTTGTAGACGTACTTTTGCAGACAGTTTGGACTTGGAAAGAGTATTTTGATACTCGACAACTGTCATAGTTGCAGAAAATGCTCAGCTCTTATTTGAAATTGTTTAGGCATGGAAATTGCGTTGGGGTGCTTACTTAACAGTTCACAATCATAGATAGTCCCTAATATCCTGACTGTTTGTGATGTGGAAATTAAAATTACAACATTCGACATAAACATTGAAATTTTTTGCACTGCATACGTATTTTTGCAGACATTTACGAATCTTGTGGGATTTGACAAGCAGCATATATGAGGATAATAATGAATTTGATCCCCTTTTGTGTCGTATACCACATGTGTAGCATAGATCGAGCCTTGAAATTTTTACCAGTTCTGACATCTCCTGGTGACAGTAAGTTACTCATGGCACAAAGATCAAACAATTAACGTTTTTACTAATGGTGTCACCTGTTGGTGACAGTAAGCAACTGTGACATGAAACAGCAGGTGTTTTTATTTTGCGTTTTGAGGGTTTTCAGAATATCATTTAAAGCAAAACTCATATTCGATAACTATGCATTACTAATTGGTTAATTACATTTTGTAATTTTTGATTCTTAATTATTTTTAGAGTGTATGTTAAATACTCTTTCCAGTATTCCAAAATGTGTGATATATAGCTTGGAATGAAATTTACTGATGTAACTCGTGAACCAATCCCTAAACGGTTTTTTTTTAAGTCAGCAATGCAAATGTAGTTTCTCATGTTACACAGTTCAGATACTCTGACATATTTTTTTATAAGTATTTGGAAAACGTTTGGCCATATAGAGACAGATTATAGTTGCCTCTTTCATTTTAATGACTAAAATACTAGGCTCTGATATGAGGAAAGGAGAGGTAGGTTTGTGATCAGTTTTTTGATGAATAATTGATGTCATTTGGATGCTTTTGAGCACAGGTGATATGAGGCTAAGTTGTAATTGACTCGTATAGGAGAAGAAAAGAGAGAGAGTTATGTTGTTTTTTATAAAGAATTCAAATAATTGGGACGCTTTTGAGCATAACCCAGAGGTGGATAGCTGGCTCTTTAATTTTAATGGTATCAATGCTAGGCTATGATCAATGGTGAAGGGAGGGAGGTAGTTACATTATTCAGCGTGTGTGTGCACCATTTTCTATAAATAATATACATCTTTGAATGTGGAACCATGTTTAGGTGCCATTTTAATATATTGTGTTTGAAATACAGAGTGTGTATGAGTACATAACTATCTTTGACCTTCAAGTTGAGGTTATGTAATTTTTTATGCCTATCTGGCACACCATTTTAATGATATGGTCTAATTGATAGGATACAAGGCTGAGGACTAAGGGAAGGAGCTTTAGTTATTCCTCAGTACAGTTCGATAAATTCCACGACCTTGTATTTTTTCAGTGGTTATTCATTATAATTCTGTGTTATGAATGGCTGCTGACAAGGAGCAGAGGGAGAGGAGGAGAGGGTTTTTGATTTCTATTAACACCATTGACTTAGTTACATGAACTTCAATTATTGATTGGTGCTTTAATTTTTCATCCTGGACAATGACTGGTTGGAGACAATAATTACTGCACTGTGATTGGTTGGAGATGGGGGAGGGGAGAGGGTGTTTAATTTCCCACTTACACAGTTATCCTATTTCCTCAATCTTGGAATCTTGATTGATTGTTTATTTTCAGTACTGCCCTATGATTGGTTGCTGATAAAAGGGGGAGAAAGGGAGAGGACTGGCTTCCCACTGATCGGCATGATGGTATCACTGATGACATCAGTAAATCATTGACTTTGGCCACATGTTGTTAACGAAATATGCCAGACTGTCCCAATGTAAGATGCCAAAATGTCGCAATGTAAAGAAAGTGTTGTGGAATTAGCATAGCATTACTACTCATAGTATTTTAGGTTCACAGCCGTAATGAAGGTTAGCCTGTTCACAGAGTGTGACGATGCTAACGATATAGGAAGGTGACTCAACTTCTAAGAACGAGATGAGCCCGGTTAACATAGGAACACAATATAGCAACCATGGACTACTGAGGTTTGTAGCTAACATCCACGCCAAAGAAAATGGGCTGTATAAAGTCACCCAGTAGTATTTTACATAATTTAAGTTTAGTTAAGTAAAAATTGGTAATGTTGACTTGTACTGTTGTAAATAGCCACAGTCCTACAGATAAGTCAAATCCGCATACCTGTCGACATCTTCTAGGAATTGAATGTTGCGTGCTGGCCACAATTTGTTCCCTAACTGTTCTGAAGTGCTTACGCACAATATTTTTCATAGGAAAGTTCGCAAGGACATGGAATTTGTAAACCTAGCAATAACACCGGAAAATGTTTCAGTAATTATTGTTCCATACCATTTTAGCGAATGTAAATATGTTTATTAAACATCTCAAGTTATAGAAATCGACCTATGATCCATCCCTACTCTTCTTTTAGTAGTCTTCCAAATCACCTTTCAGTTTACTCGCGCATTTGCCAAGATGGTGGTGGAACACTTGCTCTATGCAAAGTAACACCATCATCTCTGAAGCAAAGACCCCTCAAATTAATGTAGCAACAAAGATTAACGGCCTTAATAACTCGTGGTTTGGCCGCCAGGCTAGCCGAAGTCTGTGCACAGCTGGTGTGTATGGCCCTCTTTTGCCGCTTAAGCCGGTCAGCACTCTGCTGAAGCCTTCCCTATCTCCATGCCCCATTCGACCCACTATGGTGACCTCCCATCTTCCTATGACCAAATCGACTTCTGCAGCGTCTGTTTCGGAACTATGCTCCGAACATCAGACTTTCTGATTAGTGGTCCATCACACTGCACTTTCACTTAAACACACTAACTCCTTGCCAGCCTCCTTGAGTATGCTACCAGATCTTAAAATCGACATGATTCGATGTTTTGGCTCTCCTACTATCCGCCAGGAAAGACGCTGTTGTTGCTGAGTCACCCTGGAAACTGATGCCAAGGTTAGTAACTATTGCCCTTTGTAGGCATCATACCATATACGACGCCCCTGCGTCTGGGTTTGTGACGCCGTCCCTGGTAGAAGACTGGTGCCAACGATGTACTCCAGTCGGAGCCTATCCTCGGGCCACCAAGGAGCATGTGGTTAAATTTAATGAGACCCTGGTAGTCGCTGATATGTCTGATTTCTAGAACAGTGTTTATAGGAGAGAAATTGCTCCTTGTTTGGCAGACAACTTGTTTAATACAGACAAGGGTTTTCCTCTTAGAAGGGCGTTGTTTCTGGCATCGAGGGTAGCACCTTGCCTAGCGCCTACGTAAGTAACAGACGGAACTGAACAGGTAGATACAAAGAGTCATGGTTATGGCCAGACAGATGCACTATGATCCAGTGGCTGTCTGCAAGTAGTTACTACTGTGGCCAAAAGCTGCCAGCATCTTATTGACTGTAGAGGGATCAAGAAAAATGTAGACAATCTTTGGCAGTCATTATTAACGGAACAAAGTGACATACCGTTAGAATTCTTCCACACGGGGAAAGTCGTTCTGTGTGTTCAAAGTGACTCCAGCAGCAGCCAAACATCGCCGATGCCGTTGAACTGTTGGCCGAACTACGGCTGTCAGTGCCCACAAAGGGTACCTCGATGGTTTCTCGTAGCTCGTTCAGTGTAGCTGACTTGGTGTTGATAAACTTTATTTTTCAAGGTCCTCCGTAAGTGGAAGTTAAGAGGTGTGAGGTCTGGAGACCGTGGTGGGCAGTCAGCAGCCCATCTTCGACCTCTGCATCGTCCAGGAAGATTTTCATCAAAGTATGATCTTACATCTCTGTGGTAGTGAGGCGAGCGCCATCTTGTTGTGGGTAAAGTCTTTCATTTCCAAACATGTCGCGGGTTATAGGTAAAACGGATGTTTGCAGCATACGGAGATCCACCAGTTACGGTAACTTCGAAGGAGAATGGGTCAATCAGGCAATATGATGAGAGACTACACCACACAGTAGATTTACATGTTTGTCCAAGTGAACATGAGGATTTTCAGGAGCCCAGCACACGCAGCTGTGGCGGTTTACAGTACCATTCAGCTCAAATTACAGCTCGTCAGGTTACATAACCATCCCTGCAAACCGGTCATCCTCGCGGATCATGCCTTCAAACCACTCTCACTACACCATCCTTCAATCCGGGTCGTCCCCATTCATAGCGTGCAGCGATCTTGGAAGTACACTTTCCACTTTGCAGCCTTCAGAATTGGTCGTACGCTTGATCGGCTTACGCCTCTTCCATGTACGCCCTGCTTCACAGGTTTCTGAGGAGATCTAGTAGTGTGTTGCATCACAGCAGCGCTGGAGGCTGGACTTGTGGATGTTGTTGGTCGACGAGACCTTTCCTGAACAGTACCGTCAGCTTCAAATTTATCCCGAATACGATATACTGTTGTATGTGTTTGTGGCTGAGAACCAAACCTCCAGATTTCAGACACTCTGATCGATACCAAATGTTATATGTCGATAGAGTATCAACCAGGACTCCGTACTGTGTGCTGTCGTCCAGTAGAACGGGCGTAAACGTCAATTAAAAGTGACACCCGAACTACCAGAGCACAGGAAAGCATAACTGTGAGTGACTAATGTGTGTATCTTTTGTGGGGAAGTTGGTAGAGCGTTAGATCCTCGTACCAAGGTTCCTGGATTCATACCCAAAAGATGACAACAATTATTTTTTACTGTATTCTGCTTCGAAGTGTTATACGGGACTATTAATAGTTCCGCACGTGTGATGAAATTGTTTCTTTGCCCTCCTGTTCCGATTATTTATGTTTCTTCTGTGAAACTACAAATGCACGAGCTGCTTCATCACGAGTGGTGTCGCTTCTGTCGCACATGTCCGACGGAACATCACATCACATCACATCACAAATCTGCTCTACAGGTTTCCTACTTTCAGTCAATGAAGCAAAAGCAGACTGCCAAAAGAACATTGCTACAAACTCCGAAAAGTCCTTTTACATTTCAGGAAAATAGTCTCCCACACAACAATTTCAAGCTTAAACAATAAAGAAAATTGTCATCAGTGGGGTTTGAATGCAGGACCTCACCCTCTACGCACTCACCCGCGCGAGATCTACAAAGCAATTATTCACAGATGCGCTTTTTCTGTCCTCCGTCGTCGTGGTGTCACTTTTAACTATCGTTCACGCATGTTCTGCTGGAGGACAGCACGTAGTATGAAGTACATCCACATCGAAGTACTGGTTGATACTCCATCGACATACGTTTGGTACCGATGTGGCTGTCACCTGGAGGTTTGGGTGTGACTTTTACGTCATCGCCGTTGTACTTTTTAGCCGCACTCCGTCGATCTGCTGTCGTCGACTTCTCTGAAGTAAGGTGTTGATCTTGTTATCTGCTGTATATGCCGAACTTTTCGTTATACCACGTGTCAGATTGACAGCCACAAACATCTTCACTGTACCGGCGGCTAAATTTCAGGTTTTAATAATAAAAATTAATGTTGACATTTTGCACAGTCGATCACACTTCATTTGTTACTGCGTTACTGGATACAAGATAGTTAATAACGTCTTTGGATGTCAGTTATTATTTTAACTTCCTATTTCCGCCGTTACTACTTACCGTCACTGCTTTTCATTCTGTGTTATTTCTGTCCGAGATGAAATATAAAACAGCTTTTAAGTCACAATTTACGCTTCGTCATATTTTAGAATCGACCCTTCCGTCATCCAGAGATACAATTTGCAGCTTGGCTATGATTATCATCGACTAGTACATACGCTACTGAGGGAATCACTTCACTTTTTTTATTAACAACATTTATATTAATTAAATGATCATGATGAATGCGTTTTGTGTGCAGGGAAAAGGAGGTTTGATCCTAGAACTGCTCTCAGCAATTACGGCAATTGAAATGTCCCTGCTTTTTATAGTTCGTCACTCAAACGAATTACAGCAAGGACTATGGTCCATTACTACACTTCGATACAGTTATTCAAACTTAGTTCGCTTTTACTTTCTCAAAGCTAAGTGTCAAATTCCGTTCTTACATTCAGTTTAACGTCCTTTCGTATAGTCTACAGATCCTATTATCGTTTATTCGGCATGCAGTAGAATTTAATACTGAGCGCTACTTTTTCTCACGCACACAATTCCTCAGATACTTTTCGTTCGTGACCTTATGGCAAAAGTCTGTCCCGTATAAATTAACTATAGCCAATTTTCTTGCAGTTTATCAAACATGCCCTGATCCCTTCCGTTGTGCATCACACAGAAATGCCATACATCGCACGCTGCAGCTACGTAGACTTATTCAGAGCGCAGATAAGAAGACAAAAGAAGGGGCGATCACTCGCTGTCAGCTGCAGCGGGACATTAAGCGGAGTCAGCGGCGACGAGCGAAAATGTGTACGGGATTCGAACCCAGGATCTCCTGCCTACTAGGCGGGTGCGGTAACCACTGCGCCATCCGGGAGACAGCGTTATCGCACCTGCACGGCCTGTCTCCGTTCGCCCCACGGCCCACCCACACTGCCACCGAGCACCACCTATCGGCAGTCCCTCCCTGTCCACTACAGTCCCGTTCGTTAGTTGAGGATTCCCACAGGAGGTCTGACGTATTTGTGCATCTGCACTGCAGAAGTTGGATCCATTGCCCAGCTAGGCTTCTCATATGAATGCGTGGTCTGTGTTCTTTCGGACACGTTGTAAAGAACACACACCACGCATTCATGTCTTACTTCATTCATGGCTGCACTGTCATTTGCTGGAAAACGAGCAACAAGACCTGTTGAGAAAACAATGGCTCACGCTACCACGCACAAGTGCATAGACCACAGATACCATAGACTGTGCATGATGTCATTTTACTGATACCAAATTGTCAGTCACGTGACTCGGGGCACGAAGCCGAGCAAGTCATTAAGAATTTATGGTGCACAATTTATCATATTTTTGTTACAGATCAAATGTTGCGCTTTTTACTAGGTGTAGAAGTGAAGACCTTCACAAATGCTCAGGTTAGATAGTTGTTTAATATCCTACAGATTAGGTAAAGTGACGAAAATCTCAGTTATGCAAGTTAAGAAAAATTCAGAAAACATACGTGCTTATTTTGCATAACTACATCTACATATATACTCCGTTAGCCACCAAGCGGTGTGTGGCGGAGGGCACAATTCGCGCCAAAGTCATATTTTCCCCCCTCTGTACCACTCGCGGATCGCGCGAGGGAAAAACGACTGTCAGAACGCCTCAGTACGAGCTCTAATTTCCCTTATCTTTGAATGGTGATCATTGCGCCATTTGAAATTTGGTGGTAAAAATATATGCTCTACATAATTTAGTGAGCAGCCCCTTCCGTTTAGCGCGTCGTCTATCTGCAAGTGTGTCCCACTTCAAACTTTCTGTGAGATTTGTGACACTCTCGCGATGGCTAAATGTACCAGTCACAAATCTTGCCGCTCTTCTTTGGACCTTCTCAGTCTCTTGAATCCGATCCAACTGGTAAGCGTCCCATACAGACGAACAATACTCTAAGACTGGACGAACTAACGTATTGTAAGCAATTTCCTTTGTTGAAGGACTGCATCGATTCAGGATTTTACCAATAAACCGCAGTGTAGAGTTCGCCTTGCCCGTTACTTGTGTAATACCTCACATCATGCACATCAAAGAATTTCCTTTCTTACAAACGCTTACTAAACCATTTCACACATATTGTTGCAGGATCGTTATAAAACTAATGCTGCGCTCTAAATTTTTATTTTGTCTTCTGTTGAAGCTGCAAACTACAACAATTCACAGTGAAAAAAAAAGAACAAGTACTCACTAAAGAACAGTCATTCTATCGCTTGTTAGAAGAATTGTCAATAAGTTTCAACTTGACCACATTTAAAAATGCTAACCACTGCTTTATTGTCAGAAATTTCGGAGAAGCTATGTTTACTGGACTACTACATGTGTGAGAGTAGTATTACAGTTCCATCAACTGTCAAAATCAATGCTTGATCTCACCTATAAATCGGAGAAACTGTAACTGTCAGCCCCAATTCACACAGCGCGTAATGAAAGGAACTCGGCTTTCTGCCCCTAGTCACGTGACTTAGATGGTTTCAAGCGTTAACACGGAAGAGGTAGGAATATGCGCTGTCTATGTTACATATGGCCTATGCAAAAGTGCAACGATATGTCATTTTCTTCCAAAGATATTAACTATTATAGAGTGTCTACATTACTCTGGAACCCTCTGTATAAGATAATACGTAGTTAAAAGATATTATGAAAACAGAACTGAGCTATTGAGACTTTTATTAATTATTGAGAATTTATTAATATGAATGACGGTGCGAATGGGAAGTAAGATAATAATCATTTATTATCTTACTTTCCATTCGTTCCGTCGTTCATATTAATAAACATTTTATGTCTATTAACTGAGTACACTTTAGCGTGAGAACAGTGTACTGAGTGAGTGAGTCATAATCACGAGAAAGCCAACATTTTATGATAATTTTGTTATTTAACGTGGGACTTATTTTCATAAATGTGAATTTTCTAAATTTGACCGATTTGGAAATCGTTCATTAAAGCTTTTAAATTATGACTGATGAAAGGTAACAGACCTGGGATTGTGCTGATTAATAATAATATCGTGATGGCCGATGATGTATATCAGCCAGTAAGAGGACAGTACGGTCACCCATAATGCATGGACTAAAGAGTTGCTTCGTGAAGCCTAAAGAGTGCAGTTTGGAGCTTAGCCATCATCATGTTCGGATGCGGATGTAAGGAGCTCTGAATAAATGTGAGAACTCTGCAGAATAATGATTAAAGTTTGACCGTGGAGTTCCGCTACGTGTGTAAGTAGGCTGTTTAGGGATTTTTAATGGTAACGCCACCTGTGTATGAAAATCACTGGCTGTGCTGTGTGCAGTCTGTGGCTGCTTTGCATTGTTGTAATACTCAACCATTGTAGTGTTAGGCAGCTGGCCGTGAACAGCGCGTAGCGTTGGTCAGTTGGAGGTGAGCCGCCAGCAGTGGTGGATGTGGGGAGAGAGATGGCGGAGTTTTGTAATTTGTCATGAACTGCTATATATATGATGATATCAAGGTAAATACATTCTTTGTTCTCTATTAATATCTTTCATTTGCTAACTATCCCTATCAGTAGTTAGTGCCTTCCATAGTTTGAATCTTTTATTTAGCTGGCAGTAGTGGCGCTCGCTGTATTGCAGTAGCTTGAGCAGCGAAGATTTTTGTGAGGTAAGTGATTTGTGAAAGGTATAGTTTAATGTTAGTCAGGGCCATTCTTTTGTAGGGATTTTTTTTTAAAGTCAGATTGCGTTGCGCTAAAAACATTGTGTGTCAAGTTAAGCACAGTCGTGTAAACTGTTCATATTTTCATATGTCGACCCTTAGCCGAGGATACCTCACTGGAATCTTCTGATTTTTTTCTTGTAGTTTGTGTAATTAGTGTAGCTTTTGTTTATTGCTAGCGCGTAATTGTAGAGAGAATCTCCTTTGTAGTTGCAGTCTTTCATTGTTGTACAGTAAAACAGTTGTGGCATGCATGTAGATTTGCACCAAGTATTTCGCAGCTGCAATTAACTAGATATTATTTTCAGTGTTATGTTAATGTGTTCTCTTATTTTTGCTCTTTAAATTGTGTTTTTCTGTGTTGTCGTGTGAAATACTGTGACAATAATGGCGTGTGAAAAACGTAACACTAGGCTCCAAAGCAAACTGAGAAATAATAGTGACGACGAGCGTAGCTTGCCAGCACCACTGTGTAATGAATTAACAGACATTCAAAGTAGTAATTTGGTAACTGTGCATAGAGAAATGGAGCGGGCGTCAAACAATGGCGTGGACAGTGAAACAATTAGTGCAGAGGGAAGCATTATCGATCGATCGGTCGGCAACAGCTCGCCTCAGGAATCCGAAATGACAGAACACAATATTGCAACTACTGCAGATTCAGGTTTTGGGTCCACACCGTTCTCTCAAATAAGTCAAGTCACATTTTCTGCTTAACAAAATGTGAATGTTGCCGGTGAAAATGCACTGCCAAAAAGCATAGAGAAACAGATTCCGGACACTAATACATTATTATTGCAATTAATGCAACAAATGCTACAAAAGTTAGACAGAATGGAACAAAAGCTTCAAAAATTAGACACAATGGAAGAACACCAGAGACAAACACAGCAACAGTTAGACACAATGGAACAAAATCTTCACACCACGCTTGAACAAACACGTGAAGATTTGACTACTGAGTTACATGAAATCGAATCGAAATGTCAAACAGTCTGTAACGACGTAAAAACACAAATTTGTGAGCATTTTCAACCTATTTTTTCGCGGCATGAAAATGCATTACAGAATCACGAAGCATCCATAAAAGAACTGCAAACTACTGTTCATGAAAATCATGAGACCTTACAAGCTAAATTTGACTCACTTGCATCTACCGATTCGGTTACGCAACTTGCAAAAACTCAGGAAAATTTAAAGGACACAGTAGATTCGATTTCAACACAAATGGACACTCTGAAACTTGGTTCAGAAAAACACACTGAGGAAATGTGTTTACTATCGGAGAAAGTAGCCGAACTTTCGGATCAGGTCACTAATTTATCTACAAAGGTAGATGATGATCTGAATGACACAAAACCGGTAGTCTTTAATGACACAGAAGAGAGCGAACAAATTAGGAAACTGAAACAAAATCTGAATCAAATTAATACGCAACACCAAAGAGAAATCCGGGAAGTACAAGATCAGCTAACACAAGTAATACAAGAATTACGTATTTCAGAGGACACTCGCGCTCCAACATGGGAAGAGGGACATAGAAATACGGAAAAGCCGCAACATAATAACACAGGGCATTTCGGAAGTTATGAAAGAAACTGGCAATGTGCACCGAATTTTGAGATGGAACCGCCGACACGACCTAACAATGACCGATATGCTACTCGCCGACACGATGATTTTTACTATAAGCTGTTCACAAAAAAAAAAGGGAGGCAGAATAACTTCAGACGCAACAGTTCGGCGCACAGTTACGATTCAGGGAGAAATTCTCCACCACGTGACGGACAAGGAAGAAACTATGTAAACTACCGACATAACGACAGACCTGAATTTCATCAGAACTGGCGGGATTCTAACAGAGCTGGGCCCTCTGGGCAACGTGAATTTGTAGAAGCTAGATCTCCTAATCCCAATAACGACGCGCGCCAACAAGGGAACAGACAATGACTCGCACCGCAGGGAGACACCTGCGCTGGCTGGCTCCGAGAAAAATAACATAGCGCTAACCTTGAGAAAAATTCCAGTGTTCCTTACCGACGTATACCACTTGATAATTGCGTTAAAGTTAAAACTCTGCGTACTAGGAAGAGTAAAGGTTTACACCACATTTCACATGTAAAACCGTTTATTGAAAGATAATCTGCTTTTCTTAATGCAACATTTTGGTTTACTTGCAAATACATTATGGATTCAAGGTACTTTCAGAGAGATACCAGATGACACAGTGGTTAGTTTATTTGACAGCTACACGACTATATCACGACGCTACTAATGTGTGACACAATTCACGTTGTTGCTTTTGCGGTGTATCTGTTTTATATCTGCACAGTTTTCTGTTTTATTTTGCAAAGAAAAACATGTTTTAGTAGTAACTTTTGTAGTATAGCAACAATGAGACAGCCTTTTTCGTGGCACAACAATACGTTACAGCACAGTACTTTCCTCATCACGCCAATAAGCATAATAACTAAGATATCTATACGCAAAGCATTTCACTTTTGTGTATCATGAGGTAAGTACATTGACTTCTGCAGAACTTAGCTTTCGGATGACGATAACTACGACACTTCCACAGAATTATCTTACAGCAAGACGCACATTTAGCGCTATAGGACACGTATTTGAGTGGTTAATTTCGCACTTAAAACATTTATTTTTTTTAAGATATTTGAAGTACAATGATACGAAGTTTTTCCGTGATACATTTCATTCCATTGCTTTAATTTGTAACACCTGAGGGTATAATTACATTAATCCTCAGGGAGGTACACGCTTACTTTGTGTACCATGTGTGTGGCAACCACAAGGAACCCTAGCTAATATGGTATTTGCTTATACAACTTTACACATCGGTACCATATTTCTCTAACACAAAAATTACACAGCTATCTGATCATGTAACTGAGAGATAAACATTTTTTTTACTACATTTGTGACAGATGTTTACGTAATTACACAGTTGAATAACTTCACACTTACGAAATTGTATTTTGTCTGCACTTTGTGAACTGTTCATACTTTTTCGGAACCATTGTGATACTATGAGAGCTTTGAATGATATATTTGGTATGGGATCACGATTTTTAAAGTACGTTTGAGGCAGCTGACACTTTTGAAATGAGCAGAGAATTTTTTTAGGTTTTGAAACTATTGGAGGAAGCTACGACGATTTTGAGAGTTGACTGAGGTGTTATGATGTTATTTTTACGACGACGATGTGTATTATGCTGCTGAGGTATGTTTATGGTCAATAAGTTGATGCTATGTGAGGAATTTGATTATGCTACTTATATGTTATGGTGAAATATTAAAGAAGCGTCGACGAATATATATATGTGTAATAAGGTAAGGAGTAATGAGTAGCGGTTAGGGACTCTTGACTTGTGAAAAAGGATGTTGGAAACCAAGTATCGTACTTTAAGAGTTATGAAATGTGTGTATATGCGTGAATGTATCACAATGCTGGCGAAAATTTTTTGGACGCTGTCATATTTATAGGATTTTGTTTCTACAGATTTGTAACCCAAATTCTTGACCTGTGAAATATATTTATATGAGACTGTTACTGTAGCGGAAACTGGTGTCGTAAATATTTCGGTAAGAAAGTTCAGTGACCATCTGCACGTAATGCGTCTTGAGCGGCCACCTGTGCCAGCCACCTGGAGAAACAGCCATTAGGTGGAGAAAAAAAAAAGGGGGAGGCCATTATCCTCGCTATTGAC
This sequence comes from Schistocerca nitens, assembly GCF_023898315.1. Classification (NCBI taxonomy): domain Eukaryota; kingdom Metazoa; phylum Arthropoda; class Insecta; order Orthoptera; family Acrididae; genus Schistocerca; species Schistocerca nitens. Next base: position 36,580,881 of record NC_064624.1, on the reverse strand, counting down.
GTTCCTTTGTAGAGAACATCGCAAATACGACACGCTAATAATAACTTGGAAACTTTCTTACATCTGCACACCTGATTAGGACAAGTGTCTATCTACGAGAATTGAGAGAAATGCCATATGGCTTGCTTTATGTATTTGTTTACTCATTTCATTTAATATCTAGTTTCCAGCTGTGTTGCAGCACTGCTTTTATAAAATAAAATGCATTTGCTAATGTGAACACTTTCTGTTAACAGATCTATTAAATAATAATTTTGTAATCCACATTCTTAAAAAAAAAGGAGCTCTTGGAATGGAAAGAACAATAAGAAGGGACTAATAACAGGAACAGCATACATAATTTTCTTTTCAACAACTTGGTAATTTTTTTTTCGTAGAGTAAGTTTTTGTGATGCATCACTCTAGTGTTAAGATGTGACGTAAGTTTTAAACATGGCCATTTTTACCGTAATATTTTTTCTGCTTGAGCTATGTCATGTTTAGGTATAAGTTGCTGCTGTTTGCCAGGCATAGTGTTATTGAATTTGACTTTGTATTATTCTGTTAAGCCAGTTTTACTAATGATTTATTTTTATTGTTTGCTGCGCATTGCCTCATATTAGTTGTAATGTTGAATTGCTTGGTAATTTAGATTTACTGTAGCTTACTTTGCAAATTTCCATTTTTTTCATTGCTATTTGTATTAATTGTTTTATGTGCTGCTGCATTGCCTCGTCCCTTAGTTTAGCATCTGAGCTCAGTAGATTTAAGTTAGCTTAAGAGGGGGTAGACTATATAAGAGACTGCGTTGCGATGCATTGGAAGAAATGCATTGAGAAGTTATACGAAAAAAGTACAGAAAGCAGGTATAGGTAGGATTTTCTTGGGAATAAATAATGCGTTAAGAAATATGTGAATTAAATACAGAAAGCATGCTTGGATAGGATTTTTTTGGTGGAAGCAAAGGTTGAAATAAGACGAAAGATCTATGGAATGAAGTTTTGGGTTGGACTGCAGTACCAAATGTTACACTGAAAACAAACCCTGTCCTTTCCTTTTGTGTTATTACACTATGTGTATTTGTGTTTTTCCTGTCTTAATGTGTTTAGCTAATAAGAGTTATGTTGTAGAATTTTTCTGATAATATGTTATTTACTTTGTAAAGATGTTTAGACATTATTAATTCTGTTCTGTGAAAGTTATTCTGATCTTTTATGTATGTACTCATGTCATAATTCCTGTAACACTGATGTATATGTTTATTTCTATTCTTTTGCAAAGCCCCTATTCCTACAAATGTTATCTGTATTATTATGTTTTTAATGATGTATTTTGTACCGTTGTTATTGTATTCTTATGCTATAAAATTGTAATTGACACCAGTTCTTCAAATTAAGTATATTTTGACTGCACACGTTTCTGTTGGTCATAGCATATGCACAATATGTGAGAAGTAGGGAGTGATAGTGTTTGCACGTGTTTTAATGATTCAGCAAGGGACTGGATAACAGCATTGCTGGTTCTGAGGACAATTCCAAAAACTTTGTGAGTGCACAAGTGGTGGTTATGGACTTGCTATATTACCCGCAAGACTCTTCAATGGTGATTGTGCACCTGCACAGTCATAACAGATGGCTGCTGGCTATCTCTACAAGGACTACAGTGGGTCTGCGTCTTTGCTGACTCACCAGTACCATTATTTCTACAAGGACTGCAGTGGGTCTGCGCCTCTGGTGGCCCATCAATACCATTATTTCTACCAGGACTACAGTGGGTCTGCTCTGTGATGACCTACCTACCAATATTCTTCAAAACTTCGAATGACTCTGCTGTGGGTTTTCTCTGTTGTGGCCCATGACCTGTCTGCATGTCGAGAGTCAGCACTAGCACTGTCTTTTCGTTGGAAGGACAACACTACTTCTTCAAGACTGCATGGAAATCCACTACTTCCGTGTGCATTTTCTTCTACTGCTCAGACTTTGAGAAAAACACTACTACTTTACTGTGATGATCAGGACTGTCTTTATGGACTGTGAGAAAATTTTAGCTTTTGACCAACATTGTATCAATAAGTGTGTGCATTTGATTTCTTTGTTATTGTAATTGTGAAAAAAATTTTAACAAATATGTATTGGCCAGTGCCCAAAAAAAATTTGTAAAATTTTTTGTGGGGAGCATGGGGGCTATGTAAGTAGGCTGTTTAGGTTTTTTTAATGGTAACGCCACCTGTGTATGAAAATCACTGGCTGTGCTGTGTGCAGTCTGTGGCTGCTTTGCATTGTTGTAATACTCAACCATTGTAGTGTTAGGCAGCTGGCCGTGAACAGCGCGTAGCGTTGGTCAGTTGGAGGTGAGCCGCCAGCAGTGGTGGATGTGGGGAGAGAGATGGCGGAGTTTTGTAATTTGTCATGAACTGCTATATATATGATGATATCAAGGTAAATACATTCTTTGTTCTCTATTAATATCTTTCATTTGCTAACTATCCCTATCAGTAGTTAGTGCCTTCCATAGTTTGAATCTTTTATTTAGCTGGCAGTAGTGGCGCTCGCTGTATTGCAGTAGCTTGAGCAGCGAAGATTTTTGTGAGGTAAGTGATTTGTAAAAGGTATAGTTTAAATCACTTACCTCACAAAAATCTTCGCTGCTCAAGCTACTGCAATACAGCGAGCGCCACTACTGCCAGCTAAATAAAAGATTCAAACTATGGAAGGCACTAACTACTGATAGGGATAGTTAGCAAATGAAAGATATTAATAGAGAACAAAGAATGTATTTACCTTGATATCATCATATATATAGCAGTTCATGACAAATTACAAAACTCCGCCATCTCTCTCCCCACATCCACCACTGCTGGCGGCTCACCTCCAACTGACCAACGCTACGCGGTGTTCACGGCCAGCTGCCTAACACTACAATGGTTGAGTAAGAGGACAGTACGGTCACCCATAATGCATGGACTAAAGAGTTGCTTCGTGAAGCCTAAAGAGTGCAGTTTGGAGCTTAGCCATCATCATGTTCGGATGCGGATGTAAGGAGCTCTGAATAAATGTGAGAACTCTGCAGAATAATGATTAAAGTTTGACCGTGGAGTTCCGCTAAGTGTATGCGAACATGTGAGAAAAAAGAATACGTGAAATTCCGGTTTCAATTTGTAAACTATGACTTTTGAATAATCAAACTCGGCGTGGCAGGATATACAAGCCGTAACCACAAGTTGAACGTTAGTAGCGGTCAGATTGTGTAGTATGTGAGCGAGCGCACTGTCACAGATAATCCGTTTTGTTATTCTTTTTCGCATTAGATTTAGTGCGATGCCATAAGCTGGGATTACATGCGAATGTTGAAAATAGAACTGAAGAGCAGTATGGGCTTGACGGTGTTTGCATATCAAACAATTCCAGATACACCGAATTTTTCACACATAAACTACCGTTCAATTAATCGCTCAGATAACTTGATACGGGAGAACATATGTTGCACCCATTGGATTTGTATAAAGCTACTGGTTCTACTACAGATTTTTCCAGCAGAGGAACATCATTCGTTTTCAACAGGTAAGGCCTGTGGACCAGATTGCAGAAGAAGAAATTCACCACAGGATGAATGGACGCTTTCCGTACGACAACCAAACGTAACCGCGCCGTTATTGCATCCAAAACATATTGTTCCTCAATGTGGCCAGACCTGGTGTTTGAGGGCAGTCACTGGTGGTGGTTTTCTGTTATGCCCAGTTCCAAGTGGCAGCGTTTGTGGTGGGCGTCGCACGTACCGTGTACACCTGAGGTGCTTGAGAGTACATGGGAAGACAGTCTCCAACTTTTGCGTCAGTTTTCAGTGGGACTCAGCTGCAGCATCGACTGTCCTGAGGAGGAGGACGAGTGGATCACAGAAATGCCTAGTCACGTTAAAGGAACCCGGAAATGAAGATGCATCGAAATAAAGAATTCTTTTAACTTTGTTTACACCCCGGTCCTTTCAAAACCAGATTACCTGTGGTGTTCGTACATCTGATGTGTAAGAAGAAAGAGCATTCTCTTAGCAACTACAAGACCCCTTCTACCTGGTGTGAATTGTTCTGCGTTTATTCAGGCTGCAGCGGCCTTTCTTTGTTTTTACCCAATTTATTATTTGACCGCTGCTTTGCAAGTTGGTGAACCTGGTGCTAAGCGTATGTAAGTGACAGCTGAATATCATTTCAGCGTAGTGCTTTCGTTTCACACGCCGTAGTGATTTGAAACAGTGCTTGATTTTAGGAAACAAGGTTATTATGTTTGTAGTTGTCACCTACCACGGGAACGATGCTTTTCTGGACACATGTTCATAGGACCTTTTTTCCTGTGCGTCCAGTCAGGAATACTACCTTGCAGTTTGTCAGTTTTATTGATGTTCGCCCTGTATAGAGATAACCATCCCCTTCCACTGTCAGTCGCAGACGTTATAAAATCTATCTCTAGACTTAGCTAAGACGTAGCCAATAAATACTTGCTTGCTAAACACATACTTGCAAGAAGTCAGAATCCCAACGAAAGCTTCAATAACTGTGAATGCAAACGCTTGCCCAAAAAGGTTTCTGTGGGTGTAAAACCCATAAAAACTGGCTTCATGAATATAGCGTTGTGTTTCAGTGATGGATTAGCCAGCAGGCTGAAACTGTTCAGTGATGTAGGTACAGAAACTGGGGTGAACGTGATGAATGCGCTACTGTCAACTGACCAGCTGAGGAAGGTATAGTACAGGTAAGAGAAGAGGCCAAAATTCGAAAGATGGATTCCAAACGTAAGCTGCAGGATACACAAACGCACAACGCTGACAGCTATGAACCTGGCAAGTTTTAACTTTGAATGTAGGTTGAAAAGATTACATAAATGCGTTTTCCTGAAAGCATGAAATTTTTAACTTTAGGTACAACTTTCTGCGAAACTACTATATCTGTGTTAATGAAACTTGTTACAGAAATTAATTACATCTTTTTCACTAAATTATACTACAATTATAGCAATCATGTAAAAGGTTTGGCAAGTGTCTTATTTTTTTTAAGCTCTTGGCTTCCCAGGTCCTTTTTTTTGTCACACATTGTCCCAGGTGCGGTCTGACGACGGCTATATTTAAATAACCATAAAAATTTCATCCTCCTAATTCAGTGGAACAGAGCTTGAAAATACAGTTTGGTTCTTTTTATTTAGAACACAGGCGGTTTCGTGCTCTTACATGCCCATCATCAGGTGTTATAACTTTGGGATGTGACCCCGAGCGCAGCGGTGGACGTGTACAGGATGCGGCGCAGAGCGCAGAGCAAGATGACACACCGCATCCTGTACACGTCCACCGCAGCGATTGGGGTCGCAGCAAAAGGTTATAACACCTGATGATGGGCGCATAAGAGCCCGAAACCGGTCGTGTTCTAAATAAAAAGAACCTTTCAACTGAAGCGGTATTTTAAAGCTTTGCTATAATGCTCAGTTGCAGATCTTCCCCCGATAGGACTGTTTCAGTGGAACAATTCTGGTTTTATGTTAAAGGCTGTATTAACACACACAAAAATATATTCCAAAAAATATTAAAGTAAATTTTTAGAAAAGAAACACGTTTAAACAGAAAACTGTACAAAATGAACATAATATTACTTGATATTAATGCTATAAAAATTCAGATACCCGGCACTAGATTTTACGTATTGCTAATTTTCATTGCTTATTGTAGATGTAGAAACAAAAACATAAGGAACTCCTACAAATGATTCAAAAAATACAAATTGCATTAGTTCCTTTTAGGTGTTTAGTATTCTTCTCATAGGTTTTCTTTGCACTCGCTGGAAAAGTTTGTAGCTTCTTGCAGCAACTGCAAACATAAGGTGTCTGTCTCGTCTTTCTTGGGTCGCTGGTGGAGTAAGTTTTGCGTTTTCTGCAAATCATTCTACAACAACTTCTCCTCTCTGCTACACCCAAAAGGATGCACGAAATTGACGGGGTATGTGATACTCGTCAACTCGCTTTTTATCTTTGGTGCCACCATACAGTTTACAAACTGTTTCAAAAATTAAAGCTGTTCATCTGAGTATTTTCTTTATACGAATTGTGAAGGGTAAACGCATTCAGCCCACTAACGTCAAGCATGCGGAAAAATAATGCCGTTTGCCATCGTTAGAAGAGGCTTCGACGAGTAACGATATTTTTTTCTACCTAATGTATTTATAGCAGAACCTCTAGCTAAAGATTCAGTCTCCACACTTCTTTCTTCGTCACTTCGATCACTTGTGTTATTAAAGGAATTCACAGGAGGCAAAACAAATTCGTCTTCACTTTCCCATTGTTCCTATACTCTGTTACGTTCACTTGCAAACTCATTGTCGCTGTCTGGTTCAACATTACTTGCTAAACTGTCCTCAAACCATTTTAAAACAGTATCTTCAAAGTCAGGATCCGTTAAACATGAACAGTAGACGAAGATATGGCTACTGAATCCATAACGCAAAGGTGCAGTCTCAGAGACCGCTAGCACGAAAGAAGCAGTAATAGTGTAGTCCACGTCGCATTCAAGTGGCTACTGACAAAGGAAACCACGACAGCTTCGGGAAACAACAACTGGACGCTGCTGTAATCTCCTACCCCACCACTATGCGTTAGGAACGGAGTAACAATAAACGCTAGCGGTCTGTGAGACCGCATCTGGGACGTTACGAGTAAATGTTAATTGTTTAGGACGTATGCTTTGCAATTTCAACTCTGATAACAATATTACTGTCATATAAGCAATACAACCTGAGGAAAATTTGACAACTGATCCAAGTTTCAAATTTGGTTTGATTTGAACAAATAGTTTTTGATAATAGTGTACCATCAATAGTACGTAAGTTTCAAATTGGGTTGGATTTGAACAAATAGTTTTTGAGAAAAGTGCACCAACATTAGTGTGGTCGACCATAGGAATTTCGCTCGCGTCTGGGTCCCCTTAACTTTAGGATTCGGCAGAAAACCCGGGGAGACTACCAGTAATTTATTACAAACTACTTCCATGGTCCAATTTGTCACAGATAATGTATAAGTTACTTCTATATGCACATAAATCATTACAGTTTTAACTGTTTACGTTTACCAGTAGTTTAAATGCTCATAACATTAAAGAAGTCTTCCAGACTCCACTTGGAAACTAATTTAGATGGTCCTGCGTCCGTTAACAGCAGTTCATGTTGTCAACGAGTTTTCATTGAAAAGGCGCAAGACCCGTCTCAGAGCACTGTTGGTTAGGATCTTCTTGCGTCACTACAATGAATGAAGTCTTCAGTGGAGGGTCACATGACTGCATGGCATGCCATTTTTGGAATTTTGATTCTTAAATTCGGCATGAAGTCTGAGGGTATCTACCCTGATGTACTCATAAATATCTTCTCAACGAGATGGAATTGTTTTGTGATGACTGATTCTCTTAATGATTTAGTGTTCTGAAGAAATCTCGTCTACTTCAGGGCCCTCGTTCAGACTTATGTCTTTAAGTGATCTGTCAAATATTTCTCGAATATCACATCTCCCATTCACATTCATCTGTGTCCTTTTTCCCTTCTATGACACTGTTTCCATTTCCATTGTATTGCCGTTCTAGATATTTCTTCAACCTTGGAACTTTCCTTTCTTTGCTTTGTACTGAGTTGCCATCTAAGCTATATCTCCCAAATCACCTTCATCTATACTCGCTTCCCTCTCTATAATATTTTCTTCGAATTCATTACGTCTATACATCCCTTCAATCTGTCCATTTTCCTTTCTTTGCTTCATACTGCCTTGCCATCTGAGTTCTACATATTCATACATTTGCTTCCCTTTTCTCCAAGGATCTTTTGATTTTCCTCTAGGTGACATCTACCTGTCGCTACTTATGCTCGCTTCTACAGTTTTGTCTCTGTCCTCTAGCCATTCATGACCAGTCATTTTGCTCATTATGTCGGTCACTTTTATAGGTCCCTATATTCTCTTTTGCGTGCTGCGTTTGCTGCATTTTTTTTGTATTTTCTCGTTTTATCAATTAGGTTCAATACCTCTACTGGGCCCTGCCTTTTTGGCTGATCCTCTGCTGATTTCACTGTTACATTTTTTAAAGTTACCAGTTCACCTTCCGTTGTTCCCCTCTCTTGTTTAATGCTCCCTTAGCCATTCTCCACAATCAGTGGTTGTCTTAACTTATGTAGGTGCCATGTCCTTCGTTTCCTACCTTTCGGCAATTTTTTCCTTATTAGTCCACAGTTCGTAAACAATTTGGTGTTGGAAGTATTGCAACTTCCTAAAGTCTGATAGAGGAGACTGGACACGAGCGCAGTGATCGTGACACGGCCGCCATCGGTTTACAGATCTCGCTGACTAGAGAGAAGAGGGGCAACGTGACGCAGCCGTACGAACCGCCCACCGTGGAGAAGCTGCAGCGGGCGTACCCGTCGGTGCAGTGGCTGGAGTTCCTGCAGGCGCTGCTGCCGCCACGCGTCACCGTCTCCATCAGTGAGGCGGTCGTCGTTCTGGCGCCGTCGTACATCGAGCGCCTCTTACAGTTGCTCAGCCACACCCCCAAGAGGTACGTCACAGCCAGGGTGTCAGTGCACTGCCTGAGCTCCACCTCTACATCTAAGTAGGTGCTCGGCAAGCAACTGTAGAGTGCATCGCGGAGGGCAAACAGTATGTGTATTACCAATTTTCTAATCCATTTGTGTACTGGGCGATAGAAGAATGGCTGTCGTAATGAATCTGTATGCACCCTGGTCTCTCTTGGCTTACTCTCATGAAACCTACATGAGATATATGATGGTGGGAGCATGACAGCCTTTGTCCAATCCGGGTTTTCTAAATTTACCCAACAGCAGCTCACGAGTACTGCATTGTCTGGCCTCTGAAGATTCCCTCTTAAAATCTCCAGGAAGTTATGTCACTCATTCGCATGCGCTATTCTAAGTAGTTATTGCTCCATGTTTGTTATCGTGCCCACTCGATAAGGACTCTAAAAGTGAAACAATATTCTAGAACTTGTCGCGCTGTGGTCTTTCTTGTATGCGATTTCTAGCACAGACGCTTTCCATTCCAAGAAATTCAAGTGTTACACTCGCCTTTCCCAACATTGATTTTACGTGATTGCCACATTTGCTAAGTGTGACCAGCATTGCTAATCCTTTAACCGGGTATTGTCGGGGTTTCCTTTCTGTCGTACGTCTACAACTACGCTTACCTGGACACTGGAAATTACACTTAAATGCCTGGCAGGGGATTCATCGAACCAGCTTCACAAAACTGCTCTATTATTCCAATCTCGACCTGTGCGCGTAAAAAAACGAACACCTATATCACTCCGTTCGAGCTCTGATTTGCCTTATTTTATTATAATAATAGTTTTTCCCTATGTAGGTAGGCGTCAACAACATATTTTTGCACTCTGAGGAGAAAGATGGTGATTGAAATTTCGTGACAAGATCCTGCCGCAACCACAAACGCCTTTATTTTAATGATGTCCACCTCAAATCCTATATCATGTCAGTGACACTCTCTGCCCTAAAACCGTGCTGCTCTTCTTTGAAGTCCGCAGGTCGTGGTCTCGCGGTCGCGTTCTCGCTTCCCGAGCACGGGGTTCCGGGTTCGATTCTTGGTGGGGTCAGGGATTTTCACCTGCCTCGAGATGACTGGGTGTTTCTGTTGTCCTCATCATTTCATCATCATTCATGAAAGTGGCGAGGTTGGACTGAGCAAAGGTTGGGAATTTGTACGGGCGCTGATAACCACGCAGTTGAGCGCCCCACAAACCAAACATCATCATAATCTTCTGTGAACTTTGTCGATGAACTCCGCTAATGTTATCTGGAAAGGATCCCACATGGCGTTGAAGTACTCCAAAAGAGGACGGACGAGTGTAGTGTAGGCACTCTCTTTAGTAGTCTTTGGTTTACCTTTTCCCAATATTTTCCATGTGTTCTTCCAAATTAAAGTTGTTCGTAATTGTAGTTGCTAGATATTTACTTGAATTTACGGCTTTTAGATGTGACTGATTTATTGTGCAACCGAAGTATAATGGATTGCTCATGTGGATGTTCACAAATTTTCCATTATTTAATATCAACTGCCAATTTTCGCACAATACAGGTATCAGCTATAAATCGTTTTGCAATTTGTTTTGATGACTTTACTAGGCGATAAACGACAGCACCATCTGCGTAGAACCTAAGACGGCTGCTCAGATTACGTCCTAAATCGTCTGCATAAATATGGAACACTAGAGGGCATTGCATTTATCAGCGTTTAAAGAGAACTGCCACTCTTTACACCAAATGAGAGTTGTGTCAGAGTCTTACGGCAATTCCTCAAGGTCGACCAGTGACGGCACTTCCACCTGCACTACAGCACTGTGAGCATGCAATCTTATACTGGGTCGCTCATGAGTTGTTCGAGGGTTCCTGAATATTAGCTGTTACTAGCTAAAATTTATTGCAGGATTGAGTCAGCGTTTCTCCTCTCTCACTCCTAATTCCTTATTCTCCCTTTAACGTCCTACTAACTGTATTCTTCCCTACTACACCTACAAGCTACGAAAGAAGGTCTAATGTCTGTGTTGGAGCTACTTTGACGCAGCAAGGGGCGAGAGTCTCTGAACCCGCAGCGGATTTCCCTGCTGCCAAAATATGGCGCACACAAAGAATGTAAAGGGTGTCATCGCGAGAATACCTACCGCAACAAAATACAATGGGGTGACACAAGTCACGGGGTACCTCCCAATATCGTGTCGGTGCGGCTTTCACCCGGCGTAGTGCAGCAGCTGGGCGTGGTATGGACTCAAGAAATGGTTGGAAGTCCGCTGCAGAAATATTGAGCCATGCTGCCTCTATAGCCGTCCGTAATTGCGAAACCGCTGCCAGTGCAGAATGTTGAGTACGGACTAATCTCTCGATCACTTCCCATAAGCGTTCGACGGGATTCACGTCGGGTGATCTGGGTGCTCACAGCCACAGCTGACACGGTTATACATCACTGGTCGACAGTGCGTGCAGTACAACAGCTGTTTAAGTTCAGGTGTTAAAAGTGTTAAAAATATAAAACTGAATGAAAAGTCCGGGAATCCGCTGTAGCTGTATTTAGTTAATTCGATTAGAAACCAGTTGTGTGTCTCTCTAATAGACTTAAACAAATAAATACAGCTACAACGGACTACTGGATTTCTCACTCAGTTTTATGTTTTTATAATTTTAACACCTGTATTTAAACATCTGGTGTACTATGTGAATTGTCAGGCAACCATCTATAGTCAGTCATATGGCCCTAAGTTTAAATCCGAGTATTGTTTAAACATTTACAGTAGGAACAGGACAGGAATGTTCATGTCTTTCTTTGAACTGAATGTGGAGGGAGAGCGCCCTTCCAAGGTAGGAGCGCCTGTGCAGGCCGCTGCCCCACAACTTCCCCACACACCAAATCGCACCAAGTCCAGCCGTCAGCTCTGTGGGGCGCGGTGTGGACAAGTGGCGACAGCCGCCTGCAGGCCGCCGTGGGTCGCTGTGCTGCTGGCAGAGGCGTACAAATTCTCCTTCCAGCCTGCCTGCCCCTATCTCTGCCGCAACCATTAAAGCAGCTCAACCCGCCGCAACGCAGACAAGAGTACATGTGTACTGAATTACTGTGGTAAAAGCGGACTAACTCGGGTTTCTGGAAGCCTGGCAAGCTTCACGGGACACTTTCAGCCTGCTGCACCTCACAACAGGTGGCGCTGTCAATCCAGCGTGGCTAGCCAGGCATACGTTTGCATAGGTAGTTTCACTGCAGCTCATTTCATAAAGGTTGGAGCAGCAAAATGCACAAAGCAAGAAAAAGAAGACTGAGGAGAAATTAAAAGTTTGGGAATGTATACCAGTCAGCAAACAAAGCCCAAGTCCAGCATGGCAGAAGGTTTCGTGTGTTTATGAGGCAGCTTCAAATAAATCGGTAGTTGGCTCGCAATGCAAATTGAGTACCATGTCATAGAACACTCATTCCGGACCTTTGAGCGTGTTACGACATGTCTGTAAATCTGACCTTCAGTTTCCTCATTCCATAAACATTTTGAAAGAGGACAAAGACTTAGTGGCTGACAAGTGTGTGGAAATATGTGCTAAGGAATTCAGGCAATTCGGCAGCATATAGACTTTCCTGATTTAGGGCAAACACTGATTTAAATAGGCAAAAAATATGGTTCATTGGATGTTCAAAACCCCATTCTAGTCGTATGTGACGTAATGCAAAGAGAGTTTAGTGTGAAAGAAAAGCTTTTTCTTGCACACATGTACATTTTAGAGTAACATAATATGTGTGGACTTTACAATGAACTATTTTGGTCATTTAGAGGAACTCTACGAACCCATAATACACATCTCGAAAAAGTCATTGTATTGTTATAACTGTGGTTATAGAAACTAGACTTCCAAACCTTACTTTAATTGGATCTGCAGTATAATAGACATCTTCATGTTCGTAAGTCCAAGGGATCTGGACTTTCGGAGATGGTTCTGTTATTACAGAAAACACATATTACAGTTGACCTGATGGTGGTTCTAATTGAGAATAGCCAGTACTAGTCGAAAAAGAGAAGTTGCAAATAAACCAGACCCTATCGAAATAAATGAAAATGAAATACGCCGAAAAGGAAAAAAAGGGCAAATAAAATCTACTATTTCCTAGTCTATCCAAAATGAATTTCATTGAACCTCGTCTTGTGATACTCGGGTGACAAAGGCTTTTCATCAACTTCCTAACCCCACTCGTAACAATACAGTGAAAGCGAACAGAATAAACTGCTACGTAGTGTAGCATAGCGAGAAGACGGGCAGACAAGCATGGTTAGCACACTGGACTCGCATTCGGAAGGACGACGGTTCAATCCCGCGTCTGGCCATCCTGATTTAGGTTTTCCGTGATTTCCCTAAATCGCTCCAGGCAAATGCTGGGATGGTTCCTTTGAAAGGGCACGGCCGACTTCCTTCCCCATCCTTCCCTAACCCTATGAGACCGATAACCTCGCTGTTTGGTCTCTTCCCCCAACCAACCAACCAACCAACTAACCAAGCATGACTACTGTAGCCTGCCTGTGTTGGGCGTAGCTTGACATGGCTGGGAGTTAAGTAGTGTGCCCGCTCTGCTGGTAATGTGCGACAGCTTGCCTGCTTGGCTGACAGGCTAGTGTGGGCAGGTTGTAAGCGGAATGTGTACACCCCTGGCCGCTGGCCGAGAGCCGTGAGTCACGCCACGCTGCACTGCTGCCCCACTGACGGTAGGCGTGGGCGGCCACGTCTCAGCAGTTTTAATGTGCAAGTGCTTCTCTTCTTGTAGAAAAGACAAGTGTAATACTGATGGAGCACAAAGCTGCGAACAATTATTGTTTCACAGGACTGACATAGAAAGAAATAAAACGAGTGACTAGGGTTTAGCAAACGAGATTTATTTGTTATATATATATATGCAAGGGGTCAAAATGCCCAACAGTCTTGTGTTATGTATGCTGCTCGGTATCCTGGACGACATCATCCATATAATTTTAACACCTGTATTTAAACATCTGGTGTACTATGTGAATTGTCAGGCAACCATCTATAGTCAGTCATATGGCCCTAAGTTTAAATCCGAGTATTGTTTAAACATTTACGTCGCTGTTGATAATGCTACATCAACATCGATTGCACCTGTATCATATTTCCATGCACCAGGAATTGCATGGCGACGTCTTTCAACGTCATATATAGTTCTGCCACTGGGCACAAGAGAAATTACGGGACGATGACAGATTTTTTGCACGCGTTCTATTTAGCGATGAACAATCATTCACCAACAGCGGTAACGTAAACCGGCATGATATGCACTATTGGGCAACGGAAAATCCACGATGGCTGCGGCAAGTGGAACATCAGCGAACTTGGCGGGTTAATGTATGGTGCGGCATTATGGGAGGAAGGATAAAAAATGGTTCAAATGGCTCTGAGCACTATGGGACTTAACATCTTAGGTAATCAGTCCCCTAGAACTTAGAACTACTTAAACCTAACTAACCTAAGCACATCACACACATCCATGCCCGAGGAAGGATTCGAACCTGCGACCGCAGCAGTCACGCGGTTCCGGAGTGAAGCGCCGAGAACCGCACGGCCACCGCGGCCGGCTGGAGGAAGGATAACTGGCCCCCATCTTATCGATGGCAATCTAAATGGTACAGTGTATGCTGATTTCCTACGTAATGCTCTACCGATGTTACTACAAGATGTTTCACTGGATGGCAGAATGACGATGTACTTCCAACATGATGGATGTCCGGCACATAGCTCGCGTCCGGTTCAAGCGGTACTGAATACTATATTTCATGATAGGTGGATTGGTCGTCGAAGCACCATACCGTGGCCCGCACGTTCGCCGGATCTGACGTCCCCGGATTTCTTTCTGTGGTGAAAGTTGAAGGATACTTGCTATCGTGATCCACCGACAACGCCTGACAACATGCGTCAGCACATTGTCAATGCATGTGTGAACATTACGGAAGGCGAACTACTCGCTGTTGAGAGGAATGTCGTTACACGTATTGCCAAATGCATTGAACATGACGGACATAATTTTGAGCATTTATTGCATTAATGTGGTATTTACAGGTTATCACACTGTAACAGCATGCGTTCTCAGAAATGATAAGTTCACAAAGGTACATGTATCACATTGGAACAACCGAAATAAAATGTTCAAACGTACGTACGTTCTGTATTTTAATTTAAAAACCTGCTTGTTACGAACTGTTCGTCTCAAATTGTGAGCCATATTTTTTGTGACTATTACAGCGCCATCTATCACAAAGCGAAAAAGTGGTCCATTCATATCTCTTTACGTACTACACGATATGTGATAATAATGGGGGTTTCTATTTAAAAAATGCATTTGACGTATGGCAGCGCCATCTAGCGGGCCAACCATAACGCCATCTGGTTTGCCCCTTCAAGCTAGACGAGTTTCGTTCTTTGTCGTTTTTTCGTTTGACGCTTATTTCGTGAGATATTTGGCACGTTCACGATCAATGGACCACCCTGTATACACACACACACACACACACACACACACACACACACACACACACATATATATATATATATATATATATATATATATATATATATATATATATATATATATATATATATATATCTGTGTGTGTGTGTGTGTGTGCGTCCCATAGGCTGGACTAGGTTGACAGACTTTACATTTCGAAACACGTGTATCAGTCGTAACAGATCGTATAATTTTAGAGTTCAGGTCTATATCTGCATCTACATGGGTAATTTGCAGATCTCATTTAAGTGCCTAGCTGAGGGTTCATCGAACCACTTTCACAATAATTCTCTGTTATTCCAGAAGATACGAGCACCCACATCTTTCCGTGCGAACTCTGATTTCCCTACTTTTTTTATGATGATCGTTTTTCCCTATGTAGGCCGGTGTCAACAAAATATTTTCACAGTCGGAGGAGAAAGTTGGCGACTGAAATTTCGTGGGAAGATTCTGCTGCAATGAACAACGCCTCTGTTTTAATGCTGTCCACTCCAAATCCTGTATCATGTTACAGACACTCTCTTCCCGATTTCGCTATAATACAAAACGTGCTGCTCATCTCTGAGCTTTCTCGAAGTACTCCGTTAATCCTACCTGGTAAGGACCCGGCACTGTGCAGCGGTACTCCAAAAGAGGACGGACAAGCGTTGTGTAGGCAGGCTCCTTAGTAGACCTGATGCATTGTCTAAGTGTCTTGCCAATGAAACGCTGTCTTTGGTTTGCCTTGCCTACAACATTTTCTATGCTTTCCTTCCAATTTAAGTTGTTCGTAATTGAATTCGTAGGTTTTTGGTTGAAAATAGTGCATAAAAACTGTTATCATGTTTACAACAATTACTTAACTATGTAGAGAAAAGAAATGGACAGGAAATAGGTCTCACAGGTTGGAATCGTGTCACAGATTGACTCACTTATAAAATATTTTAGCCATTTTTAATACACTCTATCTGCAGTGTCAAACAGTTTTGCAGTTTGCCTGCGAGACATCATAAACAGTAAATGCCAATTGATAAACGGTAAATGCTAAATGCTAAGCGGTAAATGGCAAACTGTAAATGCTAAACACTATTGCACCATGCAAGTATAATTATAGATCTCTGCGAAATCAAATATAATTTCTGAGAAAGTCAAGGACAGTTGTATACATAAGCATAACTCTGGCATAATTTTAATGACTACAAGGTCAAAGTTATGCATCATTTATATGCGCACACATCTCTGTATTTTTCACAAAAATGATACTATACAGACCTGTGTTGTCTCTCACACAAAGTAATCATTTCTTGTTTTACACACAAGTATTTGAAAATTACCTTATTATTTCAGTATATTACTGAGGAATAAAGGCAGAAACTAGCAATATGTAAAAATATTAATGTTATCGTATAAAAATTTTCATAGGGAACTTTCAAAATTTATACTGGGAAAATATACGAATCTAAATCACGTTTTCTCATCCATTATTTTTACAGCATTGTCTATTACAAACAAGAGTTTATTTCAATTTTTAGTAGACATTTAAAACTTCACTATTAGACAATCTAGATTTCGATGCTGTATGTGCATTAAATAAATCGGAACGGGACTGAGTAATATTTTGTAGGCAAACTGTGTACATTATGAATAATATATTTTTAATGGTTTTTACACTGCAGCAGAAATAGTTCTGTGTAATAAATACATTTGTACCTAACGTACACTTCAAAAGGAGCATAGTTTTTCGAACCTTCAAAGAACTCTCTCTGAAACGACTGTATTATCCTGTCATTATCTTTTGTAAAGGCTCTCCGATCATCGATGACTAGGTGAGCTAAAAATTCTTGCAAATAAAACAAGGAATGACAATAGTGTTTTTTTTTTTTTTTTTTTTTTTAGAAATCTAATATTAACATATCTTGTTCTTCCACTGTCTAATATTTTGTGAATTATAACTGTCAATTTTATTTTCGCAAACAATAACCTTCAATGTTTTGAAAATCGAGTGCATCTGTGTTATTTTCTCTTCCATGATATACCATGTACATATTACTGCTGTTGAGAAGGTGTAGTTTGGTGGGATTTATAGTCGAGGACTTGGTGGTTGATATATACAGCAGAACTTCAGATGAACCAGCACCGTGGTCCCAGGTTTGGTGGTGAACGTTTTGCGCTCAACATCGGATGGTGCCTTACCTTCAGATACTGCTATGCCCATACTCTTCAGATTCTGTAATACAGAACCCTCGTTGCCTTCATATGTCAGTCAAAAGGAACAGAGGCTCCTCACAACCCTCCAGGGAACACGGCGCCAACACCATCAAACAGCGCCTCTAGCTCTCACAATGAGCTGAATTAAGTGAGGAAGGGAGTCCACAAGTTTCTTCCACGTGTGCCATAACCAACTGGAGCCTCTCATTAGCAATTAGAACTTGTAGAACTGCGGGAATGCTAGTTCTTACGTTTCTCCCACTGTTACAGAAAGTTTCTGGCGTTTTCTGTGGGATAGGACGATTTCTCGGACCAGGTGAGATGCTATCGAGTATGTGAGGGACAAAGTATGAGTGCGGCCCTGTGAACATAGCTGTTCTCACCTTAGTAGATGGGAGTGTTCACAGAATACACATGTTGAAGATGTAGAAGGAACTAGTGTTGTGTTACTGATGGCAGTGCCACTAAAGCAGAGTTACTAAACACAGTTTTCTGAAACTCCATCACCAAAGAGGACGATGTAAATATAAGAGAATTCGAATGTAGAACAACTGCCAATACGAATAACTTAGAAGTAGATATCCTCGGTGTAGTGAAGCAGCTTAAATTGCTTATTAAAGGCAAGTCCACCAGTCCAGATTGTATACCAGTCATGTTCATTTCTGAGTACGCTGATAGAATAGTTCCTACCTAGGAATCATATCCAACCACTCGCTCGCTGAAAGATCCATACCCAGAGACTGGAAAGTGGCACAACTCACGTAGATACGCGAGAAAGGAGACCCATATCATTAACGTCAATTTGCAGTAGAATTTTGGAACATATATTGTGTTTGAATATTATTAATTGCTTCGAAGAAGACTTGTAGAAAAATAGGCAGCATGGATTCAGAAATTCTCATGGAGTAATGAAAGCTATCGATAGAGGATGTCAAATCGATTCCATATTTTCCGATTTCCAGAACGTTTTTGGCACCGTTCCTCACAAGCAACTTCCAATCAGACTCCTTGCGTATGGAGTATCGCGTCAGCTTAGCTCGTGACTTCCTGTCAGAAAACTCACAGTGACGGAATGTCATTAAGTAAAACGGAAGTAATATCAATCGTTCCTCAAGCAAGTCTTAGAGGCCCTCTGCAGCTCCTAAACTAAATGCCATACTCGTCGAAGATCATCTGAGCAGCCTTGTTAGATTGTTTGGAGATGATTCTGCCATTTATTATCTTGTAAAGAACCAAAAAAAAAAAAAGTTGACAAAATGTCCGACAGATGGCGCTGGACAGCAAAACGTCAGTGACTGCACATGACAATCGTGTACAAATGAGCTGTAATGAGAGAGAGAATCATTGAAGTGGAGGACATTTGCGGTTTGGGCGTTTCAAAAGATGGCGGAAGATGACGATTGGTTTAGTAACGTGTTGTGGACCGACGAAGCTCATTTCACGCTCCGAGGGTCTGTCAACGCCCACAACTGCAGAATTTGGGCTACCGAAAATCCTAGAACTGTCATGGAAACTGCATTGCACGACGAGAAAGTCACGGTATGGGTTGGATTTACCACATCTACCGTTATCGGGCCTTTTTTCTTCGAGGAAATGCGTGATTCTGGTTTTGTAACTACTACCGTGACGGGTGAGAGGTACGCCGATATGTTACAGAATCGCATCATCCCCAGCCTGGCTGATAAACACCTGCTAGAACGTACGATGTTTATGCAGGATGGCGCTCCACCCCATATTGCTAGACGCGTGAAAGATCTCTTGCGCGCGTCGTTTGGTGATGATCGTGTGCTCAGCCGCCACTTTCGTCATTCTTGGCCTCCCAGGTCCCCTGACCTCAGCCCGTGCGATTATTGGCTTTGGGGTTACCTGAAGTCGCAAGTGTATCGTGTTCGACCGACATCTCTAGGGATGCTGAAAGACAACATCCGACGCCAATGCCTTACCATAACTCCAGACATGCTTTACAGTGCTGTTTACAACATTATTCCTCGACTACAGCTATTGTTGAAGAATGATGGTGGACATATTAAGCATTTCCTGTAAAGAACATCACCTTTGCTTTGTCTTACTTTGTTACGCTAATTATTGCTATTCTGATCAGATGAAGCGCCATCTGTCGGACATTTTTTGAACTTTTGTATTTTTTTGGTTCTAACAAAACCCCATGTCATTCCAAGCATGTGTGTCAATTTGTACGTCTCCATCTACATTATTCCGTGATTTATTCAGTTTTCAAATTTATACTGACTTTTTGATCACCCAGTACATGTGTCTTTTCTTCCTCACATGTAACACATTTATTGTCAAACAATTATTTTTGTATAGTTGTATTGAAACAAAGAGAAACAGAGGAAATCCCTCACACGATACTGCAGTGCGTGTGTTATTCCTAATTACGGTGCAAAGTTCCTTTGGACATGCATGCGTGTCTGAGGTCACGGCCACTGCCGCGACTGCAGCCGTTATGATATACAAGAAATGTATTCGCGGTTGGGAATCTGGACAACCATCAGCTGTGTAATCGACGGACTGGGCCTCGAACCCGGATTTCCCGCTTATCGCCGTCGGTCGCCTCACAGTCTCGCTGTGCGTGCACGACTCCTGGCCAGACCCAAACCTCCACACGTCGTCAGCCCTGCGCCTCTTACATCCCTCACGTAAGTTCTCGTACAGGTCAGACGCTGTACGTGAAATTTGCTTGCCCAGCATGTATTTATTTATTTATCTCTTGTTCCGGTGATCCATGTTGTGACACTATCACAGGATATGGAACGTGTCAATTTTACAAGCTTTTGGCCAGAATTTATGGTAATACATAAAACAAAACAAAAACAGTAGACAGTAACTTAGGTCCCACTACAAAAAATACATTTTAGAGATAGAGATTACAAAACAAAAACAGTACCTTATGTCCCACTACAAAAAAATACATTTTAGAGATAGATACAGATTACAAAATAATAAGTGTTACAGAGAAATAAATATTGTAAAATATATGTTTACAATAAAAATATTCGGTATTACAAATACAAATTTGGGCATAC
This sequence comes from Schistocerca nitens, assembly GCF_023898315.1. NCBI lineage: Eukaryota > Metazoa > Arthropoda > Insecta > Orthoptera > Acrididae > Schistocerca > Schistocerca nitens. Next base: position 36,560,597 of record NC_064624.1, on the reverse strand, counting down.
ATTTGCAATTTACAATACAAGAAATGTTAAACACTGTAGTTCAGGAACTGCGTATGCACGTCCGAAGGAACATTGTATCGTAATTCGGGACAACACAGACAATGGAACATCGTATTTATGCGCAGACACAGGGCAAGTGACCTTCAAGTAAAATATTTTCCCTGCACTGGAAGATATATAGTGGATGTGACGTGGAAGTTTGCGTCTCTCCGTGAGTCGTGCCGTATTGGCCCGCGACAGGCGGGAAATCCAGGATCAAGTCCCGGTGCGGCATAACATTTCATTGTCGTGAGTCCTTTAAACAGCTGATGGTTCTCCATATTCGCAAGTGGGATTACATTTCTTGTATATCTGTAATATGTCGATATAAATTGTCAAGTGATAACACATTTCACAGCAGTGCGACGACTGTATATGTTGCAGTGCGTTTTTTCAAGTCATGTCACTGCAAATAAAATGTTCGGGCATCGACAGCTGTCTCTGGAATCGTTATCAGTAATAAGAAAAAGGCCACTGACTGCCAGAGCTGGCAGTGTTTCGTTTCGACGCGATAGCAGCCTCTGGAAACTTCGAGAGAGGGCCGTCATGATGTACCTGTGTGGAAGGGAATTGAGAAACTCGTTGCAAATCCAGACCCAAGGACGAACGAAGTTACGTCAGGTGGCACAAGGAATGTAACAGACGCTCCCACCTCCGTACAAGCAAAAGATTTTTTTCCCTCCTGATGACGACGGCTGACACAGTTGTCGAAAGCTATAGTGTTGCATTTGAATTGTCACGGCTTGAAAATCGAGAAGACTTTTTTTCAGGTATGTCACCATGAAAAACTATGAGGACATACATTATGTGATCTAAAATATCCGGACACCTAGCTGAAAATGACTTACAAGCTCGTGACGCCCTCCACCGCTAATGCTGGAATTCAATATGGTGTTGGCCTACCCTTAGCCTTAATGGCAGTTTCCACTGTCTCAGGCAAACGTTCAATCAGGTGCTGCAACTTTTCTTGGCGAATGGCAGCCCATTCTTCCCGGAATGCTGCACTGAGGAGAAGTACAAATGCCGGTCGGTGAGGCCTGCCACAAAGTCGGCGTTCCAAAACATCCCACAGGTGTTTTATAGGCTTCAAGTCAGGACCCTGTGCAGATCAGTCCGTTACAGGGATGTCATTGTCGTGTAACCACTCCGCCACAGGCCGTGCATTATGAACAGGTGCTCGATCGTGTCGAAAGATGCAATCGCCATCCCCGAACTGCTCTTCGACAGTGGGAAGCAAGAAGGAGCTTAAAACACCAATGTAGGCCTGTGCTGTGATAGTGCTACGCAAAACAACGAGGGGTGGAAGTCCCCTCCATGAAAAACACGACCACACCATAACACCACCGCCTGAGAATTTTACTGTTGTCACTACGCACGCTGGCAATACGCACTGGGCATTCGTCAGACCCACATCCTGCCATCGGATCGCCACATTGCGCACCGTGGTTCGTCACTCCACACAACTTTTTTCCATTGTTCTATCGTCAAAGTTTTACGCTCCTTTCACCAAACGAGGCGCCGTTTGGTATTTACCGGCACGATTTGTGGCTTATAAGCAGCCACTCGACCACCAAATCGGAGCTTTCTCACCTCCTGCCTAACTTTCATAGTACTTGCAGTAGATCCTGATGTAGTTTGGAATTCCTGTGTGATTGTCTGGATAGATGTGTGCCTATTACACATTACGACTCTCTTCAAGTGTCTGTAGTCTCTGTCAGTCAACAGACGAGGTCCTCCTGTACGCTTTTGTGCTGTGCCTGTCCCTTCACGTTTCCACATCGGAGACAGTGGACCTAGGGACGCTTAGGAGTGTGTAAATCTTGCCTACAGACGTACGAGACAAGTGACACCAAATCAGCTGACCACGCTGGAAGTCCGTGAGTTCTGCGGAGCGCCGTAATCTGCTCTCTCATGATGTCTGATGACTAATGAGGTCGCTGATATGGAGTACCTGACAGTAGGTGGCAGTACGATGCACGTAGTATGAAAAACGTATGTCCGGATACTTTTGATCACATAGTGTACGCTGCTCACTCAAAACATTATGACCACTGCCTACCGTGACGTTCGACGCCGTCTGGTCTTGTTGCAGCCACGTGACATGGCAAGAAAACGGTGTGAGCAGAGGAGATACTGATGGGGGATCACCCTAGCGAAGGTATGGGTTGCAGATGCGGAAATCAACTGAGACAGCAGATTATTATTACACACACCCTGTAAACGAGTATCTCAAAACGGCGAAGCTCTCCGAATGTTCACAAGCTGTTGTCGTGAGCATCTACAGGAAAAGGTAGATGGACCATGAAACTGCGACTAGGCGGTAAATGGTTGGACGTCCAGGACTTTTTACAGAATGGGAGGGGGGGGGGTAGGGGAGGTAGGGTTTGCGGCACCTCTGCCTAAAGTGCACAATGCTGGTGCACATGTAAATGTTTTGGAGCACTTGTTCATCGTACATTGTTGAACATGGAGCTCAACACCAGATAACCACAGGTTTTCACATGTTGACCTGACAACATCGTCAGTTACGATTGCAGTGGGAGTGGGACTACCAGGATTCGACAGTCGATCAGTGGAAACGTGTCGGCCCTTTTGGGTGAACCACATTTTCGCTACACTAGGTCGCTGGTCGCCTCCTCACGTCCGATGTGAACAGTGGCTGGCAACGTGCAGCACGATATGGATGCAGGCTGGTGGGAGCAGTATTATGGTTCCGTGGGACTTGTGGTAGTAATCGAAAACTCACTGTGGACCGCCTGCACCCTTCATACACGATGTCTTCCCCAGCGGCGATCTCATCTTCCAGCCATGTCTCAGAGCCAGAACCGTGCTACAGTCGTTTGATGAGCATTGCAGTGAACTCACGTCGATGTCTCGGCGACCAAATTCGCCTGATGTAAATACCATGGAACCCGTCCGACTCACTATCGGGTGCCATCACCTGGAATTACATGATCTAAGCGCAGAGATCTAATGCCACATACCTCCACAAACCTACCAACGAACTTTCAGACCCTTAAAAGTAGAATCGGTGATGTATTTCGTTCCAAAGATGGACAAACAAGCTATTAAGTAGGAGGTCATGATGTTTTGGCTCATCAGTGTAAGTGGGGCTGTGGTTGTAGGCTGATCGGAACAGCCCGCACGGAGTGCATGCGTGTCACTACAGACGTTTCTGTCCCACAGGGTGATCGCCAACTACGTCATGTGGCGGGCGGCTGAGGCCCGGGTGAGGTTCATGACGGAGGAGATGCGCGAGCGCCAGCTCGACTACAACTACGCCCTGACCGGCAAGAAAGAGCGGCAACCCCGCTCGAGGGAGTGCGTCGAAATAGTCGCTACTGGGTGAGTTTGATACAACTGCATCAACACACGGAGGTACAGCTGTGCTTATTTTCTGGCACATGATAAAGCCCCTGTCAGTAGATCACCAAATTCACAGCTACATTGGTTTTATTTACCTTAGTCGATACTGTTTCGTACTAGAGTTGCAGCTCCATGGTTTTATTTCTTGTTTTTGTTGTTGTTTATGAATACTTGGTATCCGTCCTTTTAGACATGTCCAAAAGTACAGACGCCACGTGGAATCCGCATATGTGATACATGTCATGTAAATTGAAGGTGAATCGTGAAGGGGGGGGGGGATGGGAGAAAGGATAGCAAAGGGAAGGGACTATTTACGTCAGCTGCATCGAGACTTTATGCGGAATCAGCGGTGACAAGAGAAAATGTGCGACCAACCGGAATTAGAACCCAGGATCTGCTGCTTACGTGGCAGTTGCATTAACCACAGCGCCATATGAACATTGTGCCTATCACAATTGTGTTGACTGTCTCGGAACACCTATTCGCCTACTCATATTCCCAGCCATCACCACTTGTCCACAGTCCCTGTCCACAACTTCCATGCTCACTACTTTGAGATTCCCGCCAGAGACTGAATGTAATTATGCATCCACACTGAAGGTGGCGGATTCACTACCCATCGAGGCGAATCAATCATATATGAATGCGTGGCGCCTTGTGTTTCGGTCTGACGTACATTTTCACTCGTTACCACTGATTCTGCATAAAGTCCTTATGTGGCTGATATCAATAGCTCCTTTCCTTTCCTTTCCTTTCCTTTCCTTTCCTTTCCTTTCTACTCCTCCACCTTCAGTACATAACATGTTGTTATTGTTATTGTGGTTTTTGTTATTGTTGTGATAGTGGTCTATAGTTCAGAGACAGCTTTGATGCAATTCTCCACACTGTGCTACCCATACTATACCGATCATCTATGCAAAACTTTTTCAGCCCCTTCTGAGCCTGCTTACTTTATCTGAGCCTTCGTCTGCCTTTCCAATATTTACTTTCCCTCACATTTCCTTCCATTACCAAACTGATGATTCCTTGATGCATCAGGATGTATTCTCCCGTATGCGCACCACCTTTAGTCAGTTTGTGCCAAAAATTTCCTTTTTTCCTCAGTTTTATACAGTACTTCCTCATTAGTTATTTGATGAATCCCCTGATCCTCAACATTTTTCTGTAGCAACACATTCCAAAAGGTTCTAATTTCTTATAGTCTCAACTGCACATTATCCATGTTTCCTTTATGTAGAAGGCTACACTCTATGCAGAAATCTTCAGAAAAGATTTTCTACCTCTTGAACTTATATTTCTGTTTTCCAAAATGCTATTCATGCTATTGCCAGTCTGCACTTTACACTCTCTCTACTTCAGCAATCATCAGTTACTTTCCTCCCTAAGTGGCAAAACTCGTCTACAGCTTTGTCACATTTTCTATATAATTCTCTGAGCATTTGATGGTTGGAGTACTCTCCATGAACCTGTGTTACTTTTATTAATATTTATCTTACACTGATCAGTCAGAACATTTTGACCACCTACTTAATAGCTGGTATGTCCACATTTGGCACGGCTAACAGCAGCAGTGCATCATGGCATGGAAGCAATGAGGTCTTGGTAGGTCGCTGAAGGAAGTTAGCACCAAATCTGCACAACAAGTCACCTAATTCCCGTAAATGCTGGTTAGGCGGACGATGGCCTCTGACGCCAAATTCAGTGACATCCCAGATGTGTTCGATCGGATTCAAATTTGGTGTGTTGGGAAGCAGCACATCAGTTGAGAATTGCTACTGTTTTCCTCGATCCATTCTATCACAGCCCTTGCCTTGTGACCTGGTGCTTTATCTTGTTGAAAAATGCCACTGCCATTGGGAACCATGATCGTGACGAAGGGCTACATGTGGTCTGGCCAGTGTACGATGCCCTTTGGTTGTCACAGTGCCTTGAACGAGCCCCACCGGACCCATGGATGCCCACGTGAATGTTCCCCACAGTATAATAGAGCTACCACTAACTTGTCTCCGCCCATTAGTACAAGTGTCAAGGAGCTGTCCACTGGGAGCCGACGGATTCGCGCCCTTCAATCGTCTTGATGAGGAAGGTATCGAGATTCATGAGTCCATACAATGCTCTGACACTGCGCCAACGTCCACTGTCAACGGTCATAAGCCCATTTCATTCGTAGTTATTGGTGTCATGATCTTAGCATTTGCTCAAAGCACTTGTTGTCGACTGTGGAGGCCCATTGTTACGAGTGTTCGGTGCACTCTGTGTTCAGACACAGTTGTACTCTGCCCAGCATTAAAGTCTGACCTTAGTTGGGGCACAGTTCGCTGCCTGTCTTGTTTTACTAGTATACTTAGCCTATGATGTCCAACATCTATATAGGGAAGGGTGGCTGCACAACCCTACGGTGTCTGGATGTGCTTTCACCTTGGTTTCGCCATATATTGAAGGTATTCACCACAGTGCTTTGTGAAGGTCCGACAAGGTGCGAAAATTCCAAATGCTTGTGCCAAGCCTCCGGGGCATCAAAATCTGCTCTTTGTCAAATTCAGATAGATTGCATGCTTTCCCCATACATTCTACACATGGAAAACACGCTCACTGATAGTACGTGCATTGTGTGTTTGTCTCACTAGCAGCCATTCCTCCGCAGGTGACACTGCATCACTGTGCAACCAAGAAATTTTTGTTTCTTCTTGAGCTTTAATTTCCAAGTTTCTCCTTTGCTATCTCTATCACTTGGCCAATGTACAGACTGAATAACATCACGGAGAGGCTAAAACCCTGACTCACTCTATTCTTAATTACTGCTTGTCTTTCACATCCTTCAAGTCTTAGGACAGGAATCTGGTTCCTATACAAAATTCTGGGAATTTTAATAAAGCTGTATTCTGGGCATACATTTGTATTAATATCCGCACCTGTAGTTTCCTTGCATTCCTCCCAGCTCATGTTTGTGTGTGACATATGGAGCGGTTGATATGAGCAACATACCTCATGTTCCAGCATGCCGCTGGCTGTGGGCTCCATCTATGTGCGCAGGTTCTTCGACAAGGAGGCTAAGAACGCTGCGCTCGAGATGGTGGACGACATCCGCCAGGAGTTCCTCCACATGCTGCAAGAGGTGGACTGGATGGACGAGGGCACCAAGTATGTCTCACCCTTAGTGTCTGCAAAGAGCCCTAACTATTTTCATTAATATCCCATAAGAAAATTAAAATGGGTAGTGTTATTCCATGAAACACCACTCTCATATTTATCAAACATCGTGAAGATGTTCATCACATAATAGGTGTTAAATGATTTAGCTTCCATTCCATTCCCTCATCAGTATTGCTATGATGTGTAACCTCCACAATCATTACTCTCTTTCATTCACATTGTCATGGAAGGAAACAGCCTCACAATATTATCTAGAGGAATTTAATGTCCTGCTGAAAATATATGTGCTCTGTCAGTTCATGAAGGTAGCTGGCTGGAGACTGGTGTGAAGATGTATGTCTTCTCACCGCATCCCAGATATGCTCTGTGGGTGATTAGTCATGGGGCCAGACAGGTCGATGAAGGATCCACACATTCTTCAAGATAGCTGTGAAGTAACTTGCTGAGTGGATTGTGGCATTTTCCTGCTGGTGTATGCCATTTGGAATCCTGGTCATTAAGGGTATTATAATAGGACTTACCATTCTTGCTACATATTGCTGAATATTTAGCCTCCCTTTAGCTATTTCCAAGTCAGTCTTGTTTTTATTACGTTGGATCATAAGTTCGTAGTGTGCTTGTTTTTCCTGTTCATGTTCATGTTCAGTGTGCTGAGGAGCGGACAGAGGTTCAGGGCACTCTCTTGCCAGTGGGATGAGAAACTGCCCCTAAAGGCGAAAGAATCAGCAATGATCAACTGCATGAGAGTGTAGAAGGCAATAGAAACCACTGCATTAAACAGACATAACGTGTATCCACAGGACATGTGGCCTGTGATTGAAAAAGTGTCATGATGATCTCTCCATTGGCAAAAGATTCCGGAATAGTCCCCCCATTCGTATCTCCAGGAGGGAACTGCCAAGGGGGAGGTGACCATGAGGAAAATATTGAACAACAAATGAAAGGATAAAGTTCTATGACTCGGGGCATAGAATGTCAGAAGCTTGAATGTGGTATGGAAACAAGAAAATCTGAAAAGGGAAATGCAAAGCCTCAGCCTTTAATAGATCAGTGAAGTGAAATGGAAAGAAGACAAGGATTCCTGGTCAGATAAGTATAGGGGAATATGAACAGCAGCAGAAAATGGTATCACGGGAGCAGGGCACGTTATGAATAGGAAGGTAGGGCAGAGAGTGCGTTACTGTTAACAGTTCAATGATACGGTTGTTCTTATCACAATCTACAGCAAACCAATATCGGCAACGATGTTCAGGTATAAGTGCCGACGTCGCAAGCTGAAGATGAAGAGACACAGAAAGTATATGAGGATATTGAAAGGGTAATGCAATACGCAAAGGAACATCAAAATCTAATACTCATGGGAGAGTGGAATGCAGTTGTAGGGCAAGGAGTAGAAGCAAAGGTTACATGAGAATATGGGCTTGGGTCAAGGAAAGAGAGAGGAGAAAGACTAATGAGTTTTGTAATAAAATTCAGCAAATAATTGCGATTAATCTGTTCAATAACCACAAGAGGAGAAGGTATACTTGGAAAAGGCAGGGTGATAGGGGAAGATTTCAGTTGGATTATATCTTGCTCAGACAGAGATTCTGAAATCAGATACCGGATGGTAAGGCGTACCCAGGAGCAGATATAGACTCAGATCACAATACATTACTGATAGAAGTTTAAGACATTAGTCAGCAAGAATCAGTATGCAAAGAAGTGGGATACGGAAGTACTAAGGAATGACAAGATATGCTTGAAGTTTTCTAAGGCTGTGGATACAACAATAAAGAATAGACTAGTAGGAGTACAGTTGAAGAGGAATGCACCTCTCTAAAAAGGGCGATCACAAAAGCTGGAAAGAAAAACATAGGTACAAAGAAGGTAACTTCAAAGAAACCATGGGTAACAGAAGAAGTACTTCAGCAGATCGATGAAAGAAGGAAGTAGAAAAATGTTCAGGAATAAAAGAAATACAAGTCGCTCAGGAATGAAATAAACAGGAAGTGCAGGGTGTCTAAGGCGAAATAGCTGCATGAGAAATGTGAAGATATCGAAAAAGAAATGATAGTCAGAACGACTGACTCAGCATGTAGGAAAGTCAAAACAGCCTTCGGTGAAACCAAAAACAAGTGAGGTAACATTAAGAGTGCAACTGGAATTACATTGTTAAATGCAGAGGAGAAAGCGGGTAGATGGAAAGAGTACATTTAAGGCCTTTATGTGGGAAAGATTTGTCTGATGTGACAGAAGAAGAAACAGGAGTCCATTTAGAAGTGATAGGGGATCCAGTAATAGAATCAGAATTTAAGAGAGTTTTGGAGGACTTAAGATCAAATAAGGCGGAAGGGATCGATAACATTCCATCACAATTTCTAAAATCACTGGGAGAAGTGGCAACAAAACGACTATTCACGTTGATGTGTAGAAGGTATTAGTCTGGCAATATACCGTCTGAGTTTCGAAAAATATCATCCACACAGTTCTGAAGACTGCAAGAGCTGACTAGTTCGAGAACTATCGCACAATCAGCTTAACAGCTCATGCATCCAAATTTGCTCGTAACACTAATATACAGAAGAATGGAATAGAAAATTGAGGATGTGTTGGATGACGATCAGTTTAGCTTCAGGAAAGGTAAAGTCACCAGAGAGGCAATTCTGACGTTGCGCTTGATAGTGGAAGCAAGACTAAAGACAAATCAAGTCACGTTCATAGGATTTGTCGACCCAGAAAACGCGTGAGACAATGTAAAACAGTACAAGATGTTCGAAATTCTGAGAAAAATGGTAAGCTGTAGGGAGAGACAGATAATATACAATATGTAGAAGAACGAAGAGGGAATAGTAAGAGTGGACGACTAAGAACGAAGCGCTTGGATTAAAAAGGGTGTAAGACAGGGATGTAGTCTTTCGCCCCTACTGTTCAACCTGTACATCGATGAAGCAATAATGGAACTAAAAGAAGGGCGCTGGAGCGGAATTAAAATTCAAGGTGAAAGGGTGTCGATGACACGATTTGCTGATGACATTGCTGTCTTGAGTGAAAGTGAAGAAGAATATATGATCTGGTGAATGGAATGGACAGTCTAATAAGTACAGAATATGGACTGAGACTAAATCGAAGAAAGGAAAAAGTGATGAGAAATAGCAAAAATGAGAACAGCGAGAAACTTCCCAGGATTAATGCTCACGAAGGAGATGAAGTTAAGGAATTCTGCTACCTAGGCAGTAAAATAACCAATGACAGATGGAGTCAGGAGGACACCAAAAGCAGACTAGCACTGGCAAAGGGACACTCCTGGCCAAGAAAAGCCTATAGTATCAAACGTAGGCCTTAATTTGCGGAAGAAATTTCTGAGAATGTACGTTTGGAGCATAACATTGCATGGTAGTGAAACGTGGACTGTGAGAAAACAGGAACAGGAAAGAACTGAAGCAATTTGCGATGTAGTGCTACAGACCAATTTTGGAAGTTAGGTGCACCGATGCGATAAAGAATGAGGAAGGTCTGCACAGAATCAGAGAGGAAAGGAATATGTAGGAAACACTGACAAAAAGGACAGGATGGCAGGACATCTGTTAAGACATCAGGGACTGACTTCCATGGTACTAGAAGGAGCCGTAGATGAGAGGAAGTCTGACATTGGAATACACCCAGCAAACAACTAAGCACGTAGGTTGCAAGTGCTACTCTGAGATGAAGAATTTGGCACAGGAGAGAAATTCATGACAGGCCACTTCAAACCAGTCAGAAGACTGATGACCCAAGAAAAAATGGGGAGGTTTATCATAGTATGCGTTTATTTACCGATTGACATTTTTTTGTAGTTCATTGTTGCTATTTGAGTTTACAGATTGTCATTTTATCATTTGGAAATAGTGAGTGGAGATGTGGACCATACAAAATAGAGAACCAACTGGAGAAATCGGAACAGTTCTGACATATTGTTAAGTTTGAGTTCAACAGAGGGGTGACAGCAGCCAGGAACATACAGTATGCGCTTTGTATGGTCATAATGCTATTGGACATAGCATGACAAGGAAACTGTTTTCACTTTTTAAGAAGAATCATTTTGACATAAGTGACTCTCCACCTTCAGGGAGACCTTCGTGGTTTAATGAAAATCCTGAGGTGAGAACTGGAAAATATGATGAACTGTCATCATTGCGCTATCATGCAACATTTGCATTCAATGAGGAAGTTTCAAAAATCAGGTGTATGGCTACAGTGTGCTCTAAGATAAAATCACAAAAATCAGAGGGTGGCCAAACATGTATCTCTACTTGCTTATCAACAATTGACTCGTGGACAACAGTAGAGGGGCAAGACACATTCTCAGCCATCTTGTGGGTTGATTACATCTGGAGTAGGTATGTACTCTGGGGCGAACTTATTGTTCTCCTTTGATTGACAGGTACATAACCTACTGTTCTGTTAAGTGTTTACCATGTCATCACACGTAACCTATTGTTCCCCACCCCCTCCCACTCCCATCTCCCATTAGGACGACAGTGTCAGGCCATTTTGTTAGTGTGGGTTACCTACAACAGGGGTAGGTATGCGCTCAGGGGCAAACCTATGGTTCTCCTTTGACTGACAGGTACTTAACCTATTGTTCCCCTTTTATTGACAGCTACTTAACCTATTGTTCTCCTTTGACTGACAGATACTTAACCTACCGTTCTGTTAAGTGCTTTTGCCAGCTGCTGGTGGCTGAACGGTTCTAGGCCCATCAGTCTGGAACCGCGCGACCGCTACAGTCGCAGGTTCGGATCTTGCCTCGGGAATGGATGTGTGATGTCCTTAGGTTAGTTAGGTTTAAGTAGTTCTAAGTTCTAGGGGACTGATGACCACAGATGTTAAGTCCCATAGTGCTCAGAGCCATTTGAACTATTTTGTTAACTCCCATAGTGCTCAGAGCCATTTGAACCAAATTTTTGTTAAGTGTTTTTCCATGTCACTCCCATTTTCTTTTGACTGACAGGCACTTAACCTATTGGCCCCCTCTCCCCCTACCCCAAACACTCCCCCTCGCTGCTACAGGTACACTTTCAGGTCTGAGTTATTGGAATAGGCCCCCTGCCCCCATTGTTATCAGTGATTGACTACTTAATTAAATTGATCAATTAGTTAACCTCTCCAGTGGGAAAGTGCCACACCCCACAGGTGAAAAGCTCAAATTCCATCAGGATAATGCAACCTCTACTAACCTAAGAAAATGGTGGGAATAAGGGCACCTCAACTAACCTAAGTCATCCGACCGCCACCTCTCCCTAGGAATTGGTTGGAAGAAGACTCTGTTGATCTATCATTTGGAGGGTATTCACTTGTAGTGTATGGAATATTGCTTAAACATTTTGGACATTATGTGGAATATTTTTTATTTAAACAATTTAGTGGAGTCAAGGCATTGCATGGAATATGTGGAAGGATTTCATAGTGGGAAAATCAAGGGTATATTGTATATTTATAAAAAAAAATCAAATTGTGGGGGTATGATTTCTCTTGCTATTTATTACCTGCTGTCTGGAAACATGAGGTCTTGTAAGAAGTAATTACATGGGATAAACATGATGACTAACCTAATGTTTGGCACTGTACTCTGGGTGTATTAACATGTTTGGGCCTTTGTCAGCACTTAACCTATTGCCGGCCAGAGTGGCCTAGCGGTTCTAGGCACTACAGTCTGGAGCCGCGCGACCGCTACGGTCGCAGGTTCGAATCCTGCCTCGAGCATGGATGTGTGTGATGTCCTTAGGTTTGCCAGGTTTAAGTAGTTCTAAGTTCTAGGGGACTGATGACCTCAGCAGTTAAGTCCCATAGTGCTCAGAGCCATTTTAGCCATTAACCTATTGTTCTGTTAAGTGGTTCTCCATGTCACACCCATTTCCTTAACCGCCATTGGTACCAAATTTAGTAATTAGTTATGTCCTCCCACCTTTTTCTGGTATGCTTTTCGAACTCCATTTCTTGCGTATTCTTCTTTGCCACACACCCTCTTAAACTTTTGTACTGCGTTTTATGCAAATTAACCTAGTGTTCGGCACTTAACCTGTTGTTCTATTCCATGTCACTCACTCACGCTCTCCCTCCCATTCACTACTGTACAGCTAATACCACATTGACATAAAAAATTTATGCAAATTAATGGAATTGGTATTCGTCGCATGTATGGGGTAGTATTTCTTAATTCGCAGCATCCTATCGGTCAGTGAAACCGATGGAATATAGCTTAAAGAAAAGATTGCTAATAAAACACACATCCTACCACTCGACGCCCGACGCCGCCGCCGGCCCCACCGCAACTGCCGCCATCACCACGAGCCACCACCAGACGCAAGCCACCACGAGCCATCACCGCTGCAGGTGAAAGTTGGGTCCATTTTCGTGTATACAGTTAGAATTATTCCAGTATTATACTGACATCACAGAACTCCTAGGCGCGCTCACACTGGTCCCATTCGAGATGACGCACAGCTGTGGGGTGGTGGAGCACCGAGAGATATGTTCCAATGCTTCCCAGAGTAGCACAGGGTGCATTGTTCCTCGCGCAACATGAGAGACGTGTCTAACAGTTCTTAACTACACAGCGTGACTGGAGCAACACCACGAAGTCCACGCCCGTAGCTACAAACCCTCGCAAGTGCATCTAACAAGGTTCTCAATCTTATACTGATGTCAGATGACTATGTAAAAATGAGAATCGAGTCGACCTCCTAAAAATTGTATAGTGTCCCAGAAACAGCTAACGCTCGCTTTATGGAAGTCTCAGCTTGTATGCATGGAAATTCTTGCCCTAACAGAACCTGTTTACGAAAATAGCGGAGAATAACATCGAATGCAGTCTTCCTTACGGATCTAACGTGGTACCCCGTCCATCGCGTGATACCCTTCCTGCTTTCAACACACACAAACGCTCCCTCCACTAGGTAGATGCTCCTATATCCCAGCACAAAGCATGTGAATGAATCAAGCATTATGATTGGCTCTTATCGAATTTACCCGCCGAATTACTGATGCCACCAGTATTGAAACACCATCCGCCTTTTCTTTATTGCTGCCGACAAGACTTTCAGCGGTTTTCTTACACAGATCGCAATATTGAACTGGCAATGAAATCTTAAAAACTACTTTACATATCGTCAAATACAGGAAGACTCTTACTCGGTTACACTGCTCTCCCACCAAGGACAGGAGCTTGAATATTAGAAAGTGAAACCGACCTGCGACTCATCAATATATCACTGCGTACCCTACATAACGTCAAATACGGAAAGACTCTTGCTCGGGTACACTGCTCTCCCACCAAGGACAGGAGCTTGTATATTAGCAGGCGAAACCGATCTCCAATCTTGCAATATGTCACCGCGTAGCCCATTGATGTAGTAAACACACAATTTGTATCCTGCGCCAAACAAAATCATCCCTTTTACATTATTTGTACATATACCGCAAACATGGGCAGTACGATATATATAATCCTCTCACCACTAGAATTTTATTGCAGCCAACGATCGCAAGTCATCCACCCCCAACACACGACCAGAGCACCCACAGTGGACCAAAGTTGCTCTCAGAACTGTTCTACAAATTCAGGATCGTTTTCCCAGGGCACAAATACGTTACTGTTTCTACTCCGAACCTGCTTCCTTGCCTGCTCGCTTTTCTACACACATCTCCAGACTCAGCAACTACAGGAACACATGTATTTTTTCGCATGGTTTGCCGTAACATTATACCATTTTCGCGGTATTTCTCGATATGAAACTCTAGGCAGCATCCTAATGATCGCTAGCGCAATATAATTCCCAAGAAATAGACTGGAAATTAGTTCTCTCAAATCCAAAACTTTAGCTAGGTGGGGAGAGCTGTAAACCACTCACTAACTAGAAACGTGTTATGTCCGTGAAGACTTTTCCTCAGCAACTCGAAACAAATAGAAGAAACTGATATTTCCACTCTCGAATACTGATGTCAGTGATGTAGTAGATTCCAAATCATCCCCATAATTTACAAGGTCAGCTAAAGTGTTTCTCATATCTAGAGAACTGGCAAACGTGTCTTCCACATGCTAGATGCACACACCACATTCGATCTTCTCTGAACCAAATAAAGGGGCTAAATGTGCAGAAGCAATCAACCGAACAAATTACATGGGCGGGAATAACGATCCAGCATATTCAATCTTCTCAAATTTCCACGCAATCACGAAAAGCTATCCAACATATACAAAGTATTAGTTCACTATTTGGTCGTCTAGGGCACAACACAGTTAATTCTTCTAAATCCCTACACTCCAACAAGCTTCACCAGTCTGACAGCTCCTGCTGCTAAGAGGAAATGTGAATCACACCTGCACAGGTCACCGGCGGTGCAAGCCAAGCATGTACTGGTTGAATGTTTATCCTAAGAAATAGGTCACATATATATCTTTTCCCTGTACTTACAACTAGATGTTACAATTGTGGGTCTCATTTGAACAACATTCGACAATGAACGAAGTATCGGAAATACACTCTGTTGATGGCTGTGGCTCTGGAAATAGAAATATCAGTTCCATTCTTATGAATTGACATACTATTCCCATGCTATCACAGTACTCCACGTCCAGTCCAAACCTTCCTTGCAACTGGACATAGTCATTTCCTTTACACATGTCGGAACACAAACACATACTTTATAAGCCTGATGCTCAAATGCGAACATATCGCACACACCTTATTACTAAGTATAATAATTCGTCAATAACAGTAGATGGGGAATGGGCATTCTATCCCAATTACCAAAATCAGTCATTTAAAGCCATTTTTATGCTATTTTTAGACCATTTTACATCGAAATCAGCTATTGTTCATATTTTTACAATGATACAACCACAAAATTAGGAAAATGCATAAAGTGTCTCTTTTAGATAGTACTATATACATATATACAACATTTATAATGGTGTTGAATAATCTAAATATACACATATATACAATTATAATTGGTGTTGGTTATTCTAAATATTTACTTATATACAATTACTAATAATGATGTTTATATAGTAAATATAATATACATATATACAATGAATGATGATGAAACAATAATACACAATATATTTACATATATAAAACATAGACAACAAATAGTGGACAACAAATACTTACATTTTTTTCTATAATAAATGGACAACATATCAAAGAAGTGTACTAAATGCGATATGGTAAAAGATATATCTGAATATGGACTTAAATTAGGTAAACCAAGATCTATATGTAAGAAATGTATTAATCAAGATAGAAAAAATAGATATCATCCAAAGAAAACCAGTAACATTCAAAATGAAACAGTACAAAAATGTACTAAATGTGAGATGATAAAAGATATATCAGAATATGGAATGAAATTAGGTAAACCAAGATCTATATGTAAGAAATGTATTAATCAAGATAGAAAAAATAGATATCATCCAAAGGAAACCAGTAACATTCAAATAATGTAAAAACTGATGATAGTAGGTTAGTTCAACAATTCGAAAAAGCAGTTCAAATTGATATACCTGATAATATACATTATCCATCTGAATATTATGCACCTGAATATTGTCAAAATTGTTCACAATGGTGTAGTGATGGTACAAGATGTTATATCTGTAATCCTGATAAAGTAAGTGTTCATAATAATAAAAAATATAGATTTAAATATTTTATTAAACATTTAATGAACTTACGTATAACTATAGAAAATGGCGCAATAGTTGATATGTTTACTAGTTATGAAAAGGATCGTATTATAGAGTTATTTGAAATGTTTAATTACTATTACAAATGTAAGGCATTACCATACAAATATATAATTGCAAAAATAGCTGAACTATTAAATATTGAACATCAAATAAAAATACAAAACACAAAACGTAATATTAGTATATGGGAACAATTTTTAAATGAGAAAAAGAAACATGAAGAAAATGAGTATAAGAAACAAGAAGATGAAGATGAAGATATTGATATATGGGATTAAAAGTTCTCTGTCAGTATTCTGTGTTGTGCATCATAAGTGAGATTTTTCTTTCCATACATGACTATGTAGGCTAGTGTATTATCAGGTATTTTATCCTTAAAAGTAGCACATAACTTCATAGTTGTTTTTTGTGTAACTACTGTATTTTTTCTATGTGCCATATTAATTACATAAATAGGATAATTTGTTATATAATTATATGGATTAATATCAACATTTCCATCTCCATTTTGTTTTAGCCTTTCAAAATCACGAAATGAATCATAAGCTTTCAAATAATTGTATGGTGGATCTAAATTCCACATTTCTTGAGGAAATAATTCATTTCTTCCATTTTTCAGATATAGGTTTTGTAACATAACATTATCGTATAATGATGAATCAAGCAATTGATTATTTTTACGATTAGTTTGAAATACAACAAATATAAAGTAAGGCATATCAAATTCCATTGAGTTATAATAATTTGTGATGTCTAATTCGAATTTTTCCTTACCATTTAATCCAGCTACTTCTACAGTTTGCAATTCATAGAATGATATCGGAATTTTTGGATTTTTCAGTATATTTTCTCGTAGTTCAAGTTCATAATTAGGTTCAAATTTAACAACGGGTACACGAATTTCCATATTCTCAACTATGATTTTACCTTCACTTGGAAGTGTATCTTTAATTTCAATTCCAGCATTATTATAATCAGCCCATCTCAAAATACAATCATTTGCACTTGATGACGATGTGAACCATACAGTAAGATCACCTTCAAACATCATTTCTTCGTAATCATTAAAAAATCCACCTAACATTTCCAATGGATACAATACTTCATTTTTCTTCTTTCTTAATTTTCCATTGTTAACTATATGTCCTTCCATACTTATTTTATCAGTAACACATGATGTTAAATGCAACAGAACTGATGATGAAATAAATGGATGTTCAATTCTAGATAAAACATGATTGCCCTTTCTTATGGTTATAAAGTCAAATAGTTTTGCTACATAGTTATCAATTAGCATCTTATTGGATTTTCCATCATATGTTGGATAATTAGTTCCATCAGTTTTAATAATGCTAAAATTCATGTACAATTGAGCCATATTAGGATGCAACCATCCATCACCAACATGTATATTAATTTCTGTATCCTTATTGGGAATATTTAGGTTATTTTTTGTTTTTTCATTCACTGGAAAAGATTGAAATTGATAGCTTTCAATCTTCTTCATTTATTAAGAAGAAAAATGTGTCATTTCATCTCCGATATAACTGTTATTTGTGCCCCATTGAAATCAATTAAATTATCTTTGTCATCTGTTATAGTTACTTCTAAATCATATATTTTATCATGAATAGGAACAAATAATGGATGAGATGGTTCATATATTATTGGTGCACCAAATTCAACATTCGGTTTAAAAGAAGCAATAATATTAGTTTCTCTATGAAAATGATCATTATGCTTTATATACATACCATCAGCTAAATTAAAATTAATATTAATTAATTCAAATGGTATAATTTTGGGTACATCATTAGCAACAGTTCTTTGTTTTGGATTAATTGTTTGATTACTAAAACAGAGGTGCTATATTATCTTCTTTTTGTATATCCATGTATATTTTTTTATCACTCTCAATAACAACTCTATTTAAAATTTCATCTGCTTTAATATTTATATTAGGGTTTTTTGTATGAATAAATTTTTCTATATTTTTTAAATTATGTTGACCAATAGGAAATACAATTGTTTCACCATCACAATATAATTTATTATTTTTAGATGTTATATTAGGTGTTAAAAATGTTGTATAAAATCCAACTAATGCTACACTATTAAAGTTATCTCTAATAGGTACATTTAATCTTTTTTTAAGTACTGATGAATTACCACTCAATTGAAATAATCTACTCATTTATTATTAATTAAATGAACAAAATTGATTGGGAACCAAAAATTAGAATACCAGAGAAAAAGGTAAAAAATAAGCATGGTACACTGTTACCTAATTCAATTAGATATGCAATTATAGGACCAAGTGGATGAGGTAAAACAACATTAATGATTGATAACTATTTATTAGCACCAGGCTGGTTAAATTGGGATAAAATAACCATGTATATATTTATTCTAAAAGCTTAGATCAATCAAAATATCAACAACTAATTAAAAAATGTAATAAAATAGAAGATATAACAGGTGATTCATTAGCATCATTTATTAGTAACAATGATGACATTGTACCATTAGATGATTGTGATGATAATTCAATTGTAATATTTGATGATTTTATATTAGAAAATCAAGATATAGTAAGAGAATATTTTACTAGAGGTAGACATAAAGGAATTGATTGTTTTTATGTAGCTCAAACTTACTCAAAAATACCTAAACAGTTAGTCAGAGATAATCTGAATTTCTTAAATATATTTAGACAGGATGATACAAATCTACATCATGTTTATAATGAATTTGTTGGTGGTGATTTAAAATTTAATGAATTTAAAGAAATATGTAGTAAATTTTGGAATAATGAATTTGGTTTTATAACAATAGATATTACAAGGAAATGTAATGATGGAAAATATAGAAGTAAAATACAACATTTCATAACAACATAAACGTTAACATAAACATAAACGTTAACATAAACATAAACGTTAACATAAACATAAACATAAACGTTAAACATCAACATAAACACATTTTCATTCTAAATAAATGTTTACAAAATATGATCCAGCTATAGTTAAACAAGCTAAACGTAATAGAAAAAAAGTAGAAAAATTAAAAGAACAATTTAAAACATGGAAAAAACAACCAAGAACAGAATATGAAAAATATAAAAAAGAGGATCAACCTGTTATTGATGCTATAGAACAAGAAAAACAAGGGCTTGAAGGAATAGGTGATAATGTTCTGAAAGCTATTGAAGAAAATAGAGGTAGAAAAACAAATGATTCCATATCTTATACCACAAATCAAACCATATGATAACTACAGTGATTTAAATGAGTCCGAAATTGACGATGTATTGAATAAATATGATGAAGAGAAAAAATCGAAAAAAATAATATAAGTGAAAGAATGTTAAAATATATCAATCATAGTGAGGATCCCGTTTTTGGATTAAGACCTGTTGGAATGTTTAAGTACATTGGTAAATTACCTGTAGAATTCAAAGGGGATAAACTAATCATTGGTGGACATGAATATGATGGTACAGATGGATTAATGAACCTTTTAACTAAAAAACATATTTCTATGGATGATTTGAATGATGAATTTTATCCTGTTGATCTATCAAATTATGCAGATATATTATACAAACAGATGCATTATATTCTGATAAAACTCCAAATAAAATAAAATCAAGTAAAGGTTTAAAATACAATAATTTGATAAAAGAAATTGTTGATGTCTATTTCCCTCAAAAAAG
The DNA here is from genome assembly GCF_023898315.1 of Schistocerca nitens. Classification (NCBI taxonomy): domain Eukaryota; kingdom Metazoa; phylum Arthropoda; class Insecta; order Orthoptera; family Acrididae; genus Schistocerca; species Schistocerca nitens. The sequence continues at coordinate 36,540,603 of NC_064624.1, read as the reverse complement.
AAAACAAACTATAGATTCGTCAGATTATTCAGATGTGTCCCCAACCAAATCAGGTACAGGATTTATTAAAAAATATACTGAAAAACCAGTTGAATATGTTTGGATGAATGATGTACGTGAATTAATTGATAGATTAGTAGTAATTCATGGTGAAGAAAAGGCTGGTAATAATAATCATTACAATGAAAAAGTAGGAATAACTAAAATGTTAACAAATAAATTTAATGACTTTATAATTAATGATCCAAAAGGTATTCCATATTTAATTAGGATCTTGAATAATATACCACACACATTTTGGAAGAATGAAAAATATGGTAAAGGATTGGTAAATACATTAATTAATAAATTACCATTTGAAATGCATCTACCTGGTTATAATTATTTGGACCAGGTACAAAATTAGATGAAAGGTTATCTAGAGGTGATAAAGGTATAAATCCATTAGATGAAGCATGTAAACAGCATGATATTGCATATAGGGATAATAAAGATATAGAAAAAAGACATAGCTGATAAAATATTACAAAATGTAGCAAAAGAGAGAATGTATAGTTCAGATGCATCATTAGGTGAAAAATTAGCTTCTACTGCTGTTAGAGGTATAATCTATACTAAAAGAAAATTAGGAATGGAACTATATCTTGATGAGATAGATGGGATTTTTAATCTATATAAATGAATACATTCAGTATTGACTATACTTTACTACCTAGTGGGAAAATTAAACCAAAAGCACTTAAAATTAAAGCCAATAATGATCCACTAAGTAGTATTGATCAGTTTTTATCTAATGCTCAAAAAAGAAAAAGAGATAAAAAAATTGGTGGTAATTTACTTGTTACACTAGGTATTCCAGTTGTGAAAAAGATTATTGAATATCTAACAAAAAAGAAAGAAGGTAGTGGATTAAAACAACATGAAGGTGGATTTTTACCATTATTATTAGCTGCATTACCATATTTAGCATCAATTGGTACAATAGCCAGTGGTGCTGCAGCTGTTGCTAGTTCAGTTATGAATAAAAAGAAAAATGATGCTGAATTAGCTGAATTAAAGAGGCATAATATGGAAATGGAGAAAAAAAGTACAGGGTTAAAAAAACGATGCAAAAAATAATGAAAATGTATCCAAAAGCATTGAGTAATTTTGATTTAGAAAATATAGCTAAAAAACTAAAAATTAAACATTTTAAAGGTGTTTTTATGATGGATGAGTTATCTAATAAACCTAAAAATAATGAATGTGGAATAGTAAATTTAGACACATCTGATCATGTTGGTACACATTGGATATGTTATTATAAGAATAATGATGGTAAATTTGTGTTTGATTCATTTGGTGGTAATATACCATATCAACTAGTTAAATATTTAGGTGAAAATGAATTATACTATAATGCAACGAGAATACAAAATTATGATGAAGTAATATGTGGGCATTTATGTATATTTGTGTTAAGGCTATTATCAGATGGTTATAAATTCAGTGATATTTTGAATCTAATAAATGGACATTTTTGGAAACAAACTGTGGCCTAAAAATGAGCAAAATAATGGAAAAATAAAGAGGAATGAAATAGAAGAAAAAATTGAATCAAAAATGACAAATTTAGTTAAGGAACAAATAAATCATTTAGTTAAGGAAATTCAAAATGATTTGATTAAGATTTTTGGTGTTACAAAAACTTATATTACTTTTAAAGGTAGACGATTAGTAAATATAAAAGATCCAGTTAGTGGTTACGATGCAGTTACAAAACAGTATTTAGAAAAAGAATATGTTACGAAACCTGAATACACGTCTATTTTAACACAATTTAATAATTATGTCAATAAAACGGAATTTAATGAAAAAGTGCCAGATCTAACAAATTACTTTACAAAAAAGGAGATTGAAAAGGCTTTTTCAGATTATTTCTCATGGTCAGATTTATCACCATACATAAATAAAATAAATAATCTTGAAAATAAGATACATGATAAATTGGTTTTTGACATTACTTTTAACGATTCTACTGAGTGTCAGAAATGTGTAATTCCATATTGGCTTATGGTCAAGAAAGTTATAATAAATGCATATACTGTTGAAGATGTAATTGTTAATCCTAAAAGCTTTAAAATGTCTATATTTCCTAAATCAACTACACCTTTCACTGATTTCCCACAGTTGATAAAAAGTAATGAAAGTTTATGTATACATTATGATGGACCAATTCAATTTAAGCCGTATAGAGCAAAGGTTTATGTATTTGGCGATTTATTTACATTCCCTGATGATTAATAACAATTTTAAGCTATATAAATGAATGATCACATATATTGTTTAAAGTGTAAAACATTTACAGATACACATGACCTACATAGATCAATAACTAAAAATGGATGTAATAGAATTGAAGGCATATGTTCAGTATGTAAAACAAAAAAGAGTAAGTTTTTAAAAAAAATTTAATTGTAAGTAGAGAAAATATAATAAATGAACTACATAAACCAATGAGGAAAAATTATAATAGAAGAAAAGTAGAATCATTTGGAATAGATGATTTATGGCAGGCTGATTTAGTTGAAATGGATTCAGGTAATTTAAAAGGTATATCAAAAATAAATAAAGGATATAGATATATGTTAACTGTTGTTGATGTATATTCTAAATATGCATGGGCTATTCCAATTAAGGATAAATCAGGTGAAAATATAGCAAATGCAATTCATAATATATTGAAAATTAGATCACCAAAACATTTACAAACAGATAAAGGAAAAGAATTTTATAATAAATATTTTAATAAACTAATGAAAATATATAATATTAATCACTATTCTACATTTACTGAAATTAAAGCATCAGTTGTAGAACGGTTTAATAGAACACTAAAAGAAAAAATGTGGAAACAATTTAGTATTCAATGTAACTATAAATGGGTTGATATATTACAAAAACTAGTAAATGACTATAATAATACTAAACATAGTACAATAAATATGAAACCAATAGATGTTAATGATAAAAATTATAAACCAAATGCTACTGTAATATATCCATATAAAGCTAAATATTCTATAGGTGATCAAGTTAGAATAAGTAAATTAAAAGGAATATTTGAAAAAGGATATACTGCTAATTGGTCAACAGAATTATTTGAAATTGAAGATGTTATTTATTCAGATCCAATTACATATAAATTAAAAGATATTAAAGGTAATTTCTATGAACATGAGATACAGAAAACAAAATATCCAGATGTATATCTTATTGAAAAGGTGTTAAGAACAAAAGGTGATAAAGTATATGTTAAATGGTTAGGATTTGATAATTCACATAATAGTTGGGTTAGTAAGAATAATGTAATTTTATAAATAGACTTATATTAATTCATTGTGATGAAGTGTAATTATATCATTAATCAATTCATTTTGTGTATAGTTATCCATAATATTACAATAGTTCATATGGAAAACTATATTCAAATTTTCTTTCATTCTTTGTTATAAATTTATAGAATTAGGATCATACTCAAATCTTAACATTTCTTCACAATTTGGATGTCTGTCTAAAATTCCATACAATTGTTTTTTTAAATTTCTTCTTTGTGTTCTAATCACATAATAATTAAATTCACATTCATAATCAAATAATTTTAAAAGAACAAACATTTGTCTCAAATTAATATCTTCAGTTGGTTTCATTATGTGTGGTTGTATTTCTCTAATTATTTCATGTTTCTCATTAATTTCTTTTTTTAAGTTTTGAATGATATCTCTTTTTTTCTTAAGAATACACATAGCCATTTCCTTATCAATTTGTAATTCATCAATTTGTTCTTGTAAATATTTGATTGTTGAGTATAGTTTATATTCACCATATTTTCTAATTGATGGTAAAACCTCATCACAAACCCAATCTCGAAATTTTTCAGCAAGAGGCATATTTGACTTCAAAACTAACATATATAGCAAGGTTCATTAATGAAAATTGTGTGTGGATGTAAGTGTAACTGCTGGTTACACTTTAAATCATTATAATTTTTAATATCTTTCCCTCTAACATTATCATCTAAAGCTTTTCTAGAGTTAGAATATTCCAATATATCACACACATCTTTAGCTTTAAACCATGGTTCATTTTTTGTATCAATAATAACACACACTTGTTTATTATTATAAGATAGTTTGTTATTTATGATATCTACAATTGACTCCATTTATATATTAAAAATTTATTATGGATTGTTGTCCATTTTTTACAATTTAATATTTGACTTAAATAAATAAAATAATTTTTTATATAATAAATGAGACTGATAGAAGTCATATCTAAACTTGAAGAATTGAACATTGATTTTTATTTACATAATAATCTTAGGATTAGTTATATTAAATATGAAAAAATGTTGTATACGACTTATAGAATCATTATTTATAATTATGATGAAAAGGTATTTCTAAATTTTAAAGAATCAATTACATCATCTGATTGGGAATTTTATTCAACTATAGATAACCATATTATTCATTTATATTTTAGTGATAAGAATGAGAATATTAAGATTGAATTTTTTAAGTGTATATAAATGAAAACAATAATATTCTTATTGTTGTTAAAAATGATGTTATAAAATATTTAAGTGATTATGGATATTTGATTTATCACTATTTTGTATAAATTGTATTAAATCAGAACTAATAATTGTACTAAACAATACAATCCAACAATTAAAACATTTTTCCACTATATAAATGGAGCTATTAACTAGACTTAATAGTGGTAATAAAAATACACCATTGGTGAAATTATGTGACATTGAAGTGGATAAAGTGTATCATATTATAAATGTAGAAATCAAAAATACTAAATTAGGTTTTAAAACATTTATTGAACTTAATAATGAATTTAATATAATATTACCAGATAGATATGAAAAAATGATTGGTTGGGATGATTGTACAACTATAATTGGTTGTAATATTGTATATAAAGGAATGATTGACAGATCAGATAAAAAGGTACATGTATTAGAATTTAGACAACAATAGAGTTTTTAAGTCTAATAAATGGATACAACTAAGAAATGTTGTAGATATAAAGAAGATAAAAATATTAATGAATTTCATTTTGATAAATTTGTAAAAGATGGATACCGTAGAGTATGTAGCCAGTGTGCATGTTATTATACTAAAAGATATTATGAAGCAAACAAAGATAAATTATTTGAAAAGGTAGCATGTGAATGTGGTAGAATTGTAGCTAGATGTAAACTTAAACAGCATGAAAAATCATTAATTCATTCTGATCTTATAAAAGAAAAAGAATCTATAAATATCTACTGATTCTTCTAATATATTCTTTATCGATTATATAACCATATGTTGTATAGAGTATAATATTCTGAATAATAATTATATAAGTAAATAGATACATCTAATTGTATCTAGTTATCAAAATAAGGCTAATAAATATCAGTTATGTAATATAAAAAAACACAAAAGAGACAACACATACAGACAACAATTAGTTTACTTTTTATCCCTAATAAATAGATATATCTGTATCTATTTGTAAAAATACAGTTACCAAATATTCTGAATAATAATTACATAAGTAAATAGACAGCAAATACAGACAACAAAAATAATAGTTTTCTTCCTTAATAAATAGAGCTATCATAATGGAGATGAAGATGAATGAACTTAAAGCAATAGCTAAAAGCATAAAGATTAAAGGTTACTCTAAAATGTGTAAAAGTGAATTAATGGATTTCTTATTTCCACATACAATTGATATTGCTAAGGAATCTAATAAAAGAAAGAGATCAACTAAAAATGTATCTATTGTTAATATAGAAGGTAAAGATCCATCAACAATGAATATTAATGAACTTAAAACTATAGCTAAACATTTAAATCTCAGTGGATATTCTAAATTATGTAAAAGTGATTTGTTACAGTTGATTCAAAATACTCAAACACTATTTCCATTTAATACAGATATATTTGAACATCCTAATGAACGAAAAATTCATGTTTATCATTCAATTGAAAAAGCATTCCAAAATAGATTACAAACATACAATATTGAAAACAACTTAAAAATTATAGGTCCACAACACATTATGACATCAGCAAAACCTATTGTATGTCAGTTAATAAAAGATAATCTTAAAATATACAATGGATTAAAAGTCAATTTAATATTGTACTGTGAATTCAAATTGAATACTACTGATGAAATAAAAGAATTTAGATTCTCAACATACAACTATACAATCACAAATGAAAAAGATCTAAATAAATTTTATACAAAAGGTAAACAACAAATATTAACACACATGCAAAATTTTCAAGATAGAGGATCAGGCTGGATGTTAAATAGTGTAATTGGTTTACAATTAGGAATTAACAAATATACACCAATTAATGGTTCATCATATATTGAACTACCATAAACAATAGAAGATAAAAAAGCATGTATAAATGTTAAGAATAATGATAAAAAATGTTTCTTGTGGTCAATAGCATCAGCATTAAATCCAGTTGATCCTACAAAATGTAAAAACCCAGACAGAACTAGTAACTATATAGAATGTGTCAAACAATTAGAAACTAAAATTGGTCAAATAGAATATCCAGTTAAAATTGATAATATACCTAAATATGAATGTAAACTTAATATATCGATTAATGTGTATGCTTATGATGAAAAATATGAAATATATCCATTAAAGATAGCTAAAGATGAAAAATCAACACTTATTGATTTATTATACATGAAAAACAGTAATAAATCACATTATTGTTGGATTAAAGATTTATCTCGTTTAGTAAGAAATCAGAAAACATCACATCATGGTAAAATTCATTTATGTAAAATGTGCTTACAACACTTCAATTCAGAAAGTAAACTAAGTGTACATAAAGAAGATTGTTCTAAAAATGAATCAGTTAAAATTAGAATACCAAATGAGGGTGAATACATATCATTTAAGAATTATAAACATACAATACCTGTTCCATTTGTTATATATGCTGATTTTGAAAGCTTATTATTGAAAATGGACACATGTGAACCAAATCCAAATGAATCGTACACAATGAAATATCAAAAACATGAACCATCTGGATTTTGTTACTATGTGAAATACATTCATAATCATTATAAAGATCCTGTTGTTTATAGAGGACCAAATGCAAAAACTAAATTTATTGAGATGATTAAAAATGAAGTTGAAGAAATAGGACACATATATTCACAAATAGAACCAATGAAACAGTTAACACATGATCAAATAAAAATACATAACCTATCTAAAAGATGTACATTATGTGAATCACCATATACACCAAATAATAAAAAAGTACATCATCATGATCATTTAACTGGTAATTATATAGCACCATTATGTAATGAATGTAATCTTAAACTTCAACAACCAACATTTGTGCCTATATTCTTACACAATCTAACTGGTTATGATTCACATTTGTTTATAAAAGAACTTGGTTATGATGATAAGGAAATAGAATTGATTCCAAATAATGAAGAAAAATATATAAGTTTAGGTAAACAAAGAAATAACTTAAAAATGAGATTTATTGATACATTTAGATTCATGGCATCATCATTAGATAAACTATCATCTAATTTATCAAAAGATAAAATGAAAAATATTGAATTATTCTTTCAAAAAGATAAAGTAGATATAGTTATTAGAAAAGGTGTGTACCCATATGATTATATGGATAATTGGAATAGATTTAATGAAACACAATTACCACCTAAAAATGAATTCTATAGTTAGATCAATGAATGTAATATAAGTGATGATGATTATGAGCATGCACAATTAGTATGGAATAAATTTAATATAAAAAATATGGGTGAATACCATGATTTATATTTGAAAACAGATGTGTTATTATTAGCTGATGTATTTGAGAACTTAAGAGATACATGTATGAAATCAAATGATTTAGATCCAGCATGGTATTATACGGCACCTGGTTTATCTTGGGATGCAATGTTAAAAATGACTAAACAACCACTTGAATTATTACATGATTATGATATGATATTAATGGTTGAAAAAGGCATTAGAGGTGGTATAGCACAATGTTGTAAACGATATGTTAAAGCAAATAATAAATACATGAAAGATTACAATAAAAATAAAGAATCAAATTATTTAATGTATTTAGATGCTAATAATTTATATGGATATGCAATGTCACAATATTTACCATATGGTGGATTTGAATGGGAAAATAATTTAAATATTGATGTAATGAAGATTCCAGATAAATCTGAATATGGATATATATTAGAAGTTGATTTACAATATCCAATTGAATTACATGACAAACATAAAGATTTACCATTAGCACCAGAAAATGGACATAAATTATTAACAACAATAAACAATAAATATAAATATGTTGTACATTATAGAAACCTAAAACAATGTATAAAATTAGGATTGAAATTAACAAAAATACATCGTGCACTAAAATTCAGACAAAGTGATTGGTTGAAAAAGTACATTGACTTAAATACAGAAATGAGAACAAAAGCTAAAAATGATTTTGAAAAAGATTTCTTTAAACTAATGAATAATAGTGTGTTTGGAAAAACAATGGAAAATATAAGAAACAGAGTTAATATAAAATTAGTATCAGATGGTAAAAATGTGATAAATTAATAGCTAAACCAAATTTCAAACATAAAATAATATTTAATGAAAATCTGGTAGCTATTCATATGAATAAAACTGAAATTAAATTTAATAAACCAATTTATGTTGGAATGAGTATATTAGATTTATCAAAAGAATTAATGTATAGTTTCCATTATGATGTAATGAAACCTAAATATGGTACAAATATTGAGTTATGTTATTAAGATACTGATAGTTATATATACAATATAAAAACAGATGACTTTTATGAAGATATGAAAAATATGATTGAACATTTTGATACAAGTGATTATGCAACAAATAATGTGTACAATATACCACAAATGAACAAAAAGGTATTAGGTAAAATGAAAGATGAATGTAATGGTAAAATAATGACTGAATTTGTTGGTTTGAGAGCTAAAATGTATGCATATTGTGTTGGCGAAAAAGAAAATAAAAAATCTAAAGGTGTTAAGAAATCAGTAGTAATGAATAAAATATCAATAGATGACTATAAAGACTGCTTATTCAATAATAGTGAATTATATAGATCAATGAATTTAATTAGAAGCTATAAACATGAAATATATACAGTAAAATTAAATAAAATAGCACTAAGTGCAAATGATGATAAAAGACACATTCTGCATGATGGAATAAATACATTACCACTTGGACATTACAGTTTATTGTAAATATTGTATATAATCACTAGTTGTATATATGAATATATGTTGTATATATTATATTTATTAATGTATGTATTGTATATATTTAGATTATTGTTTCATCATCATTCATTGTATATATGTATTTATTATATAAACATCATTATTAGCAATTGTATATAAGTAAATATTTAGAATAACCAACACCATCTATAATTGTATATATGTATATATTTAGATTATTCAACATCATTATAAATGTTGTATATATGTATATAGTACTATCTAAAAGAGACACTTTATGCATTTCCCTAATTTTGTGGTTGTATCATCGTAAAAATATGAACAATAGCTGATTTCGATGTAAAATGGTCTAAAATAGCATAAAATAAGGTTTAAATAGCCGATATTGGTAATTGGGGTAGAATGCCCATTCCCCATCTACTAATAACCGGTCGCTAGCGATACAAAATAATACTGAGAGAAAATTAACCATGGGTTAAGTGGTACCACCGTGTCCTAGAAATAGAGACGCAATCAGCCACATATTAAAAAGCTCGATCCCAACAGCTACTGTATGATACTGTTACAAGTGGTCATGATTCTACAGGTGCACACAAGTATCTATGTTAAAAGCTACCTCTGAATGAGGTAGTTTTTCTAACTGGACAAATGCCAAGACGGTGGTCTCTGGAGTGTATACTATCAGCATTCCAGTTACTTGAAGTCCGCGATGCAATCTCATTATAAAATCACTGAATTTTGAAAGTGATTCGCCTAAGGGACGTGGCATGTAAGTGGTATTTGCGACTCCCTCACCCCACCCCACCTAGATATTTCTATAGTACATGTAATGTATTCTGACTCAATACCGTATCAGAGGTTCTAGGATATATCAACTGAATTATAGGCCATGACTGATTGAGAAAGAATAAAAGCAGTAGTTGTAGATGATGTACTGATTGACGTCGTAAGTAAATGTATACAAGCTTTTTTCAGATCTCTAGTGTTACACTACCTGCTAGAAATGATGTCCATTATTTGGAATCAAGTCTTTCCATTCAACCACATACCTGTGTCAGATCACACCCACAGGTGAATCATATTTTGGTAAACATTTCTGGAATACAGTGATCAATTAATTGTTATATTTAGATTAAAGTTCAGTCTTGATCACATTATGTCCGTTTTAATGAGTAACCGGTTTCGGTTTTTTCTATAAAACCATCTTCAGACCCATTGGCTCCTTTGGGCTGGTAGGTGGAGCTCCCCTTGCTGCTGTGCAGTCAACTGCAGTCAATTGATCAGTTGACTGCACAGCAGCAAAGGGAGCTCCACCTACCAGCCCAAAGGAGCCAATGGGTCTGAAGATGGTTTTATAGAAAAAACCGAAACCGGTTACTCATTAAAATGGACATAATGTGATCAAGACTGAACTTTAATCTAAATATATGAATCATATTTCTGGCACTCTCATATCTCGAACCGAGACACCACTCTCGAGTATGTTTGCTACAGTAAAATTCCAACGTCGTTTTAGTCACCCCCTATGCATCTTGCAATTGTTCCCATTTCTACAGCTTAACACATCTGATCGTTCCAATTTAAGACGTCCGTTTAGGACCTGAGACATACCTCATAGTCGTGGCAGACAAACAAATGAAAGGCAGTGTACAAAACGTGTTTGAAAACAATGTTTCAAACAAAAACACAGGGTCACAGGGTGCGCCTCTTGTGAGTTACAGTATAGTCTGTGGGATAAGGTCATCATCCTACATTATGGGTGATGAAACCTTAAACTGACCTCAGCAATGGATCAAAATCTGCATATTTAATAGGATCGTCCTGCAAAAGCAACAGTAGCAGTTTGACAGGTAAATTCGACGATGGACTGGATGTCACGTTAGGAATGCTAGGAGGAATACTAGTCTGGGAAGCATTGTGACAACTCTCTCTCTGCACCAGATCCACATCGCAGCCAAGTGTCATCGTGTGAGCAATGGCGCTTAGATGAGTTCTATATCTGATGAAGTTAGTGGGGCTTTTATAGTTCGTTATTTTTCTATGTTGGATGGTCCAGAATAATGATGATAGCATGTTGGGCTGATGGATTGGAATGGACACAGATTTGCTTCAAACTGTAGTATCTGTATCTAGTTTAAGATGTACCACATTGAATGCATTTCCACCGAATGGGTAAAACATGGTCCTGTTGCACTAACTCAGGTAGTTCTGTTTCTACATGGGTTGCAGAGGGTGGTGGATATGTATTTCTCTGACTTCTGCTGAGTTCCGACTTATATTGGAAATATCACATGTACTAAGCTGTAGAAATGGGAACAGTTGCAAGATGCGTACGGGGTGACTAAAACAACATTGGAATTTTACTGTAGCAAACATATTCGAGAACAATGTCCCGTTTTGAGATATGAGAGTGCCAGATATATGGTTCACCTGTGGGTGTGATCCGACGCAGGTGTGTGGGTGAATGGAAAGACTTGATCCCGAATAATGGACATCATTTCTAGCAGATAGTGTAACACTAGATATCTGAAAAGCTTGTGTACATTTTATTATGACTTCAATCAGCACATAATCTACTACTACTGCTTGTATTCCTTCTCAATCAGTCATCGCCTATAACTCAGTGGATATATTGCAGAGCCCTGATATGGAATCGAGTCACAATACATTAAATGTACTATAGAAATGTCTAGTTGGGGTGAAGTGAGGGGATCGCAAATACCGCTTACATTCCATGTCCCTTAGGCGAATCACTTTCAAAATTCACTGATCTTAGAACAAGGTTGCATTGTGGGCTTCGAGTAACTGGAGAGCTTGTCTGATAATATACACTCCAGTGATCACTGTCTTGGCGTTTGTCCAGATAGAAAAAACCACATCATTCAGAGGTAATGTCGTACCTTGATTTATAAAGCTGCGAATTATGAAAAACTACCCCAAACATATGAATAATACCAATTTAATTAATTTGCGTAAATTTTTATATTAATGTGGTGGTAGCAGTACAGTAGTGAATGGGAGGGAGGGAATGAGTGGGCGACATGGAGCACAACAGCAGGTTAAGTGCAGAATACTAGGTTAATTTGCATATTTTTACATAAAACGCAGTATAATATTTTAAGGGGGTGTGCAGCAAAGAAGAATGCTCCAGAAATGGCGTTCTAAAGGATGTGAAATTCGACAAGTGTACCAGGAAATGGTGGAAGGACATAACTAATTACTTAATTTGATATCAATGGCAGTAGAATATTTTAAGGAAATGGGTGTGACACTGAAAACCACTTAACAGCACAATACTTTAAGCGCTGACAAAGGCCCAAACATTAGGTTAAGACACCGAGAGTACAGTGCCAAACATTTGGTTATGCATCATGTTTGCTGCATGTAATTACTTCTTACAAGACCTACGTGTTTCCAGACAGCAGGGAATGATGAGCAAGGGAAATCCAACCCCCACAAATGGACATTCTTTTATAAATAAATAATACACTCTTTAATTTCCTGTTATGAGATCTTTCCTCTCCACCAATTTCCATATATTCCATACAATGCCTTGAATGTGCTAAGTTGTTTAAATAAACAATTTTCCACACAATGTCTAAATTGTTTGACCAGTATTCCACACACTTCAATCGAATACCCTCCAAATGATAAATCAACTGCGTCTTTTTCCCGCCAATTCCTAGGAAGGGGTGGCGCTCAGGTGACTTAGGTTAGAGGAGGTGCCCTTTCTTACCACCATGTTCTTAGGTTAGTAGAGGTTGCATTGTCCTGATGGAATTTGAACTTCCCGCCAGGGAGGCGTGGCGGGGGGGGGAGGGGAGGGAGTGTGGCCCTTTCCCACCTGAGAGGTTAACTAATTGAACAATTTTATTAAGTAGTCAATCAAATTGATAAGTGTGAGAGAGGGCCTATTCTAATAACTTAGACCTGAAAGTGTACCTGTAGCTGTGAGGGAAATGGGGTTGTGGGGGGGATGGTGGCCTGGGGGGGGATCAATATGTTAAGTGGCTGTCAATCAAAAGGAAATGGGGGTGACATGGAAAAGCACTTAACAGAACAATAAGTTTAGTACCTGTCAATCAAAGGAGAACAGTAGGTTCGCCCCTGATGTAGGCAACCTGCGATAACAAAATGGCCAATCACTCCCTTCGTGAGAGAGGAATCGAGTCAGAGGGGTTGGGGGAACAATAGGTTAAGTGTGGTGATATGGAAAAGCACTTAACAGAACAATATGTTACGTACCTGTCAATCAAAGGAGAACATAGGTTCGCTCCTGTGTGCATATCTACCCCTGATGTAGGCAACCCACAAGATGGCTCTGAATCTGTCTTGCCCCTCTACTGACAACACTGACCATTTCTGTCCTGTACCATTTCTGATGGTATGTAATTGTGTCTTTTTGGTAACATAAGCAAAAGAAGGGAATGGCTGAGCTCAAACAATGTATAAAGGCCTGTGCGCATCCATAAAAGATAGTGTTGTGCATGTAGTAGAACAGTGACAGTGTGACGTACTACAAATTGTTTCCCTAAGGTGTAAACTTCAGTGCTGCAATTTTTATTGTCAGCAACTGAGACATCTTGCAGACGCAGTCCAAGAACAACGATCAGGAAGAGTGTGTGAAGTGAGGCTATTCGAAGATAACGCTTGCCGGCTAGTTGCTAGACTGACATAAAACACTATAAAGGAATTGGGCTGGGAAGTCATTCAGCACCCACCTTATTCACCTGATCTTGCGACCTCAGATTTTCACATTTTCCGCTCTCTTTCGAGCTATCTTCAAGGAACTTTCTTTCTGGATGAAAATTAACTCCAAACATAGCTCGACAACGTGTTCGTCTTGAGACGTGATTTCTACAGTCGCGGAATCGAAACGATAACGCAACGTCGTCAGAGTGTAAATAGTGAAGGAGAATAAATTATCGATGGCTAAAGTCTCTGTTACGTGTATCTGCAGTACTTATGGAAAAACGCTATGAACTCATGCACCAATACAATATATCCAACGAGCTCAACACACCATCCTTCCAGGACTTTGAGAGGTATGGGTCTAGAGAGTGGATGCTTCTCATAATATTGCACCAGGTCATACATAGACACGTTGGCTTCGACCTGACCTCCACTGTCAGAAGCGAGTGTAATTTCAGAAAAGGCCTACTGCAAGTAAAAAGTAAATGACGTATTATAAAAATGAAATAAGAAAGTATGTTAAACTTCTAGAGGTGAATCTGAAAAGTACAGCGTGGTACAACTCTCTCTCGTACTGAAAATAAGCTCGCATAAGGATAAAATTTTGATCCACACATCCTGCTGGTATGCAAATAGCAGAAGAATCAATTTGGAAGCATTAGATCAAGGCATTCATTGCATAAACCTTTCCAGTTTCAGCAGTGTAGTTCTTAATTAAGCAAATAATAGCACTCTGTTCTTCTCGGCAGTATCCCAATAGCCATGGGCCGAAGATCTCTTAGTATTACGACCGATTCGATACTGCTTTTTGCGAAATTCAAGTTTATTTGTATGCCAAAATCGGTTTTATTTTTTCGGAATTTGATGTTTTGAGAATTTTGGTTTTGTTTTCTGCAAATTTCGGAGATATTTTTGCTGAATTCTGTATTTTTTTGCAAAAGTAGATGTCATTTGTTGCCAGTTTTAGTATTGCTAAGCAATTCAATAATGCGTTGTCTACTTCTGGCTCTTATGCAATCACATATTCGGTGTAGCACTGATAGGTTGAGTTGTTGGATGTCCTCCTGAGGGATATTGTGCGAAATTCTGTCCAACTGGCCGGACAACACGGAGTGATGGTCTGGTGTGTCATTTCTTTCCGTAGCAGGACCGCTTTGATTATCATCCACGTCGGCCTTACAGCTCAGTGGTATGTCGACTATTTCTGTCCCCCGTAATGTTCCTCTTCATGGCAAGCCATCCTGGGCTTACATTTCAGCCATATAACGCGTCTCCTGCTCATGACGAGAGTTTCTACTGCTAATCTTCGTGCATGCCAAACCATACCTTGGCCAGGAAGGTCGCCGGATCTATCCCAACTGATAACACTTGGGCCATTATGTGTAGGCTCCTCCAGCCAGGTTTTGACGATCTAACGCACCAATTGGACAGAATGTCGCACGAAATTCCTCAGGAGGACATCCAACAACTCAATCAATCAGTGCTAATCCGAATAACTGGTTGCATAAAAGCCAGAGCTATACTGACGCATTATTGAACTCCTCAGTTTATGATTCTCGAATAAATTATCTTGTTTTTTTTTTTTTTTAAATCATTTCTTTGTCTGTACATGTACAGAACGTCTATCCTGTTTGGATAACTCCTTCATTTTCTTTTTTTACTCACAGAGTGTACACCTCTAATAGGAACGACAGGGATAAGTTAAGAGAAATCAGGGTTCGTACAGAAACATTCAGTTTCCTCTTACTCTATATGACAGGAAAACAGGAAAGGGGTGACTAGAAGTCGTACAAGGTACCCTCCATCATGCACCGTATTACAGACTGCTTAGTATGTATGCAGATGAAGGTAAGTCGATAAGGCCCATTTTTCCCCTTTCTAAAATGATATATTTCTATATTTCTGATGTCACCTACTCGTACAGAGATCTAACAGATCCTGACAGTGTTCACTGATTGGCTAGAACAGAACACAATGGAGCCACTGCCAGCCACAGTACAGGTGCCAAGGAGATGTTCCCCTCGAAGACGATGGGTCCCGCATCATGAAGAACGTACTGGGATTCATCAGTCCATGTAATGTTCTGCCATTGTGTCAACGTCCAGTGCCGATGGTCACATGCCCATTTCAGTCATAGTTGCCAATGTCGTGATGTCAAATTTACACATGGTGGGGTCGTCGGCTGCTGGGTGCACTCTGTGTTCAGGCGCACTTGTACTTTTCCGAGCATCTAAGACTGATGTTAGCTCTGCCACAGTTCCTCACCACAGTTCCTACGATGTCCAACGTCCGTAATGAGAGGTGCCTGGGAAGTGGCTTCGCCTTGGTTTCGCCATCTGCTGAAGACGCTCACCACACCATTTCTCGAACTCCATACAAGTAATGTAGTTTCCGAAATTCTCATCTCAAGCCTCTGGGCCATCACACTCCAATAGATTGTGCACCTTTGCTATTCTACACACATACCGCACACTCACTGATACTACATACGTGATGAATGTGTCTGACTCGCAGTCATTCCTCGCCAGGTGACACTGCTATCGCCAGGACGGGTTTATATTGATAGTAGGTCGGTGGTCATAATGTTCTTGCTGATCAGTGTATAATACAATGTGGTGTGATTCAATGTTTAGGAAGAAGGCACTAGACAAGGCCAAGTCCATGGTCGCCCACATCGCCTATCCTGATGAGTTGCTGGATGACAGCAAGCTGGACCACTTCTATGAGGAGGTAAGTCGTGACAAATCAATATGTAAACATGTGCATTGCCTGTAAATGGAACCTCAGTATTGGCTACACATCTTGTTTGTTCAGCAATGCTTGTTTTATTCTGATCTCTCTGTACCAGCTGACGATTGTCTTGCAACATAATGATGTTTAATTACAAAATTGTTTGAATAAAGAGTCCTTGCTACAGCAGTAAATAAAAAACCTTCCTGCTTCATGTTTAAAATATAACACACATGCCTGCTTGGCGGCTGTGACTGTTTATAATAATAAAGCGTAATGCCCAATAGTACTACATCCACAGGTGGGTCATTTAGGACTTTTTTGAATTTCCCGACATCTTAGCCTAGCACATATGAGCCATCTTGCATTGCGATGTCATAGGGATGGGAGGAGGAGTGGGGTGAATCCATTGTTTATCCCAGAGCGGCCCTTGGTAGAGGAGGAGATGGAGAAAATTCTGTGATTGTCCCAGAACTGACCTTGGGGTGGAAGAGGGCTGGGATGACCTTGATCTGGTGGGGAAGGATAAGTGGAGGGGGCGAATCCTTTGTATGTCACACGCCTAATAGACACCCACTACTGATGTTCTGTCATGCATGAAGGCTTTTCTGCACCCCATATTCGAATCTTGTAGAGGTTAACCTTTTGAATCTGTGGAAGTTTGCCTCATCACTAAAAAGTAGATGTGCAGAAAGATTTTCTTTCGCCGTAGCTCCATCGTTGTACCTTTCAAATAGCGTTGAACTCCTATTTAATTATGTAAAGATTCAGTTTAAGCTTCGTTTTACGGATACGCCAAGTACTTGATGTGGCATTTTTTTCTCCCTATCAGCTCCATGCGTCATTTTCATGGACTAGGCTAGAACGAAAAGCAAATTCTCCAAATGTTTTTGCTGACACATGTGGCTGTCTAGTTTGTTCAGCTTTGCTCGAACATCTTGTTTCTTCAAGTTGCCGATTCTGGGTTCGAATGCTGTTGGCATTTGGAGGTTCAAATGGCTCTGAGCACTATGGGACTTAACTTCTGTGGTCATCAGTCCCCTAGAACTTAGAACTACTTAAAGCTAACTAACCTGAGGACATCACACACACCCATGCCCAAAGTAGGATTCGAACATGCGACTGTAGCAGTCACGCGGTTCCGGACTGAACAGCCGAGAACCGCTCGGCCACCGCGGCCGGCCATTTGGAGGTGCTGACCAAATCTTGTCTCCACTGTGTCACCATATCGACAGTTGAAAAAACTCTAATACACAGAATTCCTTGTGTATATGACCCACCATATTTACTTACAACAACAAATTTTTCACTTGTGCCACACCACACTTATGTGGGTTTTTGATTCACTGTACATGGGCAATGATCGAAACTTTAAAATATCTTTCACATTATGTATAATCGTTACCGATATATCCCATGCAGCTATATATGTTTGTACCAATCTCTTTCAGCTGACCTGCAAATGTGTAGTGATAACTGTTTATGATGTATGTGAAGGGTGTCATGGCCATGGAGTATACACGGAGGATGTGACTGACACTTCAGGATGTCAAGTGATTGGGGCTGGCTGCCAGCCAATCATAGACCTTTCTTAGGCGCCATGTTCTCGCAATGTTGCTTATTTTGTGCATATTATCATGCATAAAAAATTGTAGAACTCCACAGGGTGTGATAATGTCGGGTGTGTTAGAGTAGTTAACACTGACCTGTATTTTAGTGCACGAAAGTGGGTTTACCAAACTTGGTTATCAACTCATTCATTGACAAAGTAAATATTCCAGAATTTGAATCGAGTGTAGCTGCCACATGAGAAAATTGCAGCGAAGCAGCTGGCTTTCATACATATTATAAAAGTGTATGTACACATCTATGTACATAAGTTTGTATGCATATATGTTCACTTATATCGTTGTAAAACACATAGTTAGGAAATATGATGTCATAAACACTGATATGCATGAGAACGAAACTGCAGGGTGAATGTCACTAAATATACCAATTAAATATGCGTACAAATATGTGTGACTTGCGCATATGCAGGCTACACCAATGATAAAAATCTTCTTCTGAGTCCTTGCATCGGTTTGAAGCAAACTTGATGCACATATCACTATCTGGAAAGGATTACTGTGGAGCTAATAAACAACAACCTCCTCTTGGTATGGGGATGATAACATGGAAAGAGAAGGGTGAGGAGGAGAGGGACAAACAAGGAGAGGGAAAGAGGAGATGGACATAGATAGGGGGAAAAGGAGATGAAAAGAGAGAGGGGAAAGGGAAATTGACATAAAACAAAGAGTACAAGATGGGCTGAGAAGGGGAGAGGACGAGATGAAAGGAGAAAGATGAGAGGAGGAGATGGACAGTGTGAGGGAGGAAGAGGAGATGAATTAGAGGGGGAGTAGGAGATGGACATAGGGGGATGGATCAGTTGAACAGAAGGGGTGGAGGAGATGGATACAGACAGGGGGATGAGCAGATGGAGAGAGAGAAGGGCAGTACATGGACAGAAAGTGGAGCTGTAGTAGATGAAGAGAAAGAGATAGGCAGAGAAAGGGGGAAGCAGGAGATGGGCAGAGAGAGGGGCAGGATGACGTGGACAGAAAGTGGGGGTGTAGGAGATAAAGAGGGTAGAGGAGGAGATGGGCAGAAAAGGAAGAAGGAGAAAATGGACAGAGAGAGGGACAGAAGGACATGGACAGAAAGTTGGGATGGAGCACATGAACAGATAGAGGAGATAAGAGGAAATGGACAGAGAGAGGGGGTAGGAGAAGATGGGCAGAGAGAGGGGCAGGAGGGCATGGATAGAAAGAGAGGGTGTAGGAGATGATCAGGAAGAGGGGAGAGGAGGAGCTGGACAGAGAAAGTGAGAAGGAGAAGATGGTCGAAGTGTGGCATACATTCATACTGGAGCAATGCCAGCTACTCGGCTTGACACTTAATAGAGAGAAGTCTTCTAGTCCAGATACAACGTCAGTTAGGTTTCTTTCAAATCACACTGATGCAAAAGCTCAGAGTTAGCAATCACATACAACTACCCACTAAATCAAACAACTGTCCCTAAAAACTGGAAAGTGGCCCAGGTCACACCAGTACTGAAGAAAGCATATAGGAGTAATCCGCTGAATTATAGACTCACTGACATCTATTTGCAGTTGGATTTTGAAACGTATACTCTGTTCGAACATTATGAATTACATCAGAGAAAACGATGACTTGACATATAGTCAGTATTAATGCTGGAAGATCGTTCTTGTCCCACACAACTACCTCTTTATTAGCATGACGTAATGAGTGCTATCGACTCAAGATATTCCATAGTTCTGCATTTCCAGAAGGCTTTTCAAACCATTCCGCAGAAGGGACTTCTAATCTGATTCCATGCCTATAAAGTACCGTGTCAGTTACAGGGCTGGATTCGTCATTTCCTGTCAGACAGCTCACAGTTCATAGTAACTGATGGAATGGTGTCGTGTAAAACTGAAGTGGTATCTGGTGTTCCCCAAGACAGTGCTATACGCCGTCTGCAGTTCCTGATCCATATAAAAGGATTAGGAGACAAACAAAGCAGCCATTTTTTAGACGTCATTCTTCTGACTGATTTGATGCGGCTCTCCTGCAATTCATCTCTTGTGCCAAGCTCTTCATCCCAGAGTAGCACTTGCAACCTATGTTTTCAATTATTTGCTGCATGTATTCCAAGCTCTGTCTTCCCCTATAGTGTTTACCCTCTGAATCTCCCTCTGGTACCAGAAATCCCATCATCCTTTCCCGTCCTCCTGTCGGTGTTTTGCATATATTCCACCCATTCTGCGGAGAACCTCCTTATTCATTACCTTACCAGGCTACCTAGTATTCGACAACTCAAATGCTTTTGTTCTCTTCTGTTCTGGTTTTTCCACAGCCAATATTTCACTACCGATCTTTCACTGTCATACACTGCTGTACTCCAAACGTACATTCTCAGAAATTTCTTCCTCAAATTAAGACCTATGTTTGATATTAATAGACCTCTCTTGCCCATGAATGCCCTTTCTGTCAGTGACAGTCAGCTTTTTATGTCCTCTGTCAATCATTGTTCATCTTGCTGCCTAGATAGCAGAAATCCTTAACTTCATTTACTTCGTAATCGACAATTCTAGTGTTAAGTTTCTCACTGTTCTTATTTATGTTACTACTCATGACTTTCATCTTTCTTCGGCTTATTCTCAGTCCATATCCTATACTAATTAGACTGTTCATTCCGCTCAACATATCCTGTAATTCTTCTTCACTTCCACTCAGGACAGCAATGTTATCAGCGAATGTTATCACTGATATCGTTTCACTTTTAATTTTAATCCTACCCTTGAGCCTTATTTTTATTCCCGTAATTGTTCCTTCGATACATAGATTGAACTGTAGAGGCGAAAGACTACATCCCTCTCTTACACACATTTTCTCCATCTACATACATAGTCCGCATGCAGTGGTACAGTGCGTGACGGAGGGTATCCTGTAGCACTATTAGTCACTTCCTTTGCTGTTTAAAAAAATCGCAAACAGAGCGAGGAAGAAACGACTGACTGTGCGCCTCGATAGTGGCACTAATCTCTCAAATCTTCGTGGTCCTTATGCGGAATGTACGTTAGTAGCAGTGGGATCGGTCTGCAGTGAGCTTCAAATGCCGTCGTCTATCTTTTATCAATACCAGTCCTTCAAATTTTCTCAGAAGTGTTCCTGGAAAAGAACGTCTCCTTCCCTTCAAGGATCCCATTTGAGTTCGCGAAGCATTTCCATAATACTTGCATCTTGTTCGGACTTACTGGTAACAAATCTAGCAGCCCCCCTCTGAATTGCTTCGATTTCTTCCTTTAAGCCGATGTGCTGCGGATCCTAAATGCTCTGTCAGTACTCAAGAATGGCTCGCACTCTTGCTCTGTATGCGAGTTATTTTACAGATTAACCACGACTTCATAAAATTCTCCCAATAAAATAAGTCGAGCATTTGTCTTTCATACTACAATCCTTACTCGCTTGTTCCACCTCACATCGCTTAACAACGTTGCGCCTAGATATTTAATAGATGTGACCGTGTGACTGCGTCAAGCATGACACTACTAATGCTGTATCCGAACATCAAGGGATTATTTTTTGCACTCATCGACATTAACTTACATTTTCCTACATTTAGAGCTAGCTGCCATTCATCGCACCAACTAGAAATTTTGCTTAAGTCGTCTTGTATCCTAGAAATATCGAATTTCTCTCTTGCTCTTCAGTGGTTTTCAGGACCTCATGCGAGAAAAGGGCAAATCGAGCTTTACACGAGTGACGCTTCCTAAAACCGTATTTATTCGTGGAGAGCAGCTTTCCTGTATCAAGAAAATTTATTATTTTCGAACTAAGAATATATTCAAGGATTGTGCAGCAGACTAACGTTAAGGACACTGGTCTGTAATTTTACGGATCCGTTCCTTAAGCTGTCTTGTATACAGGAGTAACCTCCGCTTTTCACCAGTCTCTTGGGACTTTGCCCTGGCGATGACTTCGGGACAAATGCTTAGCTAAGTGAAGGGCCATTGCCGTAGAGAACTCACGGTATAACCGAACTGGTATTCCATCCAGACCTGGAATCTTATTTACTTTCAAATGTTTCAGTTGTTTCTCTGCGGCAGGGATGCGTATTGCTATGTCCTTCCTACGGCAGTCCGATGGTCAACCGACGGTACGTTTGACCGATTCTCCTGCGCGAATGGCTTCTTAAACGCTATGTTTAAAACTTCTGAATTCCCTTAGCTGTCTTCAACTGCCACAGAAGACTCGTGAACGAGAGACAGGAAGGATGCATCAGACCAGCTTAGCGACTTTACAGACAGCCATAATTTTCTCGAGTTCTCGGCAAGATCTTTTGCTACGACATGAAGTTGGTAGTTCTTGCATACTTCGCGCATTGACTTTATAACTCTTGCCTGTCATCATTTGTGTGTTCTCTTTTCAATCTAGAGTGCAAGTACTCTTTCAGAATTTCCTGAATTTCGTTGTCAGACCACAGAGGTCTTTTCCATCTTTAATCTACTTACTAGGCACATATTTCTCCAGCGCACAATTTACAATCCGTTTAAACTTTGTATTTAAATCCTCTTCGTCCATCATACTGGAAGTAAGTGATGTCAGCTCATTCCCTAAGTGGGACGTTAACGGCCTCTTGTCCGCTCTATCTAGCAGAAATACTCTCCTGTAGCCTTCTCGATTGATTTATTAACCTTAGTAACCGTAGTTGCTATAACGAGGTCATGATGACTGTACTGCCACCGTCTATGGTCAGGTCTTTTTGTGGCTGCCAAGGTCTAAGATATCTCCATTGTGTGTGGGCTGTCAAACTAGCTGCTCAAGACAGTTTCCGGAAAACGTGTTCAAAAGCACCTTTGCACGAATGTCTTCCTGTAACCCTCTGCAGTGAATCCGTAGTCGTCCCACTCTACACTCGGTTGGCTAAAGTCGCCTCCAGCTAGCATTGCATGATCTGGGTATTTTCGCGCTATTGACCGTAGACTATCTTTGAATTATTCTAGAACTTTCACAGCGGAATCGGGTGACTGGTAAAAATTTCCAACAATTAATTTGATTTCAGTTAGGCGTGTTATACGCGATCAGGTAACTTCACTGTTACAATCAAATTTGACCTCAATAGAGACAACGTTTTTGTCAACTACAATGAACACTCCGCTCCCCGCTCCCCCCCCCCTCTATGGTGTCTAATTTGTCTTTTCAATATAACTTCTATGAGTCACTTGACCGAGCATCAGTCTTCCAGTCCTATTGGTCCCTCTTGTTTCCTGTGCATATGGACTTTCCCTATAGCTTACCCCTCTTTCTCTCCGAATTTCGAATATCTTTCACCGTTTCATATTGTAGGACGCTTCTTCCAGGTCGACAAATGCTATGAATTTGATTTTTCTTCAGTTTTGCTTCCGTTATCAGCCGTAACGTCGGAACTGACTCTCTGTTTCCTTTCCTTAGTTGATCATCATCTAACAGATTCTCATTTTCATTTTCCCTTCATTCGTATATTATTCTTGTCGGTAACTGGGATACATGAGCTGTCAAGCTGGCTGTTCGATAATTCTCGCACCTGTCGGCTCCTGCTATCTTCGCAATTGTGTGGATGACGTTTTCCCGAATGTCTGATGGTACATCGCCAGTCTCATATATTCAGCTCACCAACGTGAATAATCGTTTTGTTGCCATTTCATCTGATGATTTTAGAAATTCCGATCGAGAATTATCTATTCCTTCTTCGTTATTTGTCCTTAAGTCCTAAAATCACTATTAGATTCTGATTCTAATGCTGGAACACCTTCCTCTTCCCTATCGACTCCTGTTTCGTCTTCTATGACATCATCAGACAAGTCTTCTCCCTCATAGAGGCTTTCAGTGTACTCTTTCCTCCTATCCGTTCTTTACTCTGCATTTAAAAGTGTAGTTGTCATTGCGCCCTTAATGTTACTGTTCTTGCTTTTAACATCACCCTAGGCTGTGTTGATTTTTCTGTATCCTCAGTCAGGCCTTCCGACAATTATATATTTTTCCATTTCTTCATATTTTTCACGTAGCCATTCCGTCTTAGCTTCCATGCACTTCCTACAAGATTCTATTTCTGTATTCCTGAATTTCGCTGAACATTTTTGTTATTCGTTCTTTCGTCGATGAACTGAGGTATTACTTCCATTACCCATGGTTTCTTCACAGTTACCTACTTTGTATCCATGTTTTTTCTTTTCAACTTGTGTGATTGCCCTTTTTAGAAATGTCCATTCCTCTTCAACTAAAATGCCTACAGGGCTATTTATTGTAGCCCCAGAGAACTTCCAGCGTGTCTCCTCACTTTTTAGTACTTCAGTACCTCTCTTTGCTTACTGATTCCTTCTGACTAGTCTCTTTAAACTTTAGACTACTCGCTCTTTAGCCTACTTTTAATCAGTACTAAATTTGAATCTATATCTGCTCCTTACAATCCAGTATCTGATTTGGAAATATCTGCTTGATCATCATCCAAGCTAACTGAAGTCTTCCACTATTCCTGGTCTTTTCCAAGTATATCTCCTCCTCTTGTGATTCTTGAAAAGATAATTCACTATTACTAGCTATTTCTTGCAGAATTCAATTAATCCTTCTCCTCACTCATTCCTACTGCAAACCCATACTTTACAGTAACTTTTTCCTCGCTTCTGGGCCTACAACTGCATTCCAGTCTCCCATGGCCATTAGATTTTCATCTTCCCTTACGAACTGAATTACCCATTCAATATCCTCATACAGGTTCTGTATCTCTTCATCTCCCGCTTGTGATGTTGGCATGTACACCCGAACTATTGTTGTCGGTGCAGGATTGCTATCGATGCTGATGAGAACAACCCTATCAGCGAACTATTCACAGTCTCTCTCTGTCCAACCTTCCTATTCATAACGAAGCCCCCGTCAGACTATTTTCTGCAGCTGTTGATAGTATCCTGTACTCATCTGACCGCAAATCATTCTCTTCTCTTTGTTGCCCTTCACTGAAACTTACAATACCTGGACTGAGCCTAGGAATTTCCCTCTTCGGATTTTCTAGCTCCCCTGTGACGTTCAACCCAGTTATTGGTTGTTCAATCTTTTCCCCATGGTCACCTCGTCTTCGGTAATCCTCTTCCAAAGGGGGGACTAATCTGGAATCTTCTGCATATGGAGAGACCATCGTCACACTGTTCCAATTACAGGCCTCTCAAGTCTTGTGGATACACATTGCGTGTCTTTCACGCAGTGATTTCCACTACCTTCTTCATGCCGTTGATCATTCCTATTCTTCCGCCTATTAGGGGCAGTTTCCCTGCCCAAGGGCAACGTATGACTTCTTATACTGGGAGTCTTTGGCTGCCAATGCTGATGATTTTCATTCTAAGTTCAAGCGGTGGCTAGGATCCTACCTGGGAACCAGGATGTTTTGATTACTAGACAAAGGTACTACGCCTAGACTGTCGTTTACTGTCGCATAAAGTCATCGTAAGGTCAAACGCAATTGCAAAATGGATAAGACAATATATCTGCATGGTGCGAAAAGAGGCAGCTGATGCCCAATAATATAACGTGTGAGGTCATCTAAACAAGTACTAAAAGAAGACCAATACATTTTGTTTACATGATAAGGAACGATAACATGGCTAACGTTTTCGGGAAAGTGAACCAAACACTACATTTTATCGACAGAATAATTAGAAAATTCAGTAGGTCTAGTGACCATACTTACATATTTTTGTGGGGTATGAGGTGTGATTGATAGAAGACATTAGAAATTTTACATAAGGGCAACCTCTTTTGCATTATCGCGAAATAAGAGAGACAGTGTCCCGTATATGATACAAGAGTTTTGGCTAGCACTCATTGAAACAAAGGCGCCTTTCATTGCGGCGAGACCACCCACTTTCTCCAAGGAATGGGAAAATATTTTCTTGCCGCCCACCTACATAGAGAGAAATGACCATCATAATAAAATAAGCGAAATTAGAGCTCACACGGAACGATTTAAATGTTGGTTTTTTCCTTTGTGCTCCTCAAGAATGGAATGGAAGCGAAACAGCTTGAAGGTGGCTAGATGAACCAATTGCAAGGGACTTAATTGCGAATTGCAGAGTAGTCTCATGTAGAAGCACGTGGAGGTATTTGTTTTCTAAATAAAACGCACCTTTTCTTGCTGCACTGTTTTTTTTTTCCTCCCAGACACGTTTCGCCTCTTTCACTTTAAGGCATCATCAGTGGGATGTAGGATAATACAAATTTGTTTTGATACGTGTTATTTGTACAGTATAAAGCAGTTCACGTCTAGTTTTTTATGTTTCATAATCTACAAATAACACATATCAAAACAAAAGTGTATCAATCTAGATCTCACTGATGGTGCCTTTAAGTGAAAAAGACGAAACGCGCCTGAGAGAAATAAAGTACAGTGCAGAAAGAAAAGGCTGTTTTGTTGAGAAAACAGATATTTCTCTTCTTGCTGCTAACGATCTACACGGGAACAAACTCATAGATGGAAGTGTTTGAGTCCGTCACACAGTAACAGTATTTATTCATAGTGTATGGGTTCATGATTTTTCTGAGTAAGTCAATGCATACTTTAATTCTGATGCGTCATTTCTTTCCTAAATACTTAATGCAGTAATTACGTAATGTTTTGCCACACTGACACTGGGTAACTAAACAGAACCTGTGAATTTCATATTTTCATTGATGAAAAATTTAGTTAGAAATAGTAATCAGCGTTCCACGGCCATATTCGTCTATTCATTAGCTCTAAAGAACAATATATTTTTCTATTTATATAAAACTGCAGTTGCACAAAAATCTCCGTAATGAAACCGTCACAAGCAGAGGGTAGAAAGCGAAATGCTCACCTCTTCCTGTATTGTCTTTTGTAAATATCCATCATCGTTGACTCTAATGATAATGGAAATATCTGTGGGCTTAGGTGACACACTTCATAAAAGCTTTTTAATACCCAGTTTCAGAGACGTTTTGCAGCAGTGTTAGTAGATCATATATTACATAGGAGCTTGTGGCAGGGAGTAATCCAAACTAATCACACAAAGGAAAGAAGAGCGATCCACTTACTTTGTTAAGAAAATGATGAATGAATATGCTTTCTTCGTGAAACTAAATTGGACCATTACCCACCACAAATTTCTACTTAGAAAACTCTTGAAGTGTTTAATGTGAATAGTATAGTATTGCGTATGTCTGCACTTCCCCAACATAAAGTAAAAGTTGTCACAAACCTTGTGCAGAGAAAAAAATTGTAATCATCTGCAATATTTTTACTACTACAACTACTGCTTTTGTTGCTAGTTATAGTTATAACTAACAAATATTTTTTAATATTTCTTTCATGTTGCATTATGATATTTTTATTATTAGCTCATATTCAATATTTTATCGTGTTTTCGCTATATTTTATGTCTGCTTAAAGCGTGACAGTTAATTTGTTTTCTTTATTCTCCTCAATGCTGATATTCTTTCAGCTCCAGTGTTTCAAAACGTTGTTCAGTTGTCAGCTTTGAGGTGTAGGGAAAGCATCTACCGCTTGTATATTTCCACTCTGCCATTGTTCTGTACAGTTCCCTGTGGCATTTGTCTGAGGAGACCAGATTCATGGCATCATGTTGTTTACATCCCAGTCTTCGCAAAATTTTTCTTCCAATAAGAACACAATGTCTACTGAGAGGTCAATTAGTGTGCCAGTCGCTTTTCTCCTTTATTCAAAAAAGTGAGTATATTCAAATCCAAGGATCCTGCCTGGAAAGAAGTTTTTAAGTTAATTTTTCCCATAATAGAGCCATGTATGCCAGTCAGGTTCCTTTCGTGGCATGCTAATGTTATCGCTCCATACTTAGCAAACATGTGTAACTGCTCGTTCGTCAGAAGATCCATACTTAAAGACCGGAAAATTGCACAGGTCACACCAGTAC
Organism: Schistocerca nitens; assembly: GCF_023898315.1. NCBI lineage: Eukaryota > Metazoa > Arthropoda > Insecta > Orthoptera > Acrididae > Schistocerca > Schistocerca nitens. Next base: position 36,512,332 of record NC_064624.1, on the reverse strand, counting down.
CCAAGAAAGTAAATAGGAATAATCCGCTGAATTACAGACCTATATCACTAACGTCGGTTTGCAGTACGATTTTGGAACATATACTGCGTTAAAGCATTACGAATCACCTCGAATAAAACAATTTATTGACAAACAGCCAGCGCAGATTTGGAAAATATCGCTCTTTTGAAACACAACAAGATCTTTATCCTCACAAAGTAATGAGTGTTGTCGACAGGGAATGTTAAACTGATTCCATGTTTTTAGATATCCTGAAGGGTTTGACACCGTTCCTCGCAACCAACTTCTAATTAAATTGGCAGAACACATACTAAATATAAATGGTCTATTAAAGAGATTGTCTGCTTTATGGTTGTCCGCCCTCTTCTGGAGTATTACTGCCTGTTGTGGAACCCGCATCAGATAGGTTTGACGGAGGACATTGAAAAAGTTCGAAGAAGAGTAGGTCGTGAAATAGGGGAGGAAGTGCCATGACCACGATACGCGAACTGGGGAGGCAATCATTAAATCAGAGGTGTTTATCATTGGAGCAGGATCTTCTCATCAAATTCCGATCACCAACTGTCTGCTCAATATGTGAAAATATTTTGTTGGCGCCCACAACCAGAGAGAAATGATCATCACAATAGGAAAGGAGGAATCAGAGCTCGCACAGAAAGATTTAATAGTTCGTTTCTCCCGTATGCTGTTCAAGAGTGGAATAGTAGAAAAATATCTTGAAGGAGCTTCAATGAACACTCTGCCAGGCACTTAATTTTAAACTGCAGTGTAATCATCTAGATGTGCACTCATCAGCCAGAACATTGTTAATACCTACCTAATAGCCCGTATGTCCACCTTTGCAAAGATAACAGCTGTGACGCGTCGTGGCATGGAAGCAGAGAGGGCTTGGTGTGTCGCTGGAGGGAGCGGGCACCACATCTGCACAATCAAGTCACCCGACTCCAGTAGATTCCGGAGAGGCGGACGAAGAGCTCTGACACCATGTTCAACCACTTCCCAGATGCGTTCAACTGGGTTCATGTCAGGCGACTTTGGGGGCTAGCACTACAACTGGACCTCACCATTGTGTTTCTATAACCATTCCTTCACACTCCTGGCCTTGTGACATTCGCCTTGTCTTGTTGAAAAATGCCCTTGACGTCGGTAAACACGATCGTCATGAAAGGGTGTACATAGCCTGCAACCAGTGTACGATACTACTTGGTCACCATAGTGCCTTGCATGAGCTCCACTGAACCTATGGATACCCATGTGAATGAAACTTCCTGGCAGATTAAAATTGTGTGTCGGACCGAGACTCAAACTCGGGACCTTTGCCTTTCGCGGGCAAGTGCTCTACCAACTCAGCTACCCAAGCACGACACACACATTAGTTCTGCATGGTTCGCAGGAGAGCTTCTGTAAAGTTTGGAAGGTAGCAGATTTGGAAGGTAGGAGACGAGGTACTGGCAGAAATAAATCTGTGGGAACGGGGCGTGAGTCGTGCTTGGGTAGCTCAGATGGAAGAGCACTTGCCGGCGAAAGGCAAAGGTCCCGAGTTCGAGTCTCGTTCCGGGACACAGTTTTAGTCTGCCAGTAAGTTTCATATCAGCGCACACTCCGCTGCAGAGTGAAAATCTCATTTTGCAAACATCTCCCAGGTTATGGCTAAGCCATGTCCCCGCAATATCCTTTCTTTCAGGAGTGCTAGTTCTGCATGGTTCGCAGGAGAGCTTCTGTAAAGTTTGGAAGGTAGGAGACGAGATACTGGCAGAAATAAAGCTGTGAGGACGGGGCGTGAGTCGTGATTGGGTAGTTCAGTTGGTTGAGCACTTGCCAGCGAAAGGCAAAGGTCCCGAGTTCGAGTCTCTGTCCGGCACACAGTTTTAGTCTGCCAGGAAGTTTCATATCAGCGCACACTCCGCTGCAGAGTGAAAATCTCATTCTGGACCCATGTGAATGCTCCCCAGAGCATAATGGTGCCGCCGCCAGATTGTCTCCACCCTGCATTGCCGGTCACAAGGAGCTGTTCCCCTGCAAGACGACGGATTCGCGCCCTCCCATGGGTATGATGAAGAAGGGGTTGATTACACGGTGCAGTGCTCTGCCACTGTGCCAACGTCCAGTGCGAATGGTCACGTGCCCATTTCAGTCGTAGTTGCCGATCTCGTGATGTTAATATTTACATGCAAACGGTTCAGGGCCTCTGGGGTCCCACTGTTATGAGTGTTCGGTGCACTGTGTGTTCAGACACACTTGCACTCTACGCAGAATGAAAGTCTGATGTTAGTTCCGCCACAGTTGGCCGCCTGTCCTGTTTTACCAGTCTGCCCAGCCTGCGACGTCCGACATCTGTAATGAGGAGTGGTGGCCCAGTCCCGGGATGTCTGGACGTGGTTTCACCTCGCTTTCGCCACTTGTTGAAGTCACTCACCACAGCACTTCTCGAACACCCGACAAGTCGTGCAGTTTCCAAAATACTCATGCCTAGCCTTGATCGAACTCAGACAGATCGCATGCCTTTCCCATTCTACTCACGGACAGTAAGCTCACTGATACTATATGCATCACATGTGTGTGTGAGTAGCAGTCAATCCTTGCCATGTGACACTGATATCGCCTGGGTGGATTTATAGTGATAGTTGATCGGTGGGCATAATGTTCTTGCTGATTAGTGTAGACGTAAATGTAATATGGAACATCGCTGTTTCACAGTGAAACTTATTAGTTAGCAAGTCTGTGCAGGTGGTAATTAGGACGAGTAACTGAAAAAGTACCAGGAAGATAGGAAGAAGACCTTCATACAAAAGACCACTCTTCTAAGTAAATGTCCTACATAGGCCAAAGTTACTGGATTCATGCCGAAGAAGAAGAAGAAGAAGAAGAAATAATAAATACATTTATATCAGGCAGTTGTATTATCTGTGAAGGTCTCATCATTAGCAAAAAAAAAATATTCGATCGATTTGGGCAAACGTGGTTTAAGGAGCAGGGTTCAAGTTTGCCACGCGGGATTAGCCGAGTGGTCAGGGGCGATGCAGTCATGGACTGCGTAGCTGGTCCCGGCGTTCGTTCGAGTCCTCCCTTGGGCATGGGTATGTGTGTTTGTCCTTAGGATAATTTAGGTTAAGTAGTGTGTACGCGTAGGGACTGATGACCTTAGCAGTTAAGTCCCATAAGATTTCACTCACATCTGAACATCAGAACATCTGGTTCAAGATTAATGAGTTATACACCCATCAGTTCATCATTAAAACTGCTCTGATCAATAACGTTAAAAGAAGCAGCTGTTTGGAACGTTGATAAAGTGCCATAGGATAGGTGCAGGATATACTACTCTGTGTAAGACATGGATGATCGTCTCCCATTTGAAACTTTGAAACTAAGTTAAGAAATGTATAATGTGATGTTTCCGTTACATTTCATGTGGCACTGATTGTGGGGTGGTTAAAAAACCATATGAGAATGGTAGCTGCCAATTAGTAGTCTTGTGAAGGACAGGTAGCGTTGTCTTGTACAAACACACCACACGGATTTGGTGAATTTTTGGCCTGTGTATACAGGTGTCTGAAGTGAAACTTAATTGCTAACCATTTGGGGACATGTGTGTGACAGGGCAGTTCCATTCATACAGTTCTCAGTTCTTACAAATCTATTGCAGCTTTCCAGCTTCCAGTGGGGGATCAAAATCATCAGACATCCTTAACTCGAAATGGGATTTCGTTATCACAGCATACCCGATCTCTGTTCGTCATGACTGCGGAAAACGTTATCAAGTGGGTTGATAGTAGCAGCCAAACACAATGAAGTGACAAATGTCAAGCGTGCCTTCCTAACATCTTGTCGGACCTCCCTTTTCCCGGCGCAGTGCTGCAGTTCGACGTAGCGTGGACTCAACAGATCGGTGGAAGTCCCTTGCAGAAACACTGAGCCATCCTGCCTCTATAGCTGTCCATAACTGCAGACGTGTTGCAGGTGCAGTATTTTGTGCACGAGGTGGTCTCTCGGTTATGTCTCATAGATGTTAGAGGGTATTGATGCTGGGAGATCTGCGTGGCCAAGCCATTCGTTCGAACTGTTCAGAATGCTCTTCAAACCAGTTGTGAACAATTGTGGCTCAGTCACGTGACATCGTTGTTTGGGAACATGAAGTCCACGATTGGCTCCAAGTGGTCTCCAAGTAACCATACATAACCAATGGACCAAAGGACCCAGTTCATTCCGTGGAAAGGCGGCCCACACCACTGTGGAGCCAACACCAGCTTGCACATTGACTTGTAGACAACTTGGGTGCATGGCTTCATGGTGTCTGCACTACACCTCAACCCTGCCATGAGCTCTTACTGACTAAAACCAAGATTCATATGAGCAGGCCACAGTTTTCCAGTAGTCTAGAGCCCAAGAAGTATGGTCACGAGCCAAGGAGGGGCGCTGCAATTGATGTCAAGATGTTACGAAACGTATTCGCGTTGGTCACCAAATTTCGCCAACGCCAAAAGAATGGTTCAAATGGTTCTGAGCACTATGGGACTTAACGTCTGATTTCATAGGTCGCCTAGAACTTAGAACTACTTAAACCTAAGTAACCTAAGGACATCACACACATCAACGCCAGAGGCAGGCTTCGAACCTGCGATCATAGTAGTCGCGCGGTTCTGGACTGAAGCACCTAGAACCGCTCGGCCACCGCGGCCGGTGCCAACGTCCCAACGAATATGTTCCGTCATACGTCCCACACTGATTTCTGATGTTGCTTCTCGCAGTGTTGCTTGTCTGTTAGCACTGATAACTCTATTCTAACGCAGTTTCTCTCGCTTGTTAAGTGGAGGCCATCAGTTACTGCGTTGTCTGTGGTGAGAGATAATGCCTAAAATTTACTATTCTCACCACACTATTGACATTTTGAATCTCTTTAACCCTGAATTCTCTAACGATTTCCGAATGTAATACGCCAATCAGGTAGCTGCAACTACCATTCCGCGTTCAGAGTCTGTTAATTGCCGTCGCGTGGCCATAATTACGTAGGAGGCTCTTTCGCATGAACTACCTGAGCACAGGTGGCAACTCCGCCACTTCACTGCCTCTTTTATACCTTGTGTAGGCGATACTACCGCAATCCTTAAATTTGCATATCACTGTCCCATTACATCTGTCACCTCATTGTGTTTCACGCAGGCGTTGTAGGTGGACGTGTACACTTCATCCTCACATGCCAGCGTTCTTTCCACTCACCTTGCCTCTTCTGTAGACGCGTCCCTTACGCAGGAGACGTGACATGGTTGTAGGTCCATTGATAGCAGTCTCGTTCATTGCAGTGAGGATCGCTGGAATTTTAATAGGCTGCTTGGCTGCTGGCAATATATATTTGAAAATTCCTTATCAATAGCATATTTTTTATTTATCACGAGAACTACCCTTGTGCAATATACACCACCTACAATTACACTTCAGTGACTATGGGAAAAAATTACAGTAAAATAACGTGTGCACAATTTACTACACGCTCTTGCCACATGTGTTTCTCTCCTCACATGCGTTCTCCTATAGCCTCACCTTCGTGTCAGACCATAGTGGAGTTTCTGTTCTGACTGCTATATAATCAGAGCCTAGATATATGGCAACGCTTCTTTATAACGGTGTACTCTGGACAGCCAAGGCAGACAAAAAACGTATTTTTTAGCTGTTTCATGCGTCTGACCACACACTCAGGGCATCATCACGAAGTAATGACTGCCGTCTCGTTGAATTTATTCCAGAAGATCATAGTTTCCACGTACCGCATTACATGGTTGTAATAACAGTCTCTTAATAAACCAACATCATGTTTTAGATTTGGCAACGGCCTTGCCGCAGTGGATACACCGGTTCCCGTGAGATCACTGAAGTTAAGCGCTGTTGAACGTGGCCCGGACTTGGATGGGTGACCATCCAGCTGCCATGCACTGTTGCCATTTTTCGGGGTGCACTCGGCCTCGTGATGCCAATTTAGGAGCTACTCGACCGAATAGTAGCGGCTTCGGTCAATAATACCATCATAACGACCGGGAGAGCGGTGTGCTGACCCCACGCCCCTCCTATCCGCATCCTCCCCTGAGGATGACATGGCGGTCGGATGGCCCCGGTCGGCCACTCGTGGCCTGAAAACGGAGTGGTTTTTTATGTTTTACATTTGGCACATATCGGCATAGAGCCAAACAGCCAAAACTCTACAGGTTTACAACAGTAACAACAGAGCATAACAGGTATCGTTTCTCCAGTCCCATCACCATCGGCATATTAATAGTAATACCTGTTTTTGGACATGCTAACCGCCGCTGGGGAAAAGATCATATTCTTAAACAGATAGTATCCTCTGAGGATGACAAAACTGCGACAAAACTTATTTGGAACATAACAAAACCAATGTAAATAGTAGTTGCATTCTGAAGGTGGAATTCCAATACCATATTTTAGTAACTTTACCTCTCCATCACATACAGACACTTTGCATCTCTTTGCATCTTAATGTTTGTCCGGATGTAAATGAGAATGTCTGAAGCCACGACTCAGTGCCAACAAGTCTTGACTGATCTGGTGTTCGAGGGCCTCGGAGTGTGACCACCACATTATGGCTGGCAATATGCATGCCTCAGTATCCAACTGAAACGTCAGCTGTCAGCATTAACAACTCATATTCTGCCAGCGAGCACAAATCTCTGCAGCTTTCCCAGTTGATTATTCTAACCACCACTGCTACTCTTGAAAATCCCAATCTGCGCTCCTTTATTGACAAACTCCTCTCTCGAAACTCTTTCCAATGGCAGTTTTTGGCTTTTCCTGCTGACCTAACAAGTGGATAGCACACACCAATGGACAGAGAAGAACTATCAAACACACTTCCAAAGTTTTCCGTTTGCTGTGTGGAAATACTATGAGACTAGTGTAACTGAGAAAAGCTGGAAATACCAAACATTTTGGGTGCCCATGATTACTGTCTCATAACCCCCACATCCTGAATGTTAATGCCATATATTCTAATATGGACGTTATACCGGTGCCTCTTCTTTATTCTTCTTGTTTATCGCGGCCTCTTGAGCTCTCTTGTGAAGAGACACGATACAAGTTCAGTAGTGGCGTGGTACAATCTGTTGGGGGCGAATTCGTTTCCGACTAATAATCTGTCCAGTTAATCTACTCGCAGTTAATATTCATTTCTTAGTAGGAATAGTATTCGTCAATGAAATTTAATACCAATAAAGTTACGCAACAGTTAGTAACTTAACTTTTAAAACTGCAGGTTTATTGGCACTTCTGGAAAGAAAGACACTCTCATACTCTCGTGCGATCAGCAAATTTCGTGTAAAATTTTGTGTGTGTAATGGGACCTATTACGTTGCAAATCTAATGAATTAATTAACCTGCATACAATGTTGCTAGGCAACGTAATCAATAAGGTGATATGTGTCTCAATTAAAACACAACCTCGATATTTTGAATGAACTTTCGGTTCATTTTTGTCAAAATCAGCTCTTGTCTCAAAATTAATTTCCAACATTGAGCATTAAGTCCAGGCGCGTTTCCAACTATTGTACGCGATTTACTTGACAGCTCGATCACGCACTAGCGTGTAACGTATTTCAAATCGAGCGCGCAGGTTTCAGTTTTCCCTAATGGACTGAACGACTCTTTTGTCGTAACGTGATGTGTCTAATTCACGTAAAGTCTAAATGAAACTGGATTTGTCTCCATTCGGGTCAAAATCACAAAATAAAATTCACCGCACAGGTCAGCGGAGTGTACACGCACACCTTTGGCACTCGTCTCAGAGTAAAATCCGCAAATAAATGCACACTCTTTTTGTGCATACAAAAATCAATTATGACATTCAGATTCTAACTAAACATAACCCATTCTGAATAAGCTTCAAGAACTTATATTTCATAATCAATAAAATTTTATCGCCTGAGAGAAGCTATTAGTTGTCTAAAACGGAATCAGATTACAGTCAACTCATGTCTGGACGATGACGTCACGAATCGATACTTGCTTGGAATGAACGGAATACCAGTACTGAAAAATATTGTCCGTTGAGTAATTTACTTTTATAACAAATTTGGTACCCCTTGCTTCGCTACAACGTGCAGTAACAGTCTCTGAGACTAGTGTAATTCAAACTGTTGAGTCAAAAGACTTATGAGTTGAGTTAGCGAAACACATTTCAAAACTTCTGTCTGGGAGTCATAGTCACCCAGGACACACTAGAAAATGTTTGGACAGGACACTCGTTCGAATTCCCAGTCTCTCCCTTATCAGTACCCTACCCACTTCCATTGGTGATCATTGCCACATTCAACTGTGACCAGTCTGTAAAATTTACATGCACAGGGATTCCAATGCAGATGCCTTGGCAGTTAGTGTCAGGCCATCATAGTTGCCCTATTTTCTCTGCAGAATTTTGTAAGCCAGTAGTTTGATGACGTCTCATGCTGTGCAATAACCCTTCCAAACACCAGTGGAGAACCCTACCAGGCTGATCTATCACACAAGAAAGTCCTCCAGTACCACATGCAGAGGTTTTCCAGTAGATTGCCAGTAAGCGGACAGAACAATAGTCTTCCCTTGGTCGCCATGCATACCTCTCTCCCTGTAAGCTACTACTCTGCTATTGTCTTAATGAGTGTTTGGTCCATGAGTGTTCCATTGTAGCTAGACGTCAACTCAACCCTCTACCTGGAGAGCTTGCTCAACGTGACCAAGTTCCTGATGGACTACTCCTTTGGTCAACTGCGGCAGCCCATCAACAAGACTTCATGGACCACCCATGGAGCGTCAGCTACTGTAAACGCCTTCTACGACCCCAGTGAGAACTCCATATGTGAGTACTCTGTACTGTAGCTTCTGTGCTACCAGAAAAGTGGTATTTGCAGCATACAAGATTTGGACGATGCAAAGGGCACTTTTTGTGTGTGTCACACAGTTTACACTTCTAAGATTCATTGCTTTTATTACTGCTGCGACTATATCACACATTACATCAATTTTGTTTTTTGTTTGTCTCATTCTGTAATGAAGAGGGTAATTGCAGAGGGGGAAGGCGTTGATTATCTCTTTGTTCTCCCAGACAAACCAAGCAGGATAGAAGATGGAAGTGAGACGTGGGAGATCCAGTTCATATGTGTGTGTGTGTGTGTGTGTGTGTGTGTGTGTGTGTACGCGCAAGCGCACGCGCGCGTGCGCGCGTGCATGCGTTTCAACATAGTGCTGAAAAATGACTTCCAAAGAAAACTTAGATGGTGGCCTTTTCCACTTTGCTCCACACTCAGACGATTCGAAAGTCTGTGCCCAGAGATCAGTTTCTTGAAGCAGTATGACACAGTTCTCAAAAAACCTTGAAAAATCACCATCGAAGATCAGGTTTTAGAGCTCTGTTAATCACACCACCTAAAGTGTGACAGCATACAAATGATTTCAAAGTGCAGTCATTGTAATCTTGTTGTAATGATTTACTATTACTTTTGTATCAATTAAATATATTTTATCAAATTTAATGACAATTAATAAACCTTTAATCATGATTGATTAAGAAAAATTAACAGCCTATAAAATTAACTTAATAAATAATTTAAAACAGTAAATTAATATATAATATTTTTACTTATACTATTATATAACTAACTATATAGTAATACTAATATTAGTGTATTACTATGAAATTATAAATCATAAATAAAGAATTTAAAACATAACAAAAAATTTGATTATATGCAGTGAATTCTTGGGAAATGACAAAAGAAGACTTGAAGCCAGGCACAAAGATTTATTGAAGTTGTAAAATTTCAAGTAAGGAGCAGGTCTAAAAATAAATAAATTGGGGTGTAAGAAAGAGCTTGCAAAAAAAAATCTGTTTGTTTTTACTGTTCATTAGAAAATAAATTAAAATTTGTTACAGGGATACAAATAGTATAGTTGTTCAATGAATATAACTGCCCCATCTACAACACTGTTCAATCTTTAGAAATCTTTGATTCAATGTTTCACAATTTGTACCCAATTTTATTTTTTAAAAAATAGTAGCATTTTCATTCAATTATTAATTAAAAATAAAAGATATTATCTTCAATAGAAATTATGATTCCATATAGTTGGATTACAAACAGCATATGGATCAGACTTCATTCACGATATCTATGGAGTGTTTTAATATGCTAAATATTTAAACGGAAGCAGTCATAAGAGTATGGGGCTTATAACCTGTATCCAAAAGTGAAAGTGAGTTAGCCGTTTAGTGAAATTAGCAATAAAATCTGGAACTCTGCTTCACAAGAAGTACTTTTTTGCTTTTAAAATTTTCAATGGCAGCTAGATAACAGAAAAGGCTACAATCAATAAATACAAAAAATATGTCCCTAACTCTTTTTGTGTTTTGCATCTCCTACATTTTACAAACTGGGAGGCCAGAATCACTGTGTAAAGATTACCACTGCCCAGGATAGTTCAAGTCTGGTGATATCGGTGTCTTAACTTGACTTTCTTGAATACAAGATGCCAAGCTACAGAGCTATGTCAAAAGTGGTAATCTGCCCCACCAAACAGCAATGTGGTCCAGATTTGAAATTAATGATTGCCTGTACCATAGGAACATTCAGCCCTATAAACCTTTTCTAAAAAAATAGCTAGTTGTAATCTGAATTAATGGTCTAGAATAGAAATATTCCTATTTACTTTCACTATACTAACATAATTCCTCGTATTTCACCTCCATTTATAGCATTTCGTTTTTAACGAAATCATGTCAGTGTACGAAGTTTGCTATTATTATTGCAGAACAATCCATAACAACTCTTTCTCCAGCATACCATGGAAAAATAATAATCCTATTATTCGTATGTAATGAAAAAGAATCATCATATCTTGAGAATCACATCGTTGCTGCTTCATATTTAAACCTCTCTGGTCTGGTTTAAGTTTTTCACTTAAAGATGCCAGTCATGTAGACTGTGAAAAGTTTGCTGTTGAAGTTCTTCTGATCCACAACAGATGGCACTCGCCTTGCTCTCGCCAATCGTCTTTTCCTCTCTCCTGAGCATAGCCTTATGGTATTGCCTAAAACGAAATGGTCGCTACCTACTGCACTTCCTCTGTAAAAACTTACATCTTGCTTCAGATTCTTTGTTTTATCATTAATTAGTATATTGTCAAGCATAGACATTGATCCTTGTGCAATCCATGTAGAATTGTGAATATCTTCCTTTGTATAGAAGTATTAAAACTATTGAAAGAAGCATATTGGTGTAGTTCCTGCCAATTATTATTAAGAGTCCTGTCTCCCAATAATCCTACTATCCCTGGTACAGGTAGGTTTCCAGCCTGGAATATAGCTTTACAAAATATGGAATATACTCTCTCTCTTCTAATTTACATTCAAACCCATTCACCAGTCCTGGTCTATCAGAAAGGGCATTTTTTTCTGGTAGAAACATATATCGCGTCTTCCCGCTGTTTAATTGCAAGTTATTAAATATTTGCCACATTAGAGCACTTGCCAGCGAAAGGCATAGGTCCCGAGTTCAAGTCTCGGTCCGGCAAACAGTTTTAATCTGCCAGGAAGTTTCATATCAGTGCACACTCCGCTGCAGAGTGAAAATCTCATTCTGGAATTTGCCACATTCTCTATGACCATTTCCTCCCAGTCAACCAACACCAGCCATATTCCTTCAGCATCTTCATCACGACAGTGTAAAGGTAGTTCTACCACATTTTTATCCGCCTTGGCAACAAATGGAACTCCTGAACACACTCCCCTAAACTGACAGCAAAAGAACACTCTTTTTCAAAGGCCATCTTTCCTTTTATTTTATTGAGGAGATCTACCCCAAAAGCGTCCGCCCCTGATAGCTGAGTGGTCAGTGCGACGGAATGTCATACCGGTACCTAACGGCCCGGATTTGATTCCTGGCTGGGTCGAAGATTTTCTCCACTCAGGGACTGAGTGCTGTGTCACCATTTCATCCCCATCGACATTAAAGTCGCCGAAGTGGCGTCAACTCGAAAGACTTGCACCAGGCGAACGATCTACCCGACGGGAGGCACAAGCCACATGGTGTTTACATTTATCCCAAAAAACAACTTTACGATTCGCAGAGGAGCGAGTAATACCAGAATTCTGTTTTCTAATATTGAAACGTGCAATGGAACTTTCCACTTCATTAATTTCACCAACTTACCCGTCACCCCAACAATCTTCACTCCTGTTACTGGTGTGGTCTGCAACTTCATCTGCTTAGCCATTGACTCATACCGTGCCTGTGATATCCCACACACAACATTTCCATTGTCTAGGGAAGCTTTCATGGGAACACCCCTATTTCAGCTTAGCTGAGTGAATAGGTGGTTCCCTTTCACTTCCTCCATGAAGGACCTGCTCTGCATCTAATGATTTTGCACTAACGTGCAGTCACCTACCACAGTCGACTACGTCCAGCTAATCTCGTTGTTCACATTTATGTATGGTTCACAGATTTCCCAGTCTGTCCAACAGTTTCAGACTGCAACGCCCTTCCAGATATTTTGCCAGTATTACTTTGTCCATGACTGACTCATCACCATTATATTCAGATTAACTAACTTACACACCATCTTCATCAGAAACAAATTCCTGCGTACTATGTTTCCGTTTCCCCTCATACTCGTTTTCCATTTTTTCTTCCTCTTCAGACTTTCTATCCTCTTCCTTCTCACACTGCAGGCTACTCTGTCAATACTGACACCCCACGTGTTTAGCATACTATGCCTGTCATTTCTATTGTTCACTCTTATCTGGTGTATTAAATCTGCTGTAGTTTCTTGGCTCTTCAATGGTTTAAACTACTTGAATACTTCCCATAAAATTAATAAATCCCTTAGTGCATTGGACTTGCGTTGAGGACACCATTACAAATCCAGTCATCCACATTTAGGTTTTCTGTCACTTCTCTAAATATTTTTTGAGAGGAGCTATCTTTCCCTTCATTTAAAGCTATGTTTTGAGCTGTCTGATTATTTCCACTCCCAATAACCCTTATTCTTCCTCCCCTTCTGCAGCTTAAAGAACTTGCCGCTTCATCTCTATTCTCCTTTCAATCTCTTTGTTCTTTCGATTACGTCCTCCAAATGTGTGGTGCCTTGTGGCTTCCCCCTTCTCCCCCCTTCCCCAGCTCACAATGGCCTGTTACCTTCCCCAACCCTTCGTAATCTGCGCAAGTGCTATGTGTCTCTAATAAGTGTACTGTTGACAGGCTCTTAAATTCTAATCTTCCTTCAGGTCTCATATGTCCTTCCACTTCATCATCTTTAGACCACAGTTCGAGCCAACAGATATCTTCATATACGCTTTTCTCCTTTACACAATTACTATCAATTCTAAAACCCTTATGATACGCCCTCTTGATGCTACTTTCAGAAAGCTGTTCAATTTGATCAATACATCTGCTCGAACACCCAAATACCAGTCCTGCATCCCTAGAGGAGCTATCTTTCCCTTCATTTAAAGCTATATTTTGAGCTGTCTGATTATTTCCATTCCCAATAACCCTTAGTCTTCCTCCCCTTCTGCAGCTTAAAGAACTCGCCGCCTCATCTCTATTCTCCTTTCAATCTCTTTGTTCTTTCCATTAGGTCCTCCAAATGTGTGGTGCCTTGTGGCTTCCCCCTTCTCCCCCCTTCCCCAGCTCACAATGTTGATCCTGTCCAACCTCAACAGGAGATAATCCCTGTTTCCTGGCCACACTCTCTCAAGAGGAGTTTACCCTTCACTTCTGTCTAGGTGTTCATCATTTCCATCTGTATAATGTACCTGCTCCCAGCCACGATTGACATTCCATGTGTTTGGCTTTCTATGCCTGTCGTTTCTGTTGCTTGCACCCATCTAGTCAAGTAAATTTTCAGTAGTGTCTTTTTTTAAAACTCTCTGAACACTTTCCATCAAATTAGTAAATCTGTCAAAACTGTTTCTAGGCAACCACCATTTGCTACACCTGTGTAGGCCATTTATTCTCAGGACCAAGCCATAACTGCCTCAGCATCCAATTTGTTACAACAATATTTTATCTTAGTAACTCACTTTTAAGCTCTCTATCTGTGGGATACTGCTCTTCCCTTCCAAGAAATCCTTCAATACAGGTTGCTGTTTATCGTTAAACAAAAATTCAGACAAGAACACCAGCTCATTTTGTGATATTAAATCGCAGATTACCACGATTTCAGGAGCCCACCTATATTCTTCACTACCCAGATGACATTTTATAAATGACACTCTTTCTTTATCCGATCAATATCTGGGTAACACATTACGAAAATCTTTCAGAAGCCCTACAGGATGCTTATTTTTCGTAGGACGAAATACACAAAACGTTTTACAACTACCAAGCAAGATTTCTGCAAGTACAATTGTATTACTATTAATATTACTATTACTAATTGTTTTATTGCATTCTTCTTAAATATATTGTTCAAATCTCATGCATTTATTCTCTATCAACTGGCACTATATGCTCATTTGCGTCTTAATCACTTCATAGATCTCATTACAAATATGTGTAAGGTATACATCTTGGGAGACAAACAGACGGGTCAGGGGACACTCTGGATAGGGAGGTGTGACGTGGTGATCATACTGATGGATGTGGGCAGGACGTGTGGCTAGCAGAATGCGTGGCAGACGGAGCAAGGGAGTTCTCTGCTTGATTCCAGACATGGGGAAAGACTGAGCTGATTGCCTGATGAGAGCTTGGGATGTGACATCAGGAAAGAAGCAGTGTCATGGGTGCGAACAGCTGGTGGCCAGAATGTGAGGAGAAGTCTGAAGGATGGCGTTACCGAGCAGTGGATGTCTGGTGTATGATGATGGTGATGTGATAGCATCAACAAAGTTCTGTCTGTTTCAGTAACCTTCTAAAGTCCCAGCAATGCATTCTATTCGCCAACTGGGAGCGTCTGTGACTACATGTCCACTAGTTTGGATGTGTTTCTGTGAACCTCATTTAATAGAAAGCTCAGTGTCACCTGATCAAATGTTTAGTGTTCCTTTTGTACCATCTAGGTTTGTCATTTGAACAAGAGAAATAGGCTTGTTGTTGAATCTTAGTGAGTAGTTACTAGAGTACTAGATGGTGGTGGAGGAGACTCTGTCGATACCAGCAGTACATGTAGTGATGGAGGTGTGTGTGTGGGTTCCACAGTGTTCCCAGCGGGCATCCTCCAAGGAGCCTTCTTCAGTGCTGACCGTCCCAAGTACATGAACTATGGTGGCATCGGCTTTATCATTGGCCACGAGATCACACACGGCTTCGACGACAAGGTACCTACTTTTTTTTACATACTTTTAATACTACACACTTATGTGGAATACCAATGTTGAAATGTCTTGAAATGTGAAATAGTGAACTTTACAGAAAACAGGAAAATGGTACTTCATGACTACAGTATAAATTAGAATCATTTAACTCACAGAAATACCTAGATATAACCATCTATGGTGATACAAAACAGAATGATATACACTTAGCTGTACATAAAGCAGGTGATAGACTTAAGTTCGGTGTCTACAAAGGAGATGCTTGTAACACACTTGCGCCACCCATCCTACAATATTACTCAAGTGTGTACAAACCAGTTCCAGATAGGACTGATAGGGGATACTGGATGAATACAAAGAAGGATAGCACGAATGGTCACAGGTTTATTTGACTCACACAGATATTGAAAAATCTGAAGAGGGACACGCTACTTACAAAGTTCAGAGAACCAGCATTAAACCAACATCTAGGAACTTAGCACAGCCCCTTAGACATCTCTCCCGTAGGGATCGTCAAGGCAAGATTAGAATAACTGCAGCATGGATAGAAGAGTTTAGGCCATTACTCTTCTGCACTCCATGTGTTGACGGAACAGAAGAAAGACAAATATATTGTACAGTGCGGAGTACCCTCTCCCGGGCACTTTTCCATGATTTGTAGAACATAAATGTAGATGTAGAATTAGGCCACTGAAGAAGTTTCATAAATAAGAAAGAAACGAATTATGTAATAAAAATGACTGCTGTACCATTATCTACTGTCTTTACACCCTTTGTTGGAATGCTGTGATGGTAACTTCTATCATATCACCACAGGGCACTAATATATGGCCAACATAGAAATGCAACACACTGATGTTGCAGAATTAATTACTTCAGAAGAAAATCTTTACCAAAAATTCTTTCGATAAGGAGGCCTTAGGGACTGGCCGTCTTTCACTTTTTTTTTGTACTTACATGATTTGAAGGACAGCGACCTTACATGAATTAATCTTGTAATCGCTGAATCGATCTCCCTAGAGGCAATTTTACTTTCAGTTGACTTCTACAATTTTTTTTTGTACTTACATGATTTGAAGGACAGCGACCTTACATGAATTTATCTTGTAATCTCTGAATCGATCTCCCTAGAGGCAATTTTACTTTCAGTTGACTTCTACATTTATTACCAAACTAAAATGTTTAACAACAAATTTAAGCACAATATTCACAATAAATTAAAATTTGGCACAAAACTACGAGATGCTTCATTACTGAATGGAAAATATATCTGTGTGAATAATACTGTTCAATTTATAGAAAAATTGCCTATATTTTATGTCCCACAATTTTCTACCTAATTTTAATTTATTTTGTCTACATTTTCGTGCAACTGGTTGTCAAAAATTTAACTTTTCATTCAGATTCAGTGTTCGTTAATTAGCCCACCTCTAGTATGTTGGATTGCATAACCCAGCAACATTCACATAGTGTTACCATAATCTCTGTGCATTGGTCATGCCGCATGTGCGTGCGGTACTGGACTGTCGTATGCAAATAGTACCTTGCACGTAGCTGCTGACACATGCAATGTGGCCAGCGTACATACATTATGGTAGCACTCACATGGATTGCTTGGTAATGCACCATGTTCAGAAGCTGGTCGCCATTTAAATAAAATCAAACTTCTGCGCAACTTTGACGGCATCGGAATGTCCTTTGTTAATTAATATTTTAGTCTGATGATATACAAGTAAGATAAGAGCGAAGAAGAGAAAGTTCCAGTTATGAAGTATCGAAGCACTGACTTTCCAACTGCAGACTGGCACGTTGCTCACTGAGGCAGTCAAAAATGGTCGAAATATTTTGTACTCAGGAGGAGTCAGAAATGCTCAACGTCTACTTCTCCGAGTATTTTTGAGAAGTTTGGCATAGTGCCATAGAAAACTGACATCCTATCTAAGGCTAATATTCAGAGCTTGTAAGTACTGAAGAGGGCCAGGTGGTGCCATCTGGAATCCAAGATGAGGTTCGTAGTGATCGTCCTCGAATTGTTCCCATGGCAGGCAATACTGAAAGATTTGAGCAGGTCAATGGACAGGAAACACCACTTATATGAAATTCGAAGAAAAACTGCACTTAGGTGTAGTGCCATACCCAAACTTGTTCAAAGCTCGTGTTCTTCGATATTTTGTGCCGATTAGGTGTAGTGTTTAAGGAACTGACACCACGAAGTTGAGAGCAGAACAGTTACCGATAGACGAGTATTCTGGCCGGTTACATATGCTGGTTCCATCATTATGACCTTCAAACTGCAAGAATATGTAATGACACCATTTTAAGTTGCCATAAAAAAGCAACCACACTTTACTTTTACTGGCGCAACATCTATTCCTAGTCTGTTGATGATCCCCCAACTTTTCTGCTCACACTGGACACATGTTGGTCATATCCTGCACCACACAACAATCATAGAAAATGTCATTGTCGTCTTGTAATCCACATCTTGGTAATTTGTCTTAACTGGTGCAACATCTATTCCTTGTCTGTTGAAGGTCCCCCAACTTTTCTGCTCCAGCTGCACACAAGTTGGCTCAACTTCTTATGGTGGGCACCGTTCAAGAAGTTCTGTGGGCACATGCTCTTCAAGCTCCTTCTAGATTTTAATCCTGTTGGAACTATGGGGACTGTGTGGCTATGAGACTTATCTCTCTATCCCCCACCCTCTCTAGGCCAGTTGCCTTATATAGAAATGGTGGACTGTTATGCTGTTGGTCACAACACAATAAGAGTATTTATTTGAGGGTTCCTTATCACCATAATTTATGACCCAAATAGGAGTGAGTTGTTATCCTATAGGTTGGCGGGGGGGGGGGGGGGGCGGTTAAAAGAGTGTTTATTTATGGTCCAATTTATTACTCAATTTATGATCCTTACTATTATACTTTACTCCTTAATTGAGTTGCTATGTTACCTTATTTTGGGCGAGGCACATAAGAGTGTTTCTTTAGGATCCAGTTCATCACCCAGTTGATGTTATTGCTATAGTTTAGTATCGTATTAGGGTGGATCGACAACCTATTGTTAGCAAGAGTGTTTATTTAGAAACTTATTGGTTTAATTTGTGACTCACTTGGGTTTCCATTGGGTTCTTGTTACTATAGTTTATCACCCAATTTCATATCCAAGATGGCTGCCCCAGTGACATCTCAATCACACATGGCTGCCCTAAACTGTGGGTACGTAAATTCTGGTATATATCCACTATAAAGGATGTTACCTCCACCCCTGTCATGTGATGGTGGACATAAGCCAGTGAAAAACTCAGTAATGTTGAAAACATCCAAGTAAGGGCAGCTTGTTTGACACATTTTGAACTTTTGTAAATGTATTGTTTCGTTATTTAAACATTCATAATCCAGTTAAAGCACATTTGGAAGAGTCAACTTGTACATAACAAATTACAATCTACTAACATCAGTAGTAAAACGACAAGGGGGGGGGGGGTGGAACAGAGCATGGGGTAATTGGTAACAATTTTACTGTAAAAAGGTGATGTATGGGGGACAAAGTGTTATGTAGTCTCCACTGTTCTATAGTGTAAATTACAACATAATTTTTTATCCCAGTACAGAGCTTTTAGCCAAATTAAGACAAGTTTCTTAAAAATAATAGAAACAACTAGGACATGGGAATAACCTTGCTTTACTCTGCTAAAGAGATCATACTATTCCAGCTGACAGTTGTCTCTGAAACTGCAAGTTATACCAGTAGCGTCAACATGTTCCCAAAACATATTTTTTTACTGCTATAGAGCAATTAAGTTTGAGCTGTAGCACTACATGTTAGTTTTATACGCGAAAACTTATGCACTGTGGCAAATAATACCAAGAGGTTTTATTTTGCATCATCGAAGTTTTTCTTTCATGTCATGAATCTATAAAGTTACTTACGTATTATAGGGGCATAACTAGAAGTGATGAGATGATCATGTGACCAGAAGTGTGAAAATCGTATATGTTTAGAGTATGTAACAGGTCTTGATAACCACCTATCGTCAGTCTTTTGCAGAAGTGGGAAGTGTCAACATGTCTCACTCCAAAGTATTAAACATCTGTCAGCTACTGGGGAAGAAGATAAGACCTACTGATGAATACCTTTCTTTGTACTTATTATTGGAAAACCAGGATTATCTTGTTGTTGACGCTGGTAACATAAATAACACTGAAAATGGCATGCTGCTCAGGAAAAAAAGTTTAAACCTTCTCATACCCATTATTGAACAATTTTGTGACAACAGTGTGATGGTTACAATCTGTGAACAGGTGGACTGCCGATAATAGTTATAGAAGAGCAGCTCTGCAATGTTAAAGAATAAAATTTGTGGTACATTTAATAATTGTCTATCTCATAAATTCTCCAATTTCACCTCTGCGAGACATGATGTCAAGGCGAAAGTACCATTTCTCCTACATGGAAGAAATAATGTGACAGCAAGAGGCATACTGAAAATATGGCATGGAAGCACAGGAAGCTTTTTCGAGAAAATATACAAATCCTGTGGCTATACCATATAAATTGGTTCTGGTTGACATTAAAATGAATGTTACAATGGGCTAACTGCCTGAAATATACAGTAGCTTCGTGTAGCTAGATGACAATTACTTTGTGGACCTGTGCGTAATGCAAGATTTTGCTGGAATTTTTAACAAAATGGTGATGAGTGACTACGTAACATCGTACTGCAATTTCTCTTTGCAAGAAAACTACCTAGGAAATAGTAATGTGATTGTGAACAATGTTAAGACAGTTGGTATGGACTGTTTAACATGGATCAACTCCATTTGTTGTCTAAAGATGAGTAATATATATACTAAGTCGTATCACAAGCCCATCAGTGAACAAAGATATTTCTCACCATCTTATCAATATTATAAAGTCCCATAAAATGCATCTATGAGAGATTGTGTCTTCCTTGACTAAAGAACTTGGTATTATTAGGCTAGATGCTATGATTCATAACTATGGAATGTATATTGTGTTTGATCTTGTGGAAGACTACCTAAGTGTATTAAATGCTGACAAATAGTATTTACAATATGCCCCACTGTACACTGTGCCAAAGACTTACATGTGATGTAATCTATCATATAGCTTACAAAACAGTTACTGTTTCTATTTAGCAGTGATCTGCTATTTGTATATTGGAAAATTAGAACACACACACACAGTGATTGGTCAACAAGTAAAAGAACGAGAAATGATTGTAAAATATATTCTGTGTGCCTATAGTGTTAATTATTTATCTGTAAACTGTGTGGTGATCTATGTAAGTCTAACATTGTGTTGGGGTCAGGATCAGCAACTCAATATATATTTTGAATTTATTAATTACAGTTTCCATAAGAGTTGCCTATAATATTTTTATTAATTAGTAGTTTTGGGCTGAACATAATTATTACAGTCACAATCAGACCATTTCGATTTCTCTTGAAAACAATAAGCACATACCAGAAATCAATATTAGCATAAGTTGTAAGAGATGGTACAAGTGTTTGGCTAACGGATTGCTGCTTGTTTATTAACTTCATTAGTCAGAAGAGTTCAGCAAGGAGTGCCACTAAGATTAGCAGGCACATGCTCCACTACCCCAAATGATGTAGTTTTAGTAATTCTAGAAATAGGCCCACTGGACTTGGAAATCAGAAGAAGGTGAGACCTTTACTGATTAAAGGAACACTGAAGTAAAAACGTAACTTGCAACTGAGACCAGTATGGTAAAGTTAATACAAGATTGCACATAATGACTTTGGCAAATTGAATGAAACACTTCAAGCACAGGCAGGAGATCATATGACTCCCTCTGTAACTAATAATAATGAGTGGATTGATACATTACCTGACCAGTCATGGCCGAATGTCACGTATCTGTACGAAATCAAAAGACAGGCTCATGGTTGCACCTGTGGTTGTGTGGACGCTTCAGAGCTTGTATGGTTAGACTGTGCACTCTAAAGAAAAGCAGCAGGCAATGGCCATCAGTCATTAAGGATGTTGGATCCCAAAGCCACACTGAGGAATGAGTCAACCTGGTGCATCTTGGATGATTATGCAGCTGCAGTGTGCAACAATTCCAAGGAAAACTGCACAAGGCATTTAACCAAACGACAGCTATCTGCCTTCCTTGTTAGACGATAATGAGAAAAGACAACTATGGTCAGTAACCACTGATTAAAATTTTTGTATGTCAATCCTTTTGACTGGTGGCTGATTAAGCGACATTTTTGGGAAAACTCCTTATTTGATTGACTGTTACAAGTGTAAATTTGGCAGTTGATGATTGGAGTGCTGACATCACAGTTACAGATAGTCTGCGTAAACGAATTATGTTGGCCACAGATGCAGCTTATATATATCCCATCCAGCATCAACGAAGGTCTGAAGATGGCACATTGGAGCACCAAAACTGGTAACCACACAATAAATGAGATCATAAGGACGGCTGTAGGCGTTTCATTTTCTTACAACTGAATCAAATGGTATTTATAGACTTTACACTGTGCTGGTGCAAGAGATGATGTGAGTGTTGATTCTAAGATATTACAATAATTGTGGAATAGCTATTTATGGTGGAAATGCTCCTGGCGTAATTCCCTATCTCGAAGGAATCCTCCAGACAGTGAGTGTTGAGAGGGGGTACTATGATAGTGGATCCAGTAGCAGAAACAACTATCTGCAATTCAGAGGTACTCTACTAAATGAACAAGTAAAGAGCAGATTCTGTGGTACTAGTAATAATAGTAGTAGCAGTACCTGGGTGATTGGTTAAGGGTTTTGTTGTAGTTTTGTAGTGCAAGTAGGCAGTTGGGAATTGATATTTTTAATAAGTACCATGAATAAATAATTAATACATGCATTTATCAATATCAACAAAAACGTAAATTTTATGAATTAATTTTATCTGGTCAGATTGTACATTGTGATTATGCAAAATTAATGAATATATACACTGACCGAAAACAATCAAAACACCAAAAAGTAAGTAACATAGAGTAATAAAATTCTGGAATACAGGGCGCTGAAGAACTTGCTGTCGTGCACCCACAAAACCCTTCTACTACTACTTCTACTACTCTGGAATACAGTTGTCCAGGCAAAATGTGATTAACATTCCAAGATCACAGATTAATGTATGCGTGTGGTAAATCATTGCAAATAACCGATGTAATTGCCAGGATGTTCAATGGGAGTGTACAGACATGCGCACATTATACAGGTGATGGCCATCAGTGAACCAATCTGCAAGTTGTTCTAAGGATTAAGCGACGTCTTTGGGGAAAATCCTGATTTGATTGACTGTTACAAGTTTAAATTTGATCTTGCGCCTCATGAACCTCTCAATCTGCCATTCTGTTCCGTTCCCTGGACAAAATGACCTCCTGTCTCCAGAGAAATAAAGCGGATTTACATTGGGGAATTACTGAGCCATCAAACGGCCCTTACACCAGTCCACTTTTAGCAGTAACCAAACTGCATGAAGAATTACGATTTGTACTCATGTTAGAGGTATTAAGTAATATTTATGCCACTCGGGACCAGGCTTGAAAATTCAGAAGAGCAATTACTAAAATTTCATACAACAAAGTATCCAAGCCTCCTCAATGTAAGGGCCTCTTGTTGGCAATTTAGTTTGGGGAAGAACTCATGAAAATACTCTGCCTTTGTTTTTGCTGGTACAAGTTACCAATTTAAATTACTACCGTTTAGTTTGTCTGTCAGCTCAGGTTTATTCAGCACAACTTTGCATAAGCATGTTATCGTGCCCAAAAAGTACTGCAAGCTTTTAGGGAAGCACAAGTTACTTCTAACTTACAGAAATTTAAGTTTAGGCAGGCTGAATATAGATTATTTGGGCATATCGGTAGTCAGTAAGGCATCTTGCCTGATAAGGACCAAATTAATTAGCAATTTTCCATTTTTTCCAGTGGGGAAACTGCTCAAGGCTTTTCCGTTCCTTTCTTCTTTATAATAGGCATTTCATTTATGACCAGATCCTCAGTATTTCCTGATTCAGACAGAATATGAGGTTTATATGATATGAAATGATTTTACAGATAAACCAACACATGTGACGTGAGTCATATACCACCATTGAATATAGTTTTCGAACACACATTCATGTGATTTGTTGCTTAGCATAGCCATAGTGAACATATTTGTGTTAGCAAGCAGATATTTTGTTTTCTTCATGTTAGAATAAGATGTTTCACAGTAGTTCTTAGAGACACCTCATGATGTTTACTTGGACTATGCGTTTTTGTAGGTAACCTGTACTGTTCAATTAGTATAAAAGGGGTTGGGGTAGTTACATTCCTCATGGATATTATCTGCGTGAAACGTTGATCAAGTGCATTTAAGGTCTTTTTGTCAGTGATATAGTACCTTGCCCTAACGAGTCAAGAATCTACCCTACACTTATCAAAATTTGAAGAATAATCTCAGTGCATTGTTTGCTTGCGAAGTACCAATAGCATTAACAGAATAAAAGCCGTGATTTTCTGGGTCCAACTTTCAACGTGAAGTAGCTATTTTGGCTCTTCCTATTTAACAAGAATACTCTGCTGTGTCTATGAAATTATAGGTAGTTCGATTTCGACTGATTAATTTATTACACTTCCATTAGAAGAGAGACATTTCCATTGACAAACGTGTCTTGGGGACCATGATGTTTATGCCTACTTCACAATCACTCATTATGTGTTATATCATATGAGCATGCATGTGTTAATATTCTGTAAGTTTGAATGGCTTCAGACCCACTTGGTTCACCTCGTGAGGTCTGTGGACTGAATACTCCTTGGATACACCCACTTGGTAGTCAATTTACAAACACTCTCAACTGCAACGTGTGAGTATGCAGTCACTTCTTGTACACACATTTCCACCATGCCACAGAATCAGTTAAACTCCAGTAATGTGTCTAGAATTACAGCGTGTGCTGGTTCTTTCGACTGACTGGTCGCACTGAATTTATCCAGCCCCTGTTAAAGTTAAGCAGAATGTAACTGAGAGAGGCGAGCTGTTACTTCAAATCTCTGCGATGAAATAGAAAGTGGTATGGAAATAGTTTCAACTGTCTGCGTTCCTGGCAACAGTCAATCTTCTATGTAACATTAATGTTTAAAATGTGTACTACCGACAAATTTTTAATTAGTTACTTACACTTTGTCAAAATGTTTCCTTCCCATACTGATAAACAATAGTAACATTGCACCTTTAGGCTGGTCATGTTCCAAGCATTTATTATTTTATTTATTCTTGTCACCTCTTGTGTCCTTGTGTTTCTATGCAAACTACGGTAGATTAGTAAATGTATGACCTGTTATATGTACGTCACCATGAGCTTACATCACGTAAAGCAGACCAACTTTCCTGTTGAAAATACGTCGTCAACCCATGTTGCTTCTACTGGGATATCCTGCTTACCACATGTCAAACTTGTACTGAAAACCAAAATCCAGACCAAATTACAATGCTTGACGTCGCTCTGCTGTAGATTTTAAGCAAGTTTTCCCCACAGCTACCAACCTAATGGCAGGGTGAAGGAGAATTTGCCTCTCCACATGGCAACTCGAAGCACTAATTGACCTGGCATCGTCAAAACTGAACTTAACTATTGTCAAAATGTTATTCAAATTAAAAGACCGAAATACATATAAAAAACCTTGTAACGACAGTAATCGAGATAAATGCAGCTGAATGTCTTTCCAATACAGTGTGCACTCTACGTCCAATATATACTCTATACCCTCCTATATGGTAACCCAGTAGGAATGTTCCACATTCAGGAGTATGACAGGAAGGCTCACGTGAAGCAAAAACTTTGTATGCACATATACTCTGTTCTGAATGGTTTCTGAAATAGAACACAGTTAATGTAAATTTTTTTTCAGCTTGTGGCCCACACGGATGTGTCTCACCCGTCCAACATCTTTCGCCTTCTATTCTAGCCCATCTTATATCATCGCTTTCACCTTCTTTGCTAGGGACGTCTTTCTTCCATTAAACTAGCCCATAGAACACGCAGCTGTCGACGGTGTGTTGTGGATGAAGTAGTTTAGGAGGTACATGCGCTGATCGCGACAAAAGTACCTATTTTTAAAGGAAACGCGTATTTCTGAAGATATAAGTATATATATGCACGGAATACCAAAAAAGTACTTATTTTCATATGGACGCAAAAAAAAGATCAATTAACTGCCTGCTTTCACCAACTTATTCATGTTGCTATGGCAATATGTTACATAGGTAACTTGGGATACAATCATCTGACTGTTAACCATTCGCTTTATTTGGTCGATCCCTTTCAAACGCAACCACGAATCACGTGGAGTCAGTCTGGCAAAAAGCTAAGGAAAAAAAAAACGCGTTACGGAACTCACCATGTTATGCTGAATAACTGCCTGGCGGAATTCCTCTGGCGTCAACGATTTGGGGAAAATCCATTCCACAATTTCTTGAGCATGTTCGAAAAATCTATCCAAATGCTGCAAATTAACTTGAGGCAGCTGTTTTTATCTACTCTGTGATTCGAGCTTTAATATATATCTGTGCAAAATAAACAAATATCATTTTTTGAGAAAGTTTTGTTATTAATTCCATATTTTTCGGAAAAAAAATGTTTTTGAAATTCCGTGTATATATATGTAATACATCATTTCTGACTAAAAAAATTTTTCAGACAATTAATTGATCTTTTACTTTAGCAGCCATATGAAAATAAGTACTTTTTTGGTGACGAGCGCATCAGATATGACTGTAACACACAGTTTTTGAAATAAAAACATTTTTGGTATTCCATGTATATATATATATATATATATATATATATATATATATATATATATATATATATATATATATATATATCTTCAGAAATACGCGTTTCCTTCAAAAGTAGGTACTTTTCTCGTGATCAGCGCATGTACCCCCTAAACTGCAGAAGTGCCACTGGGTTTTACACCTGCTGGATAAAATGCAACACATCTACCCAAATGAAGAACACGCATATTTCGTGTGTGTTTACGGTTTTGTGATGGTAGTGCTCCTGCTGCTGCCGAAGAATACCGTCAGCTCTATCCGACACGTCGAATTCCTGATTGTAGAGTCTTTAGTAGGGATTTCAACACCGTATGTTTAGCAGGTATTCGTTAAAGTTCTTGTTTTCCTTGTGAACTCACAGTCGAACAACCTGTGCAGGAACAGCAACACATTGCTGAACTGGTGCAGTGTAATCCTGCTACCAGCACACGGAGGCTTTCTGTAGGTATCAGTGTCCCACGAATACATTTAGCGCGGACATTACATGCGGAATACTTGCACCCAATTCACGTACAGAGTGTCTACAGTCTTCAGAGTGTTGACAGTACCACATTACCTGTATTTTGTACTGGTTAAGTGACAATTGTCATTTGCTCCCATTAATACTGATGAAGCCACGTTTAAATTGCATGGAATCAACATCTCACATAATAATTGTCGATGTTGTCAGGAAAATCCACCACAACTGTGGAAACGGTGAGGTAGGATTAGTAACATGTATAAAAGCCCAGTCATTTTAAAAGAGCAAATGAAGCGACGGAATTAGTTGAATTTTTTTGGAAAATTCGTTTGTTGAAACTGAGAGTGTTCCTTCACACAGATTTTTAGTGTACTTGCAGGTTGATGGCACCCCTCCACATTTTACCGGTCATATGCGGTAACATCTCAACCGCTCTTACCCTAATCGCTAGATTGATCATCGTAGTACAATTAACTGGCCACCAAGATCGTCAGTCCTTAGACTATTAGTTTTTTTGTTCATGGGGTTGGAGGAAGTCTCAGGTGCACAAACGGGAGGTGAGGGCACGCGATGATCTGCTTGGTCGCAACATGGATGCCCCTGCACTCACTGGGGTGCCAAATCCAGTGTGTCAGCTTGGAAAAAAAACTGCCTAGCTCTGCTCCTGTCAAAGAGAGAATGATGAACAAGGTTCATGACAGAGAAAAGTCTCATTTCTGATCATGAACGAAATTCGAACTTAGAACAAAAAGAACTTAGATTGTATTATTTATTAAAGTATATAAATATATCTTCTGTAACAGTACAAGGCACACATGAGTCACTTATTCCTCGTACTGATCTGACCTGCAAGTTACAGTGCACCTGTCGATCGCAGTACTACGATTTTTTTATCATACTCTGATGAAACTAAAACTTGTGTGTAATATAAACATAAAAATACACATAAAAATTTCCCTTATAACAGTAAAAAAAAAACACGCATCGCTTCCTTATCTGCACTACTGTTGTAACTTAGTGGTTAGGTGCACTTGGAGATGAAAATAGTTCGAGGTTTGTAAAAAAATAAACAATGTTAATCCCACCTCTTAATTTTCTGTTGGTTGTCACAAATTTGTCTTACTTTGGTCAAACTGTTACAGCAATGTACAGGGTCTGATTATGGGGGCAGTGATGCCTGCCTTGTACTAGAACCCACACAATGCAAGACATTGCGCTTACATATGTTCTGTGTAACACTCCATCTTTCCACCGAGAGCATTTCGGAATTTTAATTTTGCCTTTTGTTACTCGCATATTAATACTGTTAAGATGTTGTATATCCCCTTGCGTGTTAGATGAAAACTCTTGCCCATAGACCTTTTAAGTTCACCAGTTTGTTAAATGAATGCTCATTAACCATAGTTATGCTCAGACCACCACATTCAGATGTAACCATCCTTTAAGCAGGTGACAAAAGTGAGAGGGTTTGAAATTGCATTTTTCATGTACCACCAAGTAGCATAAACATCCATTCATTTCTGTGTGTACTCCAATGTATGGTCACTTTCCAGTAGTATTTACAGTAAATGCTGATGGCTTGTATTCCTTGCAGTCGTATTCACATTTTTGTTCACACTAATTTGTAAGTGTTGTTTGCACATATGGAATGGATTGCTCTTTTTTCCAGGAGCAATTTGTATTTCTTCTTTGTCCACAGTGTTTTTGACAAATAGTCTAGTTTGCTGTTTTTATTACATAGATATTATCAGTTTGCCATTTCATGCACATATGCATTAGTAGTACTGAGAGGAGCAATTTCTGTAACAGGGATCGGTTTCAGTATGTCCAATAAAGCGCTTATTTTTCTTAAAAACAGAGAAATACATTATTCTTGAGAACCAATCCCATTCTGACAATACCTATATTTGACAGCATTGTAGAGAATGAGGTCCTGGATTGGCAAAAATATGTTTCTACAGATTTCATATAAGACTAATGTTGTCCTTTTGGTATCTGTGTTAACGATTTCCATATAGTTTACAGGTAATAGTATATTCTTTAGCCAAGAAAATGAAAAAGTTTCTCATAAATGCGTATCAGAAATGCTTTATATAATAAAATCAATAAGTTTATGACATATGAGGCAGTTCATTACAGTTTCATTGGCGTTAGTTGTTTCATGCTCTCTGTAATCGAATATACAATGGAATTACATGGGGAGGGGATAATTCGCTACAACCTCTTTCAAGCTACTTGCCGTGGTGTAACAACCTGTCCCTGTGTCATTGAATGTGTATTAAATTCAGATGTTAAAACTACTATTCATTATGTTATTTCGTCAAAGTGTTATGTAAGTTTCACTGTGTGACAGCATATGACAGAAGCAAATAGAACAGTGTTTACAAAGGTATTTGGCGGATATTTGTGTAATACTTGGTGTTAGGAAATTATGCAGTTTAAGAGATACACTACATTAAAGATCTCGTCAAAACGAACCGATTTTAGTATACCTTGTTGCGCTAAAGTGTCAGAAAATGAGACACCGATGGATAAATGTCCTATTTTTTAGTAATTACTTGTGGAGATCTAGTATGTAAACTTTTTTAGAGTCAGTTGGTACCACAATTCCAATCACTGATGTTGCAGCCTTCCTCAAAAGTTCGCTTTTTTACATCATGAAAAATAAAAACAGGTAATCGCAAGATATAAATAATAAGAAAAAGACTATATTAGCCAGTCAAAAGCACCAGTTATGTTTTTCTGGTTTAGAACATGATGCTTTATCTTCCCACCTCTCCCCAAAATAGTGCTTTGTCAGGTAGTGAAAGTTTTTTTTTTGTGCCGCCAGTCACGTAGCCTCATTTAGTCGTAAGGGGAACTGTCAACTATAGCTAACTTGCCTGTTTAATATTTTAGCTAACATGTCTTTTGTACAATTATAGAACAACAATACAGTCTATTTAGATTTGTAAATATTTAACTTGGGAATTCACTACTCCTTGCAGCAAGTGTGGTACAAAGATATACCTTTGCTCATTGCCAATAGTGGGGGTGGGTGCAGAGAACAAGATGCTGATTGCCTCTTACATTCTAATAATCGCTGAATTGCAGGTCTGTGAGAGAATGCTTCGGTTTAAATGCTGGTAATATACTGGAATTCGACTTGGAGGTCTAAATGTGTGTGTGTGTGTGTGTGTGTGTTTGTATGTGTGTGTGTGTGTGTACATATGTGCTCATGCATTCATGATGTCATATTTGTCCCAGAAACCTCATTGCCTTTCTACTAATACTCCTAAATATTTATGAGTGTCTGTGTGCCCAGCTGCCCTCCCAGTATACAAGGAAGCACCAAAGAAACTGGTAAAGGCATACAAATTCAAATACAGAGATATGTAAACAGGTAGAATACCGCACTGCCGTCGGCAACGACTATATAAGACAAGAAGTGTCTGGAGCAGTCGTTAGATCGGTTATTTCTGCTACAATGGCAGCTTATCAATTCTAAGTGAGTTTGAACGTGGTGTTGTAGACGGCACACGAGCAATGGGACACAGCATCACCGAAGTAAAAATGAAGTGTGGATTTTCCTGCACAACCATTTCACTGGTGTACTGTGAATATCAGGAATCCAGTAAAACATCAAGTACACGACCTCACTGTGACCAGAAAAAAGTCCTGCAAGAATGGGACCAACAACGACTGAAGAAAATTGTTCAATTTGATAGAAGTGCAACCCTTCCGCAAGTTACTGCAGATTTCAGTGCTGGACCATCAACAAGTGTGAGCGTGTGAACGATTCAATGAAAAATCATTGTTATGGGCTTTAGGAGCTGAAGGCCCACTCGTGAACCCTTGATGACTGCACGACACAAAGCTTTACACCTCACCTAGTCTGGTCAACACCGACATTGGACTGTTGATGACTAGAAACATCTTGCCTGGTCGGACGACACACGTTTCCAATTGTATCGAGCAAATGGACATGTGCGGGTAGGGAGACAATCTCATGTATCCATGCTTCCTGCATGTCAGCTGGGGACTGCTCAAGCTGATGGAGGCTCTGTAATGGCTTCAAATGGCTCTGAGCACTATGGGACTTAACTTCTGAGGTCATCAGTCCCCTAGAACTTAGAACTACTTAAACCTAACGAACCTAAGGACATCACACACATCCAAGCCCGAGGCAGAATTCGAACATGCGACCATAGCGGTCGCGCGGTTCCAGACTGAAGCGCCTGGAACCGCTCGGCCACACTGGCCGGCGCTCTGTAATGATGTGGAGCGCTTGCAGTTGGAGTGATATGACACGCCTCATATATGTAGAGACGACTGTGACAGGTGACACATACATAAGCATCCGGTCTGATTACCTGTATTCATTCATGTCCATTCAGCATTCTGACGGACTCAGACAATTCCAGCAGGACAATGTGACACCCCACACATCCAGAATCGCTACAGAGTGGCTTCAGGAACGCTCTTCTGAGTTTAGACACTTCCACTGGCCACCAAACCCTCCAGACATGAACCTTATTGAGTATATCTGGGATGCCTTGCAATGTGCTGTTTAGAAGAGATCCTCACCCCCTCGTACTCTCACGAATTTATATGACAGCCCTGCAGGATTTATGGTGTCAGTTCTCCCCAGCACTACTACTTCAGACATTAGTCGAGTCCATGCCATGTCGTGTTGCGGCACTTCTGCGTGCTCACAGGGGCCCTACACGATATTCGGCAGGTGTATCCGTTTCTTTGGTTATTCAGTGAGTATCTATATTGCCAGTTTAGATCTTACAAGGAGAGGTCACGACGTTGAGATCACAGATTTACTTAAAACATAGTATTTCTCTAGTAGGCCAGTAAAACAACATAACGTGCAAGTAGTAAGGTGCACTACTCTGGCAGTTCAGAGAAAACCACAAGAGAAGTTTTGTGGGTGTATTATATTATGGATGTATCTGTGCGTAGGTGCTGGCTGTTAGAGTTCATGGTGGTCAAGTGGTTAGTGTGTAGCTTCGTAATACAAACGTGTATGAGGCGACAGTTCAACTCCCACTGAAACATTTATCTTTAAAGTTCCAGTTTAAGTTCCATGATATTCAAAAAATTTGCACTTTCACTATTCGTTGTTGCTACATTAGCAATGTCTCGCCACTATGCAGGTTAACTTCCTAATGAGACCTGGCTTCGTGTCCGCTGCTTGAAGTAACAATGTGCAAAGTAGTTCCAGTTACCTTACTAGACTGCGTGTATATAGGACTTCATAAATCATGACAGGCACACATTTTAAGGAAAACTCAATGCATTTCATTTACTTGTCGATAGTTAAAAATATGTTTCTTCTAATAATTAAATTTAACGAAAACTGGTAAGTAGTAAAACTTCATGAAAATACACGTGGCTTTTTAAAAATTATATTATCTCTCAAATGACATATAATTATATTAAATAATATGACCAGTGATGAAAAAATCTATACTAAAATTTAAGTTTGAGGAGGAATCGAACTGTGACCTCACACAGGCTCATCTTATAGAGCTCAAATGCTACCTCTTTTTTTAATTTCTTTTTTTTCTTCATATTCATTACATTTGTTTGTTGCAGACGTCCCATGACACCTGGTGAAGCTCATTCACTCAGTTTTGTTTATTACAGAAGGCAGCCTACTCTTTGAACACACTGAGTTACTGTGCCAGCACCACTTGACCACCATGAACTCTACCAGGTGGCACATATACATCAGTTACATAATAGAATCTTAAAACTTCTCTTGCAATGTTCTCAGAATTTCCAGAGCAGTGCACCTTACTACTTGCACACTACGTTGTTTTAATGGCCTGCTACAGATGTACAAAGCTTGAAGTAAATCTGTGAACCCAATGTTGTGATCTCCAGTTGTTACATAAAATGCATTTACTTTTAAATATTTAGTGTCTTGACGAAACTGTGGTTCTAATGACAAAGCATGCCCCTGTTCACCGCACGCCCACTTCACACAATCATGCGCAAATGTCACCGGGGTACATACTGATCATTTGTTTCATTGGTACCATTCAGTTCGTCTGAATACTTTTAGTAAGGCCAAGATGACAGCTCCGGGGCCACATACTTATTGGCTATTTCATCTACATATACATGATTACTCTGCAATTCACATTTAAGTGCTTGACAGAGGGTTCATCGAACCACAATCATACTATCTCCCTACCATTCCACTCCCGAACAGCGCGTGGGAAAAACGAACACCTAAACCTTTCTGTTCGAGCTCTGATTTCTCTTATTTTATTTTCATGATCATTCCTACCTATGTAGGTTGGGCTCAACAAAATATTTTCGCATTCGGAAGAGAAAGTTGATAACTGAAATTTCGTAAATAGATCTCGCCGCGACGAAAAACGTCTTTGCTTTAATGACATCCATCCCAACTCGCGTACCATATCTGCCACAATCTGTCCCCTATTACGCGATGATACAAAACGAGCTGCCCTTTTAGCACCCTTACGCTGTCCTCCGTCAATCCCACCTGGTAAGGTTCCCACACCGCGCAGCGATATTCTAACAGAAGACGAACGAGTGTAGTGTAAGCTGTCTCTTTAGTGGACTTATTGCATCTTCTAAGTGTCCTGCCAATGAAACGCAACCTTTGGCTCACCTTCCCCACAATATTATCTATGTGGTCTTTCCAACTGTAGTTGTCCGTAATTTTAACACCCAGGTACTTAGTTGAATTGACAGACTTGAGAATTGTACTATTTATCGAGTAATCGAATTCCAACGGATTTCTTTTGGAACTCATGTGGATCACCTCACACTTATCGTTATTTAGCGTCAACTGTCACCTGCCACACCATACAGCAATCTTTTCTAAATCGCTTTGCAACTGATACTGGTCTTCGGATGACCTTACTAGACGGTAAATTACAGCATCATCTGCGAACAACCTAAGAGAACTGCTCAGATTGTCACCCAGGTCATTTATATAGATCAGGAACAGCAGAGGTCCCAGGACGCTTTCCTGGGGAACACTTCAGTTTTACTCGATGATTTGCCGTCTATTACTACGAACTGCGACCTTCCTGACAGGAAATTATAATTTGGGTCATTTGGGTATTTTGAACATATCCAACATGGTTGAATGATGGCTACATGATTTTTGACTTTCAAGATTTAGGTCATTGATGATAACATGTGTTCATGATCAATGTCCACGTCCAATGTACTATTTCTCCAAGAAACCTCATTGCTTTGCCACTAATACTCCTACATATTTAGGAGTGTCTGTGTGTTCCAACTGCCCTTCCAATATATTATGAGTACCTATATTGTCAATCTAGATCTTGAATAAAATGCACATACTTTTAAAATATTTAGTCTCAATGCATTTTGTTTGTAACAAATTGAGGTGATAGCGAAGGACTGTGTTAGTTTCTCAGCAACAGGCTAAACATTTTTATCCTGTGCAGCAAGAACATGGTCATATGCATAGGGAGGGAATGCTAAATCTTACTCAGAATTAAAAATTTTTTGGAACATCGTTCTTAAGAAAGCAACAATTGATAAAATGACATTAAATTTACTTCAACCTAGACTGTTGTATTGAAATAATTTTAATTACCGGAAATTAGTGGGTATTTTTTGTACAAATTAAATAAAATTGTTTCCAGCTCACTTTCCCAAGGCATACAATATATTGTTTTTTACGTCTATCTTTCTCTTGATCAACTCGAGAACTGACTAAATAACTTGAATAAAATGCAGATTTTTGGAATTGTAGAACAGCTTGGCCAGCAAAATCGTATAGTAATCAACAGACAGATCCATCAGAGCAACTCTTGTGTTTAATTTATATTGATATCCTTCCTCAATGCATTCTGTAAGGCGCAAAATCTAGCTTGTGTCGTCCTTTCAAGGTCTGAAACCTGATTGTTGAGTTATGAGTTTTTATTCTGTGAGTGGCAGCAGTCATTCTAGTATTAGTCTCTCATATAATTTGAATTGATTTATAGTAGAGATTATTCTGTGTTTTGGTACCAGTTTCCCACCCCAAAGTACAAGAGGGTAGCTTGAGACTCTGCCCATTCCTCAGCACTCTTTAACAAAGCTGTTGGCAGCCTTCAGCTGTTATTGGACATGACTTTTGTTAAAAATTTTATCACTGTGGGAGGGAGGGCAACCCAAAATCGTATCCCAAACATTTTGACTATTAATCAAAGAAGTTACTCCAATGCTACTCCACAGTGGATGACACTGGGAAATATTGGAAGAAGGCCACATGAAATGTATTCCATCCACAAAGACAGTTATTCAAACCCTCGTTTGATCAATGCTTTAGCGTTGCTTCTCATTCTATAACCTGTACCAGACAAATAGTTAGAGGCAATGGAAAAGATACACAGAAGAGCAGTGAATTTTGTCACAGATTTGTTTAGGAAGTAGGAAAACATCACAAAGATGCTCATCCAGTACCAGTGGGATTTGTGCAAAATTATCACGACCGTATGTTCCTATAAGGGCCAACCAAAATGTCCCTTCACCCTATGCATAACTGACAGTAAGACCATGAAAGAAAAATTGCAAGACTGCAACTCATACGAAGGTTTGCCAACTGTTCCTCCCATGCACCATTCAGGAATGGAACTGGGAAGGAGGACGAAACAATGTAGATGGCTAAGAATCTAGAAAAAATTGCTATATTATAAGTATTTTTAACACAGCTTTAATGTTTCAACCATCTTCAGGGTCGTCGGTATGACAAGGATGGTAACGTGGTGGACTGGTGGGACCCTGTGACTCGTGACAAGTTTCTTAAGAAGGCACGCTGCATCATCTCACAGTACGGGAATCTCACTGATAAGCAGACAGGCATGCACGTGAGTAAACCTGCTGGTCTGGCCTAGCGCCTCCTTCTCTGAAAATATTGCTCACCCTCCTCTTTAAAGAAAACAGTAGCCATACTGGTCCCATTCTTGAACACAATAAACCTTAGTTTCTCCTGTTTCAGCAATCACAATCTGGATGAAGATTCACATCATACACCTAATTTGACTAATCACATTCTGAAGGTGCACATCTAACCTGACGCAGCTGTAGGCCCAATTTGCTAACTACCATTCTGATGCAATGCACCTCCCATACTGAATTCTCCCATTTCACTAATTATTTCAGTGAAGATGGATTTCGGACACTATAGTGGACTGGTCAAAAAAATCTTCAGATGTGTGTGAATTCCTAAGGGTCCAAACTACTGAGGTCACTGGTCGCTAGACTTACACATTACCTAAGCTAACTTATTTTAAGAACAACACACACTCACACACACACCCTCTCTCTCACCTGAGAGAGGACTCAAACCTTCAGTGGGGGGGGGGGGGGGCGCAATCCGTGACATGGCGCCTCGAACCACGTGGCCACTCGGTGTAGCAGTCAACTGGCCCATTTGATTCATTACCACTCTGATAAAGAGACACCTTATTTGGCCTACTTGACCAGTCAGCATGCAGATGCATATCATCTGAAATAGTTCACTGCCCCATTTTACTACTTACTATTCCAATGCAGGTGCACGATACCTAATACTTTTGAGTGGTTCCACTTTACTTATCACTGTGCCAGGCAGGATGCATCTTATCTGACTGCCCCACTTGACTAATCATTTCTGTGAAAGTGGATGGCTCAAATGGCTGTAACCACTATGGGACTTAACATCTGAGGTCATCAGTCCCCTAGACTTAGAACTACTTAAACCTAACTAACCTAAGGACATCACACACATCCATGCCCGAGGCAGGATTCGAACCTGCGACCGTAGCAGCAGTGCGGTTCCGGACTGAAGCGTCTAGAACCGCTCGGCCACAGCGGCCGGCGAAAGTGGATGTCACATGATAGTTTTTTCTGATTCATTTGAATACTAAACATGCTTATGAAGATGCATCTTATCTGGGACATTTCAGTGTTCTCATTTGGCTGATAGCCATTCCGATGAGGGAACTTCACATCTCAGACATTTTACTTTACGAATCCCACGTAATTTGGCCACTATACATTCTGTAATTCTGTACAATTTAGCTCAGTAAAAACGTGTTCTTCAATACATATGCTATTGGATACAACGGAACATGCACTCTCCTTCATTTCACTCTGTTTTCGCAATCATGTACATAGGTAACCAGCAGAAGACTACAAGCAGAAGCAAATGATGGTGGTGAGTGACGATGATTGATAGCGGTGTGTCATGTTGCAGCTGAATGGGCTCATCACACAGGGGGAGAACATCGCAGACAATGGCGGCATCAAGGAGGCGTACCGCGCCTACCTCGCCCTGGAGCGCCGCGCCGGCCAGCCAGAACTGAGGCTGCCGGCGCTGCCCAGCCTCTCTCCACGGCAGATGTTCTGGGTGTCCGTCGCACAAGCCTGGTGCTCGAAGTCAGTAGAGGGGTCCCATCCCTGACACTCACTCAGTGCATTCTATTTCTGTGTTAGTGCAACAGTACTGGCAATTCATAGCAATTGAAAATGGAGTCACTGCAAATGGCTGAAGTGGCTTCGCTAGGTAGTAAAGAAGGAACAAATTATCTTGGACGGGGCGTAATCAACAGATGTAGAAGTAACTTGGGGAATGCTCAAGGAAATTATCTTGGAATCCTTGCTGTTTATGTTGTCTATTAATGACATGTCAGACATTATTTGTAGTAACCTCACACTTTCCACAGGTAACACCTTTAGCTGTAGTACTGTCTAGAAACTGCATAAATATTCGTCAGGTCTTGATAAGATATCAAAGCAATGCAAAGATTTACCACATGCATCAAACGGTTAGAAAACAATCTCATAAATCAAGAGTTCATAGTATCCTATGACTAAAGTAACAGTAAGTCACAATAGTAATAAGTAAAGAAGCAATTTTAACTGATGAATCTAGGAATATACTACTACCTCCTACATATTGCTAGTATAAGGACACAAAAGACAAGATAAAATTATTTACAATATGCATAGAGGAGTTTAAGCAGTCATTTTACCCATACTCCATACATCAATGGAATGGGTGAAACTATAATACAAGGTCCAATAAGTGTATACCCACTGCCACGCACTTCATAATAGTTTGAAGAGTGTGGATGTACAACAGATGTTTCTTCATAACGTCTTTCAGGATTTCAGAAGACAACTGCTTCAAAACTGCAGGGCATACAGAAAATAGAGACACATCAATGGATAGAGCATCTCTCCAGTTTTTTTAATTCACACTGCGGGTTCTTAGTATGGCGACAATTCGTGTCATGGTGAACATCATTACATGCCTGAAATTCACTGAACTCACTGACACAAACTGCCTACAATGGCACAACAGTAGCCTGCTTCGAAAATTTGTTCAGTGGGTTTCCTATCTGCACGTGTGAACTAATTCAGTGCAGCAATATTGAGCAGACTCCTTATCTACATCTTGTGACAAGCTTCCCTCCAAAGTGCAACTCCTCCATAACGACGCTTCAAGAGATGCTCTGTCGATTAATGTTGGTCATTTTTCTGTACATCTTGCAGATTTTCCACTGTCATGTTGTGAAGTCCTTGAGGTACTTACAAATAACCAAATGTAGCAAGGAGGAAATTATCGAAAATAGTAAGCAGGGTCATGAGGATGTAGGCCACAGTAGTTATGTAGAGGTGAAGATGTTTGCACTGGATAGACTGAGATAGAGAGCTGCATCAAACCAGTTTTCAATTTAAAGAACAAAAAACACACATATGATTGTGTGGTTTATATTTTTCTACAGTATGTATGTATGTTGCACTTCATATGTTTGAGTATGTCCATTTTCACAGTGTGAGTGCATCTGTGCACTGTGTGTTTGTCTGTGTGTATGAATATGTGTATATATGCATGTATTCATGTACGTTTAGCAGTGTATATGTGTGTTTGTGCACATGTATTTTTTACAGTCGGTCTGTAGGTATTAATGAATGTGTGTTGCATGTACACTATGTGGTCAAGAGTATCCACACACCTGGCTGAAAATGACTTACAGGTTTGTGGCGCCTTCCATTCGTAATGCTGGTTCAATATGGTGATGACCCATCCTTAGGCTTGATGACAGCTTCCACTCTCGCAGGCATACGTTCAATCAGGCACTGGAAGGTTTCTTGGGGAATGGCAGCCCAATATTTACAGAGTGCTGCACTTCGCTGAGGCCTGGCACGAACTCGGCGTTCCAAAACATCCAAAAGGTGTTCCATAGGATTCACGTCAGGACTCTGTGCAGTCCAGTCCATTACAGAGATGTTATTGTCATGTAACCAATCCACCACAGGCCATGCATTATGAACAGGTGCCCGATCCTGATGAATGATGCAGTCGCCATCCCCGAATTGCTGTTCAACAGTGGGAAGGTGCTTAAAACATCAATGTAGGCCTGTGCTGTGATAGTGCCACAACAAGGGGTGCAAGCCTCCTTCATGAAAAACACGACCACACCACAACACCACCGCCTCCGAAGTTTACTCTTGGCACTACACACGCTGGCAGATGACGTTCATCGGGCACTCGCCATATCCAAACACTACCAACGGATCACCACATTGTATACCGTGATTCGTCACTCCACAACGTTTTTCCACTGTTGAATCATCCAATGTTTACGCTCCTTACACCAAGTGAGGCTTCGTTTGGCATTTACCGGTGTGATGTGTGGCTTATGAGCTGCCGCTCAACCACGACATCCAACTTTTCTCACCTCCAGCCTAACCGTTATAGTACTTGCAGTGGATCCTGATGCAGTCTGGTATTCCTGTGTGACAACCCTCTTCAACTGTCTGCGGTCTCTGTCAGTCCACAGACTAGGTCGGCCTGTACACTTTTGTGCTGTATGTGTTCCTTCACGGTTCCAAATCACTATTACATCGGAAACAGTGGACCTAGGGATGTTTAGGAGTGTGGACACCAGTGGCACCCAATCACCTGACCACGTTCGAATTTCATGAGTTCTGCAGTGCGCCCCATTCTACTCTCTCACAATGTCTAATGACTACTGAGGTCGCTGATATGGAATACCTGGCAGTAGGTCGCAGCACAATGCACCTAATATGAAAAACGTATGTTTCTGAGGGTGTCTGTATACTTTTGATCACATTGTGTATGTGTTTCACATGTGTAGCATGTGCAAGCTTGTGGACAAGTTAATTATTTGTGTTGTTATGATGATCCGCCTATTTGTAATATTATTTATATATGAATAAAATTAATTCTGTGATGATCTTTATAATAAAAGTGAGAGATAAAATCCTGTTACTTAAAAACTGCTATCATACCTTTTTTTAAAATTTTACTGCCAGTATTTATATTCTCTCAGTTCTCTCAATTGAAGAGTGTTAGTTTTTAGTCCTCATTTGAGCAAGTAAGCAGCAAGAAATAAAAACGGCTGTTTCTGCTCCATTTCATTCACAGGTACCGTGTTGAGCAGATACGCCAGAGCATCTTGACTGACGTTCACCCACCGAGCCGCTTTCGCATACTGGGCCCATTCAGCAACCAGCCCGAGTTTGCCAAGGACTTCGAGTGTCCACTTGGCTGCCACATGAACCCGAAACAGAAGTGCCAGGTGTGGTAAAGCGTCAAGAGCCTGATAGCCACACCGAAATGTCAGGAGTCTATCACCAGCTGCCAAGTTCCTGATGTCACCCACTGTCCATCGCACACATCCGACTCCCAAATGCACAGATATCCCGACTCCGTGATTCTGCAGAACAAAAGGGAATTTAATGCTGTCAACGATCGACCAATACTTCAGATACGAAGCTTTGTTTGTGTGTAATGCTCACTACACGGGCTCCGACGTGTTCACTATTGGACAGGATTCTCAAAACAGGCTATCAGATGTATCCACAGAGGACTGGAAAAGGACTGTCCAGTTGCTATGGTTTTAGCACATGCTTAATGGGGATTGCCAATTGTGTGTGTGTGTGTGTTTATGTGTGTTATCATTGTACAACCAGCTTCTTGAGGAGGATAAATAAATCTGTCTGCAGATGCAGTTACCTTTATCCTAAATGTTAATAAAGTATTTCAGATACTATTTTCTTTCTGGCAAGTCCTGGAAATTTATTCTGTTCGAATAATACCAAAGAGAGAAAAACGACACCCACAACAACTCGTAAGTTGTGGAAGAAAAAGAGAAAATTAAATGGACAAAAAGTAGTGGAGGGATGATTCCAGTCATTTAAACCACAGAGATAAATAGTTTATGCACTGAAAACATATGTTGCATTATTTGTGAAAAGTGAGATTTACTGCAATACTAAGCTGTAAACAACGAGATGAGGCAAGATCTAATGAGTTTTACACAAGGAAGTGTGACATTTCAAGGAAATGTAAACAACACCCTTGTATTTTTTCTGTCTGCCATTATCAGCACTAAATAAGCAACGTGAAAAAAAAATCAGTGGCCATCATTAAATAATCGTCAAGAAAGTGATTGGCAATCTAGAAACTGTTAGTTCCAGTAATCAGAACAGTTTACTATGAAGGGATATGGACTACAGAGCTTTCTAACTGGAGACTAATTGTTCATACTATGTGAGAAAAGCCAAGATGACTGTCATTAAACTAATGCAGTACACTAAATGATAGCGGGAGCTGTCAACATTGAGATAACTTTTATGTATTTGATATTGTCATTGAGGACAGTGCTCCAAAAGTGTCCAAAGGTTTCATGAATGAACAAGTAACTTCCTAATTATTATAATGCGGCTATGGGAATTTATTTAATTGTATGGCAGTAATGACACACTGCATTCACAAACAGTGGCCATAGCAGATGAAGTAAAGCAAATCAGTAACAATATTTAATAACTGAAAGCTGCAATACTCTTACATCTTGTGAGAAGATATTAACGGAGAGAGAGGGAAGAAGAGAGGGGGAGAGAGATAATGTTTCAGCGCTCTCAGTTGTATGATAAACGATTTTACCTGCCTGTGGAAATCAGAAAGAATCACCATAAGCTAAATCAGCATGGCGCAATAGCATTACAATAGACGTATCATACAGGCCTAAATAGATCACATTGAAGCAGAAACGTAACACACTTTATTCATGTATGACCAATTCTGTCTGCAGAAGTTTAACGCTGTCTCGTTAAATTCTCTTGGCGTTCAAAATGTATCACCCTTCTGCAGAAGCTAGAACTTTCAATGATTTTCAGCATCCTCGTGGTCGGGAGAAGAAGATGAAGAAATTATGCAAATGTCCGAAATCTCGAGTTTCTACTTGAAAGTGCATACTGGCAGTACATGATATAATAAAGTCCGATTACAGAAATAGAGATATATTTGGCATCATTTTGTTACTACTGGCATCTACAACTGTGTGTATCCTCTAGACATCACTGTGAATTGCATGCCTAGTTAAACCAGTACTATCCATTCCCCATCCTGATATTTCTCTATAACATGTGAGGGGAAACAGTCTCATGGTACATGTGAATTTTCACCCTAATCTCTCTTCCCTCTTTCCTATGAAGACACTGTAAGTTCCAAACCTGAACATATTCTTGTTAACTGAAAGAGAGGAAAACTGAAAAAACTATTAGATCACTTTATACTGAAATTAAAAATCTATATAAAACAAATTCAGGATCAAACACTGTTTCAAACACATGTGGCGTACCTGCTATAAAATACACTCCTGGAAATGGAAAAAAGAACACACTGACACCGGTGTGTCAGACCCACCATACTTGCTCCGGACACTGCGAGAGGGCTGTACAAGCAATGATCACACGCACGGCACAGCGGACACACCAGGAACCGCGGTGTTGGCCGTCGAATGGCGCTAGCTGCGCAGCATTTGTGCACCGCCGCCGTCAGTGTCAGCCAGTTTGCCGTGGCATACGGAGCTCCATCGCAGTCTTTAACACTGGTAGCATGCCGCGACAGCATGGACGTGAACCGTATGTGCAGTTGACGGACTTTGAGCGAGGGCGTATAGTGGGCATGCGGGAGGCCGGGTGGACGTACCGCCGAATTGCTCAACACGTGGGGCGTGAGGTCTCCACAGTACATCGATGTTGTCGCCAGTGGTCGGTGGAAGGTGCACGTGCCCGTCGACCTGGGACCGGACCGCAGCGACGCACGGATGCACGCCAAGACCGTAGGATCCTACGCAGTGCCGTAGGGGACCGCACCGCCACTTCCCAGCAAATTAGGGACACTGTTGCTCCTGGGGTATCGGCGAGGACCATTCGCAACCGTCTCCATGAAGCTGGGCTACGGTCCCGCACACCGTTAGGCCGTCTTCCGCTCACGCCCCAACATCGTGCAGCCCGCCTCCAGTGGTGTCGCGACAGGCGTGAATGGAGGGACGAATGGAGACGTGTCGTCTTCAGCGATGAGAGTCGCTTCTGCCTTGGTGCCAATGATGGTCGTATGCGTGTTTGGCGCCGTGCAGGTGAGCGCCACAATCAGGACTGCATACGACCGAGGCACACAGGGCCAACACCCGGCATCATGGTGTGAGGAGCGATCTCCGACACTGGCCGTACACCACTGGTGATCGTCGAGGGGACACTGAATAGTGCACGGTACATCCAAACCGTCATCGAACCCATCGTTCTACCATTCCTAGACCGGCAAGGGAACTTGCTGTTCCAACAGGACAATGCACGTCCGCATGTATCCCGTGCCACCCAACGTGCTCTAGAAGGTGTAAGTCAACTATCCTGGCCAGCAAGATCTCCGGATCTGTCCCCCATTGAGCATGTTTGGGACTGGATGAAGCGTCGTCTCACGCGGTCTGCACGTCCAGCACGAACGCTGGTCCAACTGAGGCGCCAGGTGGAAATGGCATGGCAAGCCATTCCACAGGACTACATCCAGCATCTCTACGATCGTCTCCATGGGAGAATAGCAGCCTGCATTGCTGCGAAAGG
This sequence comes from Schistocerca nitens, assembly GCF_023898315.1. Classification (NCBI taxonomy): domain Eukaryota; kingdom Metazoa; phylum Arthropoda; class Insecta; order Orthoptera; family Acrididae; genus Schistocerca; species Schistocerca nitens. The sequence goes on along the minus strand of NC_064624.1, from coordinate 36,468,818 downwards.
TGGATATACACTGTACTAGTGCCGACATTGTGCATGCTCTGTTGCCTGTGTCTATGTGCCTGTGGTTCTGTCAGTGTGATCATGTGATGTATCTGACCCCAGGAATGTGTCAATAAAGTTTCCCCTTCCTGGGACAATGAATTCACGGTGTTCTTATTTCAATTTCCAGGAGTGTACATTTTTATTTTTCATAAATAATAGCGGATGTTTATTGGACATGGTGACTTGGAAAGTACAAGAGGACATGCTTAGTTTTGGAAACAACTAACATGGACATAAATACGTTTTGAAGTGGATAAAAGATATAGGTTCAGGAAATCATGAAATGTTCTGAAGAACTCTAAGAGATAATCCAAGTTTTAAAATAATTATAAATTAGTTAAATGAAGAAAGTAATTACCATATGCAATATACATACTTTGTAATCATTTGCATCTTACTGCAACAAAAAAAGCAGAAACAGCTTCTCTGAATACAACTAGGAAATGGTCAAGATCAGCTACCCTTGATGCACAGTTTGCATTAATCAAATATATATTTAAAAATATGTTGTGAATGAAAATTATAATTTCTAACAACTGGACTGAAAAATCTTCTTGTGCAAAATTCAGAGGTTTTTCACCTATCCATGTGAAATACTTTGGGCTATTCATGGTGCACCCACTTAAGATACATTCATTCTTATTGGAAATTGATTCTTTGTAATATAGCCTGGAATAAAGAAGCACCTCTCTCTTTAACAAAATTTCAAAAACATTTAAGACTTTATTGTTACCCAGGCAGTATAGTTCACGTTATTCATATATCATCCACTGAACACAACATGTTCTATTGCTGAAATAGCTGAAAAATAACAAATTATGGAGTACAAAACATTGCTTCATCGGATTGAGAGGGCATCTTTGTAATTTGCTGGTTCATCATTATCGTCTTCTGTACTTCATCCTGTTGTGATTGTCTTAAGTAAAACTTGCAAAACCCCAGCAGTTCTTTGTAAGCTTACGTTTTAATGCAAAATCCTCTCCTGTTTGGTCTCCTTGAATGTGTTCTTGTAACTCAGAAAATTATGAACATTCATCAGCAGCCTTTGTGCCTTTAAATTTAGGTATATTACTGCCAAAACTCTTATAAAAGGGAGTGTTTTTCACTTTTATTTCAGGATTTTGTGCTGTATTACATAACCTCCAGAACTTTTTGAACAATAGTATGCTGGACAGCTACTAGCACTCTGAAAGTTGACATCAGTAATGTGATTCAGTAGGATTGAGAGACTGAATCCGTCTCTTTCATGCACAGGTAGAACACATATAATCTCTTTTTCTTGCTCATGGTTGTAACCCACCCCTCAGCTGTTGTTTACCAAGCCACTGAACCCTAAATTTCACAATTCCAAATCGGAAACAAATGTATACTGAGACACCTGGAGTAATTCTGTATTTCCAGAAGTAAGTTTATGTATATAATAGTTCAGTGTGACATTTTGCATTTGTTTCTAGCACTCATTCTTGGTCTTTTAGACGTCTGACATTCTTGTGTCCTGTTATGATGAATGAATGAATCTTGGCATATTTTATTGTGAGGCTCATTAAATGACTGGTGAAGCCTCCTGACATCTTTTACTCTGACACCATTGCATTTAAAATGCTGCTAGCTCAGAATTTGGGTCATTGTCTTGCATGGGTCATAATTTTTTTCTCACCTAGCTTGTTGTTTATTTTATACTTCTGCCACTCACTTGGACATACAACAACAAAATTTATTATTGTATTAGCTGAAGCAGTAATGAAGGAATAGGTATGGGCTCACAATTATAAATCAACAATGGAATGGTATGAAACAATGTTAATGTGTTTGGCATACTTCATTCATAGGTTAATATTACATCCTTGCACAGTAGCATGATACCTACAACAATAAAAGTTTCATATATGTACAACATTTCTGATGACTGTGATTCGCCCTATCACATGACATCTCCACCAACCTATAGGACACACACTGTCAGCATCATATCCTCTCATCTGGCAAAACTGCCGCCTGAGTTATTCACTGTAGATGTGCTTCCAGATTGGTAAGGAAAACATCTTTTATAATAAGCACATTATTCATTCTTGTGGAATGACATTAATGCACATGTGTAAACTTTGTCACTAGTAAAATCATCAACAACAAAAAATATCAGAGTGCTGTGCTGGCTACTAAAGCTTGAAAGCAGCTCTGTAGTAAACTGATATGTCGTGGTATCTCTAAGTACCACAATAATACAAGCCCTGAATCCCTGTATGTGTCAGCACCACATATGACAAATGCTTATAAATTAACATAAAGAGACTGTACAGTTACAGGATGTCATACAGACCATCAGCTCTGTAATTAGTGCATTTCACAAGGTGCAGCATCCCACTGCAGTGTAATGAAGAAGTCACATCCCTGCAGCATGAATTACTGCTCAGCAGTATTTGTGCTACCGCAGCCTGCTCATATCTTTTCACTAAAAAAAGGATACACACAGCAGCATCACTCAATCAATGTGAAGCCTAATTCAACATGCAGACAATTTTCGGATGTGTATTGATTGCTGTATTTTATAACAATCTGCACCAACCTACCGCCAATATGGACATGCCCAAATCACTGAATACAGAGGCATCTGGGCAATCGTATTATCCTTGACCCCATTTGCAAGTGAAACAGGAAACTGAGTCACTATAAATAAGGACATTATTATATTTTCTGTAAACACTCATTTTGACCATTGCTAGACATCCGAACAAGTAGTCTATGGGTAAATGTATGTTCTCTTACTGTTGGTACTGGTTTGGTGTTTTCACCATCAAGACAGAGTATCAACAAAGTGTATTTCTCCCAAACGTTAACCCAACACAATACTAACCACCGAAGCCAAAACTTTACAGAAAGTACTCACAGTGGGCGTACATCTGCAAGTTGTCCAGTAATGTTGTCAGCATTTAACATAGTTGATGGCATCAGGGAATCTCAGTCAAATAGTATTTATGACTGGGAATGCATCTGTGGTGATTACTGAAGTTACTCTCCCATTAAGGAGAGCTGAGAGGAATTCCCTCATTTTCATCATTTTGGGCATAGGTTTTATGTTCATCATCAGCAAGTAGAGGAAAAGTTGCAGCCATCTGTCCATAACCCTATATTTCATGATGCATCATATAGCAGTAAATGCTCAATCGGTATAAAATCTGATGCTACAAACAAAACCACTTCTTCTAGTACCCTTAGCATGGCCTGTGAAAGGAAAAATGAACCTCAAAAACTATCTCTACTGTAGAAAAAGTACCATCTGGCAATACTATAAACAACAATTATAACACAGCACAAAGTATTAGAAGAGCTTCAAGTCTTGCAAGACCTTATAAACATACTAATGTTTACACTCGTTTTAATGTGATCAGTGAAGATGTCTTGTGATTATGAGTAAGCATAAAGATGTATTTAATGTATAGGTATTGTCAGAAATCCATGTGCGTTTTTTTAGCTTGTGCATAAGCGTTGGCTTTCGTGGTTAGTATTGTGTTGGGTTAATATTTGGAAGAAGCACAGTTTGGTGATGTTCTGGCCAGATCGTGAGAATACCGACCCAGCACCAGCAATATGAGCACATACATTTATATGCAGACTACTTGTTTACTGTGTATAGCAATACGTCGTAGGTGAGCATGTGGAAAATAACATAACGTCTTTATTTTACAATAATTCAGTGCTAGACACTGAGTTCGCACTTCCCATGCATTGGGTGGTGCAGCTGTGTGTACTTCTTATCGAAAAAAGACTTGTGGGCTGTGAATGCGCAAATGCTGCTGAGTACCAATTCGTGCTGCAGGAATATGGTTTCTCGAGTATGTTGCAGAGGACTGCAGTACCTTCCGAAATGCGCTAGTATACAGCTGACTGACTGTATCACGTACTGCTGTTGTACAGTGTTTTTACGTTAGTTTGTAGGTATATGTTAAGAGGTGGTGCTGACACATATATGGATACAGGATATTTGGTATTCCAGCGCTCCAGAATCACACGACAATATTAATTTTATAATTGACGAAATGCCACAAGTAATGAGGATAAAGGCAAGAAGCATTACATTAGTAGTGTGTGAATTAGTTGAGAAATTAGGTCTGGTGGGAAACGTGGTAATCACTATGACCCCTGTGTGTGAATGGCTGAGTCGTTTGAGCATCTGCCTAATAAGCAGGAGACATGGCTTCGAATTCCAGAAAAAGTTTCACTGTAATTTCTTCACGTATCAGTATTAATTTACCACACCGCCACTTTATGTCATTCATACCCAACACCTTGCCCGATATATTTTTTTTATCATGTTACTAATCCGAAGTTCATACATACATCTTTAAGGTCATTCTACACTGGAATAGCACTAGGGAATCACAGTCATCAGAAACTTTGCACATACAAGGAACTTCTTTTTGCTATAGGTCTCGCTAAATTTTGCAAGGATGTAATACTAAAATATGAATATCTAGCGGGGAAAAAATGGTTAATGGACACTTTTGTACTGCTTACAGACAATCCATCGACTCTTTGATGAGTAATAAAAGTTTGTCTTTCCTTCTAGGGCACACTCTAATTGAGGCACACGCATGGATGTGTGTGATGTCCTTAGGTCAGTTAGGTTTAAGTAATTCTAAGTCTAGGGGACTGATGACTTCAGATGTTATGTCCCATAGTGCTTAGAGCCATTTGAATCATCTAATTGTGGCACTGCCATTAATCGTGTTAAAGACCATCATTCAACTAGTCATAAGTAGGTGTGTTATCTTAACATAAGGTAATTCTGACATTAGGTAATTCTACCAATTTATTTATAATAGAAATTTCACCCACTCAGTAACCCTTTATGGCTGGGAACACTTGACAAGGACGACATGTGGACATGCTAACATAGATTTTGCAGCACCCACTGTGCAGTAAATATTAAAAAAGTAAGTGAGGATAAGTTTTGTAGCTATAAACCTAGGCTTAACACATGAAAAGCAACATGAATATGGCACTGCAAGATGTGATAACAGCTGTTATACAAGACCATCTCTTATTCCTCATGAAATATTTAAAGGCAGGTAATCGCTTTGGAGATGGAATGGTGTGCCGTGGTCTTTACCGATGAAATCAGATTCTGCCAGCATACAACTGATGGTCGTTTGCACATTCAACATAGACCTGCTGAGTGCTGTCTCATAGAGTGCATTACTCCAAGATACTTTGGTTCCACCCCAGATCTAATGGTCTGTATTAACCTACAACTCTCATTCACTTTTGGTGATTATGGAGGGGATGCTAACTAGCAGATGGTACATGCAGCATGTTGTTACACCCATTCCTTTGCTGTTCTTGCAAGAGGAAGCGATGTTTAGCTTCAACAGTATAATTCTCACACACACCATGCCTCTCACACTCAACATGCTCTGCAAGATGTGTAAGCAACTTCCCTGGCCAGCACGTTCTCTGGACTTTTCTCCAGTCGGTGTAGGGTATGGTGGGACTCGTCAGCGAACAACTCTTACGGAACTATGTGAACAGGCCAAGCAGGAGTGGTGTGACATATCCCATGATAGTATTCGCCATCAGCATGGTCGACTGCATGCCAGCGTCGGCGCCTGCATTGCCGCCTGTGGAGTCTACACAACATACTAATATGGGCATGTCAGCATGGGTCCATGTCTGGTACCTCAGTACCACTTAGGTTATTGATCTGTAAATGTAATCATTTCATGTACTCCATACGCACTGTTGGAGTAGCAAATCTTGAGTGAATTGGAAACGCCTAAAAGGGTGTACCATTTTTTTCCAGCACTGTAAATTTTCGAAATTTGTGGTAAGGACTATGGGACCAAACTGCTGAGGTCATCGGTCCGTAGGCTTATGCACTACTTACTCTAACTTAAACTAACTGACGCTAAGGACAACGCACACACCCATGCCCGAGGAAGGACCCAAACTTCCGGCGTGGGGAGCCGCGCGAACTGTGTCAAGACTCCTAAGTCCTCACGGCTACCCCACGCAGCCCAGCAGTGCATTTTTTCGTGTACAATGTGACTGAGTGACATAGTCCAAGAAGAATTATAAAGCAGTTATATTAGGTTGAGACTATAGAGGCATATCTTTACTACTAGTATGTTTTGCAAGTGGGGGTTATATTTACCTGCGTGCTCTGCACATCATTATGAAAAGTATGTCATAGGTACGACTTACTAATCTGTATACTAAGTTTTCTATCCATTCCATACATCGATGAGGTCTGGGACAGATAACTTCTAGTGTTCCTCTGTGTGACCTATTGCTTGCAGCTGGCCTCTGCTATTAGCAACTAATATTACAATGAGGAAATATATGCACTAACCGTAATTGTAAAAATTTGAATTTCCTTAGATAAGGCGTGAAATGTAATACAGGTATTAACTTGGAAATAGTTCTAGCATAATTGTTTTTGATTGTTATACTGGCACACAGTATAGAATTTACAAGTCCTATTAAACAGGTGAAATAACATAAAAGGCAGTAAACATAATAAAACAACAGTAGATAAACATTCTTATGTTCTTTGTTTATTTGGCTGATATACATTCAAGGGAACTTTACTGTTTCGCATATTCATAAGTTTCCATCCAGAAGAAAGGCAATGTTTCATTAAAAACAACTACTGTTTACTCCTAAACGCTGAATCTGGAACAATTTTTGTTTCTTCTCGTATACTATTGTATAATATAATGTTACCATGGGTTACACTTTTCTGACTCCATCATGTTCTGGAAAATATCTAACGGACCTTTGTTTGTCATCTGGTACTATAGCTAATCCAATTGTTCTCATTTGATTAACGAGTTTGCCTGAGCTGGGGATATGTCACACCACGCCTTCTTGAACTCTTCACATAGTTCTGGAAGAGTTGTTCGTTGACGAGTCCCACCATACCCTACACCGACTGGAGAAAAGTCCAGAGATCGTGCTGGCCAGGGAAGATGCTACTCATCTTGCAGAGCACTTTGAGTGTCAGAGGCACAGTGTGTCTGAGAATTATTCTGTTGAAGCTAAACATCGCCAAGGACAAAGAAACATGTAACATTTGTGAGATCGATTTTAGTAAAATAAGGTTGAGAAGATAAAGGTTTTTAAGCGCACAAATTATCGTAAGAGCCCAGTACTTCCACAGAAACCGATTCTGTAGAAAATCAACGAATGGAACTGCGTTTGGTATGTCCACATCAGAGTTTCTTTACTTGCGACAGCTTTTAATATGTGCAGACTGTAGTACAGAGTTTCCTCGACAAAGTACCTAAACATATATCTCATTTCAACTCTTGCTGAACCTACAGATCTAAAAATTTTGAGATACATTAGTAACCTTATGTGCAGTTTTCTAAGCTCGCTTCGATAACGTTTTTGATGAGATTTATGAAATAAAATAATGAATACACATGCGTTTTTGCATTATTTGGTTGTATAGGAAAATTAATGACATAACGTGTGCCTTAACTGAGCTGCTCCATACTTGTTTAAAATCATCACAAATATCAGCTTACGAATGGACAACCTGTAGCCTTCTGCATTTTTTATGATAGTTGCTGCTGTTAGACATCAGTGAGCTCTTATTAGTAGCAATCACTGACAGGTACATCTCCTGAATTGTATCGGCACGAAGTTCCGTGTTGCTGCCTTTAAAGGCCGTTACTTGTCATGACCTAAAGTTGGCGTGTTCCGTTTCCAAACTACAAAATGTTATGTAAGAAGTGGACTCACTCAGTACACAAAATTACATGTTAAGAAAACAGTACATTGTAAGTGTAGAGTAAATTTGTTCTTTCTTGGTTTTAAATATTTAGGTAACGGGACAAGTGTGAATATGATACTTATTATGTGGTGTTGAGGACAATAACATAAAGTGATATGAAGCCCAGTTCCTCTGTAGAGTGTGAAGTGTAACTGGCACAGTTTTTCATGTGTCACAAACACGTGGCTTCAATCTGGACTCGCAAAGTCTGAATCCATTTCATAAAATCTACTAACATCTTTGTTGCATTTGCGGGTATATGAACTACATTTTCTGCCACGTAATGCACAGAGCATTCGATGTTTCCCTCATCACAAAACCGGAGAAGTTTACACTGCAGGCTTAGGCTGACCTTATCTGAAGAGTCCATGTATGAGGAATGTAAGTTTCTCATTCTTAGTGAACTCCTGTGCGACTGTTGATCATGTATTATTATCTCCCTCCTCCGTTTTACAGCTTTCATTAGCACAAAACATTCAGTGTCCCTCTGCAAATAATATCAATGATATTAATAAGTATAGGAGATTATAATGCTCTTCATAATTGTCTAGATGCAGTTCCCACTCTGATACATTGTTGCCCTAATTTACGTTCTGCGTCATCCTATAGGGAAGAATGGCCTCAGAATCAAAGGCAGTGCTTTACAGGTTGGTTCAAATGGCTCTAAGCAGCGTGGGACTCAACATCTGAGGTCATCAGTCCCCTAGAACTTAGAACTAATTAAACCTAACTAACCTAAGGACATCACACACATCCATGCCCGAGGCAGGATTCGAACCTGCGACCATGGCGGTCACGCGGTTTCAAACTGAAGCGCCTAGAACCGCACGGCCACACCAGCCGGCTGGTGCTTTACAGGCCCGCAACTTAAGAGCGCTGCAGCTTAAGGCACAAGTGTTCCGACGATAAGCAAATTTGAAATAAACTGTGAGTGACTTGTTCAGAACAATCGAAATTCCCCTTTTCTCTTGTACGTGAAAGACATTCAATACCCCAAACTTTTATTGCCATATAGTTCTTGACAATAGTCGGTTATGAGCATTAGGTAGATTATACGCAAGTGAAGAGAGTGGGATGTACAGCTCTTCCACTTAAATATTCAGTTGACCATTTTAATAGTTGAGTGCAATACTTGGAAACCTATGTCAAAACTTTAGCTATGTGCACTGATGAGCCAAAGCATTATGATCACTGGCGACTGCAACGCTGGATGCCACCTAGTGGCGTTGCGAGCACGTGATGGGGTAAAAAAAGTATGTAACCGGAGAAAACGCGGACTGGGGATCACCATAGCGAAGATGTGGGCTGCAAGGTGGGGAAACTCGTTGAGATAAGAGACTTCGGGAAACGGCAGATTATTATTACGAGCCTGTGAACTCGAGAACGGCGAAGTTGGTACAGTGTTCACGTCATACTGTCGTGAACATCTGCGGAAAGAGGTAAAAGCACAGTGAAACTACCACTAGGCTCTAATTGGTTGGACGCCCAAGACTCTTCACAGAACGTGGGATTCTGAGGCTTGTCTGCTCTATAAAATAGGACTCAATGCTGGTGCACGCACAACTGTTTCAGAGCACTCCGTTCATTGTACATTCTTGAATATGGAGCTCTGCAGCAGACCACCTCCACGTGTTCACGTGTTGACCCAACAACATCATCAGTTAAGATTGCGCTGGGCTTGACACCATCGGTATTCGACTGTCGATCAATGGAAGCGTGTCGGCTCTTCGAGTTAATCACATTTTTGCTACACTAGGTCGATGGTCCTCTCCTCAAATGCCGTCATCGGGTTGACCGCCTGCTCGAAACGTGCAGCGCGTCTCGGATCCAGGTTGGTAGCAGCAGTATTACGCAATGGGAGACATTATCCAGCGCTTGCATGGCACCTGTGGCAGTAATCGAGGACACGCTGACTTCTACGAGCTACCTGCACCCCTTCATACTAGGTGTCTTCCCTGGCCGCGATGTCATGTTTCAGCAATATAATTGTCCCTGTCATGGAGCCAGAAATGTGCTACAGTGGTTTCAGCGGCATTATAGTGAACTCACATTGATGTCTCGATGACAAAATTCTCCTAACGTAAATCCTATGGAACCCACCTGTGTTGCTATCAGGCACCATCACTGCGTACGCATATCAACTGCCCGTTATTTACGCGAATTACATGGCCTCTGCTTAGACATCTAACGCTACATACTTCCACAAACCTACCAACAAACTGAAGGATCTCTTATACGCAGGACCATTGATGTATTTCGTTCCAAAGACAGACAAATAAGCTATTAAGCAGGTGGTCTTGATGTTTTGGCTCATCAGTGCAAATGATTGTAATATTCATTAAAATATCTGCTTGTAAAATGATCATCTTTCGTTTGTTGCATCATTCTATTCCAGCATACTCGTACAAACTTTTAAGTAGTATGGGTGTGTTAAAAATTCCCTAGTAGTGAAGCATCACCTCATCTATATTGTGATTCTCCAATACGCATCGCATCAAAAAGGAATCCAATACTTTTTCCAAGTTATTTTTCCAGGAAAGTGTCATCTCTCAGCGGATGTAGAAGTGTGTTCTTGGGACTGTAAATATTTTGTGGTCAGTGTGATACTGTATACAACAACCGACTTCACTGCATATTTGTAACACTAAGTAGATTAACAGCCCATTTGTCTCCTTCAGTAGTATTGAAGTCATATGGCTGTGGTAACATTATGATAACAAAGTTAAAGAAATTGTTAACTTTGCTTAACACTTAAATAAGTTTATGTGCATGGTTGTGTAGTTGCTAGTGTAGTGTAACATGGGTTATTCTTGAGAACGACCCATATTTCACTGAATACGCTCGTGCTGGCAAAAGACGGCAGTGTCTTTTATAAATATTTTGCGTATTGGGAAAAATCCAATGTGCCTATCCCAATCAGAAGTCTGTGCAGATGGTGCGTATGCAGTGAAATAACACAGAAGGGGAAAGGTGCAGCGTGGTGAACATGGTAACACTTGCTGGTCGTGGACATCTATTTCTTGACAATGTCCCTCGAAAGCGTCAGAGGAAACTGACATAATACACTGTAAACGCTCAAGACAAATGAAGAGTGTAAATCTGATATCTTAAGCTGAGTTCAGTGTGGTCAGACGTATTGAATGACGATTCGATGTTATCAGTCATTCACAATTGGATCTGTTTTCACGATTAATGTACAGTCTTAGACATAAAAACTGACCGCAGGCTGGCCGCCACAGATTAAGTCCGAGGCGTTCACTTAAGGTGGCCAATAAAACCGACCGCCACTGACAACGCTAAGTCCTGCCATCTGCACAATCTGGGAACACTGTAAGACACTGAAGTGTCAGAAGGAAACGTGGTCTACTTTCGAGATGTTGTCGTGTTGTTGAGCCCATGGTCTAGTGGTAATCGTCATGCATTTTAATCTTGTAGTTGCGTGGTCGCGTCCAACCGTATCTCCCTTTTTTACCGTGTTTCGGCCCTCGTCTGAAGTTACGACTCTGACAGGAATGATTTTCCACATTAAGGAGATCTCGACTACTGATATAAGTGATGGATTACCATTCAACTATCATGCGACATTTGCATTCGACAGGCAAGGGTCAGAAGTCTGGTGTAGGAGTACAGCATGCTCTAATTCGAAAGAACAGAAATCAACGGAATGACTGTTTTCGCAGTTTTGCTTGAACATCTTCAGGTCGCTGATTCAGCATTCCTACGCAGTACTGTACTGGTGACGAGCTATGATGCCTTTATCGTTAACTTCCTAAGAAGAAATGAAAAGCTGAGCCCTACCAAAGAGTAGATTGAAATAATATTTTCCATCTGATAGCTCCAAAATTGTCTTTTACACTACGAACTCTTCCCCAAGGGTGTGTCCATCACGGTTGGAATTTTTTCCCAACAACTGAGACACATTTCGGTCGTAGTGTAAAAGAATCGACCGACAAAACTACATTTCGTGTGCTAGTGCATGATAACGACTCTGTTGATTTGAGAAACAAAATTATGCAGGAGATTGATAGGGAAGTCATCTCTCATGCACTTATATTGATAGGGAAGTCATTTCTCAGGCACTTGTCACTCTGATCGTATACTCGTGAACTTTCACCTTTCCCGCTCTTGATCGATTAACTGTCAGGGCAATTTTCATCACTCCGTCTGGAGACAAAGTCGAGGAGAGTACGTTTACACACAGCCAATGTACACATAAGCCAGACCATGAGAACAACACAAAAAGGCGACGGCACTTGAAAAAGAAGAGTAAAAGCCTACAGCAAACTGACATATGCCCCACGCATTGTATTCTACCCATGGTGTGACAATCAAGTCGCCGTGCACACGCACAAAAGGGAAACACCACTCTGGCATAACCTTGGGTGTTTATAAGTCTCTAAAATTCAATTTTTCTAAATAAATTAGTTGGTCAGTTTCGAGATCTGTCATGCCACAAGAACTAAATTTTAAATGTGCCACAAAAACTTGTTGGATCGCAGACAATTTATGGTTACCTTTTTATAGGTACATTAGATGATAATAACCTGTTATACAGGGGTTTTAGTTTTCTGTCAGTAGTATTATAGATGTAATAATGGACAAAAAGCTGCAGTGAAAGACTTTTTCATTTTTCATTTCGACTTTTTATTTGGACAAATACCTTACGTATAAATTCCTTACATAAAATTACATTTTTATTCACTACATTTGATGTCTGAATGTGTGTCACAGACGCACATATACTTTCTGCTTGTTCGACATGTGGAAAAATAATGTAGAGTTGACCATGTGAGACGAGAAACAGGGTTCCTTCAATTTAAGTATGCATTAGTGAAATGTTGGGCCCTGAGCCTTATTGACTGTCATACTATAAAGTAATTTCACAGGAAAATGTTATCTTTTAAAAGAAAATGGCGTGTGAGTTGACATTGTTAGGAGTCTTGGTAGGAACACCGAGTTTCCTTTTTGTTTACCAGTTAATGTTAGTGCTTCAATAATATTATGAAGTTGTTGTTTGACACACAATCTTGTGCCATTACATAAGATGGGTGAGTTAATATTTCTTACCAGCATTACAGGCGATCGAATTTTCAGTTTCAGTGTATGCAAAGGCATTTAATAAGTTTAAGAAATCGGTTGTGAGGTTGACAGTTTCTTCTTGATCCATTATTGTAACTACTGATTTATATAATGGTTCAAATGGCTCTGAGCACTATGGGACTTAACATCTATGGTCATCAGTCCCCTACAGCTTAGAACTACTTAAACCTAACTAACCTAAGGACATCACACAACACCCAGCCATCACGAGGCAGAGAAAATCCCTGACCCCGCCGGGAACTGATTTATATACTGTTTCTGCTACTGGAATAAGCTTCTGTATTTGCTGCACTACGTCATTCTTGGTGTTACAATTGTTCACTCACACAGCCAATCTTTATTTAGCTAGTTCATTTCTATAGATGGATACACTTTGTCAATAATTGTCCCTCAGCTTCTGACATACCGCATAATTCTAGTGTTAAAATAAGCTTTCCAGAGTGAAGATCAAGAGGGTAAGGACCATATGCAATTTTCAATAAATTTTGGGCAAATATGTGAGCTCTTGGATCTCCTGTCATTATTGCATGCGTATTTTCTTTCAAATATAACTTTTCAAACTTATTCCAAAATATTAATCTCTATAAACTTGCATTTATTTCGTCTGCTGGTGTTGATTTTGGAATTACTGGTAATGTTTGCCGAAAGTCTCGTGATAGTAGCAATAAAATTCCTATCATTAATATATTGTTTTTCCGAAGATCCTGTACTGTTGTCTTGAGTGCATCAAGACTTTTTATGGGCAACTGTACATTCATCCCGTATAATCATTTTGCATTCCATTAATAGTTTACCATACACTGAAGATCTCATTGTATCACTGACTGGAAACTCTAGGCAGAGATTAAACCACGAAATTTGTGTTGGCTGCACACAGTCATAATTATATTAGCATTAAAATTCTTGCCATCCACAACCACCCACATCCATCCACTGTGACAAAAACAGCATAGTGCATAATGCGAGACATACGGCTACTCCCATAGATAAAAGAAATTGGTCTGCTGTGAACAGTTTTGGCAACAAAGTGAAACATGCAGACACACACACACACACAGATATATATATATATATATATATATATATATATATATATATATATATATATATATATATATATATATTGCCACATAGAAGAAAGTTTATACATACAAAAGCGCGAAGCGGACTGCCTCTGGCCAGAACACATATAGTGTAGTATATACACAGCTACAGAACATTCCAGTACAATGAATCTTGACATTTGTGGATAGTTCTGCAATGTACTCGAACCGAATATAGAAGTTAAAATTGTACAGTCCAGGTGCCCTCCATGCAACAGTTTAGTACCATAGCCTCTACACCACGGTGCCTCTCAGCTTCTTCTGTGACATTCCTCCCTGCTTAAGTGAACAGCGTCTTGGTGTTACGGCGTGCTAGTCGGGAAACGAGTCATCGGTGCTGCATACTCCGACTTCTGATGGCTGATGTTCTCCCTGCGATGATCTTCTTACAACTCCTTTTGCCGCTACGCTCTTCGTCACCTTTCCGCTTGTTGCCTGTCGCTGGAGCTTCGAATTTACCCTGAGTGGCAGGATCCTTGTAGGGCTTCATTCGAAGGGTGTGGACCGTATCTCCGATCATTCGTCGTCTCGCGTCGGGGTCAAAATCTTCAAGCTCATAAGTAACATCAGACAACTGTCTTACAATTTTATAAGGTCCAAAGTATCGCCTGAGGAGCTTCTCAGAGAGATCAACCTTCCATACAGGAGTGAAGATCCTGACGAGGTCAGAAGGCTGGAAGACATCAAGGCTATGGCTCGCGTCATACCTTCAGAGATGGTTTTATGGAGCCTGCAGCGTGCACAGTCGAGCTACACTAATAGCCATTAAAATTGCTACACCAAGAAGAAATGCAGACGATAAACGGGTATTCATTGGACAAATATATTACACTAGAACTGACATATAATTACATTTTTACGCAATTTGGGTGGATAGATTCTGAGAAATCAGTACCCAGAACAACCACACTTGGCCGTAATAACGGCCTTGATACGCCTGGGCATGAAGTCAAACAGAGTTTGGATGGCGTGTACAGGTACAGCTGCCCATGGAGCTTCAACACAATACCACAGTTCATCAAGAGTAGTGACTGGCGTATTGTGACGAGGCAGTTGCTCGGCTACCATTGTCCAGACGTTTTCAATTGGTGAGAGATCTGGAGAATGTGCTCGCAAGGGCAGTGTTCGAACATTTTCTGTATCCAGAAAGGCCCGTACAGGATCTGCAACATGCGGTCGTGCATTATCCTGCTGAAATGTAGGGTTTCACAGGGATTGAATGAAGGGTAGAGGCACGGTCGTAACACATCTGAAATGTAACGTCCACTGTCCAAAGTGCCGTCAATGCGAAAAAGTGGTGACCGAGACGTGTAACCAATGGCACCCCATACCATCACACCGGGTGATACGCCAGTATCGCGATGACGAATATACGCTTCCAGATGGTTCAAATGGCTCTGTGTAATATGGGACTCAATTTCTGAGGCCATCAGTCCCCTAGAACTTAGAACTACTTAAACCTAACCAACCTAAGGACATCACACACATCCATGCCCGAGGCAGGATTCGAACCTGCGACCATAGCGGTCGCTCAGTTCCGGACTGAAGCGCCTAGAACCGCTTGGCCACCGGCATACACACTTCCAATGTGCGTTCACCGCGATGTCACCAAACACGGATGCGACCATCATGATACTGTAAACAGAACCTGGATTCATCCGGAAACAAATGACGTTTTGCCATTCGTGCACCCAGGTTCGTCGTTGAGTACACAATAGCAGGTGCTCCTGTCTGTTATGCAGCGTCAAGGGCAACTGCAGCCATGGTCTCCGAGCTGATAGTCCATACTTCTGCAAACGTCGTCGAACTGTTCGTGAAGGCGGTTGTTGTCTTGCAAACGTCCCCATCTGTTGACTCAGGGGTCGACACCTGGCTGCACGATCCGTTACAGACGTGCGGATAAGATGCCTGTCATCTCTACTGCTAGTGATACGAGGCCGTTGGGATCCAGCACGGCGTTCCGTATTACCCTCCTGAACCCACCGATTCCATATTCTGCTAACAGTCATTGGATCTCGACCAACGCGTGCAGCAATGTCGCGATACGATAAACCGCAATCGTGATAGGCTACAATCCGACCTTTATCAAAGTCGGAAACGTGATTGTACGCATTTCTCCTCCTTACACGAGGCATCACAACAACGTTTCACCAGGCAACGCCGGTCAACTGCTGTTTGTGTATGAGAAATCGGTTGGAAACTTTCCTCATGTCAGGGCGTTGTAGGTGTCGCCACCGGCGCCAACCTTGTGTGAATGTTCTGAAAAGCTAATCATTTGCATATCACAGCATCTTCTTCCTGTCGGTTAAATTTCGCGTCTGTAGCACGTCATCTTCGTGGTGTAGCAATTTTAATGGCCAGCAGTGTAACTGCTGAGCTTCCTCAGGTCTGGTTAACGCCTGGCGGATGTAGTCGTCGTCCACGTCCATTGTCGTAGTCGCCTCATGCCCATGCACCAGAAAACCATGCTGTAAATCCTGTGGTGTCTTGTTTGGTGGTCTTGTAGCCAAACGCCACGAAAGGTATCACCTCATCCCAGTTGCTATGCTCAACATTGATGGACATTGATAGTATGTCGGGCAAGGTCTTATTAAGGCGTTCAATAAGCCCGTTAGTTTAAGGATGGTAGGCAGTCGTTATGTGAAGAGTAATGTTGTAGCGAAGGTTTATGTCTGTCACAAGATTCGATTGAAAAACTTTCCCTCGATCCCTAATTAACGACCTTAGGGCACCATGTTTTAATACAATGTCATCTACGGTGAAATTGGCTGCCTCGGATGCTTCGGCTGTTTTCACGGTTTTTGTAATAGCGTAGCGTGTCGTATAATCAGTGCAAGCAAAAAATCCATCTATTGCCACTAACAGACGTTGGAAATCGTCAATCCCAACACGCTGGAAAGGCGTTTCGGCTGGTGGTTTCAATGGTTCAAATTGGACTTAACTTCTGCGGTCATCAGTCCCCTGTAACTTACAACTACTTAAACCTAACTGACCTAAGGACATCACACACATCCATGCCCGAGGCAGGATTCGAAACTGCGACCATAGCATCAGCTGGTGGAATTGGTATGAGTTAGCCAGGTGGTTTCTGAGGAACTGCCTTTCTCCTCTGGCACTCTCTACAGTGCGACACATAGTGACGGACAATCCTAAATAAACGTGGCCAGAAAAATCTCTTGCGACTTCTATCGTAGGTCTTAATAAATTCTAAATGTACGGCCTCAGATGTGTCATGTGTTGTAACTGCGACCGGGACGGTCGTGGGGTTGCAATGACGGAAAGCGCGGCGGGACCCGCGGAGAGGCCCGCGAACAGCAACACAACGGGAGAGGACGGACACGACCAACGAAGGCCAGAACGAATACAACAAGATCGAACAACGGAGTCACAAGGAAACAAACACGTCCACTCGCACACAGAACATGGAAGGAAAGTGTCTAACGTGAGGCGAGGTGTCAACGGACGTAAGCGTGATTAGACTGGCTGGCTGAGCGAGAGGCCGGCGCTTAAGTACGCTATCGGGGGCGCCGCTATTGGTCGCTGGAACCAAATGTTCCACTGTGGCGCCCTCACACTAAAAGCGGGCCAGGAGGCGCGCGCCGCCACAGCTTACGGCGCGATGGTGCAGAGACCTCTATGGGTCTTCGACGTCCATGACGTCTGGCGCGAATTCAAATTGCGCGGCATGCGCTACCAGATACTTCCCCCCTGAAACGCACGTAGGGGCGGAAACGCCCCGGACTGTGCCGAGGTGGGCGGTAGTGAAAAGAGAAACTTGGCGTATCAACCGCAATTGGCGAGGAGGAAGGGACGCCCGAGGTATCCATGACAGCTGATCCAGAGTCCAGGGCGGGGGAGTGAGCCCCCGATCCACACCGAGGCAGGGAGGGCTGGCGGCAGGCCCGTGGGGAGATGGTAACCGGGGGCTGGGACAGTCACTCAAGGACCACGTCTGTACCCGAAGGAGTTAGGGACAGAGGCGGCAGCGAGAATCCCGTGGCAGCACGAGGGTGGAGCCGATTATGATGGCGGCGCTCCAACCCTTTAAACGTCTGCACCGACGTCGCACACCGCCCATGGGCCGCGATGACTGTGGCGGGTGTCCAGCCTGCCTTGCACTTGTACTGGCAGGCCCACACAGCTGTGCCAGGGGCGTACCACTGCGAGGGCCGGGAGTGGAGGCGGGAGTAGGATGACATCAGCAAATGGAGGAGGGTCCGTGGCTGTTGCCCATGAAGGAGCTCCGCTGGACTGCGTCCATCAATTGGCGAAGTGCGATAGGTGCTAAAAAACAGGGTGAGGGCTGACGTGGTTGGAGATGTGTCAACCGCCTTAGTCAACTGGTGTTTAAAAGTGCGGACATGCGTCTCCGCCAATGGAAAGGGGGGCTACGCATGTGTGTGATACCGTTGGCCTGATAGAAGTTGTGGAAGGAAGACGCTGTGGATTGGGGACCATTATCGGAGACCAATGTGTGGGACAGGCCCTGAATGGTGAGAACCTGAGCCAGGGCCATGAGTGTAACCTCCATGGTGGTGGATGCCATGTGGAAGACATATGGGTATTTGTAGTAGGCATCAATGATGAGTAATCACATGGACCCCAAAAATGGGACCGCAAAATAGATATGGATGCTATCACAGGGCCAGCGAGGCACAGCCCAGGGTGCAAATGACTGAGGGGGACTCGCCTGGTGACGCTCACAGACAGTGCACCCACAGAACAGGCGCTCAATATCGCCATCGATGCCAGGCCAACACACATGCCAGCGAGGCAAAACTATCCTACAGGACATACCCCAGTGCCTGCAGTGTAACAAACTGAGCACCTGAAGCCGCAATTCCGGAGGGATGACCACCCGGTGGGCATCTGACTCCGTGCCCAACAGAAGGACATCATCGACCATGGAGAGCCTGTGGGACAGGTGGCGCCTGGGGCTGAAATCGGACTGCATCTGATAAGTAACATAGGACAGCCACCCGTGGACCACGTAGTTGAGAACCTGCCGCAAGACAGGCTTGTGGAGATTAGCCACAGCAATGTAAGTAGCCATAAGAGGCAGACTGTCCAGCGCATCCCAGCGGGCGGAATCAATGTGAAAGCAGAGGACCTCCAGTTGGTCAGAGGTAGGATCGGGGCCGGCTGGGAGACATGACAAAGCGTCCACATTAGCATGGTGGGCGGGGGTCTTATACCAGATGGTGTAAGTGTAATTACGTAAATACAATGCCCAGTGCTGGAGACGTTGAGCCGTCTGCTCGGGAAGGTGAGAGTGGGGTCCGAAAAGTGTAACCAAGGTTTTATGGTCCATCAGGAGGGTGAACTTTGCTCCAACGAGATAGGTGTGAAATTTTTGGACGGCGAACACGATCGCCAGGGCCACCTTTTCAATCTGGGAGTAGTTCCGTTGTGCTGGGGTCAACGTCTTAGAGGCATAAGCAATGGGATGTTTGGAGCCATCGGCATCCCGGGGGGCGAGGACGGCCCAATGCCGTATGCAGATGGTTCAAATGGCTCTGAGCACTATGGGACTTAACATCTGTGGTCATCAGTCCGCTAGAACTTAGAACTACTTAAACCTAACTAACCTAAGGACATCACACACATCCATGCCTGAAGCAGGATTCGAACCTGCGACCGTAGCAGTCGCGCCGTATGCAGATGCATCAGCTGCTACGACCAAGGGGCGGTCCAGAGAAAAGGGAGTAAGGCAAGGGGCAGACTTCAGCATCGCCTTTAAACAGAGAAAAGCCTGGTCACAGGTAGGAGTCCAAACAAAAGGTACCCCCTTGCGACACAAGTGATTGAGGGGTTGAGCAACAGAGGCAGCCTGGGGAAACAACTAATTAATAAGTAACCTTGCCCAAAAACACCTGCAGTTCAGATAAGTCCTTGGCACGAGGAAGGGCCTCAATAGCCGCGAGATTACGACCTGAAGGGCGAATGCCATCTTTGCTAAGCCAGTGGCCGAAGTATTCCACTTCTGGTTGAAAAAAACAACACTTGTCCAGCCAACAGCGGAGACCAGCAGACTGCAGAGTGTGAAATAAGGCGCTGAGGTTTTGTAAATGTTCCTGGCGGGAACGCCTGGTGACGAAGATGTCATCCAGGTAATTCACACATGCAGGGATAGCTGTGTAAGCTGCTCCAGGAATCGCTGGAAAATGGCTGGCGCCGAAGAGACACCAAAGGGAAGGTGCTTGTACTTATGCAATTTGAAAGGCGTGTTGATAACCATGATGTTCTGAGATTTGGCATCCAAGGGCAACTGGTGGTATGCCTCAGCCAGGTCGATCTTCGAAAAATACTCTCCCCCGGCAATCTTGGCAAGGTCTTCTTGTCAGGGACTGGGGTAAGGGTCATCGAAGGACTGAGCACTGATTGTAGGGCCGAAGGGGCCTATTGGGTTTCAGTATGACCACCAGTGATGTCGCCCATGCACCGTAAGTTACAGGTTCCAGCACGCCAACGGCCTGGAGCCGATCAAGTTCCTGCTTGACCGCCAGCCGTAAGGCCACTGGAAGGAGCTGGGCCTGTAAAAAGCGAGGCAGTGCATCACGCCTTAGGGTGATGTGCGCCTGAAAGCTGGAAGCACATCCCAGATCCGACGCAAAAGCGGAGCACAGATCGTCCAAGTCCTGAAGGGGAACAGCCGTGGAAATGACCTTCATCGGAAACTGAAAAGCCAAACAGTTGAAACGCATCCAGGCCAAAAATATTCTAAGCCGACGGATGGTCAACGACAAAGAGGGTAAGGAGCCGGGGAACATGCTTGTACGTCACCTGGACGACGAACTACCCACGAACGGGAATGGAACCGTCTTCGTAGGCGACCAAACGGCGAGAGGGAGGCGACAACGCAGGAGAGCCCAGCAGAGTATACGTCGCCATATTAATCAGGGAGACGGTGGCCCCAGTGTCGACCTGAAAACTGACAACCTCTGTGAAAATGCGGAGCGTGAGGAAAAGCTTCCTCGCTGACGGGTCATCCTGTGGGACGACCGATTGCAGAGCATGGACGGTATATTGAGGCCCAGGAGGGGCAGGACTGGATCGAGTCGAGCGACTACGACAAACCGATCGAATGTGGCCCTCCTTGTTACACAGCGTGCACGTTTTCCAGCGGTGGGGACAATCAACCCCCGAATGGGTAGTAAAGCACTGTGGGCAAGATGGAAGTGGGCCGCGCGACTGGTGACCAGGGGCGACCGAAGGCGCCGACCCCATAGATGCGTCGGAACACGAGGAGTCCCGACGGCGCTGCCCCCTGTCGGACCGGCCACGTCGACGTCGCGAGGGCGGAACCCGCCGTGACGCGTGATAACTGCCACCTGCGGTCGCGCTAAAAGACGCTTGTTAGCTGCTTGAGCAATTTCAAAGGAGTGGTTGTCCAGTCTCAACGTAACAGTACGGACCTCAGGGTGGGGAGCCAGCTCAACACATCCCGGATCAGGGAGTCTGCATAAGAAGCCTTACACTGCTGACTGGTGCACGTAAACTCATATCGACGGCTGAGACCCTGCAACTCTGTTACCCAGGAACGATACGATTGACCATGCTGTTTATGGTACTGGTGGAACTCCAGCCGAGATGCGACTACATGGTGGCGTTGAGAATAATAGTTTGTCAGCAAAAGGTATAGAACCACAGGATCGGACAACGGTGCCGACTTGCGGAGAAGAAAGATCGTGTCAGGGCCAAGACAAAAACAACGACCACTGCAAGGAGTCGTCCGTGACTTGAAAAGCCGTGAAATGTTGTTTCAGCCGATTTAAGTAGGGTTCCCAGTCTTCTTTAGTGTCATTAATGGGTGGAAACGACGGCGGACTTGGGAAAGCATCTGACACCCGGGGACTCTGAAGCTGTTGCAGTAATGCGTCCTGGGCATCGACTTTGTCCGTTAGCAACTGCAGCGAGTTTTGTAAGATGTCTAACTGGAGCTGCTGCTGCTGCATGAGCTGCTGCTGTTGCTCCAGCAGACAGAATAACTTCGCCTCCATACCAACAACGACCACCGTTTACCTCGTCGCCAAAATGTTGTAACAGCGACCGGGACGGTCGCTGGGTAGCAATGACGGAAAGCGCGGCGGGACCGGCGGAAAGGCCCGCGAACAACAACACAACAGGAGAGGACGGACACGACCAACGAAGGCCAGAACGAATACAACAAGATCGAACAACAGAGTCACAAGAAAACAAACACGTCCACTTGTACACAGAACAAAGAAGTAAACTGTCTAACGTGAGGCGAGGTGTCAACCGACGTAAGCGTGATTAGACTGGCTGGCTGAGCTTTTTTTTTTTTTCTTTATTGATTTTCAATTCCCCCTAAAGGGGGGCGGGCTGGCAGCAGCTTACTACGCTGCTCTACAGGCTACAGACTTTTTTTAAAGAAAGGAAGAAGAATGAAACAAGGAAAAACAGGTGATAAAATGGTGGTTTAAAGTGTAAAATGGCGTAAAATTGCGGAAAGTTAAAACAGAAAGCAAAAGGGGTTGGCAATGTAGATAAAAGACACAGGAATCAGACAAGTAACATAGTAGACACACAATTAAAAAAACATGGCGACAGTCTGGTTTCTGTTCGCAAGAGATAAAAGGCACACCCAGCGACAGTATGATGGCCGTTCGCAACAAGTCCCAAAAAACACAACACGGAACACTCACTGTAAAACACGCACTGTAGAACACTCACTGTAGAACACTGCACGAAAGTGGCAGCACAAAGACGACACTCCCAAGCCAAAGGCAGATGGGGCGTGGGGGGGGGGGTGGACCTGCAGCAGGGGGAAAAACAAGGAGGGAGGAGGGGAAAAAAACGAAAAGGGGGGGGGAACCAAGGAGGGAGAGGACTAATAAAGGGGGAGAAGGGCAGACGCGAGAGGGAAGGAGAGGAGGCAGAGGAGGGAAATGTAAAAGAACGCAGGGGAGAGAAGGGGGCAAAGAGAGGGGAGGTGGGGAAGAAAGAGCATGGAAGGGGGGGGGAGAGGGAGCCCAGGAAAAGGACCGAGGAAAGGAGGGGGAGTGAGGATCAGAGTTGATAGGAGGGATAAATGGAGGGAGAGAGGGCATCATCCGGGAGGGGGAGTTGATGGAATCCACCGTGGGAAAGGAGATGTATGGTGTAGAGATGGAGGGTATGTGGGACACAACAGTGAAGATGTGGCAGGGGGCGGAGATCGGAGAGGAGAGGAGCAACCAGGGGGTGAGGGGGTTCAAGACGGCGGGAGGTGTAGAGGATGCGGATATGTTCGAGGAATAGGAGCAGATTGGGGAAAGGAATGAGATCATAGAGGATCCGCATGGGGGATGGGAGGCGTATACGGAAGGCGAGGCGGAGTGCATGATGCTCAAGGATCTGGAGGGACTTATAGAATTTGGGGGGGGGGCAGATATCCAGGCAGGACTGGCATAACAGAGGATGGGACGGATTAAGGATTTGTAGGTGTGGAGGATGGTAGAGGGGTGCAACCCCCATGTCCGGCCGGAGAGGAGTTTGAGGAGTCGGAGGTGGTTGTGGGCTTTGGATTGGATGGAGCGGAGATGAGGGATCCAGGTGAGGTGACGGTCAATGGTGAGGCCAAGGTAGGTGAGGGTGGGGGTGAGGCGGACAGGACAGGTGCAGACAGTAAGGGAGAAATCCAGGAGCCGGAAGGAGCGAGTGGTACGACCTACGATGATTGCCTGGGTCTTGTAAGGGTTGAGTTTCAGGAGCCACTGGTTATACCATGCAGCAAAAAGGTCAAAGTGATTCTGGAGAAGGCGTTGGGACCATTGGAGGGTAGGAGCGAGGGCGAAGAAAGCGGTGTCATCAGCATATTGCAAGAGGTGTACTGGAGGGGGGGGGGTTGGGGCATATCTGCCATGTACAGGAGGTAGAGGAGAGGGGAGAGGACAGAGTCCTGGGGCACACCTGCAGAGGGGTAGAAGGTGTAGGAAGTGGCATTATGGATGGTAACATAGGAGGGGCGGTGGGAGAGGAAGGAGGGCTGGCTGAGCGAGAGGCAGGCGCTGAAGTACGCTATCGGGGGCGCCGCTATTGGTCGCTGGAACCACGTGTTCCACTGTGGCGCCCTCACACTAAAAGCGGGCCAGGCGCGCGCCGCCACAGCTTACGGTGCGATGGTGCAGAGACCTCTATGGGTCTTCGACGTCCATGACGTGTGGCATGAATTCAAATTCCGCAGCGCACGGTACCAGATCATGGAATTGCTGTAGAACATCTAAGCGCATGTGTTTAGGAATCACTGGAAGCCACCTCTTTCCAAACATGTCAAAGTTTTTCTTGCAAAGTTATCCATTAAGTACCTGAAATTGTCCTTTCACGTCCTCTGACCGATGTAAGGCAAGCATAATTTGAGATATCTTGGCGTTCTTCTTCCGGATCCTGGAGTGCATCTACATCTACATCTACATGGTTACCCTGCAATTCACACTTAAATGCTTGGCAGAGGGTCCATCGAACTATTTTCATACTAGTTCTCTACCATTCCATTCTCGAATGGCGCACGGGAAAAGGAACATCTAAATCTTTCCATTCGAGATTTCTCTTATTTTATTATGATTGTCTTACGTAGGTGGGTGCCAACGAAATATTTTCACATTCAGAAGAGGAAGTTGGCTATTGAAATTTCGTAAATAGATCTCGCCGCAAAGAAAACCGCCTTTGTTTCAGTGACTGCCAAGCCAGTTCGAGTATCACATCAGTGACACTCTCACCCCTATTGCATGATAACACGAAACGAGCTGCCCTTCTTTGCAATTTTTCGATGTCCTCCGTCAATTCTACCTGGTAAGGATACCATACCGTGCAGCAATATTCCAGCAGAGGACGGACAAGTGTAATGTAGGCTGTCTTTTTGGTGGGTTTGTCGCATCTTCTAAGTTTTCTGCCAACAAAGAACAGTCTTCGTTTAGCCTTCCCCACAATATTACCTATGTGGTCTGTCCAATATAAGTTGCTCCTAACTGTAATTCTTAGGTATTCAGTCGAACTGACAGCCCTTAGATTTGCTCTATTTATCGTATACCCAAAATTTATCGAATTTCTTTTAGTACCCATGTGGATGACCTCGCACTTTTCTTTGTTTAATGCCAGTTGCCACTTTTCGCACCATACGGAAATTCTCTCTAGATCATCTTGTAATTGTAGTTGATCTTCTGATGACTTTACTAGACGGTAAATTACAGCGTCATCTGCGAACAGTCCAAGGGGGCTGCCCAGATTATTACCTAGGTCATTTATGTAAATCAGGAACAGCAGACGGCCTGTGACACTACCTTGCGGAATGCCAGATATCGCTTCTATTCTACTCGATGATTTACCGCCTATCACTACGAACCGTGACCTCTCTGAGAGGAAATCTCAAATCCAGTCACACAGCTGAGACGATACTCCATATGCATTCAATTTGATTAATAGTCGCTTGTGAGGAACGGTATCAAAAGCCTTCTGGAAACTTAGGGATATGGAATAGATCTGGGATCCCTTGTCGACATTACTCATTACTTCATTGGAATAAAGAGCTAGCTGTGTTGCACAAGAGCGATATTTTCTGAATCCGTGTTGGTTATGTATCAATAAGTCATTTTCTTCGAGGTGATTCATAATGTTCGAGTACAGTATATGCTCCAAAATCCTACTGCAAATTGAGGTCAGTGATATGGGTCTGTAATTCAGTGGGTTACTCCTATTTCCTTTCTTGAATATTGATGAGACCTGTGCTATTTTCCAGTCTTTAGGAACAGACATTTCGTCAAGTGAGCAGTTGTATATGATAGCTAAGAAAGGCGCTATTGTGTCTGAATGCTCTGAAAGGAACCCGATTGGTATACCATATGGACCAGAAGACTTGCCTTTTATAAGTGATTTGATTTGTTTCGCAACACTAAGATATCTACTTTTCTGTCAGTCATGCAAACAGCTGTTCTGGTTTCGAATTCTGGAATATTTACTTCGTCTTCTTTCGTGAAGGAATTACGGAAAGCTATATACAGTAACTCCGCTTTAGTAGCACCATCATCGGTAACATTTCCATCGCTATCGCTCAGTGACGGTATTGACTGGTTTTTTTCCACTGGTGTACTTCACATACGACCAGAATCTCTTTGGGTCGTTGTTGTTCTTGTGGTCTTCAGTACTGAGGCTGGTTTGATGCAGCTCTCCATGCTACTCTATCCTGTGTAAGGTTCTTCATCTCCCAGTACCTACTGCAGCCTACATCCTTCTGAATCTTCTTAGTGTGTTCATCTCTTGGTCTCCCTCTACGATTTTTACCCTCCACGCTGCACTCCAATACTAAATTGGTGATCCCTTGATGCCTCAGAATATGCCCTACCAACCGATCCCTTCTTCTAGTCAAGTTGTGCCACAAACTCCTCTTCGCCCCAATTCTATTCGACACCTCCTCATTAGTTATGTAATCCAGCCGTCTAATGCTCAGCATTCTTCTCTTTGGGTTACATACCATATTTTGAGACAATGTTTCATTGTGGAAACTATTAAAGGCATCTCGCGTTGACGTCCGCACTAAATTCCTAGCTTCTGTGAAACTTAGCCAGTTTTGGGGATTTTGCGTTCTTCTAAATTTGGCATGCTTTCTTCGTTGCTTCTGCAACAGTGTTTTGACGTGTTTTGTGTACCATGGTGGATCAGTCCCGTCTCTTATTAAATCATGTGGTATGAATCTATCTATTACTGTCGATACTGTATTTTTTGAGTTTGAGCCATATCCGGTCTATACTTTAATAATTAGCTTGGAAGGAATAGAGACTCTCTCTTAGGAAGGCATCAAGGGAATTTCTATCTGCTGTTTTAAATAGATATATTTAGCGTTTATTTATAGTAGTTTTGGTTGATATGGTTTTGAACCTCGCTGCAATGACCCAGTGTTTAATAATCCCTGTATCCGCTATAACGCTCTGTATTCGATCAGGATTATTTGTGGCTAAGAGGTCAAGTGTGTTTTCGCAACCATTTACAATCACGTGTGGGTCCAGGAACTAATTATTCAAATTAATTCTCAGAGAAAGTATTAAGTACAATTTCGGAAGATGTTTTCTATCACTGGCTTTGAACATGTATTTTCGCCACCAAATCGAGGGTAGATTGAAGTCTCCACCAATTATGAGTTGGGTACTTATTTGTAATGAGATTCAAGTTTTCTTTGAACCGTTCAGCTATTATATCATCTGAGTTGGGGGGCCGGTAGAAGGAGTCAATTATTATTTTGGTATGGCTCTTGAGTATATCTTCTACCCATAGTAATTCGCAGGAACTATCTTTTTCAACTTCACTACAAGATAAATTACTACCAACAGACACAAACACACCACCACCTAATCCATTAAGTCTATCCTTTCTGAACACGGTTTGCGCCTCTGTAAAAATTTCGGCAGAATTTATCTCTGGCTTTAGTCAGCATTCTGTTCCTATAACGATTTCAACTTCAGTGTTTTCTATCAGTGCCTGAAGCTCTGGTACTTTTCCAACACAGCTACGACAATTTACGACTACAATACCGACTGTTGCTTGGTCCATTCTCTTCGTTTCTTTGCCCCGTCCCCTTTGAGACTGGAGCCCTTTTTGATCTTTCCCGAGACTGTATAACCTAAAAAACCGCCCAGTCCACAAACCCCTGCTACCCGTGTAGCCACCTCCTGTGTGTAGTGGACACCTGACCTATTTAGCGGAACCTGAGGCCCCACCATCCTACAGCGCAAGTCGAGGAATTTGCAGCCTACACGGTCGCGGAACCCCCTGAGCCTCTGATTCAGACCCTCCACTCGGCTCTGTACTGAAGGTCCCGAATTGTTCCTCTTGACGATGCTGCAGATGGTGAGCTCTGCCTTCATCTCGTTAGCAAGACTGGCAGTCCTCACCAACTTAGATAGCTGCTGGAAACCAGAGAGAATCTCTTCCGATCCATAGCGACACACGTCTTTAGTGCTGACATGAGAGACCATCTGCAGTTGGCTGCACCCTATACCCTTCATGGCATCTGGAAGGACCCTTTCCACATCTTGGATGACTCCCCCCCGTTATGCACGCCCACATTGGCTTTCTTCGAGTCCTTAGCTGCCATATCTCTAATGGGCTCCATTACCCGCCTAAAGGGCTCCAGTCAAATGGTACAGAGCAAAGAAACGACGAGAATCGACCAAGCAACAGTCGGTATTATAGTCGCAAATTGTAGTAGCTGTGTTGGAAAAGTACCAGAGCTTCAAGAGCTGATAGAAAGCACTGAAGCTGAAATCGTTATAGAAACAGCCGGAGATAAATTCTGCCACTCCCAATGACAAGCAATCCCACCCTCTGCACTTGTCCAGACCGGCCACTGCCACACCAGGCGATGCCGCCCTTGCTGGCTCAGAAGTACTTTTCAGCAGTGGGCAGCACCTCAAACCTGTTACAGAGGCGTAAGGGTACAGTCTTGAGGTCAGCACCAACTTTCGCCTTCCGCCCAGGGATTTGCCACCCGCCATGGTTAGCAAATCACAGTCAGGCAAGTGTCGACCGGCAGGGACGTCCGAATCAGAGGTCGCAGCGGCATCAGAGATCTCTGGCGATGCTACAGGTTCGACATACGCTAAAGCACTCGCCTCGGGTGTCCCAATGTCACCGCGGCCCAGAACAACAGCCTGGAGCCTGTCGACCACGGCCAACACAGTTTCCAGCTGTTTATGGACGGTGGTCAACTCCTCCTGAGTCCGTACACAATAGGCGCAGTCCCTATCCATCCCTAACAATTTTTTTTTCATCTCTCTTATCTCAAAAACCGTTCAAACAAACAGGTGACTGACGGCTACTCGAATTTACACCATACGGGTACTAAAATGCGATGCTACAACTCTAAAATATTATAATACGCCCGTAATTTGTGAATTAAACTGTGCAAGTACCCAAAAACACGTAAAGAGATCAAGAATTAAACGATAAATCAAATATGTGACCTAAGAGTGCGACTGCTGCTTATCCAACAGTGGCAGTGAGCTCACTGGCTTCATCAAAGTCTTGATGGTCTTGCACAGGTTTTCTAGAGAGACGGTCCGTATCTTGGTGTTTTCTTCCACTTTTGTACAGTATGGCAATGTCATACTCTTGAAGACATAGTGCCCACCTGGCGAGTCGTCCTGTTGGATTCTTAAGACATGTCAGCCAACAAAGCGAGTGATGGTCTGTAACAACTGTGAATGGCCTTTCATAGAGATACTGTCGAAATTTCCACATGGCCCAGATCACAGCAAGACATTCTCTTTCTGTAGTTGAGTAGTTTCTCTCGGCTTTTGTAAGTGTCCTAGAAGCATAGGCTATAACCTTCTCTTTTCCATCCGAAATTTGCACCAGAATAGCACCAATCCCATACCCACTGGCATCTGTGTGTAGTTGAGTAGGTCCTCTCTCATCATATAGACAAAGTACATGGTCAGTCGTCAGAGACTTTCGCAGCACATCGAAAGAATCTTGTTGATCACTACCCCAGATAAATTTAGCATCAGCTTTTAGCTACTCTTGGAGTGGCCAGACTTTGACACAAAAGTCTTTGATAAAACGGTGGTAATAACAATATAATCCGAGGAACGTTTTCACATCTCTAATACGTTTAGGAATAGGAAATTCCTCTATAGATCTCACCTTTTCTGGGTCTGGCCGCACACCTTCATTTGACACAAGGAGTACAAGGACTTTGATTTCTTTTGCTCCAAAGAGACACATTCTTGGATTCAGTTTCAGTCCGCCTTGTTGGAGACACTTAAGAATGGCCATCAGTCTTTTTATATGTTCATCAAATGTCTCTGAGAACACTATAATGTCATTAAAATAACAAATACACATCGTCCACTTCAGGTGCCTTAGAAGATTATCCATCATCTGTTCAAAAGTTGCTGGTGCATTACACAAACGAAACGGCAAACTCATACAGGCCCTCAGGGGTGATGAATGCAGTTTTCTCACGATCAGCCTCATCTACTTCGATTTGCCAATATCCCGAGTACATGTCCATGGTCGAAAAGAACTTAGCCCCCTTCAGACAATCTAGTGCATCGTCAATTCGTGGAGGGTAAGCGTCCCTTTTAGTTATCTTATTAAGTTTCCTATAGTCAACAGAAAAGCACCAACTGACTTCCTTGTTCCTGATGAGGACCACTGGTGACGTCCATGGGCTCTGCGAAGGCAGAATGATGTTATTCTTCATCATTTTCTCTACATCGTCGCGAATTATTCGACGTTCCATTGCTGACACACGGTATGCTCTCTGGCTTGTCGGTTGATGGTTCTTCACAATCGATTTGTCTAATTTACTCTTCACCCGTAGATTGAAGCATTCAAAGAACTCTTGAAGAATGTTGTTTCTTAGTGAGATGTGGTGATAGCCGAGCTAGAAGATCTTGTAGTGGTACGCTAATTTCGCCCACAGACTTGGCATGGGAAGTGTCTATGACGCTCAGCTGTTCTTCAATTACCGGCTCAGCGCTTGCTACGCACATGCATCTTGGAAGGATCTGCGGTTCTCGACGACAGTTAACTACCACAATTCACCGAATCCGCTCTTAAACGAGATGACAGAGGATGGGATGACCAAGTTACTCTTCAGTGGTATGGTTCTCTTACATTCCACTACAAGTTTCATGGGTTGATGCATGGCATGACACGTGACAGATCCAGCGCTGACTGCAGGAATGTTCATCCAGCACACATAGTCTCCACACATACGAATGTGCAACTTCCTGTCCACAGTATCTCATCTCGACTAGCATAATCTTCGAGAGACTGCCTAAGAATCTTTCAAAAAGTCCCATCCGAGAATGACATAATGACTACACTCTTGTAAGACGATAAATTCTAAGGGTTGTGTATAGCCAGTTATATCCACATGAACAGTACATCTTCCTGTAGGTTTTACATATTTCCGATTAGTCACCTTCAGCAGAGATGTTTTGATGTCGACAAATACGGATTTCGGCAACTGGCGACGGTACTTCTCCGAAATGACTGACTATGATGCTCCAGAGTCCACAAGAGCTTGGGCTGGTCAGCCATCCATGAGGATATAGATGTAGTTTCTTGTCATTTTTGTAGTGATCGAAGGCGGAGGATTTTTCTCTTTGGCGGCCTCAGCTCCAAGGAAGGTCGCACCCTTTAGTTTTCCAGGTTGCAGCGGCTAGCTGATCGGCTTGAGCATCTAAACGGTGATGGAGACCTTGATCAGCGTGTTGGGGAACGTCCTCTCCAGCGGCTAGGTTGCGGCGATAGTGATCTACGTTGTCCTGCACTCACATCTTCTTGTTTATCTTCGTCGTCCGGAGTTTGTGTTGGCTGAGGTCGGTCTGCTGTCTTCTGGTGCGGGCGTCATCAAATATCCGCCACCTTTCTCGACAACAGCGCACCACATGTCCAGGTCGTCCACAGTGGAAAAATACTGGTTGGTTAGCCTGGGTCCTCCAGACGTCAGTCTTCCTTGGTGCCCAAACAGGTCCCTCATGCGTCATTGCAAGAACATAACTTCGCCTGGGTCTCGACGTTTTCACCGTTTTAAAGTGAAATGAAGGACGAGAGACTGGGTTCAATATCTGTTCCACTTCCATCGTTATGACCTCTTGAAGCGTCTCGGATTTTTGCTCGCTGTGTAATCCAAGTGCCTTCTGAACTTATTACTATCTCACTATCTGACGTAGAGCACGTGTGAAATCAGTTGCTTCTTCCATCACAGACATCGATACGACGTTTGGAAGCCGTTCATAACTCTTGCGTGTAATTCTTTTTTGATGCTTTGTCTCGATATACTGACACCATTTTATAAAGTCGTCTGCTGTCGAAACCAACTTCAGGAGTAGGCCTTGATACATGTCCTCAGTAACACCCTTCATGAGATGTGCAACCTTATCTTACTACTTCATTCTACGATCCTCTATTTTACACAGCTCCAAGTCGTCTTGAATGTAGGATGCTGTAGTTTCTCTTGGACGCTGTGCCCTGCACTTTAACTTATCTTGAGTCTTGCACTTCTGTCGTCATGAGTCGCTGAAACACTTGCGCAGTTCCGCCTGGAATACCTCCCAGCTTGTGAACTTTTCCTCGTTGTTCTCATACTACTGCTTGGCAGTGCCCTGCAAGTAGAAAAATACGTTGGCCAAACACACGGTGTCATCCCATTTATTAAATTTGCCTATAAGCTCATATACATTCAGCAACTTGTTTGGATCTTGGCCATCATCACCAGAGAACCCGGAAGGATGTCTCATGTGGTGGCAAACAGTTTATGTCATTGTAACATCCTGTTCTTCTTCTGTCTGTGGTTGATTGCAGTCTGTTGTATATTAGTCGAACTCGGGTATCTCGCCACGTAAACGGCGGCTCTGTCGTGGCTGATGGGAGCCACTGTGTCGTCGATAATGTGTGCCATCACAAGTTTCAATGCCCAGGGCCTCCAGCAGAACAATGTCATGTAGAAGAAGTTTTATTCAGCACCTGCACACACAAGAGTGCGGGGTGAACAGCCTCCAGCCAGAACATATACTGTATATATACAGCTACAGAACATACCAGTACAATTAATCTTGATATTTGTGGATACTTCTATTATGTACTCGAACCAAATATAGAGTTTAAAGTTGTACAGTCTAGGTGAGTCTTGAACTCATGAGCCCTCCATGCAACAGTTTAGTATCATAACCTCCACACCACACTGCTATTCAGCTTCTTCTGTGACTATATATATATATATATATATATATATATATATATATATATATATATATATAATGCACACACACACATATTTATATATGGTTGTTTGTGTGTGTGATTAGATTACTTTGCTATTTAAAAGGTAAATATGATTGCATGATTATTTTCAAGGTACAGCTTTTTTGTCTATAAAAATTATTATGTATGTGGCACATTTTTTGACTGGAACTGATACTACCTCCTTATGTGATTAAATGGAACATGTGTCCAGCAAAATGATCAATAATTTAGGAATCGATGCAGTATGCATTGCACTCAAATTCCAGATTTTGGAGGGGGGGAGGGAGTTTCCGAGTTTCCTTCTCAACAACTTCTTCAATGAAACAGTAAACATAATAATTGTTAAATTCAATACCAAACATGTTTCAATTTTCAATAACTAACTCCATTTATGTTTAAAATTTTTATTAACATTTTAAAGAATTACAGTACCTTTATTTACCAAACTAGTAGGTGAATTATCAAAATATAACAATTTAACATATACTTTATCTCCTTCCCTTCTCAAAACTATTTCAAGAAGATTCGATTTCAACAGTTCTTGTTCAAAATGATTTCTTTTGAATTTTCACCATTCAAATCTTACGATCTTATAATTATGTTTGGACCAAATGAGTAACATCTTCAGTTTCAAAAATTTGTGTTGATCAACTTGCTGCATATCCTTTTTCGAAAAGTCCATTCAGTTTACTTATTCTTATATATCACCAATTTCATATTTAGCGTTACTGTCTAACGTATTTGTTACATAAACTGTTTTCTATAATTTTTTTCTTTTCTTTGTTTATGTCTTTAAGTTTGATTTTTATTGTTGAATGATTTGTATTATTATATTTATCAACAAATTTCGAAACTAGTTCAACCCATTTATAATTTCCTTGTAAGGCAAATTTAGTGCACATTTTTTATTTTAAGATCATTCAACAACACATGCTTTTAATTCACAAAAAGTTGAATAATGAATAATATTAAATTTTTTCATTATTGCTTTAAATTCTTAGTTATAAAATATGTTACCATTATCTGTTTGTAATTTTTTGATTTTTTGAATAGAATATATTTTAAAGAATAACTATTTTTTACCTGTTTTATCTGCAATGGTCCAGGCGAATTTTGAAATAACATTTGTAACAGTTAATAAATATTTTCAACCTTATTTATTTTTGAAATTTGATTCAATCTACCAGAAGCCATTTAACTAAATCAGTTTGCCATACTTCATCTATTCCAAAAGAATTTACATTATTCCTTTCAAAATTTTACTCATTTGTTTATGTAAGTCATTAATAATTTGTTCACAAATACTCAATCCATTGTCTATAATTTTTTTAAGAAATTTGCCTTTTTTTACTGTTGCCAATTTTACAGAACATTCAATTCTTTGTTTTCCATTTTTGGTCGTTATTCTATGAGGATTGTGTGATTCAGTACACTTTTTATACATCAGACACTAGATACATTACGATTCTCCATTTATATAGGTTCAAAAATAAGTAAATCACCTCACCAAATATAATTAACTATATATCAAGTAAAATAGATTTAACAGAATCTTATAGTCTTATAGTTAGAAAATTTGTGTTGAACACTATTTTTATTGATTGGATGTGTATAGTTTTTTTTGTAAAGTTTCTCAATAACACCATCACAACATCAAAGTCGTTACTTTGTAAATTCCTGTTTATGTTTTTACCAGAAACAACAACTTTTTTAAAACTAAAATCACATTTACCGTAATACTACAGTTTTGGTTTGTCTGCAGTCATAATAGTAAAATCAATTATTTATTTATATTTATTGTACCTCGTTTCAATATGGAGTTGACTCTGTTTCTGAGAAGTAATCTGAAAAAGCATATGTGGACGGGCGCCTCACGTGACAGGCGTAGGCAGTGTCTCTGCGAGCTGGCCAGGGGATGGCGAGGATTTGAACTAATTCAGTTGGAGTGCGGACGTCATGGTGACTGCACTGCGATACCAAAGATGTGTGTGCTGACTGTGTTGGGGAACAAGTGATGACCGTACTTCTTGAAATAAAGTCTTCAGTCCCTTCCCCCCCCCCCCCAACTGCAAAATCAAAGGACGTGAATGACGTTACTATAATTGCTGTTTATTATTTGACGCGATTATGATAGGTTACCAGTGAAAAGAAAAAAACATAGGTGACGGAGAAAGCTAGTACATGTGATCAATTATGGTGTTGGGGATTTGAACTTGTGATAGATTTTTGTTATGTATGTGAGGAGAATGGCTTTCTCACCGAGAAAATCGGACATCTTGAATTAATAATAAATGATAATAATACATATAAGTACAGTTTCCGAGAGAATATCGTGTTGGAATTAGAAATTGGCGCAATTTTCTAGTGGAGGTAGGCCCATAATAATGAATGACAATGAATGATAATGAATGACAATGAATGATAATGAATGACAATGAATGATAATAAATGTTAATAAACGATAATCAGTGATAATTAATGATAATGAATGACAATTAATGATATTGCATGTTAATAAATGATAATTAATGTTAATGAATCATAAACAATAATAAAGACAAGTACGGTGTTTGCATGCATTATCCTGTTGGAATTCAAACTTCCTGCCATTTTTCCTTCTGCATGCTTAGGTTAGTGGACGTAGCTCAATTGGACTATTTTCCCACCAAAATTCAAAA
This sequence comes from Schistocerca nitens, assembly GCF_023898315.1. Classification (NCBI taxonomy): domain Eukaryota; kingdom Metazoa; phylum Arthropoda; class Insecta; order Orthoptera; family Acrididae; genus Schistocerca; species Schistocerca nitens. The sequence goes on along the minus strand of NC_064624.1, from coordinate 36,433,374 downwards.
TTCCCGCCATTTTTCTGAAGGTTAGGTTACTGGACGTAGCTCAGTTGGACTATTTTCCCGCCAAAATTCAAACTTCCCGCCATTTTTTCTGAAGGTTAGGTTAGTGGACGTAGCACAATTGACCTATTTTCCAGCCAAAAGCCGTCATCTTGGATGACGTCATGCGATGTTGCCAAGTCTAGATGCCGCCATCACGGATGACTTCATCGCCGCCATCTTGAATAAATTTGGCAACAATGCAGCATAGGGTGGCACATAGGTTGACCCCCTACTTATGACCTCTGTCCCGGGGGGGTACGTGCTTCAAATGCTGTGTGCATTCAACCATTCCTGGGAGTCCAGTAGTAGATTCCGACGCACCAGTGCAGGTTTAGTGTAAAACTTGGAGTTTCACATTGACGATTAAACATAGAAACTGCATCGGGATTTCATACACAATGCACAATGCGGACTTCGGTCCAGGGGGAGTAACTCTTCCATCAATCTGTGCTTTGAACGCTTCCTTGGGGTCCAGTATTAGATTCCAATGCACCACTGGAGGTTTACTGTAACCCTTTTACCTTCACATTGACGATGAAACACAGAAAATGCATCCTGATTGAATACAAAAGATGCAATGCTGATTTCTGTTCAGGGGAAGTAACGCTTGAAACAGTCTGTGCTTTGAACCTTCTCTGGGTGACCAGTATTATATTCTGATGAACCACTGCAGGTTTACAGAAGCCCTTCGACTTTCACATTAACAATGAAACACAGTAATTGCTTCGCGTTTGAATACAAAAGGCACAATTAAGACTTCTTCACAGGCAGAGTACGCTCTTCAATTTGTCTGTGCTTTCAAAATTTCCTGCGAGTCGAGCAGTAGATTCTGGTGCACCAATGCCGGTTTACTGTAACCCTTGGATCTTCACATTGAAGATGAAACACAGAAATTGCATTGGCACAATGCCGACTCTGCCCAGGGTGAGTAACGCTTCAAAAAGTTTGTGCTGAGAGATTTAGGGAGACCAGTATTATATTCCGATGCATCACTGGAGGTTAACTGTACCCTTTGGACCTTCACATTGACGATGAAACAAAGAAATTCCATCGGGATTGGATACAAAAGGCACAATGCCGAGTTCTGTCCAGGAAGAGTAACTTCTCAAACAGTCTGTGGTTTGAACTTTTCCTAAGAGTCCGGTAGTAGATTGCGATAAACCATTGCAGGTTTACTGTAGCCCTTGGACCTTCCCATTGACGACTAAACACACAAATTGCGTCGCGATTGAATACAAAAGCACCTTGCGGTCTCCTTTCCAGGGGGAGTAAGCTTCAAACTATGTTTGGTTGGAACCTTTCCAGGGAGTCCAGTAGTATATTCCGATACACCAATGCAGGTTACTGTACCCCTTGGACCTTCACATTGAATATGAAACCCAGAAATTGCGTCGGGATTGAAATCTAATTGCACAATGCCGACATCTGTCCAGGGGAGTAACGTTTGAAGCAGTTTATGCTTTGATCGTATCCTCGGAGTCGAGTATTAGAATCAGATGCACCACTGCAGGTTTACTATAAGCCGTGGAGCTTCACATTAAAAATAAACCCCAAAAATGCATCAGGAATCAATACAAAAGACAGAATGGAGACTTCCGTCCAGGGGGACAATTGCTTCAAACAGTCACTATTTTGAAAATTTCCTGGGATTCCAGTAGTGAATTCCGATGCACCACTGCAGGTTTACTGTAACCTTTGAAATTTCACATTAACGATGAAACAAAAAAAATGCATCAGGAATGAATCAAAAGGCACAATGCCGACTTCTGTCCAGGGGAGAAACGCTTCAAACAGTCTGCGTTTGGAACCTTTTCTGGGAGCCCAGTAGTAAGTACCGATGCACCATTGCACTTTTACTGTAACACTTTTACCTTCACATTGACGATGAAACACAGAAATTGCATCGGGATTGAATACAAAAGGCACAATGGCGACATCTGTCCAGAGGGAGTAATTCTTCTTCAGTGTGTGATTGGAACCTTTCCAGGGAATCTAGTAGTACATTATGATGCACCACTGCAGTTTTACTGTAACCCTTATACCTTCATATTGACGATGAAACACGGAAGTTGCATTGGGATTCAATACAAAAGGCGGAATTCCGATTCTGTCCAGGGGGAGTAACGCTACAAACAGTCTTTGTTTTGACACTTTCTTGGGAGTCCAGGAGGAGATTCCGATACACCACTGCAGGTTTACTGTAACCGTTGGACCTTCTTATTGACGATGAAACTCAGAATTTGCATTAGGATTGATAACAAAATTCACAATGCCGACACCTGTGCAGGGGGGAACTTCTTCAAACAATCTGTGTTTGGAACCTTTTCTGGGAGTCCAGTAGTAGATTACGATGCACCAATGCGGTTTAACTGTAACGCTATTACCTTCACATTGACGATGAAACACAGAAATTGCATCGGGATTGAATACAAAACGCACAATGCCGACATATGTCCAGGTGGAATAACGCTTCATACACTACGTGGTTGGAACCTTTTCTAGGAGTCCAGTAGTGGATTCCGATTAACCATTGCAGGTTTACTGTAATCCTTCGTCCTTCACATTGACGATGAACACAGAAATTGTATCGGGGTAGAATACAAAAGGCACAATGCTGTTCTGTCCACGGGGGGTAATGCATCAAACAGTATGTGTTGGATACATCCCTCGGAGACCAGAATTACTTCCGATGCAACCCGGAAGGTTTACTGTAACCCTTGGATTTTTACATTGACGATGAACACAGAAAATTCAGCGGGATTGAATACGAAAGGCACAATGCCGACTTTTGTCCATGGGGAGTAACGTTTCATACAGTCTGTTCTTTGAACCTTCCCTGGGAGACCAGGAGTAGATTCCGATGCACCACTGCAAGTTTACTGTAACCCTTTTCAGCTTCACATTCACGATGGAACACCAAAATTGTATAGGGATTGAACGAAAAGGCACTATGCCGACTTCTGTCCAGGGGGAGAAACCATTCAGTCTGCGTTTTGAACCATTCCTGGGAGACCAGTATAAGATTCCAATGCACCAAGGCAGGTTACTTTAAATCTTGGAGTTTCACTTTGACGATGAAACGCAGAAACTTCATTGGGATTGAATACAAAAGACCCAATGTCGACTTCTGACAAGGGGGAGTAGCGCATCAAACTGTCTGTGGTTTGAACCTTTCTTGTGAGACCAGTATCAGATTCCGATGCAACAAGTAAGGTTTGCTGTAACCCTTAGACCTCCACATTGACGATGAACACAGAAATTTCATCGGGATTGAATTCAAAAGGCACACGCCGAGTTCTGTCCAGGGGGAGTACCGCCTCAAACAGTCTGTGCTTGGAATCGTTCCTGGTAGTCCAGTATTAGATTCCATTGCACCACGCCAGGTGAACTGTAGCCCTTGGACTTTCACATTGACGAAGGAACACAGATATGGCATCGGGATTGAACACAAAAGACACAATGCCGACGTCAGTCCAGGGGAAGCATCGATTCAAACAGTCTGTGTTTTCAACCATTCCTGGGAGACCAGTATTAGATTCCTATGAACTACCGGGTGTTAACTGTAAACCTTGGAGCTACAGATTGTGATGAAACACAGAAAGAGCATCGGGATTGAATACAAAAGGCAAAATGTCGACTTTTGTGCAGGAGAGGAACTCTTCAAACAGTCTGTGTTGGAACCTTTCCAGGGAGTTCAGTAGTATATTCCGATGCACCACTGTTGTTTTACTGTAAAGCGTCCCTTCACATTGACGATGAAAAACAGAAATTGCATCGGGATTGAATACAAAAGGCACAATGCGGGCTTCTGTCCAGGAACCATTCGTGGTAGATCAGTATTAGACTCCGATGCACTATGCCAAGCTTACTGAATCTCTTGGACTTTCACATTGACGATGAAATGAAGAAATTGCATTGGGACTGAATACAAAAGGCACAATGCCGAATTCTGTCCATGGGGAGTAACGATTCCAACAGTCTGTGCTTTGAACCTTTGCTGGGAGTCCAGGAGTAGATTCCGATGCACCACTGCATGTTTACTGCAACCCTTAGACCTTCACATTGACGGTGAAAAACAGAAATTGCGTCAGGATTAAATACAAAAGGCACAATGGCGACGTCTGCCCAGGGAGACTAACGATTCATACAGTGTGTAGTTGGAAACTTTTCTGGGAGTCCAGTATAAGATTTCGCTGAAACACTGTATGTGTACTGTAACCCTTGGACTTTCACATTGACGAAGGAACACAGATATGGCATCGGGATTGAACACAAAAGACACAATGCCGACGTCAGTCCAGGGGAAGCATCGATTCAAACAGTCTGTGTTTTCAACCATTCCTGGGAGACCAGTATTAGATTCCTATGAACTACCGGATGTTAACTGTAAACCTTTGAGCTACAGATTGTGATGAAACACAGAAAGAGCATCGGGATTGAATACAAAAGGCAAAATGTCGACTTTTGTGCAGGGGAGGAACTCTTCAAACAGTCTGTGTTGGAACCTTTCCAGGGAGTCCAGGAGTATATTCCGATGAACCACTGCTGTTTTACTGTAACGCGTTTCCCTTCACATTGACGATGAAAAACAGAAATTGCATCGGGATTGAATACAAAAGGCACAATGGTGACATTTGTCCAGGGGGAGTAACACTTCATACAGTCTGTGGTTGGAACCTTTTCTTGTAGTCCAGTAGTAGATTCCGATTGAACACTGCAGGTTTGCTGTAAGACTTGGACCTTCACATCAACAAAGAAACACAGAATTTGCATCGGGATTAAACACAAAAGGCACAATGCCGGCTTCTGTCCAGGGAGAGTAACTCCTAATACAGTCTGTGCTTTGAACCATTCGTGGGACACCAGTATTAGATTCCCATCCACTACGGCAAGTTTACTGTAAACCTTGGAGCTTCGCATTGACGATGAAACACAGAAATTGCATCAGGATTGAATACATAAGGCACAATGCCGACTTAAGACCAGTGGGAGTAACGTTTCAAACAGTCTGTGTTTGGAACTTTTCCTGGGAGACCAGTATTTGCTTCCATCAACAATCGCCGGTTTACCGTAACCCTTGGACGTTCGTATTGACGATGAAACACAGAAATTGCGGCGGGATTGAATACGAATGGCAGAATCTCGACTTCTGTTCTGGGGGAGTAACCACTTAAACAGTGTGTGCTTTAAATATTTCTTGGGAGACCATTATTAGATTCCGATTCACCACGGAAGTTTTAATGTAATCCTTCCACCTTCACATTGACGATGGAACACAGAAATTGCATCCAGAATTGAATACAAATGGCACATTGCCGACTTCTGTAAATGGGGAAAGACGCTCCAAGAACTCTGTGCTCTGAACCTTTCCTGGGAGATCTATAGTAGATTCCCATGCATCACTGCAGGTTTACTTTACCCTTAGACCTTCACAATGACGATGAGACACGGAAATTGCATCTTTATTGAATACAAAAGTCACAATTGGGAATTCTGTGCAGGGGAGTAACGCGTCACACATTCTGTGCTGGAACTTTTCCTTGCAGACCAGTATTACAATCCTATGCACCACCGCTAGTATAAGCTACCACTTCGACCTTCACATTGACGATGAAGCACAGAAATTTAATCCGAATTGAATACGAAATGCACAATGCCGACAACTGTCCAGGGGGAGTAACCTTCAAACAGTCTGTGCTTGGAACCTTTGCTGGGAGACCAATATTAGATTCCGATGCACCACGCCAGGTTTACTGTAACCCTACAACTTTCCCATTGACGATGAAACACAGATATTGCATCGGGATTCAATACAACAGGCACAATGCCGACTTCTGTCCAGGGGAGTAACGCTTCAAAGAATTTGAGCTTGGAAACGTTCCTGGAAGTCCAGTTGAATAATCCGATCCACCACTGCTAGTTTACTGTATCCCATGGACCTTCACATTAACGATAAAACACAGAAATTCCACCGGGATTGAATGCTAAAGGCCAGTCCAGTATTCGTCCAGTATTCGTTACTGACACCACGGCAGGTTTATTGCAAACCTAGGATTTTCACATTGAGGATGAAACACAGATATTGCTTCAGGATTGGCTTAAAATGACATAATGCCGTCTCAAGTTCATTAGGAGTAACGCTTCAATCAGTCTGTGTATTAGACTTTTCCTGGGAGACCAGTATTAGATTCCAATGCACAACTGCAGGTTTAGCGTAACTGTTGGACCTTCGCATTCACTGTGAAACACAGAAATTAAGGCGGGATTGAATACGAAAGGCAGAATGTCGACTTCTGTCCTGGGGGAGTAACGCTTCAAACAGTGTGTGCTTTAAACATTTATTGGGAGGCCATTATTAGATTCCGATGCACCACGGAAGGTTTAATGTAACCCTTCCACCTTCACTATGAAACACAGAAATTGCATTGGAATTGAATACAAGAAGCACAATGCCGACTTCTGTCCAGGGGAGAAATGCCTGAAATAGTCTGTGCCTGGAACCTTTCCTCGGAGTCCAGTAGTAGATAACACTGCACTACTGCCGGTTTACAGTAAGAATTTAACCATAATATTGGCGATGAAGCACAAAAATGGCATCCAGGCTGAATCAAAAGGCACAATGCCTACTTCTGTCCAGGCTGAGTAACGCTTCAAATTGTCTGTTTTGAACATTTCCTGGGAGTCCAGTAACACATTCCTATGATCCACTGCAGGTTTACTCTAACCATTGGATCTTCACATTGACGATGGAACACAGAAATTGCATCGAGATTGAATACAAAAGTCTCAATTTTGACTACTGTCCAGGGGAGTAACGCTTCAAACATACTGTATTGGATCCTTTCCTCGGAGACCAGTATTAGATTCCTATGCAGCACCGCAGGTTTTCTGTAACCCTTGAACCTTCGCATTGACGATGAAACACAGAAATTGGGTCGGGATTGAATACTAAAGGAACAGCATCGTATTCTGACCAGGGGGAGTAACACTTCAAACAGTCTGCGTTGGAACTTTTCCTGATACCACCAAGCGTTTAATGTACCCCTTCGACCTTCACATTGACGATGAAACACAGAAATTGCATCGGGATTGAATACAAAAGCCACAATGCCGACTTCTGTCCAGGGGAGTAACGCATCAAACAGTCTGTGCATGGAACCGTTCCTGGGAGTCCAATATTAGATTCTGATGCACCACGGCAAGTTTATTGTAACCCTAGGACTTTCACATTGACGATGAAACACAGAAGTTGCGGCGGGATTGAATACGAAAGGCAGAATGTCGACTTCTGTCCTGGGGGAGTAACGCTTCAAACAGTGTGTGCTTTAAACATTTCTTTGGAGGCCATTATTAGATTTCGATGCACCATGGACGGTTTAATGTAACCCTTCGACCTTCACATTGACGATAAAACACAGAAATTGCATCGGGATTGAACGCAAAAGGTCAATGCCGACTTCTGTCCAGTGGAGTCACGTTTCATACAGTCTGTGCTTTGAACCTTTCGTGGAAGTCCAGTAGTAGATTCTGATGCACCACTGCAGGTGGTGAAACACAGAAATTGCAACGGGATTTAATGCAAAAGGCAGAATGCCGACTTCTATCCAGTGGAGTAACGCTTCAAACAGTATGGGTTGGAACCTTTCCTGGGAGTCCAGTTGAATCATCCGATACACCACTGCAGGTTTACTGTAACCCTTGGACTTTCACATTGACGATGAAGCACAGAAATTTCATTGGGATTGAATACAAAAGGCACAATGCCGACTTCTGTCCAGGGGAGTAACCCTTCAAACAGTCTGTGCTTGGAACCGTTTCTGGGAGTCCAGTATTAGATTCTGATGCACCACGGTAGGTTTATTGTTACCCTAGGACTTTCACATTGACGATGAATCACAGAAATTTCATTGGGATTGAATACAAAAGGCACAATGCCGACTTAAGTCCAATGGAAGTAACGCTTCAAACAGTCTGTGTTTTGAACTTTTCCTGGGAGACCAGTATTAGATTCCTATGCACAACCGCAGGTTTACCGTAACTGTTGGGCCTTCGCATTGACGATGAAACACAGAAATTGCGGCGGGATTGAACACGTAAGGCAGAATCTACATCTACATCTACATGATTACTCTGCAATTCACATTTAAGTGCTTGGCAGGGGGTTCATCGAACCACAATCATACTATCTCTCTACCAGTCCGCTCCCGAACAGTATGCGGGAAAAACGAACACCTAAACCTTTCTGTTCGAGCTCTGATTTCTGTTGTTTTATTTTGATGATCATTCCTACCTATGTAGGTTGGGCTACAAAAAATATTTTCGCATTCGGAATAGAATGTTGGTAACTGAAATTTCGTAAATAGATCTCGCCGCGACGATAAACCTCTTTGCTTTAATGACATCCATCCCAACTCGCGTACCATATCTGCCACAGTCTGTCCCCTATTACGCGATGATACAAAACGAGCTGCCCTTTTTAGCACCCTTATGCTGTCCTCCGTCAATCCCACCTGGTAAGAATCCCACACCGCGCAGCGATATTCTAACAGAAGACGAACGAGTGTAGTGTAAGCTGTCTCTTTAGTGGACTTATTGCATCTTCTAAGTGTCCTGCCAATGAAACGCAACCTTTGGCTCACCTTCCCCACAATATTATCTATGTGGTCTTTCCAACTGTAGTTGTCCGTAATTTTAACACCCAGGTACTTAGTTGAATTGACAGTCTTGAGAATTGTACTATTTATCGAGTAATCGAATTCCAACGGATTTCTTTTGGAACTCATGTGGATCACCTCACACTTTTCGTTATTTAGCGTCAACTGCCATGTGCCACATCATACAGTAATCTTTTCTAAATCGCTTTGCAACTGATACTGGTTTTCGGAGGACCTTACTAGACGGTAAATTACAGCATCATCTGCGAACAACCTAAGAGAACTGCTCAGATTGCCACCCAGGTCATTTACATATACCAGGAACAGCAGAAGTCCCAGGACGCTACCCTGGGGAACACCTGGTATCACTTCAGTTTTACTCGATGATTTGCATTCTATTACTACGAACTGCGACCTTCCTGACAGGAAACCACGAATCCAGTCGCACAACTGAGACGATACCCCACAGGCCCACATCTTGATTAGAGGTCGCTTGTGAGGAACGGTGTCAAAAGCTTTCCGGAAATCTAGAAATACGGAATCAACTTGAGATTCCCTGTCGATAGCGGCCATTACTTCGTGCGAATGAAGAGCTAGCTAGCTGCGTTGCACAAGAACGATGTTTTATGAAACCATGCTGATTACGTATCAATAGATCGTTCCCTTCGAGGTGATTCATAATGTTTGAATACAGTATATGCTCCAAAACCCTACTGCAAACCGACGTCAATGATATAGGTCCATGGATTACTCCTACTACACTTCTTAAACACTGGTGTGACCTGCGCAATTTTCCAATCTGTAGGTACAGATCTATCGGTGAGCGAGCGGTTGTATATGATTGCTAAGTAGGGAGCTATTGTATCAGCGTAATCTGAAAGGAACCTAATCGGTATACAATTAGGACCTGAAGACTTGCCCGTATCAAGCGATTTGAGTTGCTTCGCAACCCCTAAGGTATCTACGTCTAAGAAACTCATGCTAGCAGCTGTTCGTGTTTCAAATTCTGGAATATTCCATTCGTCTTCCCTGGTGAAGGAATTTCGGAAAACTGCGTTCAATAACTCCGCTTTAGCGGCACAGTCGTCGGTAACAGTACCATCGGCACTGCGCAGCGAAGGTATTGACTGCGTCTTGCCGCTTGTGTACTTTACATACGACCAGAATTTCTTCGGATTTTCTACCAAATTTAGAGACAATGTTTCGTTGTGGAACCTATTAAAGGCATCTCGCATTGAAGTCCGTGCCAAATTTCGCGCGTCTGTAAATTTTAGCCAATCTTCGGGATTTCACGTTCTTCTGAACTTCGCATGCTTTTTCCGTTGCCTGTGCAACAGCGTTCGGACCTGTTTTGTGTACCATGGGGGAGCAGTTTGATCTCTTACTGATTTATGAGGTATGAATCTCTCAATTGCTGTTGCTACTATATATTTTAATTTGAGCCACATCTCGTCTACATTTGCATAGTCAGTTCTGAAGGAATGGAGATTGTCTCTTAGGAAGGCTTCTAGTGACACTTTACCCGCTATTTTAAATAAAATTATTTTGCGTTTGTTTCTGGCGGATTTGGAAGAAACGGTATTGAGCCTAGCTACAACGACCTTGTGATCACTAATCCCTGTATCAGTCATGATTCTCTCTATTAGCTCTGGATTGTTTGTGGCTAAGAGGTCAAGTGTGTTTCCGCAACCATTTACAATTCGCGTGGGTTCGTGGACTAACTGCTCGAAATAATTTTCGGAGAAAGCATCTCAAAAGATGTTTTCTGCCTACCACCGGTTTTGAACAAGTATTTTTGCCAACATATCGAGGGAAGGTTGAAGTCCCCAGCAACTATAACCGTATGAGTGGGGTATTTATTTGTTACGAGACTCAAATTTTCTCTGAACTGTTCAGCAACTATATCATCGGAGTCTGGGGGTCGGTAGAAGGAGCCAATTATTAACTTAGTTCGGCTGTTAATTATAACCTCCACCCATACCGATTCGCACAGAATATCTACTTCGACTTCACTACAATATAAGCCACTACTGACAGACACAAACACTCCACCACCAATTCTACCTGATCTATACTTCCTGAACACCGCCTGAGACTTCGCAAAAATTTCGGCAGAACTTATTTCAGGCTTTAGCCAGCTTTCTGTACCTATAACGATTTCAGCTTCTGTGCTTTCTATTAGCGCTAGTAGCTCAGGGACTTTCCCAGCACAGCTACAACAATTTACAACTACAATTCCGACTGTTCCTTGATCCAAGAACGTCCTGTATTTGCCATGCACCCTTTGAGATTGCAGCCCACTCCGTATTTTCCCGAGGCCTTCTAACCTAAAAAACCGCCCAGTCCACGCCACACAGCCTCCGCTAACCGTGTAGCTGCCAGTTGAGTGTAGTGAACTCCTGACCTATTCAGCGGAACCCGAAACCCCACCACCCTATGGCGCAAGTCAAGGAATCTGCAGCCAACACGGTCGCAATACCGTCTTAGCCTCTGATTCAGACCCTCCACCCGGCTCTGCACCAAAGGTCTGCAGTCGGTTCTGTCAACGATGCTGCAGATGGTGAGCTCTGCCTTCATCTCGTAAGCAAGACAGGCAGCCTTCACCAAATCAGATAGCCGCTGGAATCCAGAGAGAATTAACTCAGGTCCAAAGAGACAAACGTCATTAGTGCCGACATGTGAAAACACCTGCAGCTGGCTGCACCGTGTGCTCTTCATGGCATCCGGAAGGACCCTTTCCACATTTGGAATGACTCCACCCGGAATGCACACGGAGTGCGCACTGGATTTATTCCCCTCCTTAGCCGCCATATCCCTAAGGCGCCCCATTACGCGCCTAACATTGCAGCTCCCAACTACCAATAAGCCCACAGCCCACCCTCAGCGATTGCCCGGACCTTGAAGGCTGAGAATCATCCTCTGAAACAGGGCAGGCAGCTGCATCGGGCTCAGCGAGAGATAGCACCTGTCGACTTCTGTCTTGGGGGAGTAACGCTTCAGTGTGTGCTTTAAACATTTCTTTGGAGGCCATTGTTAGATTCCGATGCACCACGCAAGGTTTAATGTAACCCTTCGACCTTCACATTGACGATGAAACACAGAAATTTCATCGGGATTGGATAAAAAAGGTACAATGCCGTCTTAAGTCCAGTGGAAGTAACGCTTCAAACAATCTGTGTTTTGAACTTTTCCTGGGAGACCAGTATTAGATTCCTATGCACAACCGCAGGTTTACCGTAACCGTTGAACTTTCGCATTGACGATGAAACACAGAAATTGCATCGGGATTGAATAGAAAAGACACTATGCCGACTTCTGTCCAGGGGAGCAACCCTTCAAACAGTCTGTGCTTGGAACCTTTTCTGGGAGTCCAGTTGTGTATTCCGATGCTCCACTGCAAGTTTACTGTAACCCTTGGACCTTCACATTGACGATGAAACACAGAAATTGCATTGGGATTGAATACAAGAGGCACAATGCCGACTTCTGTCCAGGGGGAGAAACACCTCAAATTTTCCTTGCTTGGAACCTTTCCTGGGACTCCAGTAGTAGATTCAACTGCACCACTGCAGGTTTACTGTAACAATTTAACCTTCACATTGACGATGAAGCACAGAAATTGCATCTGGATTGAATGCAAAAGCCACAATGCCTACTTCTGTCCAGGGAGAGTAACGCTTCAAATTGTCTGTTTTGAACATTTCCTGGGAGTCCAGTAGCAGATTCCGATACTCCACTTCAGGTTTACTGCAACCTTTGGATCTTCATATTGACGATGGAACACAGAAATTGCATCGGGAATTGAATACAAAAGGCACAATGCCGACCTCTGTCCAGAGGGAGAAACGCTTCAAAAAGGCTGTGCTTTGAACCTTTCCTGGGAGACCAGTAGTAGATTCCGACGCACCACTGCAGGTTTACTGTAACTCTTGGACCTTCACATTGACGATGAAGCAGAGAAATTGCATTGGGATTGAATACAAAAGGCAGAATGCTGACTTCTGTCCAGTTGGAGAAACTCCTGAAACAGTCTGTGCTTGGTACTTTTCCTGGGAGTCCAGTAGCAGATTCCACAGAGCCACTGAAGGTTTACTGTAACAATTTTACCTTCAGATTGGCGATGAAGCACAGAAATTGAATCCGGATTGAATACAAAAGGCACAATGCCGACTTCTGTCCAGGGAGGGTAACGCTTCAAATTGTCTGTGGTTTGAACATTACCTGGGAGTCCAGTAGTAGATTCCGATGCTCCACTGCAGGTTTACAGCAAACCTTGGATCTTCACATTGACGATGAAACACAGAAATTGCATCGGGAATTGCCGATTTCTGTCCAGGGGAGTTACGCTTCAATATATATTTCAATATATATTTCAATATATATTTCACAATATATACAAATGACGTAGTAGAAATTTTCGGAAGATCATGAGGGTTCCTGTGAATGATGCCGTTGCATACAGAGTAGTCGCAACGGTAGGAAGTTATAGCGATTTGCAAGAAGGTCTCCAGAAAACTGCAGGGACTAGCAATTGACCATCAACGTAAACAAATGTGAACAGACAGACGGGAATACCCGTTATTGAATGATTACATGACTGCCAGATAATAATTCGAAAGAGTTACTTCCATAAAATAACTATTTGTATAGGCATGGAGTGACTTTAAGCGCAACGGCCACATAAAATTAATTGTAGGTAAGGTATTTTTCAAACTGATATTCATTGGAAGAATCTTCAGGGAATGTAATCTATCAATTAAGAAAGTATTTTACCAAACACTCATTCGACCAGTGCTTGAGTATGCTCGTCGGTTTGGCATCTGTACCAAATAGAATTGACAGATGAAATATAGAAGATCCAAAGGAGATCAGCAGATTACGTTAAACGTTAATTTAATGAGTGATAATGTGTCACAGAGTTGCTCACTCCACTCCAGTTCTGTACCACACTAAGGTGTACTGCTAAATTACAGGAGCGTATGTCCCCAAAATCCTCATCCAATTTATTGTTTACTCCTATGTATATCTCGCAAACAGATCATGAAGGTAAAATTTGAGACATTCGAGCCCACGCTGAGGTTTGCCAGCAATCATTCTTCCCACAATCCACACACGACTGCAACCAGAAGTGGAGGAACCGATAGTGGTGCACAAAGTAACCTCCGCCTCACACTGTAAGGTGGTTTGTGGCTTATAGATGTAGATGTAAATATAGTTTTACACTTATCCTCTAACCATATAGACTGACATATCGATCTCAAAAAGATGTACTCATGGCTGGGAATATTATTGATAAAATAAATTTCCCCTCTGTTCTTTAGCATTGTGTGTAGACTCGATATCTGAATTCTATAGCGAATATTTGTCACTGGCTTTTCAAGGCTACAGCAAAACTCACAATGTTCATATGAAAATACCTCTGTCCTGGAAACGTCTAAGGTCATCTCCTTCTGTGTTAAACCACTGAGCAAAAGTGAAACTGGTTACTGGATCCATATGCCCCTAAAGGCTTACTACGCAGATCACATGCTACTGGCAGGCTCTACACCTTTATTCATAACAACTTACAGCCAGAATATTCTCCAATCCATAGTGCTTAATTCACAAGGTCTATTTCTGGTTGCACAACCACCTCATACCACATCAAGACTTTTATCTTTCTGCATACCACACTACTGCAAGTACGTAAGTTCTTTCGAACACCACAACCTTCCATCCTAATCCATAATCAGTTCCATTATTTTAGGATAAACACATTCAGTTACTCAAATGGTGATCTAAACATGCCAAATTTTTATCTAAGAATAGTCAGACAATTATTCTTCAACTTCCAGCACTCTACTATGGTTAAATGTTAGCATTTAGGAAAGTCACCTTCAAAATTTTCATCCTTTATTCTACTCCTGATCACATTCTATTTCTTCCAGTGGCCCCTCTTGGTGTAACTACCACGCACCTATTAATTATATCCAGGATTCTCTTTTATTCGATGAATTATTGCAAGATTCTCTTCTTATGTTGTTTACCTAAAGTTCTATTAATGTCACTCTGTGTTGGTATCCATGGTTCTCCACTTTTTCCAATGAACTTATTCCATCATCACTTCTCTTTAACAACATGATGCCCCTGGGACAAATAAGTGGATCTTGATCCACTACAAGATAAATCTAACTGTCCACACTCCCTACCTTGCATCATGTATGCCCAATGTCTTTCACCTTCTATTTCGAACTTTTTCTTCCTCATCCTTTATCTTACACTTATTGTATACTTGCATGTAACGAATCTTAGTTGACACCTTTATTCCATATTTCTCTTGATTGTACTTATTGCATTTTCCAAAAAGTCCTTAACAATCTTCAATACTTTATTTCATCAGCAATTTGTTTATTTACCTTACTAATCTTCAGCTCTTCATTAATATTTCCTCTACTCAAAATTGATCTTATAACCAATCTCATCCATTTGCAAAACCTTTCATCGCTATCACTACCAAAGTGGAGAAAATGGTTTAGTTCGCTCTTCATTCAATTTCTTATTTTGTCTAACCACTCGAAATTCTTCTCACAACTAGTAGTACTGCTATCTGTAATTCTGTATGAATATTCTTATTATTAGTATTCTTATTACACATTCTGTCTCCACTACCTTCTGATGAAGCCCCAAAGCATCTTCTAATTGAATTTGGTTCATTAATATATGTTGTACCCTTCTCAAAGGAATTCCTTGTTTGAAAGATATATTACTTTACCTCATTCCCTCAAATAACTGCTCATGAATTTTTTACAAATTTGCGTTTACAACAGCTCAAAGCATAAAATTTTTTCTTGCAATTTAATTATGATCTATTCTATCTACAAAAAATTGTCTTCCTTATTTTTCTTATATCTCTTAACACTGCTGCCTATCTTTCTCTGATGAATATTCACTATTTCTTTAAGTTCTTCTACTAAATATTCCTGACCTTCAGTCACCTTATCAAACATGATCTTCAGATCTTTACTTCTTCCAAAAACAAAAATTTACTCCTTCTTGTTAGACATAACGTTTCCCTCTTATCTCAGATACCTCCATCCACAACTATCATCATGTGTCAGGCCAGTGAAAAAGCACATGCAAGAAGAAAGAGAAGAAACACACTACAGTAGTAGTAATACATCCTTCCCTCAGCTACAACCACAAAAATCTAAAAATCTATGACAAACAAATAATAGTAAAGGATTCCTCTCAGGAAATATAATATCATCCTGATAGTGGGAAGGCTACTGTTATGCTTGGTTGACTTGTCCCCTTGTTGATTCATGCAGGCTGCTGGCAACGATGTATTTATCATCTCTCACTTGTGATCAGGTTGTGTTCACCTCACAGCTTTCTCCTTCCTGTACACACCCCTCAATATATACAGACTATAAACTGTGCACTTAATATATTTTCCAGAGAGCGAAACAGGGTCGCCAGTTTTGGAATGCTCTTCTATTTTGCCTGTGCATTTACTGTTATGTGTTATAGAGGTCAGTTACAAACTTCTCACTTGCCATATGGTCCACTGGAGTTATTGACTCATTGATCCCCAATCATTTTATTTTAATATTAAGTTTAATTTTTAAGGCCACTTGGTATTTTTGATAGTCTGGTTGTGAGCATTATGTCATTTAAATTTCAACTGATGTAATGTTTCCCTGCTTAAGTAATCTGTGGTGCTTTTTAATTCAAAACAGTTATGTCTGTAATAACATGAATTCTCCCAGATTTTCTTTTGTGATGAAATTCCTTCACATTTACCTCTCAACAGTATCTATCAAGAATTCTTCTTGATATTTTATCAGTTTATTTATATGCAACATCCTGACAAGTTTGAATACTGCCCATTCCTTTGTTACATACAAACAGATGGAAAACAAAGACAAATCCTCCTCAATGGTCAGAGATATGGCTGCATGTGCCCACTCTGTTCTGTCAATTCTGATTTTACCAATATCTTCAGTTTTTGTTTATGTATTCTTCTTTCTGTACACCATACTTATGTCTTTTCTTTCCTTCTTCCTTTCAGGATATGCATATACCTGCGATTAAAAGAAAATTAATTATGTTTAATCACATGTAAAACCGTGAATAATCAAAAAACAGACATGTACACCTTTCCTACCTTCATTTATCAATGATGACTTTTTTTCTCCTCATTAACTGTATACTACTAAAATCGATTTGTTCAGTGTTGTGTCCATTCATCGTGTTACTAGATCTCTGTTAGTATGAAAATAAAAAACACCTACTTACCACGAATGTTTTGTGCTTGTCCTTTAATTATACTTATCCAAACCCTCCTCTTCAACTGGATTTTAGTTCAGATACAAAAGAACTAAATGCTTAGGTTTCCTCAAGAACTTAGATATTTTCAACACATAAACTTCCTTAGATGAATTCAGGTCATCCAGTCAACTAGTTAATATGAGTGGTCAATTAGCATTTCAGAACTACACTTTGATTCTCTATATTGGAACTATGGTAATCACAAAATGCATTTTACTGTACATGTGTTAACTCCAATATAGTGTAGAGGGTCAAATGATCAGAGTGATTAAGTTAGGTAAAGGTATGAGTTTTACAGTAATGAAATAGGTTGAAATGTGAAGAAATATTGGAAGCCACAAGTCATATGTGTGTTACATTCTATTGCATAGTTCAACGCTATGATACTGTGGCGTAATTGGGTCGGCAGAGCACCGAGTTCAGCAACCGAGGGAGAGCACTGTATCACCATCTGAGTCGTCACTACCATTGGAGTCATCATAATAGTCACCATCATAGAAGGAACCGGAGTGATCTGCTGCCATAACTATCGTTGGACACCATCAACAGGTAGCCGCCTGTCATAGCAGCCAAAGCTTGGGGTTCATTGTGGGAATGCACCGTCGCCATTTTCCTGAGTCGTTGCCTCCACAAACGTCATGACTGAGGTCAGAGCTTGGGACCCTCGCCCACCGACGCCAGACAGCTGCAACTTGGGATGGTTGCTAAGATGTTGCACTGATCAGTCCCTCTCCCACCATGACCCCCAAGCCACTATCAAAGAGAGGCCTGTGGAGTGTTTTTCCAGCCACTGCGGTAGGACCCAGCAAGGCTGAAGTGCTGATGTCGAGACAGCAGATTTTAGCTACGTCAGCATTGCCAAAATGAGCGTCTGCAGTCATCTTCAACGCCACTGAGAATATTACGCTGATGTCGAGACAGCAGATTTTAACTACGTCAGCATTTCCAGAATGAGCGTCTGCAGTCATCTTCGACGCCACTGAGAATATTACGTCACCCAGAGGGTGCACAACCAATGAATTGCAGTGGAACAATAAATGTTGTTCTGTCATCAGAAACCATCCATGGAGACTCCTCCACCATCCCATTTGTCATGTCCAGCAGAGAACCCACATTTGATCCCGGCAAGGGGCACTGTAGGTCTGTGCCTGTTAACATGGCCCATTTACACTGGTATCACATGTGACCATTTACACCACTGTCAGGTAGACTGCTGAGGCATCGTGGAGGACGGATTGTGTAGAGTTAAGGCTTAGCAATGTGGAGCACCTACAGCGATGGTGTGCTTCACATTAAAGGAAGTAAGTGCCAATTTCAGCTATTTCTGTTTCGAGCCTGTTGGATTGTCCCTTTCCTCTCTTTTGCCTGGATCATTTATTGTATTCCTCATTTATACTTTTCCCTTGATTAAATTGTAGTCATAGCAAAGGAACTTTCAGCTTCTAAGGTTATTGAGCAACTGAGGTATCAGGCCGATAAATTACAGACATAGGTAAATAAGCTTAGAGCAACAGAGAGGGAGCACTCACATCCCAACCCACCAACCCTTGATGGAACTTCCATGGGATCGGTTACTCCATTTTCAGTGAAACAGGGGGAAGATATTTCTATCTTTTTTCACAATTTGGCTACAACCCCCAAATTGGGGGGTGAAGTAAGGAGGATTTATTATGTGTTGCTAGAATGAAGTTAACAGGAGATGCTAGAGCAGATGTTACGTCTAATGAGAATCTGAGAGAGGTTAAAACATTTGAGGTTTTCAGGAAGGGTTAATAGAGATATATCAGAAGAAGAACACTGCAATATATTGTCAGCAACAACTTACAGGGCTTTCTCTTATGGAGGATAAACAGATTGAAACTTTTGCAGACCATATTCGTAAAATCAATGTAGGTACCCATGAGCTCATGGCTGATGACAAGATTTAACGCGATATTTTTGTGGTAAGCAGAGAAAGGGACCTTGGCGTATTTTTGAAGGTGCAAAAACTGGAAATGGAGTTTCGTAAGTATCTGTGTGAAGCAGTGAATATTGCTTTATCATTGCAGGAAATTGGGTCATAGGCTAGGTCACATGAATGTCAGTCAGTGTTTACTACGGAAGTTAACTATTTTTGCTGTGGCTGCAAGGGACATGTACAAACAGATTACAGACAGCAATGTTCCAGGTATTGTAAAAAATTTGGTCACTCGGATGCTGTAACAGGAATCAGCAACAACAGTAGTTTCAGTAACAGGGTAGATCCTACAAGCAGCAGTTAAATGACGCAGCAGTTGGGGTGTCCACTGTTCCATGCTCCCAGTAAGAGTCAGAGAATGTAAGAAAGCAGAGACAGACTTTTTTCTGATTGGCTGTCTGGGGTTATAAATTACATAAAATGTCGTTTGATACCAGTTATCAGGTATCAGTCGCAAGTAGCTGGGTATTTGGGGCAAAAGGGTTAAGTGCACTAAGCTGGACTTTAAGTGGTGTAGATGGAGAACATGCAAATTCACTTGATGTTGGAACGTTGAAGTTCCAAGTGGAGGAGGTTAACTTCCAAGTGGATGTAGAAGTTCTTCCCGTGGTTAGTGATAGGAACAATGCGTATTCTCGGAATCGATTTCCTGGTTGCACATGTCGCCATAATTGGCCTAGGATGGCATATGGCAGAACTGGATGAAACTTTTCTTCAGTTAGGCTCTGCAGCTGGCATACCTTTTCTATCACAAGGTCCACCCCATGGCTAGGGGAAACCAATTAAACTGTGTACAAAGTCCCTTTTGGTCAAACTGAGGGTCCGAATAAAAGAAGATACAGGAAAAATCGTCTGGATTGATGTTGGTACTGACCTGCCAGTGAACTCGATGAGTATTGCTGAAGTTTTGGCGGATAACAAATTACTAGAAGCAATTAGTTGTTTCATAAGCCGTACTGTCTCCTGCGTTCAGAAGGTAGATAGCACGATGGTACTCTCTGTCAGTATTGATAATTTTGGCCCCAAGGAAGTAAAGTTATTGCAGGATACCCTCGTTGCGAATTTAGAAAAGTTACATGTGCATCAACTAGACGGTGATTTTACAAATGGCTCTGAGCACTATGGGACTTAACATCTAAGGTCATCAGTCCCCTGGTGTTTTTGCAGTAAATTACACAGTGCCGAGAGCGTCTGTCGACTGGTCGGCACTAAGGAGTAAGGTAGCACATCTGGAAGCAGAGGATACAGCATTAATGTAAAAACTGTTGAGTGAATACGTGGAATTATTTAATCTGTCGTGTTCATTACCCACAACACCGCTTTTTGAGCACCAAATTCCTACTGAAAGTGAAGCACCCGTCTACAAACGAACATATCGCTTTCCAAGGCACTTAGAGCCAATTATGTAAGAGTTTATAGATCAGCAATTCAGAGATGACATCATAGAACCTAGCTGTACCCCCTGGTCTGCTCCTATTGTAATTGTAAGCAAAACATCATCGAATGGTGGCAAAGCATATCGTTTCTGTTGTGACTAACGTTTCCTCAACCAGAAAACGTTGTCAGCAGATGCGTATCCTATGCCCAATGTAACAGAGACATTGCACAACTTGGGCTAGTGTCGCTACTTCACAATGCTCGATTTGTGTAGTGATTACCGCAAGTTGGAAGTACCATCAGGGGACCAATCGATAACTGCGTTCTCAACGCCCACTGGGCATTTTTAATTTCGTTTACGTCTTATGGACTAAAAAACGCAGTGGTAACCACTCAGCATTTGTTGGGTAGTGTGTTATGCGGCTTAAAAACAACTGGGTACGCTGGGTGCACTAGGGGATTATTTACTGAGCAAACTCAACCTACCCAGATATAAGAAATAAAATAACTAAATCAATAAAAATTTATTCAAGCAATGAACTCCAGATCATGAAATTCGTTAACATTATTTTTAGTTCTCTTCATTGCTTTATACTTTAGTTTAATATAACCATCTTCAAAAAATTGAAAGTCCCAGTTGTTGCTATTGTGGTCTTCAGTCCATTCTACTCTATCCTGTGGAAGCTTCTTCATCTCCCCAGTACCTAACGCAACCTACATCCTTCTGAATCTGTTTAGTGTATTCATCTCTTGGTCTCCCTCTACGATTTCTACCCTCCACGCTGCCCCACAATACTAAATTGGTGATCCCTAGATCATTCAGAATATGTCCTACCAATCGATGCCTTCTTTTAGTCAAGTTGTGCCACAAATTTCTCTTCTCTCCAATTCTATTCAATACCTCCTCATTAGTTATGTGATCTACCCATCTAATCTTCAGCATTCTTCTGTAGCACCACATTTTGAAAGCTTCTATTCTCTTCTTGCCTAAACTATTTATCGTCCAAGTTTCACTCCATACATGGCTACATACCATACAAATACTTTCAGAAACGACTTCCTGACACATCTATACTCGATATTAACAAATTTCTCCTTTTCAGAAACGCTTTCCTTGTCATTGCTAGTCTACATTTTATATCCTCTCTACTTCGACCATCATTAGTTATTTTGCTCCTCAAATAGCAAAACTCAATTACTACTTTAAGCGTCTCATTTACTAACCTAATTCCCTCAGTATCACCCGATTTAATTCGACTACATTCCATTATCCTCGTTTTGCTTTTGTTGATGTTAATCTTATATCCTCCTTTCAAGACACTGTCCATTCCATCCAACTTCTCTTCCAGGTCTTTCACTGTCTGTGACAGAATTACAATGTCATCGGTGAACCTCAAAGTTTTTATTTCTCATTCATGGATTTTAATTCCTACTCCTTCTTTTGTTTCCTTTACTGCTTGCCCAATACCCAGATTGAATAACATTGGGGATAGGCTACAACCCTGTCTCACGCCCTTCCCAACCACTGCTTCTCTTTCATGCCCCTCGACTCTTATAACTGACATTTGGTTTCTGTATAAATTGTAAATAGAATTTCGCACCCTGTATTTTACCCCTGCCACCTTTAGAATTTGAAAGAGAGTATTCCAGTCAACATCGTCAAAATCTTTCTCTAAGTTTACAAATGCTAGAAATGTAGGTTTGCCTTTCCTTAATCTATTTTCTAAGTCGTCGGGTCAGTATTGCCTTCCGTGCTCCAACATTTCTATGGAATCCAAACTGAGCTTCCCCAAGGTCGGCTTCTACCAGTTTTTCCATTCGTCAGTAAATAATTCGTTTTAGTAATTTGCAGCCGTCACTTATTAAACTGATAGTTCAGTAATTTTCACATCTGTCAACACCTGCTCTCTTTGGGATTGGAATTATTATATTCTTCTTGAGGTCTGAGGTTATTTCGCCTGTCAGATACATCTTGCTCACCAGATGGTAGAGTTTTGTCAGAACTGACTCTCCCTAGTCTATCAGTAGTTCTAATGGAATATTGTCTACTCCAGGGGCCTTGTTTCGACTTAGGTCTTTCACTGATCAGTCAAACTCATCATGCAATATCATATCTCTTCATTTACATCCTCTTCAAGAACATCGCCCTTGTATAGACCCTCTATACACTCCTTCCACCTTTCTGCTTTCCCTTCTTTGCTTAGAACTGGGTTTAAATCTGTTACTTATTATTTTATTAAACCTGTCTGGCAAAATAATTTTAAATTTACTATCAAGCTCCATACAAATTTTTAAATGTTCTCAATCAGTAATGTAATATAGTTCATTTACTTCTAGCTCACTAATCTTTTTGAACAAATTAGAATTGCTTGCATTATTTAGCTTCTTCAGTAGAATATCCATTTATATAGAATAAAAATATAGTGGATAAATTAAATCTCTGCAGCACCTTCAGTTGCCATGACAGTGGCGACTAAAATTCTACAGCAATCTGTTAATTTTTCACGTTTGTCGCTTGTCGACCCTGTAATTAAATACTTAATAAAAGACAAAATTTTTCATATGGTAAATCTTTACCACCTGCAACTCATAAAATTGAATTTTTGTGTTCAGCAGGAATGATGCCCCTCTGAGAAATTCCTTAAGAGAATGTCATTACAGATTACAATTTATTTGTCATGAAGTGCGTATTGTACTGCAAACTCGTAAAGGAGATAAGAAATAGAGAGTAAAAATACTAGTGATAGGAAGAAAATTAAGACTGTTAATATTTTATCTATACAACTATCTAAAGCACAGCAGCAAGAAAGTGGATTCATTTACTAAGGAATAATTTTAATTAATCTAATAAAAACTTGTCTCAAAAAGTAGAAGTGTTGGAGAAGTGTAAAAAATGGGAAGTGGAGCAGTCAATTGATAACTTTCATTCACATAAATATATGAAGGATGAACACTAACATATGTGTAAAGAATGTTATAAAATTCTTAGAAAAAAATACACATTATAATAATAATAGAAGAACAAGTCAAACAGCTTATACCTAATTATAAGAATCCTTTGGAAAAATTTAAGGAGATGAAAGATTTTCTTTTTTTTTACAATCAAAAGGAGTTAAATGGAGAACAACAAAGTGAAGCACATTGTTAATAATGTATTGCTCGTCAAGAAATTGGAGCTCATATTTCTATTTACTTAAGTCATACATCTAGGGACAAGCGGTAAGTAGATGCAACATTTGTCAACTAGAAGATGTGTGATAAAAGAAAATATTGTGTACTTGTGGAAAAGAAATAGTTAAAAGTGCTCTCAATAAACGTTTAAGGACAAATAGACACATCAAAATAACTGAAAATGAAAACTCTCTTTTTTCGCAAACCTAATGTTATCTGTCCTTAAATAAATGGGAGCCTCTCTGAGAGAGTTTACAGTCGCTCAACTCTGTGATTATTGGAGATAGAAAAATTTACGAGTATGCTGCAGATTTAGAAAAGATGATTTAATTAACTAAATTGTTTCAAATAAAAAACCTCTTCCTACAAGAACTCTCGATAATTTTAAAGTAAGGGAACTCAAAGCTAGAGCAAAAATAAACTGGGTATTATTGGATACAGTAAATTAAAGAAATCAGAGTTAGTTAATGCTATTGGGTTACAGGAGTTTCAATTTCAATCAGAATTATTTGAAAAGACTAGGTCAAGGCCAAAATGAGTACCTAATATAAATTACTCTCACAGATTTGATGATGATAGTATTGAAAGAGCTCGACAACCAAGAGAGGAAAAATGGTGTGACTAGATCATATTTATCAGTTCAGTAGCAAACTACTTGAGCAAGAAAAAGAACCTGAGCCATCTAAAAAGCATTTATTTGAGATAAAAGAAATTAGATCGAGATTTAACGAAAAATTTAATGGTTGGTCTGTTGACTACCAAATCGTTTTTAATAACGTCAATACTTCCAAACTCAGTACTGTCAGTGATAAAACAGATTATATAACGAAAGCACTCAATTCTATGGTAGAAGTAGCATAAAACAGAACTAATTTCAGGTAAGGAGATAAGTTGCATATAACAACCAACAATCCAAAAATGTTTTATCCCATTTCTACTGGATATAAAGCACCAGATAATACTTTAGAATCTGATCAAGTTTGTGCAACAAAATGGGATACATCTTAACATCTGATGCGACTGTTGATATAGCAGATACCTCATTTAATATTCAGATGATAGCATTTCCTAGAGATGCCTGAGGTTAAAAAATAATAATTCTAGCTGAAGTCCAAAAGACTAAAAGATGAATCACAAGAATTAATAACAATGATGATTTGTGTTGTCCTAGATTGGTAATTTTGGCATTAACATACCATACAAATAAAATTTTTGGGAGAGAAATAACTACAAATGAGATTAAGAAAATCAGAGTGGGAGATAAAAACAAATTACAAAAAGAGCTAACTCACATATTATGTAATCAGTTGCGTGAATACAATGGAGAATGGTTCACTCTAGAATATATTAAAAATGTTGAAAAAATGGTTGTATATCCAAATAAATGTTGTATGTGCTGAGGATTTCAATTCAGCTATCTATAGTGATCCTGAGAAAGAAATAAACATTTACCTGTAGAAAGATCACAACCACTTTGATGTAATTAGCAGTATGGTTGCTTCCCTAGGATTGGTATATTTCTGTAATAAATGTAATAAACATATAACGACAAGAATGCACACAGATGTGCAAGATCTGGGCAGTCTCAGGGTGGGCTTACTGGTAGTTGGGAGCTCCAACGTCAGGCGCGTAATGGGGCCCCTTAGGGATATGGCTGTAAGGGAGGGGAAGAAAACCAATGTGCACTCCGTGTGCATACTGGGAGGGGTCATTCCAGATGTGGAAAGGGTCCTTCCGGATGCCATGAAGGGTACAGGGTGCACCCATCTGCAGGTGGTCGCTCATGTCGGCACCAATGATGTGTGTCGCTATGGATCAGAGGAAATCTTCTCTGACTTCTGGGGGATATCTGATTTGGAGAAGACAGCCAGTTTCACTAGCAGGATGAATGCAGAGCCTACCATCGACAGGACTGACTGCGGACCTTTGATACAGAGCTGAGTGGAGAGTCTGAATCAGAGGTTGAGACGGTTCTGCGACCGTGTGAGCTGCAGATTCCTTGACTTGCGCCATAGGGTGGAGGGGTTTCGGGTTCCGCTGGATAGGTCAGGAGTCCACTACACACAGCAGGCGGCTACACGGGTAGCAAGGGTTGTGTGGTGTGGACTGGGCGGTTTTTTAGGTTAGATGGCCTCTGGAAAGTACAGAAATGGCAACCAGCCTCAAAGGGTGCGGGGCAAAGTCAGGACATGCGGGGACCAAGCAGCAATTGGTATTGTAATTGTAAACTGTCGAAGGTTCGTTGGTAAGGTACCGGAACTTCAAGCGCTGATAGAAAGCACCGAACCTGAAATCGTTATAGGTATGGAAAGCTGGCTGAAGCCAGATATAAAGTCCGTCGAAGTTTTTATAAAGGCACAGACGGTGTTTAGAAAGGATAGAATGCATGCAACCGGTGGTGGCGTGTTTTTCGCTGTTAGTAGTGGTTTATCCTGTAGTGAAATAGAAGTAGATAGTTCCTGTGAATTATTATGAGTGGAGGTTACACTCAACAACCGAGCTAGGTTAATAATTGGCTCCTTTTACCGACCTCCCGACTCAGCAGCATTAGTGGCAGAGCAACGGAGAGAAAATCTTAAATACATTTCACATAAATTTCCTCAGCATGTTATAGTCTTAGGTGAAGATTTACCAGATGTAGACTGGGACTCTCAGATGTTTAGGATGGGTGGTAGCGACAGAGCAGCGAGTGACATTATACTGAGTGCACAATCCGAAAATTACCTCGAGCAATTTAACAGAGAACCGACTCGTGGAGATAACATCTGGGACCTACTGATAACAAAAAGATCCGAACTTTTCGACTCTGTAAGCGCAGAACAGGGAATCAGTGATCATAAGGCCGTTGCAGCATCCCTGAATATGAAAGTAAATAGGAATATAAAAAAAGGGAGGAAGGTTTATCTGTTTAGCAAGAGTAATAGGAGGCAAATTTCAGACTACCTAACAGATCAAAACGAACATTTCTGTTTCGACACTGACAATGTTGAGCGTTTATGGAAAAAGTTCAACGCAATCGTAAAATGCGTTTTAGACAGGTACGTGCCGAGTAAAACTGTGAGAGATGGGAAATCCCACCGTGGTTCAACAGCAAAGTTAGGAAACTACTTCGAAAGCAAAGAGAGTTTCACCGCAAATTTAAACGCAGCCAAAACCTCTGAGACAAACAGAAGCTAAACGATGTCAAAGTTAGCGTAAGGAGGGCAATGCGAGAAGCGTTCAGTGAATTCGAAAGTAAAATTTTATGTACCGACTTGACAGAAAATCCTAGGAAGTTCTGGTCTCACGTTAAATCAGTAAGTGGATCGAAACAGCATTGAAACAGAGGATGACACGCGTAAAGCTGAAATAATAAACACCTTTTTCCATAGTTGATTCACAGAGGAAGACTGCACTGTAGTTCCTTCTATAAAACCTCGCACAAACGAAAAAATGGCTGACAGCGAATTAAGTGTCCAAGGAATAGAAAAGAAACTGAAATCACTCAACAGAGGAAAGTCCACTGGACCTGACGGGATACCAATTCGATTCTACACAGAATACGCGAAAGAACTTGCCCCCCTTCTAACAGCGGCGTACTGCAAGTGTCTAGAGGAACGGAAGGTTCCAAATGATTGGAAAAGAGCACAGGTAATTCCAAGTTTCAAGAAGGGTCGTCGAGCAGATGCGCAAAACTATAGGACTACATCTCTGACATCGATCTGTTGTAGAATTTTAGATGTTTTTTGGAAACCCAGAATCTACTCTGTAGCAATAAACATGGATTCCGGAAACAGCGACCGTGTGAGATCCAACTCGCTTTATTTGTTCACGAGACCCAGATAATTTTGGCCGGCCTGGGTGGCCGAGCGGTTCTAGGCACTACAGTCTGGAACCTTGCGACCACTACAGTTGCCGGTTCGAATCCTGCCTCGGGCATGGATGTTTGTAATGTCGTTAGGTTAGTTAGGTTTAAGTAGTTCTAAGTTCTAGGGGACCGATGACATCAGAGGTTAAGTCCCATAGTGCTCAGAGCCATTTGAACCATTTTTGAACCAGAAAATCTTAGATACAGGCTCCCAGGTAGATGCCATTTTCCTTGACTTCCTTAAGGTGTTCGATACAGTTCCGCACTGTCGCCTGATAAACAAAGTAAGAGCCTACGAAATATCAGACCAGCTGTGTGGCTGGATTGAAGAGTTTTTAGCAAACAGAACACAGCATCTTGTTCTCAATGGAGAGACGTCTACAGACGTTAAAGTAACCTCTGGCGTGCCACAGGGGAGTGTTATGGAATCATTGCTTTTCACAATATATATATAAATGACCTAGTAGGTAATGTCGGAAGTTCCATGAGGCTTTTCGCGGATGATGCTGTAGTATACAGAGAAGTTGTAGCATTAGAAAATTGCAGCGAAATGCAGGAAGATCTGCAGCGGATAGGCACTTGGTACAGGGAGTGACAACTGACCCTTAACATAGACAAATATAATGTATTGCGAATACATAGAAAGAAGGATTCTTTATTGTATGGTTATATGATAACGGAACAAACACTGGTAGCAGTTACTTCTGCAAAATATCTGGGAGTATGTGTACGGAACGATATGAATTGGAATGATCATATAAAATTAATGTTGGTAAGGCGGGTGCCAGGTTGAGATTCATTGGGAGAGTCCTTAGAAAATGTAGTCCATCAACAAAGGAGGTGGCTTACAAAATACTCGTTCGACCTATACTTGAGTATTGCTCATCAGTGTGGGATCCATACCAGGTCAGGTTGACAGAGGAGATAGAGAAGATCCAAAGAAGACCGGCGCGTTTCGTCACAGGGTTATTTGGTAAGCGTTATAGCGTTACGGAGATGTTTAGCAAACTCAAGTGGCAGCCTCTGCGAGAGAGGCGCTCTCCATCGCGGTGTAGCTTGCTGTCCAGGTTTCGAGAGGGTGCGTTTCTGGATGAGGTATAGAATATATTGCTTCTCCCTACTTATACCTCCCGAGGAGATCACGAATGTAAAATCAGAGAGATTAGAGCGCGCATGGAGTCTTTCCGGCAGTCGTTCTTCCCACGAACCATACGCGACTGGACGGGAAAGGTAGGTAATTACAGTGGCACGTTAAGTTCCCTCTGTCACACACCGTTGGGTGGCTTGCGGAGTATTAATGTAGATGTACATGTAGAAAATAGAGAGAAACGTCTGTATACTATGCAATGGCCCAGAACATGAAACTATGGAAAGCAAGATATACTGTGAAATGTGCAACAGATACTGTTATAATGAAGAATGCTTAAACAATCACCACGAAGTTTGTAATACAGCTTATAAATGTGAAGGATGCAAAAACATTAGTTTTAGATCTAAAGAACGTAAATGTGGCTTTGAACTTTGCAGGATTTGTAAACAAGCAGTTAAAATTGTAACAGTTACCTGGAATACAAATCGCAAAAAGAAGATATCTGTGAAAGAGAATTTGCTGAAGATTTTTTAATGCAAGGTTGCCCAAATTCTATTGAAGACAGTTGGTATGTTAATCGATAATTCAAAGATTTCTTTATGTTTACCAGTGCTTCGAATGCAATAAAATAGTTGCAGGTAAAGAGTTTAAATGTTGTTGAAAAGGCTTCCCTAGGAGAGTGAATTGGACCTTACTGAGAGAAACATGTGGTTTGACTGTGAAGCAAATCAAGAAACTGGAACACATATTCAAAATCTCATAATTGTTCACAATTTTAATGGAAATACTGTTTACAAATTTAAGACAAATGATGAATTCTGTCTTTGGATGATATCTTAAAAAAGAAAAAAAGTTATCACACATTCACAGCAAACTATGCGAAAGGTTACGATTCCCAAATCATTTTGAAGTACTATGTTGAAAATATAATAAAGCCATATATCATCTACACAGGAAGTAAATTGATGTTATTGGAGATCCAACAGTTTGACCAAGAAATTATAGATAGTAGTAACTTTGTCCAAGGGCCACT
Source organism: Schistocerca nitens (assembly GCF_023898315.1). Taxonomy (NCBI): domain Eukaryota; kingdom Metazoa; phylum Arthropoda; class Insecta; order Orthoptera; family Acrididae; genus Schistocerca; species Schistocerca nitens. The sequence continues at coordinate 36,403,896 of NC_064624.1, read as the reverse complement.
TAGTAGCTTTCCAAAAACGTTTGATATGAAACAGTTGAAGAAGGGATACTTCCATCATTTGTTGCATTCACAAGGAAATGAAAATTACAAAGGCCTATTCCAGATACTCAACATTATTGTGTTGACACTATGAAGCCAAAAGTTGGAGAAGCATTTCTCAAATGGCATAGCTCCAGAGTTAAGGAAAGCTATGTGTTCAATATGAAGAAAGAAATTAACGAGTACTGTAATTCTGATGTAGATATTTTGAGAAGAGGGTGTTTGGATTTAAGGAAACAATTTCTAGAGATAGCTAATATTGATCCATTCTGTTATTTAAACATCGCTGGAGTTTGTGTGGCTATTAACAGAACTAAATATTTACCTGAAAATACAATTACTGTATTGGATAAAGAAGAGAAAGAGAATTATAGTACGAAATCCATGGCTTGGTTAAACAGTTGAAACAATAACAATATACAGCATGCTCTTAATGGTGGCAAAGTAAGAATAGCTGGTGGAAAGGTAGACGGATTTGATAAAGAAACTAATACTGTTTATCAATAGCATGGTTGTTTCTGGCATGGATATAAAAATGTTTTGAAATTGAGCCGATTAACAATAAAAATAACGAAACAATGGATGACCTTTATCAAAAGACCTTAACAAGAAGCGCAGAAATACGAAATACTGCATACAATTTAGTGGAAATGTGGGAATGTGATTGGCTTAACTAAGCAGAGTATAAAAAGCTTAAAAAATTGAAACAGTTACCAGACATTGTTGAATCATTGAATCCAAGAGATGCTTTTTATTATGGCTGAACAAACGCAACAAAATGAAGAATTAAAGCTGATGATGTTAGCACAAAAATGAGACATGATGATGCATGCAGCCTTTATCCAAATGTGAAATATTATGATTATTATCCTGAGCGACATGAAAGAAAATTTTATAGGCCAACATATTATACTAAAATGACATGGATTTATAAAATGCAAAGTATTGGCGGCTAGAGGAGTGTATCATCCTGCTTTGCCTGTATGTACACAAATCGATAAAAATGAAAAACTGCTGTTTCCTTTGTGTCAAATGGGCAGAAGAACAAATAAGTAAATGGAATCACAGTGATGAAGAAAGTTTTATTGGAACTCGCGTAACAAATGAAGTAAAACTGGCTGTAGAAATGGGGTATAAGGTTTTAGATGCCTGTGATATATGAGATTTTAGAGATAAAAGTAACATGTTCTTTAAAAATTTTGTGAAAGATTTTCTGAAAATAAAACTCGAAAGAAGTCTGCACAATTTTGAAAGTGATGAAGAGTACATCAAAACAGTTAAAGAGAAATTAGATATTACCTTGGGTCGTGATAGAATAAAGGAAAATCCTGGAAAGCGAGCTGTACCTAAGATATGTCTTAATTCATTATGAGTAAAATTTGGGCAAAGACAAAACATAAGGAAAACTGAGTATGTCACAGATTTACAGCAATTTTATGAGATACTACTGGATGATGGACTACATAATTTGGATATAAATTTTATTACTGAGCACATGGTATAAAGGTGATAAAATTTCAGGGATTATTATTGGTAAACAATGCAGCTACAAACATCTTCATTGTTGCATTCACTATATCAAATGCAAAACTTAAATTGTATGATAGGTTAAATAAACTAGGATCAAATGTTATATACTTTGACACTGATTCTGTAGTACACAGTTGATGATGGCAAAGTCAACTTAGAGAAAGGCTGTATGTTGAGTAAATGGAAAGATGAATTTGCAGATAATAAAAGGATTACAAATTGAGCTTCAGATGGACCGAAGAGTTATTATTAAGAGAAAAACGATGGAAGTTCTATGTTGAAAGTAAAATGATTCACATTAAATTACCAGAAATTCATAAGTTGATGGGGAATCTATGATAAGGCTAAAAGAGAGTGAAGTGAAAGAAAAGATACAGTTAGAGTACAATCAGATAGCTAGAGGTGAGTGGTTGTAGAAAATTTAATTACAGTGCCTTATGGATATTAAAAACTAACTAATGTATCTATACCTTCTAATGTGAAGAAGAAATTTATACCACATTCTTCATAGAGAATAAAGTAGTTAGTTGCCTTTTGTTGTATTCTCTGATGTCTAACTTTCTGGTTATAGAGTGAAACACTTTAAAAGAATGAGTATACATTAATATAATTTTGTATTTTTTTAAAAAATTATTTATAGGTAAATTACAATTTGTTATTACTTTTATAGTCATAAAAAAGATAGAATCTGAGTTTTCTGTTTTCTCACAAATTTCTATATCACTTATTTTTACATCATCATGGTTACACCTTCTCAAATGGTCTATAGTTAAAGATTGTTTAAAATATTCATTGCAAATAATAGATTCAATTTGTCTTCCTTGCAGTTTATTATGTGTATCGACAAAAATGTCAAATTCAAATTTATCCCATTAAAATTTCAAGAGATTATGAAAATTTTATACTATATAAATGTAGCTGATTCCATCGACATCAAATACATCTACTACTGTTGTCCATGCTTCAGAATCATCTATCAGGAATATATTTGAATTTATTAACCACAGTCAGCTAAATTTGGACTCTTGGTTTAAAAATATTTGGGTTGAGGTATTTGTAGAAAAGAATGTATTGATTACAGATGATATTTTATGTTTTTTATGTAGAATTCCAAGGTCCAGATATTTGGAAGTTGTAACATTAAGAAGAAAGAAACGTCATTATCTCGAATTTCTCAAAAAATAATATTCCATATACAGTGATAAAACACAGTAATCCAATTGCTTTAGAGTACGAATATATTGGGAAAAAATGAATACATTGAAACTGAATAATTTTGTTCAAAAGAAAAGGATTTTATTAACATTTGAAAATTTGAAAGAATCTGTAATGAACTGTAGAAGAAATACTTGTTGACTATCTAGAATACACAGTATTTGCTAAAGAACAACAATAAAAGAGATAGATCTGGAAGAAAAGGAAAAATAATGCCTTCACTTAAAAGATGGAATATCTGATGTAGTAGAGATGAAGAAAGAGCAAATTATTTACACTGCCAAATCTAAGCAGTTTGCGAAGAAAAACTATTTAAAAGTTCCAGAACGAGATTTTCACTCTGCAACGAAGTGTGTGCTGATATGAAACTTCCTGGCAGATTAAAACTGTGTACTGGACCGAGACTCGAACTCGAGACTTTTGCCTTATTTCAAAGTTGTTGGTGTATTCTCTGAAAATCATCTTTCAGGATGATTATCCAGCTATAAAGTGGAAGACCTTGAAAGATTACTGTCAAACCTCCGTGCCTAGGGACGCCAGATGAAAGTAGATGTCGTCAAGCCCTGAATGAAAATTGCGCAATGGATAACTAGGGAGGGGACCTTGAGAGCGCTACCTAGAGAGCCTGCCCTTTCTGTATGATACTAGGCAAGAGGCTGGAGGGCTCACACGCTCATGTGTGGGTCCCTGCATTCCATATATTTTATTTTAAGTAAATTCCTTTAAGTTGACTTCTTTGTGATTTTTAAGGTATGTTAAAGATTGATGACAATTGGTTACCTATTTATTTTAAACATTATCACTCGACTTTACAGCAATTGCAGCAATTGTTCCAGTTTACAGATATTACAATTTTACAACTTATAGCTCGGGTATATTATATACTAATCTGCACACACTTTCTACGGGCAAGACGGAATTGCGTTGGCCAAATGTATACCACCAAAGTCTCCCAATATTTTACATGGGACATCCACTATGTGAGGTGGATAACGGGCAAGCTGGGGGCCCGATACATTAACACAGGAGGTCAAATTTCCGAACTTAAATGAGAACATTCATTTCCTTACACAGTCAGAAGCTGCAAATAAAATAATTAGTACAAAGATTCAAATACCTCTCTTCCATGTGTGAACATTGAGACAGACGCACTGAGTGCACGTCTGCTCACTTATCCGTCTTCTGTAACACTCCACGAATATGGCGGGCACCCGGAGGTCTTCCTGGGCCCTGGTGGAGGGGGTGGTCGAACCACTTGGCCGTGACCAACCTCTCCACCCCAAATCTTGTGACACTGGAAAGTCTTTGACTTTTACCTGCATGTGATGTCTCTCTGATCCCCTACCCAGGAGTGTGGTTGGCACTACTATACTACAGAACTACTTCCCAACAAAGATCTGGCCACGCTTCATGGAGGGGTGTGAGGAGGATGAGGAAAGTTCATGTGCAGATTCACATTCATGTACAAGAAATGCATAATACACATCACATATAAATACGTATTATGAAGCCTGACACATTTCTTTCCACCCGTTCACATGGGTTCTGTTGCACCCGCGGCCGGCAGCATCGTGGAATAAAATTGGCGGCAGAGTCCCCTCTGTTTGTATTTCTCGGTGCGAGCGAGCAGCGAAACCTGCTGCTTGTAGAGTGAAAACTACTGTACCATTTCATCACCCCATTCGTGGATGGAAAGAAATGATCCAGAATGTTCTTCTCATAGAAGGACAATTCTGGTTCATTTCTTTTACCAATGTTATATTCTATGCTTACGTAAAAAGAAAAATGGAAACAATTGCAAACAATAGTTTGTGCTATAGAAAAGGATGAAAAAAATTTGCAATGTCCTGCTCTCTGGCAAGAACGAATATTCCCGCTACGAGTGGATCAAATATCCTGCCAATTGGCATAAGGCGATGGCATTTAAACGACATAGCAAGTGAATAACATAGGAAATGTCTAAATTAACATCCTCGGCAAACAAGTGATGACCATTCAAAATCATTCATCTCGTGATGAAAATTTAAGTTGAAATGAACCACAGAAATGTCATGTCTAGAATAAGATGGTGCTGCCAAGCACGTGTAAGAATCTAAGTGAAAAGTGCAAGATCAACAAACAAATCCAATAATGATAAAATAATTAATGAAAGAATTTACGTTAAGATGAAAAATGCAAAATCAACAAATAAATTAGCCATAAAATTCAGTGGGCGCCCGTTTTACACTAAGGGCAAAACAAAACCAAATATTGTCATGGAACGACACAGTACTATACCACATCAAGACGTCCGTGTCTTAGCAATCAATTATCGAAGGATTTCTCAAACACACCTTAAAGACAACTAATTTTACTTATCTAGCTATGATGTAAGTGCAAAACTAAAAAATTCGTGTGAAATACCAAATTATTCGTGAAATTTTCTTCTATAATGGAGACAAAAGTTTTTTTCTAAGTAATATCACAAACATCAGGAAATAGAAGAACAACTTTCAATAAAGTTATGTTCATTAAATTATTACCAACATGGACGTGTGCAAATACACAGCAACAAATTACAATAGAACTATTCTAATTCACATAAAGAAACATCAAGAAACGATGACAATTATAAAAACCCAAGTTATTTGATACTAAAATTAAATGTTACCTTGTTACACAAACAAAGACAAAAGCCTCTAATCTATATGGGACAATGCCCACATTGTGCACGTCACAACTAAGTTCATAACCTAGATACACGAAGAAAATAACACTAAAGTTATCTGCAATGGTAAAAACACTATGCATAGTGCAGAAACAACAACAAAAGACACATACTTCAGCTACGTAATAAAATTAAAGAACCACTAACCTACCCTGTTGACAGATTCCAAATGAACATGATAAAAAGGTCAACAAAAAACTTCAAGTGAACTATCATAAAGATAAATTATCCAAACACAGCACTCTGCAACATAGCACTAAAACAGACGTACAAAATAGTGGCAAACATTAGAATAGAGAAAAGTTGTTACAAAAATTGGTGGACCTGAAAATAAACAAACACAAGATGCACTTTGCCTACTTTCATATCGCCACACGCCAATCGACAATGTACCACCGCTATGGGCGATGGGGAGGGTATTCTTCCAAAGACACTTGGAGGACAACCTAACTTCACATCCAAGTGCCGGTGACTCCTTACGCCGTCTGTCTGGGTGATCATGTACCTCGCGAAACACGACGTAACAGCATGGCACATCTGTTCATCAGCTCCGCCACCTGTGCCTATCACCAACCAGATTATCTCTGAACAAAACTGCTCAGTTAACCTTTGTCAGTAAACTTTCAATATTACTATGACCTGAGCTATGGATCACCGATAAACTAGGCGAGTTCATCATGCTCTCATTTTTCACTTGGTCATCACAATCGTATTGCCTGAGAGTTCATTTCTTCCTTTGTCGAACCATTCACAATGGCGCCTGTCTCAGTACTTCTTTACTTTATGCATACTTAGCGATCCACAGAGTAAATAATTGTTCGTAGGTACCTTAGTCTTGGCAGCAATCATATCTCGTAAACAGTTCCTTTCTCTCCTTCTTCACGACAGAGCAGTTTGAAACACGTCATCATTCATCAGTCCCATAATATCTCGGCGACAACTACAATAACGACAGCGAGGGCTACCGGAGACCAGGGTGACAGTCATCCGGTCGTCATTCCCCGCTGCATATAGGTGCTTCAGCGCCATAGTCCACTGCTTCACCTCAGGGGTTACCCAACTTACGGTGAGAGGTATCCGCCGATGCTTGCGTGGGGGTGTGTCTGATGACACAGCTGTTGACTAGCGGGCTACGGAGGTGGCCAGCCCGCTCAGCTGGGGCGAGTGACGTCAGCAGCGGCTACCACTGTGATGCCTGCTGTGGAGCGTGTCTGATTACGCAGCTGTCGGCTAGCGCGGCGTGGTCCCTGAGACTGGCCGTAGGCTCAGCTGGGGCGAGTGACGTCAGCAGAGGCTCCCCCTGCAACTTTCCCTTTCACGCGAGGAGGGCTCGTAGCTGCTCTCAGCTGATCGCTTCGCCGTCTCCGTCCCGCCAGGTGGTGGGAGAGTGCTACAGAGACAGGGCCAGGAGGGAGCGAGACACGCGCCAGCTCCAGGTAGGTAGTCCCGTTATGTCTCTCCCTCTCCACAAAGCCCCAGCCACTCTCCATCCCTCTTGACCACTCGAAGCAACTTGCACACAGACAAACACATTTTTGCAAATAAGATTTTACAAAGAGCAACTTTCTCATTGTTCATCACAACTTATCCACAGGGTTTTATTTATAGTAAAATTAAAAGTATTACTATTACAAAGAAGTACTGTGGACCACCTCATAAGTTTACAATAAAATTGAGGTACCAGTTAGAGCCTAAACAGATACTAAATCTAAATCTACACTCCTGGAAATGGAAAAAAGAACACATTGACACCGGTGTGTCAGACCCACCATACTTGCTCCGGACACTGCGAGAGGGCTGTACAAGCAATGATCACACGCACGGCACAGCGGACACACCAGAACCGCGGTGTTGGCCGTCGAATGGCGCTAGCTGCGCAGCATTTGTGCACCGCCGCCGTCAGTGTCAGCCAGTTTGCCGTGGCATACGGAGCTCCATCGCAGTCTTTAACACTGGTAGCATGCCGCGACAGCGTGGACGTGAACCGTATGTGCAGTTGACGGACTTTGAGCGAGGGCGTAAAGTGGGCATGCGGGAGGCCGGGTGGACGTACCGCCGAATTGCTCAACACGTGGGGCGTGAGGTCTCCACAGTACATCGATGTTGTCGCCAGTGGTCGGCGGAAGGTGCACGTGCCCGTCGACCTGGGACCGGACCGCAGCGACGCACGGATGCACGCCAAGACCGTAGGATCCTACGCAGTGCCGTAGGGGACCGCACCGCCACTTCCCAGCAAATTAGGGACACTGTTGCTCCTGGGGTATCGGCGAGGACCATTCGCAACCGTCTCCATGAAGCTGGGCTACGGTCCCGCACACCGTTAGGCCGTCTTCCGCTCACGCCCCAACATCGTGCAGCCCGCCTCCAGTGGTGTCGCGACAGGCGTGAATGGAGGGACGAATGGAGACGTGTCGTCTTCAGCGATGAGAGTCGCTTCTGCCTTGGTGCCAATGATGGTCGTATGCGTGTTTGGCGCCGTGCAGGTGAGCGCCACAATCAGGACTGCATACGACCGAGGCACACAGGGCCAACACCCGGCATCATGGTGTGGGGAGCGATCTCCTACACTGGCCGTACACCACTGGTGATCGTCGAGGGGACACTGAATAGTGCACGGTACATCCAAACCGTCATCGAACCCATCGTTCTACCATTCCTAGACCGGCAAGGGAACTTGCTGTTCCAACAGGACAATGCACGTCCGCATGTATCCCGTGCCACCCAATGTGCTCTAGAAGGTGTAAGTCAACTACCCTGGCCAGCAAGATCTCCGGATCTGTCCCCCATTGAGGACTGGATGAAGCGTCGTCTCACGCGGTCTGCACGTCCTGCACGAACGCTGGTCCAACTGAGGCGCCAGGTGGAAATGGCATGGCAAGCCGTTCCACAGGACTACATCCAGCATCTCTACGATCGTCTCCATGGGAGAATAGCAGCCTGCATTGCTGCGAAAGGTGGATATACACTGTACTAGTGCCGACATTGTGCATGCTCTGTTGCCTGTACTATGTGCTTGTGGTTCTGTCAGTGTGATCATGTGATGTATCTGACCCCAGGAATGTGTCATTAAAGTTTCACCTTCCTGGGACAATGAATTCACGGTGTTCTTATTTCAATTTCCAGGAGTGTATTTACAACAACTGACATACACCGATTTACCTCACAGCTTTTACAAATAAACTGAGGTGCCACTTCGACTTAATTTATCTAGGCCTATTTTCTGAACGCATGTTCGCCTGTTCAGGGTTGATGGCTGAGTCATCATCCGATGAAGGTATTGAAGTTTCATAGGAATTGAATGGGATTGTGGTGGTCCCTCATCCTACACCACAACCGCAAATCACTACATTGATACCGTTTCCACAACTTTGTGTACAATCATGAAAGAATTTAGGCTGCTTGGTTAAATTATTCCACTAACCACTTCAAGTCCTATCACCAAAATTTACAAGAAGAGTAACCTTCTACCAATGAATTCAAATTACAAAACATGAGAAATCTGTTCTAACCCCTCAGAACACAACACACCAAAATAGTACAACATTACACCCATTGCTACTGGCAACACAACTGTCAGTCATTAATAGTTCTCCTTTCCCCCCCTTTTTTGAGCTGCATCTAGATCATTCCTTCACAGATTCTTGCCATTGGATCTGCAAACACGAGTTCCTTCCACCTTACCAAACATTGCCTGATTGTCGTTCTTTGATCTCTCTTTACTTGTACTAAGTTGGTACCACCTACAAAATGACATGAGAACCTGCTAACAAAAGAAATTCACTTGCATCAACATGTACACCACATGGTTTCAAATTTCAGGACACACCAAAGAATCTATATTAATAAAACATTACATGTAACATCATCTTAAGTACTCTCTGTTCATCTTGGAATGACGTACAAATCTCCGCAGCCTCCTCACTGCTTTTCATCGACTGAGTCACGCATCCATTGGCATTCATGGCTTCTCCTAGTCCTTGCGGGTACTACCTCAGATACTCGTTCTCTCTCACTCTGGAAACTTCAAGAATTAAACCCCAGGCCCTGTAGCCCACAAATCAGCGCCCTTTCTCGCGCCACATCCTTATCTCCTAAAACACATCAAATTATTAGACGTAAATTACTAAGAAATGCTCGATATTCGCGCTAACTCCTACACCAAACTTAAACTTCATTCTTGTACATATTAACCAGAAACCTTCGAGTATGACCTTGTGTCGTCCCCGCACATCTAAAGGATCAATCCCGACCGTCAACAACTACATACACAGTCTACATGAAAATTCTTAACATAAACATATTCAATACGTCATCCATGAAAAACAAGGGCTACTTCCACCAGGATAATTATTCACACGAAAGTTTTAAATTAGATATATGGTGTAATCCGCGACTCTTCCTAGATCCCAGAGTCTCTATCTCATAGCTGTTCTCATGAACCTTCCTCTTAATGCGGTATGGTCCAACATAAACATTAAAGAATTTGCTAGCTAGAAACTTGTGTTTCTTGGAAAATCGATGTCCTTTTCCAAGAACCTTGTCACCAGGTTTCAACGTCAGATGGCGTACATTCCCTTTCTGCCTCCTTTGTTGGCTCAGAGCTTCACTCTGAATCATTCTGAGCGCTGCGTTGACAATCGCTCGATGCCTCTCCTTACCAGTGGGTGGAAAATTTACCAGCTCTCTTATTCTATCCGGAGGTGCTCTATTCTTCAAGACCAGCAGGGGATTCCCATGGGGAATCTAGTTGATAACATCTTGGAAATCGCCCAGAAACATATCCCATGTCCTGTGCTACAGTAAATCCTACAAAGCTTGCCTAGTTCTTTTATAACCCTCCCCGAAGGATTCGACGCCGGGTGGTACTTTGATATAAAGATGGTCTTAATCTCGTACCTTCTCATGGTGTCCTGCCACAACTTCAATCTATACTGTGGCCTGTTATATGCAATGACTTTCTTGACCACTCCAACGTCTCGCACAAAACCGTTTATGAACGCCGCCGTTACGGTTCTCACTGTGGCCTTTTTCAATGGAACGAATCTTACATACTTCGACACCAGCTCCACAGCAACGAATACATATTGAAATCCGTTCATAGTGCGAGGCAATGGCCCGAACAGGTCTGTCGCTGCGAATTCTCGTAGGTGCGTGGGAACTATGGGGAATAGTGGGGCACGACAGGGTACAGTAGAGGATTTGGCCCTCTGACATACTTTACAAGTACAGAGCACCCTCGCTAGCCACCACTCCATACTAATAAAGTATACCGACTCTCCCAACTTCCTACTGCACTTGCGCTCTCCAAAATGCCCATAACTCAAGTGGCAATACCAAATTAACTTGTTGACCATCTCATCCGGTATGCACACTAACCACTGATGCTGGTTCGGATTCTTTCGATAGAACAAGACGCCGCTTCTTACCAGGTAAAAACGTCGAAGCCGATTTTCGGCCGGGTCACTCAACTTTGCTTCGATCACCCGCCAATTCTCGTCCTTGTCTTTTTCCCTACCTATTCTAGACAAAGCATCGCCTACGTATCTTTCACACGACACACCTTTCATGTAAAACAGGTCGTATACATTTTCGTTAGGATCAGTGCCCCTCTGCACTGTGAGTCCAATCGGACCTCGAGATAGTGCATCTGCCACTATGTTCTGTGTGCCAAGCACGTAATGGAACTCAAATTTAAATTCCTGCAGAAATAGCGCCCATCTAATCAATCTCTGGTGAATAAGTTTTGCTGTCATCAGGAACTGCAGAGCCTTATGGTCTGTATATACCTTTGTGACACGGCAAAAGAAATAATACCTGAATTTGCGAAACCTCCAGACCATCGCTGACGCCTTTAGTTCGGACACGGCGTAGTTTTGCTCCTCCTTATTGAGCACAAAGCTCGCCGAGGCAACGGGCTTTGGCACCACACCATCGTTCTCTTCCCACTCCTGGAATATAACAACACCTAAGCACGCCCGGGAGCTATCCGTGGCCATACAAAAGGGTTTGGACAAATCCGGATGTACAAGCAGACGCGATAACATCAGCGCATCTTTTAAATTTTCAAATTCCCGTTGCGCAGCATCACTCCACACTTACATACCGTCTTTTTTCCCGTCAGGGCACACGAACAAGGTGACGAGATTCCCTTAATTTTTATAAATCTTTTATACAAATTAATGATCCCAAGATACGCCCGCAACTGTCTCTTAGTCTTAGGGACTGGATACTCTTTGATTGCCCGCAGTTTTTCCGGGTCTGGGCGAATCCCGTCAGTGGTTACTATGTGCCCAAGAAACTTGATCTCTCGTCGTCCTAATTCAGATTTCTGTAAATTTATTGTCACCCCACATCGTCCAAAACTCTGTAAAACTTGATTCAGGACGTCATTATGGTCGTACCACGTCTTATCCGCGATGAGTACGTTGTCCACGTAAAGTGTAATCCTACGCCGCAACGACTTGGGAAACTCTGTACCAGCCGGCCGGTGTGGCCGAGCGGTTCTAGGCGCTTCAGTCTGGAACTGCGCGACCGCTACGGTCGCAGGTTCGAATCCTGCCTCGGGCATGGATGTGTGTGATGTCCTTAGGTTAGTTCGGTTTAAGTCGTTCTAAGTTCTAGGGGACTGATGACCTCAGATGTTAAGTCCCATAGTGCTCAGAGCCATTTGAATCATTTAGCCAAACTCTGTACCTACCGCCTGGATAAATGCGGCGGAAGACACATTGAGTCCGAATGAGAGTTTCCGGTAGACATAACATCGCCCACACCACAAGAATGCCGTATATTTTCTACAGGATTCGTCCAACTCCACTTACCAGTACCTCGACTTCATGTCAAGGGAGCTGAGAACGGATACGCCATGAAACTTCTGCAACAGCTCATCTAGTGTCTCAGGCCTATCCGTTTCAGTGTCGATGATAGTATTTATTTGGCGTGAATCAAGGACTAGCCTTACTGAGCCGTTCTTCTTGGGGATGCATAACATTGGGCTGTTATAGGAACTAACACCTGGTTCTATAACTCCTTGTTGTAACATTGTCTCTATCACGTGACACTTCCTCTCTGTACGCAAGCGGCACGACCCACTGTCATACGAAAAATGGATTATGGGGTTTAACCCCGAGCTTGTAGGTAAAACCTCTTATAGTGCTTGTGTGCCCCATAAACACACGGCTGTTCCTTTGCAAAATCCCTTTCACGTTGTTACGGATCCCATCATCTTTAATGTGGCCCACTTTCTCGTTCATTAAAGACTCCAAATCTATCGCATCTGATTCTTTATTATTCTGTGTTTCTAGTTTGATCCTCGCATTGCCTTGAGTCGTGTGAAGTTAGCACCCTTTTTTTCAGAAATCTATATTTTTTTCAGAGTTCTTGATAGATATGAAATAGTTCTAGAGTTCTTTGAACAAAATTTCAATAGTTCTGCAGAATTTAGCGAAAAAAAACAACAATACTCGAAAAAATTTTCGTATCGAAAATATTCTTTGTCAATTTCCGCAAAATGTAAATAAGTACGACAGTTCTGAGCACAGTTCTGAATAGAGATCCAAGAGTTCTATCGAAAATCCCAGCAACACTTTTTTGTGCAGCTAATAGTTTCCGAGATAATTGCAATTTAAGGAGAAAATCTTTTCACTTACTGTGAAGTTGGCACCCTTTTTTTCAGAAATGTATATTTTTTCAGAGTTCTTGACAGATATGCCATAGTTCTAGAGTTCTTTGTACAAAATTTCAATAGTTCTGCAGAATTTAGCGAAGAAAACGACAATATTCGAAAACATTTTCGTATCGAAAACATTTATTGTCAATTTTTGCAAAAATTAAACTCATACAACAGTTCTGAGGACAGTTCTGAACAGAATCCCAAGAGCTCTATCGAAAATCCCAGTAACATTTTTCTATGGCTATAATAGTTTATGAGATAAATTGATTTAATGTGGGACACACTTTCTCTACAGAAAATATAAATATATTCGTACAGCAGTTCTGATGACAGTTCTGGACACCACGTGAAGAGTTCTATCGAAAATCCTGGTATCTCTCTTTGTGCAGGTAATAGTTTAAGAGGAAATTGCAACATAATTAAGAACTCTATAAGAGCTCCCACTGTGAAGCTGGCACCCTTTCTTACAGAAATCTATATTTTTTTCAGAGTTCTTGATAGATAAGCCATAGTTCTAGAGTTCTTTGTACAAAATTTCAATAGTTCTGCAGAATTTAGCGAAAAAAACAACAATACTCGAAAAAATATTCGTATCGAAAACATTCTCTGTCAATTTCCGCAAAATGTAAATACGTACGACAGTTCTGAGCACAGTTCTGAATAGAGCTCCAAGAGTTCTATCGAAAATCCCAGTAACATTTTTTTGTGCAGCTAATAGTTTACGAGATAATTGCAATTTAAGGAGAAAATCTTTTCACTTACTGTGAAGTTGGCACCCTTTTTTTCAGAAATGTATATTTACATGGCATAAAACAAAATCAGAATGCGTTTCAGCAGTAGCAATTTGTTTTAATGGTGGAGTAAAAATGGTTCAAATGGCTCTGAGTGCTATGGGACTTACCTTCTGAGGTAATCAGTCCCCTAGAACTTAGAATTACATAAACCTAACTAACCTAAGGACATCACACTCATCCATGCCAGAGGCAGGATTCGAACCTGCGACCGAAGCGGTCGTGCGGTTCCAGACTGTGGCGCCTAGAACGGCTGGGCCACTCTGGCCGGCCTGGTGCAGTAAAGATTAAAAACAATGAGCAGAACAGGCATCAAAACTAGGAACAACATGAACATTGTGCTGGTATGGGCCGACAGGCAACATGTCACAACTGAAAAAGCTGCTGAAAGCATGAAAAGGAGGCCAGAATAACAAAGAAAAGAAGTAAAAATAAAGAAAATGAAAAGGACACGAAAGGTATCAACAAGATTATGGAGCAGGAATGGTTTGCAATGTCGTCATTGAGAAGAGAATGACATACAAATCTTAAGTTTCAGTTCTCTGTAATCAACGTTTTTGCATACCGAGATACTGTTACCGGTATTTCATCCAATATTAAAGCTACATAAACAAAGCTATGGATGAATAATAATATAGTGCTTGCCTACACACTGAACCACATTATTCAACAATGGATTAAGTATTTTAAGCTGCAGTATCTCATATTATGTTCTTAAATCATTAGGAGAAAAAATTTACTCTTAAAATACATTCTTTTTTAATAATCAAAACATGAAACGTAAATATTACTGGTTTGCTGTTTCAACAATGTAATAATTCAAAGAATAAAATTTGTTTTTTATCTTTTATTTGGAATAGCGTTAAGTACATTGAACCTAAAATAACATTTACGTGTAATTCAGTATGTAAGAAAACATCAATATTCACTGCACAGTGTATTCCACAGATTTACAATTTTTTTCACATGGAGCTCACAATATACCAATTCTTTGATAAAAGTTTCATTCCTGAATCTATTGACAGTCTTGCATTATTAAATTTCAGAGTACCAGTAAAAACTACAGGCTGTGATGTACATGTCCCGTTAACAGCTCTTCTTCAGGATACACTAAAACCTAGAAGGAAATACATATGTAGGGAATTCAGTAATAAATAAGCATAGAATTTATGAGGTGTGAAACAACTAAGAAAAATAAGTACAAAAAATATATACGTGAAATTTAGGGCATAAAATGCTCTTATTCTAGTAACCAAAACAGGAGGCTGTGATACCAGAAACAAAGATACTAAGAATTAACATAAGAGCTATATTTGTAATATTTAGATACCAACTTTTAGCAGTTGCTTACCTTATAAAGCAAAGTTCCTATGTAGGAACTACTTGTTTCGTCTCGTCGGTCTTGTAGCTGCCATTTGAAAATTTTCTGTCGTGACATACATGAACAGGTGCGGAGAAATGATCGTTTCTTTTGAAACTTTCTGTACATCTTTATACACGTCATCGTACTGCTTCCAGTAGGTTCCATCGAAGACATATGCCGTGTAGTGTTTGATGCAGATATTAGAATGAATGGCTCCAACGAGATTGTACTCTTGATTGTTGACTACGATTTATTTCGTGATCGTTTGCAAAACACATTTCTTCCTTTGATTCGGAGGAAACTGATCTTCAGTTAGTGGACAAGGTGTTATACTAGTATCCATCATCAAGTAGCATCCGAATTTCTTTTCTTCGACTGCTTCTCCTTTACATTTCTTGCATTTTAAATAGTCTTTAGAACTCAATTTGTTGCATCTACAGCCTCTTGCATGAAATTATAACCAAGTCTGAAAAGAACATACGTATCAACGGAAATATAATGTCGTTTCACATAGCATGAATTTAGGCACGTCAGACACAATATATTTTTGTTGCAAATCGGGATATCTTTTAATATTTTCTCGTATAATTCCTGCATTCAGAGACAATATTTTTCGAGACATTACTCCTTTTTTTAGGAGTATAAAATATCAAATCTCTGCTTAAAATGCTGGGAGTTTATAATTTATTTGTCCAAAACATCCAAAGCCAGATCCAAAAATGGATGGCCCACCATTTGAATTTTACTTTTGAAATCATCACTGAGTGATATTGCTTGCATGAATAAGTTCATCAAAGAATCGAAACTGCACGTTCCCTTCAAGTTGTAGGTAGCAGATTTGAATTTGCTTGAGGTCCCATTTAGGAAAAGTGGCAAATTAATATCTATGAATTTCTTAGTCGAATTCCAGTTTGGGCAATCACCTAAGTAGTTTCTTCTTGCTCTTGGCTTGTATGCTCGATGTGACAACGATTTCATTTTGAAGCTTTTTCAGCATTGCACTCTCCTCCATTTTATTGTTACAGGTCTCTCTGTTTTCTTCTGTTTTCGAACCGCAGGATGAAATTTCAGTGACATCCCTGTTGAAGTATGATTCTTGATAGTCTTTTGTGGAATGAAATATCTCTTTAGAGTCCAAATTGGGCAGTAAATTATTATCTGAAGAGCGCTGAAAACACACACTATCACTCTTGACTGTTGTTCTACGCATTCATAATAACTGAGCTCGAAGTAGGAGAAAATCTGTATTCAAAACTATTAAAATTTTGTCTAACTCTGTCTCATTGCCATCTTCGTGTTGGGTCTCACTTCATAAGGTATTGTTCAGTGTGCTCTCAGAATTATCGAGTATATGATTGCTTTTGGGGTTTGTTATCTTCAGCTTCTTATTTTTTCCTCTCCAGTTTTCTTCTTCATGGTAAGGCAATGATGCTTCAGTTGGTTTGTGCTTCATAGTTTGCTTTGAATCTTCTTTTTCCATCATAAGTAGCGCTAACTGTTTTGTTTCCTCATGCAGCCACTTCAAATGTTGAAAAATCAATTTGTCTACTCGTAAAGGCAGCTTGTCAAAGCCTATTGTCTATAATTATGAAAATTGTCCTTCCATCGCTGCTGATGAACGAATAGATGAAGGAATATGGGAAGAAGGATACATCACAGCTGTCCACAGTCGTATATAGTTCATCAACTCTTTCAGCATCTCTGCAGCATTAGGAATGTTGTACTGATTCACATCAAAGAGATTGTCATCATTAGTCTGATTCGTGATGACTTCAGCTTCATTGTAGATACGTTTTGCCTTATCAACCCAGGAGTTTGCAGTAGATTCCTTAGAGTTCAAAATTGATTCCAAAAGCCAGTCATCATTGTTTTCAATATCATCAGTTTTCTTGTCATCATCTTTCTTTTCGTCAATATATGAATGACGTGGACCACCTCTGATAGTGATATCAAGATGGCACTGATGTTCCATTGATGAATATTCTTGACCGCACTCATCAATACCAAGACGTTCACTCAACGCAACAACCAAAAGTGAGCGCAAAGCACTTTCAATATCACGAAAATGTATCATCATATCGGCCAAAACTCGAAGATGAAGTTGTTTGACTTGTGATTTACTTCTTGAGAAGCATTTCCACCTCGAAATCATGACCATAAAATGGTTTAAATCTATTCTCAAACAACACGAGGGTAGAATTACTCTTTCATGCAAAACAATATGACTATAACACCTATTCAAATAATCTGTTAAGTCCGAGCAATTGGCTATTGTTCTAGAAATGGCAACCAACAAAGCCTTACCAAAATCAGTTACCATGATTTTTGGTATGGGAGCTCCAGATCTGACGATTTCGATAAAGACAAATGACAATAATTATGTGTCATGCCTAGAGGATATCATCTGATAAGTTGGGCAACTGATTGATGATCGATTGACGATATTTGGATCTTTACTAGTGACATTTACTTCGCGGATGCACATGTACTGGTACAGGCATATGTACTTTGACTTAATTTACACTCAGTCAGCCCTGTTTGACAGATCCCCAAATCGTGAAATAACTCGAAATGCAACGCCACCTGTAGCATCTATTGAATCGTATACACTGCTATTGATTTGATGACAATATTTGTGCAACTGACTTTGATCTTTCAGCCAAGAATGGGTCCAATTCGACTGCGTGATTTTCGTCCCGATGGGTTGTATGCGTTGCGATTTATTGGTTTTCAAAAGGCTTACTCGTTGTTATACCAAATCGTTTGTCCCTTTCACGTTCTTTAGCATTTCTCAAGACATCAGCATTTAGTAAATATGGAAGAATCATGTCTCCGAAAGACATATTTTTCGCTTCATCATTTCGCCAAAGAGTTGCAGGCATCCTGTAATCAACCAGTTTAGCAGCTACCTGTTGACTTCTCGTGCCACGAAGTTGTCTTCTTTTCAGGTGATTACTATCATCTGAAAAGTTTGAAAGTCTGCAGTTCAGAATAATATCGTTGTCCTTTTTTCGCTTCTTCAGAGTAATCCCTTCGAAAGTGTCTCCGCATTCTGTACATCTTCCTTTGATCTTCAAGAAGTACTTTGAACATTCACATACTTTCGCATATTTGAAAGAAAAGGCACATGGAATTTTATGATGTTCATAAATTTTATCACCCATCAAATCGGTCCATTTCCCTATTTCCAGTCTTGAAGGCTTTCAAAGTTTCCTCTTTGTTGGTTTTATGCAAGACCATTTTTCTGCTGACAGTAGTAAGTCAAATTGCTTTGTCATGTCCTTGTTGCACGAAGAACCAAAAACATTCCACGACTCATCTTTGCTGTCGTCGTCTTTTTCTTCAACGAAACATTCCAGCCTGAAGGTGTTTCTAACAAAAGTAAGTAGGCCATGGCGATCTTCTTTAATTGTTGTATAAATATGTTTTGAAGACATTTTCGAGCCGATGTCGGCCATGGCATCGGACAGTTTTTGGAAGACCGGATGAGACGGAGTGAATTGAATGCCTCTATCATCGATTACTTTAAATTCCTCCATGCTGAGAAGACGTTTCAATTCTGGTAAATTGTACATTCTTATGGGTATTACGGTTCATAAATATCACTTACACAACAGCACCGACTGCACAACAGGCACCGACTGCACAAGAGCTCCGACTGAACGAGCATAATGATAATTCGCATGAGAGTGAGTAGTATTGTTACGTTTACTCATTAGGGGCAGATCAAAGAGTGAAATGCAGCACTGGCGGGCGCCTTCACACGACGCGGCGCGCGCGCCACCCAAAAAGTGCAGCTGTTGCTGTCATTAGCTTTGATGCTACTGCGAGAAGCTTTCATGCTACCTCTATTGTAACTGCTACGCTGACGTCATTTGTCGATTGTTTAAAAGACGCAGTTCCCGAGTTCATTGTTTCCAGATGTAGTGCCACGACTTTTGCATTGTTGCTGTGCTTTGTTTATGATTTTTTGGTCTTGAGAGGTCTCAGGGACGTATCATAGTTTTTATTATCCTTCCATCGGGCGCAGCTATTCAGATTGATACATGTCGAAATTTTCTGTAAATTACTTTTCAACAATTTACAGTATTGGCGCCTTCTCGTTAATAGCTTCCCTTTTCCGTATGCCTTTCATTGTTGTGTGATTCTGTAAATTACTTGTCAACAATTGGCAGCACTGGCGCCTTCACGTTATAGCTTCCTTTCTGTGTATGCCTTTCATTCTTGTATGATTCAGTATCGACGCTAATGCTCTCTTGACGAGATATGAGCCGATTGCTCGTTTTTATCCACTGTGCCCTTTCGTATTTCATTTCAGCAATTAATTTATTTCTTTATCAACGTAGTAAGTAGTACAAAGCTAATCCATAATGTAAAATGCACTTAAATTCTGTTTGAAGTGTTTAATCGTCATTGTCCGCTGTCTGAACGTCAGATATCAAATTAATACACTGCGCCTGGTTGCGTTATGTTATAGGAATTTTATTATTTTAAGTGGGATGTACCAGATCATGTTGAAGAAATCCAAAGCATATTGTTCGAAGAGGTTAATATTATTAGAAACTTACCTGGACAATAGGCGCAGCCAAAGCAGCCTTTGTGAGGCTGTAATTGCCTCATAGATGACGACATTTGTCCATAGTAGTTCTGTACTCCATTCAGCATTTTGAGAGCGTCAAAGCTTCATTTCAGCGTGAGAGAGCGGTAAAATCAATAGATGTTATTGAATTGAAAGCCTTCATCAGTCTCTTGTTTTTAATTGTTGTTAACAAAAGTAACAGATAAAGCCTGGAAGATCTCTGTGGAATTGATATGGATGGAACTGAAAAATTTCACCTCGCAAATGAACTTAAAACGTTTCAAATTTATTGTGGAGTGCCTTAGATTTTACAGTCGCGCTATTCGTGATGAAAGGAGACAAGCAGACAAGCTAACAGCAATTCGGGAAATATTTACTGTGTTTGTACGCAACAACCAGAAATCTTATACCCTCGGAGAAAATGTTACAATAGACAAGAAGCTGGAAGGATTCTGAGGAAGGTGCAGTTTTCACCAATATGTACCTATCAAAACAAACAAATATGGATTTAAAATCTATGATTTTGTGGATTCTTAAGTATTTTACCTGTACAATTTGGAAATATACACTGTGTTGCAACCAGAAGGATTTACCAACTGAGCAATAAATATTTTGATGTTGTTCTGTGACTGTGTAACATATATATCAGTCAGGTCGAAATGCGAAAGCGGACAACTGGTATACTAGTATTGGATTGATAATAGAGCTATGAAGGGAGAATTTTTCTTTTGTTGGCACGATGAAGAAAAACAAGCGTGAGATTTCTCTAGAGTTTGCTATCAGTAAAAGAAAGGCTGCCCACAGTTCCCTTTTTGGCTTCCACAATACTGAACTCTAGTTTCCTTTGTACCTAAAACAGGGAAGTGTGTGATCCTGGCATCACTTTTGCATGAAGATAATTCGATAGATGCTGACACTGTAGATAAACGGAAGCCATCCATCGTAAATTTTACAATAGCGTAAAGTGTGGTATTTTCACAGCGGATAAGCTGAATGCTTTGTACAACGCTGCAAGAAATGTGCGCCGTTGGTCACTGGTTATATTTTTGTAATAATCAATACGGTTGGAATCTATGGACAAGTGTTTTATTGTGGCAACAGTAAGAATTGTACCAGAAGGAAAGGGCTCCTGAATCAGCTATGTTATACATTTTTGTTTTCTTCGCTAATTTCTGCAGAACTATTGAAATTTTGTACAACGAACTCTAGAACTATGGCATATTTATCAAGAACTCAGAAAAAATATACATTTCTGAAAAAAGGGTGCCAACTTCACAGTAAGTGAAAAGACTTTCTCCTTAAATTGCAATTATCTGGCAAACTATTAGCAGCACAAAAAATGTTATTTGTATTATCGATAGAACTATTGGGGCTCTGTTGAGAACTGTCCTCAGAACTGTTGTACGAATTTACTTTTTGCAAAAATCGACAAAAAATCGTTTCGATACCACAATTTTTACGAGTGCTATTGTTTTCTTCGCTAAATTCTGCAGAACTATTGAAATTTTGTACAAAGAACTCTAGAACTATGGCATATCTGTCAAGAACTCAGAAAAAAATATACATTTCTGAAAAAAAGGGTGCCAACTTCACAGTAAGTGAAAAGATTTTCTCCTTAAAATGCAATTATCTCGTAAACTATTAGCTGCACAAAAAAATGTTACTGGGATTTTCGATAGAACTCTTGTTGCTCTATTCAGAACTGTGCTCAGAACTGTCGTACTTATTTACATTTTGCGGAAATTGACAAAGAATATTTTCGATACGAAAATTTTTTCGAGTATTGTTGTTTTTTTCGCTAAATTCTGCAGAACTATTGAAATTTTGTACAAAGAACTCTAGAACTGTTTCATATCTATCAAGAACTCTGAAAAAAATAAAGATTTCTGAAAAAAAGGGTGCTAACTTCACACGACTATTGCCTTGGCCCAAATGTCCTGTGTCCACTGACAGTCTAAGAGACTCGACTATCTGCGTGTCTACTTTTATAGCGTCATCGAATTCCATCCTAATTTCTTCGTCACCAATTCCTATGGTGACAAATCCACGTTGCAGATCCAAGGTGGCTTGGTACCGGCCGAGAAAATCTATCCCTAATATGACCTCAACCGTCATTCTTTGTACAACCAAGAACACAACACTAATAGTTTTCTCTTTGTACACACACTTAACTTGACTTTGCTTTTTCACTTCGATGCTTTTCCCAGGCACAGCACCTTGCACCTTCGTACGCTGTAGCCACTTCACATCTCTCCCACAACAATTAAATACGTCTTCCCATATAACAGACGTTTGACTCCCTGAGTCTAAGATATGAGGAATTATTACGTTATTTACATCCACGCTGACAATTGGTAATTTAAATGCCGAAAATTCCTCTAGTTCTTCCAAAAGAACTTCCCTCGTCTCACCATACTCTATGTACAAATCTAATTTATTATTCCCTTTATCATCAGACTCAGGAGCCGTGCTTGCCTGTCAAATTGTTTTGCTCACTCCTACTGCCGCATCGTTCTCCCTAATATCCTGTCGTGGATCTGCTGGCCTTATTTCGACATCAGGAGAGGCCGAGTAGCCAGTATGGCTCGCTCCATTACCATAATGGTTCCGCCTCCGTTGGTTTCGTCCCCGGTTATTTGAAGGGCCACGTCTGTTACCATTTTGCGGGTATGACACATAATGTACGTTCCTGTACCTTTGCTGATAGCGGTTATGCTCGTGGCGTTCGTGCTCACTTCTCCGCACTTCTTGCACTTGGTTCAGCACACTTTCCTCCCCTAATTCTTGTAACAATTGCTGGAAGACAGCCACCTCATGAATGCTCCTTCCCGCGATTGTTATCTCCCTACATAGTCTATACGGTAGTTTTGTCAGGCATATTCTGATCAACTCCGCGTCTCCATATGGCGCATCAAGGTATTGGTTATCTTTGACCATTTCCTGGAAGTACCATACAGGATTCTTCTCGGTATGGTTCTGGCAATTTTCTTTCATTTAAATGTTTAATTTTATCCTATCCTGTATGCTCTTTGACCAGAACTCATTCAGAAAAGCTTTAAAAAATCTTGATACGTCACACAGTCTTATCGCTAATTGCATATTGGCACTTGCTTCGTCACGATGGTGAGTGCATACCTCATTTTACCACCCTACAAAGTCGGCATCGTATCTTGAAATTGCCCCAACCACACACACAGGTGTTGTGGATTATTCGAGTTAGAATATACCGAATAATTTAGTACTGACACAAAGTGCCTGCGGCATTCCTCCTCATCTTGATCGACTTCTTGTGAACGGGCTCCCACGGTGGGACGTGCTACTGGCTCTCTTATTTCGCAAAGACACTCCCCCAATTCTTTTATCTCCTCAGATCCAGTGCGACGACGCGTATGCGCGCCCATTGAATCATCGGCATTCATCGAATTTACCTCTTCATTTCGCTGCGCCGTCTTGTCTCTCAACAGTTTCGCTATCGCCTCCCTGTTCTGGCGATTGATATCTTCTTGTGCCTGACGAAAACTCATTAACGACTGCACTTCCTCACTATGTTTCACCACATTATGCACCTGTAGCGCATCTAGTCGCTTACCAAATTCGTTTATTTTCTTTTCGCCACTGGTCGTCGTTACAACGCCCTCTGCAATCACGCCTTCTATGCGTTCGTTCACTGCCTCGAATCTTTCGTTAACCTTTCATTCCCCTCGACCCTCTCTTGGAGTAAATCTGTTATAATTTTTTGTTCCTGAAATTGACCATTACATTCTTCCCTCAAATCGTCAAACCGCTTGCCTGTCTCTTCAAACCTATTTCTTCAAATCTCTGGCTAGACTTCTTATCTATCTCTTCAAACCTCTGTCCTATTTCTTCAAACATCTGGCTAGACTTCTTATCTAGCTCTTCAAACCTCTGTCTATTTCTTTCAGAAGAAAGGTCATCCAAGCTGGCACATCACTCACATGAGCCTCACTTGGAACATCACGATTTGTTGCTTCTGAGCCTGGTGAGGTGTGTCCCCCTGTATCGCACTCTTCGGCAGCGGCTTCGCCTAACGGTAAACTCGACTGACCCCTCTGAGGCCATTGTCCACCCTCCCCAGTACAAACCGGATTGCTGACAGTGTTGGGTCATTGACTGCGCTCGGGGAGGGAAAGTCGCCACTGGCGGCCATTTCCTGTTCGCCTACATCACGTAACTCGACTAAATTTTCTGCCTCCATGTTCGCGTTACTCTTTGCCCATGACCTAGTTATTACGCTCATTTCCCTATAGCAACCACAAAATTAACAACCAAAACTTGCTCTACCTCTCCAATATCTCCCCTACAACTTTCACAAAATCAATGACAGATAAAAATCAACAGTATTGAATATCTCTACACACTCATTTCGGACAACGCTGAGTACGAGCAAAACAACGCTGATCAATCTTCAACAAAGCAACATAGAACAGTTCCTGAAAATAAAAAGATTAATTATGCTCATCTAAACCAATTCCTGAAACAAGGAAGAGAATTATTTTATCTAGCTGTTTTACAGAAGTGCCTAGGATTCGGCGATTAAATAATATATCCTGGAAGGGTCGCCAAGTGAAAGATTACCATCAAACCTCCTTGCCTAGGGACGGCAGATGAAAGTTGATGTCATCAAGCCCTGAATGAAAATTGCGCAACGGATAACTGGGGAGGCGAGCTTGAGAGCGCTACCTAGAGATCATGCCCTTTCTATACGATACTAGGCAAGGGGCTGGAGGGCTCACACGCTGATGTGTGGGTCCCTGCCGAGTCTCCCTGCCGAGTCTCCATTGAAGCCGAGTCTTGCGGGCGCGGACCACAGACGGAGCGCTTGACTCGGCACGGACCGATTACGGAACGCCCAGCTCCTTCCAGGCATACATACTGGACTTGATCTGCCCAAGAACCAGTCTCAGGTAGCACCTGAACAAGACAGCGAGGCACGCTGTTGAAATATCGTGTGAGAACGATACGAATATCCGACTGGATTCCCGATTATCCGGGATGTCAGATTAGAAGCATTTTGAATATTTTTGAACCTGCTTAGGGTTATTAAAAAATTACAAAGAAATTGATGCAATTTTTTTTCCAAAATGCTTCTTCAAATTGAGGTACCATTTAATCCAATATTATACATTTGAGGGAGACCAAATCTTACCAGATATGCATGACATGATGGCTGAGGTAGAAGGCCTCATTAACTCCACCTATTATGTATTTTACAAGGATAATTAAATATTACATCTCACATTTCAATTTTTATAATTTTTTCCTAATAAAAACGTTATTTTTTTCTGTAATTTAGTTGATACTGCAATAAAGCTTATGTTTATTACAGAAGTATCGACTATTGCAACAAATTTGGGCAATGCTTTATGAACCTTAGGAAATATTTGTACCTGAATTCTGAAAAATACAACTTGCAGGAAATTTTCGAATGAAGATATGAGTCCGATTAAACTGTGCCTCAGAACATTCCTGAAGCATAGTCTTCAGCTTTCAGCATTTCTTCATCTTCAAGCTTCCTCTTCCCATTCCTTTAGTACTTCTTCCTTCTTTGGTGACTTGAAGAGCGAATCTGTAACCTTCATGCACCTATTGTCTCTCACACACAAGCAATTGATCTTTCATATTAGAGCCACATTTTATGCCTAAATTTCTCAGGACTTGCAACCTTCATATCACTCCATCATTAAAACATATCACTGCATATAGTACACCAACTCTAATGTATTTAGTCCTACAAAAACGTTATTGGGTAATCTTTCCGATATGCAGTGGCTGAAACTTTCGTTTGTATTCAGAGTGCCCCCATAAAGAGATTTACTAAGCAAAATGTCATTTAGGTCTCTAAAATTGGTTTTATTTAATTCATATCAGGCTAGGAAGAGAATGCTTATGATACTACATCTGACCACTTTATTTTGCTTTTTGGTAACCACACCAAGAATCTGCTCCTTTGGGGTAAAGTCCATGAACAGGGTGGTCATCTGTGTACAACTTATGAAAGTAGATGAGCCATACAGCTTTTGTCATTGCTGTAACTTCATTCAGAGTTGCATTTCGTCTAATGGCCAGTCCATAATAACTCTGAACAAGGGCTTCAGAAGAAAGTCTATTTCAGTTTCTGTCAATCTGCATTGGCCAGACAGAGATGTTCCTTGAGGGAGCAACTTTCCTTTCATTTCTCTTCATAGCTTCCTCAATCTAGCACCCATCTTCTGTTGCACATGTCCATAACACTCCAGTTTTGTTACCAAGGTATCACCATAAACATTGAATTCATTAATTTTATTGAAAGCTTTAGAGTCACCATCACCTAAGTACTTAGTACATCTGACATTGTAAATGAGCACCGACCTCTGAAATATTTTTAGAGCTCCATCAGACTCCATACCTCCATTGTAACCATTATAATTCTTAGTACATTGATGTTCAATATATCATTCAGTGTTATCATGACAGTACTTAGATAAGCACTCAACATCAACAAATTTTCCATTCTCCTAAGAAGTAGCACTTACAATACCATTCAAGGAACGATGTCCTCGATATTGTCAAGTCCCATCAAGTGCAACAGCATTGACCCTGGTTCCACTAATATTTAAAGTTTCTTCTACTACACGTTTCGTATATGCCTTAGACCCAACTGTCAAGGTACTAAAAGTGTTTATATGTACTTGATGAACCCACTAGGAGGAGGAGGAAGGTCCATCAAACCACAAAACGTCTGAGCAGCCTTTTTTCCTTTTCGTATTGCACGCATTGCATACACTAACACCAAATTGACATCATATGAATAATGCATAATGCTCGAAGTTATTTTCAAGGTAGATTTACTGCAGGATCTACACGCAACAACTAAATGTGGCGCTAAACCCTTCCTGCTACTTTGCTGTTCAGTTATTTCCAGACAGTCTACACCATCACATTATTTACATTCCGTCATTTCCTGTATCAGAGAAGATAAGATGCCCACAGCAACAACATCCAATACACTACAAACAATGTCATTGACAAAAATTTCAATCACCAGGAGCCATGCCATGTGGGAGTTTCGTCCCTGGAGAACTGATACAAAGATTACTTTCAACAGTGTGGCTTGCTCTGTTTGTGAACTGGTTACCACAGAATTTCCTTTTGTTGAATTTCATGATGTGTGGCATAGTTTGTATTTATTGCACACTAAAGGGTATGTACTTCCATAAATATATATAACACTTGGGCAACAAATATTCAGTAACACGAGCAGAATCTGCTTCACTGAAACAAAAGTAAATACCACCAAAGATAACCATCTACAGACAGTAGAAACCTGCACTATAGCCAACATATACAATGTATCACAGGTGTAATCGCTGGAAACAGAAAGTTCACAGTTATTTTGGAAATAACACTGATTTCTGCAACAGAAATAAAGGAGGTTGGGTGGTGTACATGACTGTAACTTTCAAATTTGGTTTATATATGTCTTTTTTTATTTGAAACGCTATAATATATAAAAAATTCGATTTTTCTACCATTTATAAGTACCTCATATCCTTAAATTTACTGATCCTTACTTTACCTCCTGTTTTTAAATTTTGGAGATGCTAGAACCATATCCCACGTAGGCCTCAAATTTTTCTCATTAACTTCTATTGGTTTCATTTTTATAGTTGAATATCTGGTGTTATTGTATTCATCAACTAAATTTTTAACTCAGTGAACCCACTTATAATGTCCTTAAAGAGCAAATCTTTACCACATATTTTCTTTAAGTGTTCTGTTAAATATTTCAACAAGAAATGCTTTTAATTCACTAAAATTTGAATAATGCTTAATGTTATATTGCTTCATCAGTTCCTTAAATTATTTACTGTAGAGTTCATCGCCATTATATGTTTGTAAATTTTTTGGCTTTCTAGCGATGGAAATTTTTTCAAAAGCAACAACAACATTCTTACATGTTTTATCTTTAAGGGGGATAGCCCAGGAAAATTTAGAAAAGATATCGATAACACTTAATAAATATTTATATCCCTGATTTTTCTTTGAAATTCATTTCAATTTGCTGGAATCCATTTCGATTAGATCAGCTTTCCATAGGTCATCAATATCGAGAAAAATTACACATTCTCATTAAAATTTTTTGTCATCAGTTTATGTAATTCATTAATGATTTCTGCACGAATATTAGGGGTGACAATTTGCTCACCTCTAGACCTACAAAATTTTTTAAGGAATTTATTCTTTTTGCTTTTACATAGTGTACAAAGACCTTCAATTCTTTGTCTTCTATTTTTAGTTGTTAACATGTGAGGATTATGGGTCTCAATAAATCTTTTACACTTCAAACAGTAGATGTGATTATGATTATCCAGTTATATAGCATAAAAATTTAGTAAGACTTAAATTATTTCACCTAATATAATTAACTTTACATCAACTGGAAGAGTTTTAACAGAATCTTCTAATCTGAAATGAGAAAAATTGATTTGTTTTACAATTATTGAATGATTACTATTATTTGTTTGGTATAGTTTATCAGCCTCCCCTACAGTGATATCACAGTCATCCGATTTTAAATCTCTGCTTATATTCTTACCAACAATTAATGACTATTTTAAGTCAAAAATCGTATACGGAAGTATGCATTTTTTGTTAACTTCCAGTCATAAAACGAAATTCAATAATTTGTTTATCATGTACTTTATCTTTAAGATTACTTACCTCATGTACGTATGGAGTCAAATCTCTTTTTGAGAAATAATCTGAAAAAGCTTTCTCTCCTTCATTTCTTGTAAAAGAATTGGACAGACCGATTTTACTGTCATAATTATTCAACTGTGTTCGAATACTTGTATATTCAGGTTTTGTAACAACATTTGGTAACTCATTCTGTAAATAATGTTTGTTCACTACATTCTTAGCATCAAATGGGTCACTTACATTCGACATTCTTCTACCCTTAAAGACAATATAGCCTCCAGTTACTTTAAAAATTTCATCTATCAATGATTTAAAATCTATGATTAATGACTCAAATTTTGAAATTAATTCATTACCAGTTTTTGGCTCTGATGACTGAAAATCCTTAATGAGTTAATTTCCAAAAATGCCCATTTAATAAAGTCAGAATATCACTTAACTTGTAATTTCAGTGCAAATACACATAAATGACCTCAAATTGCTTCATTAAAGTTTTGTACTCTCTCAGCATTGTAGTACAGATCTTTTTTCCCAAATAATTATCGAGTTTAATTGGTATTGTTGTTGTTGTGGTCTTCAGTCCTGAGACTGGTTTGATGCAGCTCTCCATGCTACTCTATCTTGTGCAAGCTTCTTCATCTCCCAGTACCTACTGCAGCCTACATCCTTCTGAATCTGCTTAGTGTATTCATCTCTTCCCTCTACGATTTGTACCCTCCACGCTGCACTCCAGTACTAAATTGGTGATCCCTTGATGCCTCAGAACATGTCCTACAAACCGATCACTTCTTCTAGTCAAGTTGTGCCACAAACTCGTCTTCTCCCCAATTCTATTCAATACCTCATTAGTTATGTGATCTACCCATCTAATCTTCAGCATTCTTCTGTAGCACCACATTTCGAAAGCTTCTATTCTCTTCTTGTCTAAACTATTTATCGTCCATGTTTCACTTCCATACATGGCTACACTCCATACAAATACTTTCAGAAACGACTTCCTGACACAAATCAATACTCGATGTTAACAAATTTCTCTTCTTCAGAATCGCTTTCCTTGCCATTGCCAGTTTACTTTTTATATCCTCTCTACTTCGACCATCATCAGTTATTTTGCTCCCCAAATAGCAAAACTCCTTTACTACTTTAAGTGTCTCATTTCCTAATCTAATTCCCTCAGCATCACCCGACTTAATTCGACTACATTGCAATATCCTCGTTTTGCTTTTGTTGATGTTCCTCTTACACCCTCCTTTCAAGACACTGTCCATTCCGTTCAACTACTCTTCCAAGTCCTTTGCTGTCTCTGATAGAATTACAATGTCATCGGCGAACCTCAAAGTTTTTATTTCTTCTCCATGGATTTTAATACCTACTCTGAACTTTTCTTTAGTTTCCTCTACTGCTTGCTCAATATACAGATTGAATAGCATCGGGGAGAGGCTACAACCGTGTCTAACACTCTCCCCAACTACTGCTTCCCTTTCATGCCCCTCGACTCTTATAACTGCCATCTGCATTCTGTACAAATTGTAAATAGCCTTTCACTCCCTGTATTTTACCCCTGCCACCTTCAGAATTTGAAAGAGAGTATTCCAGTCAACATTGTCAAAAGCTAGAAATGCTAGAAACGTAGGTTTGCCTTTCCTTAATCTTTCTTCTAAGATAAGTCGTAGGGTCAGTATTGCCTCACGTGTTCCAACATTTCTATGGAATCCAAACTGATCTTCCCTGAGGTCGGCTTCTACCAGTTTTTCCATTTGTCTGTAAAGAATTCGCGTTAGTATTTTGCAGCAGTGACTTATTAAACTGATAGTTCGGTAATTTTCACATCTGTCAACACCTGCTTTCTTTGGGATTGGAATTATTATATTCTTCTGTAAGTCTGAGGGTATTTCGCCTGTCTCATACAACTTGCTCACCAGATGGTAGAGTTTTGTCAGGACTGGCTCTTCCAAGGCTGTCGGTAGTTCTAATAGAATGTTGTCTCCTCCTGGAGCCTTGTTTCGACTTAGGTCTTGCAGTGCTCTGTCAAACTCTTCACGCAGTATCATAACTCCCATTTCATCTTCATCTATCTCCTCTTCCCATTTGCATAATATTGTCCTCTAGAATATCGCCTCTGTATAGACCCTCTATATACTCCTTCCACCTTTCTGCTTTCCCTTCTTTGCTTAGAACTTGGTTTCCATCTGAGCTCTTGATATTCATGCAAGTGGTTCACTTTTCTCCAAAGGTCTCTTTAATTTTCCTGTAGGCAGTATGTATCTTATCCCTCGTGAGATAAGTCTCTACATCCTTACAGTTGTCCTCTAGCCATCCCTGCTTAGCCATTTTCCACTTCCTGTCGATCTCATTTTTGAGACGTTTGTATTCCTTACTGCATTTTTGCATATTCTCCTTTCATCAATTGAATTCAGTATCTATTCTGCTACCCAAGGATTTCTACTAGCCGTCGTCTTTTTACCTACTTGATCCTCTGCTGCCTACACTATTTCATTCCTCAAAGCTACCCATTCATCTTCTACTGTATTTCTTATCCCCATTCCTCTCAATTGTTCCCTTATGTTCTCCATGAAACCCTGTACAACCTCTGGTTCTTTCAGTTTATCCAGGTCCCATCTCCTTAAATTGGCACCTTTTTGCAGTTTCTTCAGTTTTAATCTACAGTTCATAACCAATAGATTGTGGTCAGAGTCCACATCTGCCCCTGGAAATGTCTTACAATTTAAAAGCTGGTTCCTAATCTCTGTCTTACCATTATATAATCTATCTGAAACCTTCTGGTATCTGCAGGGTTCTTCCATGTATATAACCTTCTTTTATGATTCTTGAACCAAGTGTTAGCTATGATTAAGTTATGCTCTGTGCAGAATTCTACCAGGCAGCTTCCTCTTTCATTTCTTAACTCCAATCCATACTCCCCTACTATGTTTCCTTCTCTTCCCTTTCCTACTGACGAATCCCAGTCACCCATGACTATTAAATTTTCGCCTCCCTTCACTACCTGAATAATTTATTTTATCTCATCATACATTTCATCAATTTCTTCATCGCCTGCAGAGCTAGTTGGCATATAAACTTGTACTACTATAGTAGGTGTGGGCTTCATGTCTATCTTGGCCACAATAATGAGTTCACTATGATGTTTGTAGTAGCTTACCCGCACTCCCATTTTTTTTATTCATTATTAAACCTACTCCTGCAATACCCTTATTTGATTTTGTATTTATAACCCTGTATTCACCTGACCAAAAGTCTTGTTCCTCCTGCCACTGAACTTCACTAATTCCCACTATATCTAATTTTAACCTATCCATTTCCCTTTTTAAATTTTCTAATCTACCTGCCCGATTAAGGGATCTGACATTCCACGCTCTGATCCGTAGAACGCCAGTTTTCTTTCTCATGATAACGATGTCCTCTTGAGTAGTCCCCGCCCGGAGATCCAAATGGGGGACTATTTTACCTCCAGAATATTTTACCCAAGAGGACGCCATCATCATTTAAACATACAGTAGAGCTGCATGCCCTCGGGAAAAATTACGGCTGTAGTTTCACCTTGCTTTCAGCCGTTCGCAGTACCACATCATCAAGGCCGTTTTGGTTAGTGTTACAGGGCCAGATCAGTCAATCATCCAGACTGTTGCTCCTGCAACTACTGGAAACGCTGCTGCCCCTCTTCAAGAACCACCCGTTTGTCTGGCCTCTCAACAGATATGCCTGTGGTTGCACCTATGGTTCAGGTATCTGTGTTGTTGAGGCACGCAAAGATATTATCGGTAGTGTGCTTGGATTTATTAAACAAATTGTTGAGGTTGATGAAAAGACTGTTGCTAATGATTTTCCTAAAATTGTTCCATTTGAATTAATAAATACAAATGTTAATTTGGTTGATGGAATGTTTGTAAAGCATACTGATCGTTTTCATCAAGAATCTAATATTATTACCTCATTCAAGCCTAATGCAGAATTTGGTAGACTAATAATTCATGAACCACATTATCTCTTAAATATTCCTATTTTTTATCCAATTCAAAATTAAAAAATAACAACAACTGATGAAATTGATAATTTGATTGACTTTAATGGCGCTTATGTATCAATAATTTTAGAAATCTCTTAATAAATTTTATTCTTATTAAATCATGAACAAAATCGAGAGTTTTCTGTTTTACTCATTCCAATTGAATGACAAGACTAAAGATAATCTAAATGTCTCCAATAAGAAATTGAGATTAATGTAAATATTGAAGGTGGATGAGTTCATCCATATCATGTGCAATTATATCTGAGTTTTAGTAATTTCGGAGCTGATGCTACAGATTATCCATCATATGATGGAATATCCAATAAAAAATTACTATGTTCAACAGTTGTTCGAGGTAATCACTATATAGAAAGGAAACAATATTATATCTGGAATGGAACATCCATTCATTCCTTCATTTGCCCATATGTTATTAGCTTCGACTATAGGCAATGAGTTCACTATGGAAGGTCATATCCTCAACAATGGTAAAATAAAAAGTAAGAAAAATGAAGTACTTTTCCAATAGATTTGTTTGGTGGATTTTTCAAAGATTATAAAGAACTGATGTGGTAAGGAGATTGCATTGTAATTTTTACTTGGAGTTCAAGTGCTGAGATGCTATTCTTAGATGGGCTGCTAAAAACCATGCTGGAATTGAATTAAAAGATATACTTCCAAAAAAAGGAAAAATTGTAGTAGATTCTACGGAAATTCATGTTCCTGTTGTAAAGTATTAACCAGAATATTCATTAGAACTAAAAGAACAAAGACTAAAAAATTTAAAAAATTACAATTTCTTTCTTTGAATCACAAATAGTTGCAACAGCCAGATTAGAAGGAAAAAGATATTTTGAACTAGATATTACTAATTATTATAATTCTTCAGAATTTGATATGCCTTACTTTATTTTTGTTGTTTTAAAAACTAATCGGAAAAAACTAATCAAATAATTGATTCTTCCTTATTCGATTATGTTATATTACAAAATATCTATATGGAAAATGGAAGAAATTAAATTTTTCCTCAAGAATTTCGGAATCTTGACCCACCAAACAACTATCTGAAAGTATATGAGGCTTTCCTCGATTTAAGAGAGTCACTCAATTGAATGACGATGTCAATGTAGATCCCTTCAGTTTTATTGAAAATTGTCCTATTTTTGTTTTCAATATGACTAGGAGAATGAATGTGTTAGCCACACAGAAAACTACAATGAAACTAGTTGCCACTTTTAATGATAAAATTCCGAAAGATACAATTTCGTACATATTCATGTATGGTAAGAAAAATTTCAGGTATGATGATCAAATTAGAATTTTGAGGGAAAATTTTGAATATTTTTTTTCTATATGAATGGATTCTCTACTGAAGAGGATAAATAATTCTAGCAATTCTGATTGGTTTATAAAGATCAGTGAGCTAGCAATAAATCAACTGTATTACATTATGGGATATAACTATTTACATACTAGATATGAAAGGAAAATTTATATGGAACTTGATACTAAGTTTAAAATTATTTTGCCAGACAGGTTTAATAAAGTAATAAATGAATTATAACGTATTCAAGGCAGCTAAAATAATGATTATGTACTTCATGAGCTAGGGTTCATTGTGTGATTAATTTTTTATTGGTTTAATTTTTTATATCTTATTGTCTGGGTGGGTTGGGTTTGGTCAGAACATAATCTCCTAGTGCAACAAACGTACCCAGTTACTACTACCAGTGAATGGTATACCTAGATGACATAATAGTGTATCCAAAGAGTATTTATGAGCATTTGGAACGATAGCGTGAAGTGTTTCATCGTCTGTGTCCAGCATGTTTAATGTTCAGTTTAGAGAAATATCATTTTGTATTGCAAGAAGTTCAGTATTTGGGTCACATTGTAGGGCAAGACAGAATTTGTAACGACCCAAAGCTAGTTGAGGCCGTTCAAAGGTTTCCAACACCCACCAAGGTCAGGGGCTCACAAATTTTTACCATAGGTATCTTCCGAAATGGGCAGAAATTGGAAGACCTCTCATGCAGCTGCTACAGAAAGAAGTGAAGTTTCATTGGACAGCTAAGTGTGAGGCGGCGTTCCAGAAGTTAAAAGATCTGTTGACGTCTAGCCGCATCTTTGTCTACCTGGATTCACCAGAGCACAGCGTTGTCCCCATAAGAAGTAACTTTTCGGTGCAAGATACCAACCCTTTGAGTTTTGCATAGCTCCGCCACAAGGAGACACCTCGTCAGTGAAGGATTTTGCTAGGAGAGTGGAACTTATCTGGAGACAAGGGCAAAAAATGAATACAAACGTTTTAAAGAAACAGGAAAGAGCACATTATGTGAAATCAGTGTTACCTAAGTACCATGCAAGACACTGGGCTATGTTAACGAATCCTTATGTGCCCAAGGGGAAAACGGAGAAGTTTGTGTCACAGCATAACAGCTCCTACCAGTCAACAGAGATGATGTCGCTGGTTAACGTTAAATTGCAGCTCTACACCTGCCCTTCGATAGTCACAGAAGCTGAATTATGCTGTTTAAGGGGGATATGGGCAATTTGCCTAGTCTGATCGTAGATTCCATAGACTGTGGGAGAGGAACGGTGGATGAGGAGAAGAAAAAGGAAAAAGGAAACAGGATAACATAGCGAATTATCAGTATATGCTAGGACCTCGAGCATGGATCTGGGACAGAAGTAAGCTGAAGCAGCAACTGGTAGTTATTGCTTCATTAACACTAGCCACTTATATATTTCTTGTGGTTATCAAAGTTATTTGTTTCTTTTTCAAGAGAAGAGTTGCACAAATTCCAACCCTCCCAAGCTTCAGAATACGGTTTTAAACTGATCACAACAGCATGGGAGTGAACATTCATGAAGCCAAAGACAAAGTGTGCTCAAGGACCACAAGGAACAGTTGTTTATAAGAGAGAGAACTGCAGTGTAATTAGTAGTGACAAGCCACTTTATATGGATTCAGAGGAAGTAGACTATGTAAATATGATACAATTGGTAGACGGTTCAAAATTATGTTAATGAAGTCATTGTGTAAATAGATGTAGAAGCAGAACGAAGAAACACATTCTGTCCTTAGAGATTGAGACTGTAGAGGGTCGAATGATTAAAGCGATAAAAATGGATAAACGAAGGACTTTTACAGTAATGAAGTTATTTACAATGTGCAGAAATCCTGGGAGCCAGAAGTCATATATGTGTTACATTCTATTGCACCGATCAGTGGTATGATACCATTGTGAATTGTGAAACGTCCCCTTAGAAAAATTGTACATGACTGTGCTTAAACTGACACACAATATTTTTAGCGCAACGCAATCTGACTTTCAAAAATCCCTACAAAAGAATGGCCCTGACTAACATTAACCTATACCTTTCACAAATCACTTACCTCACCAAAAATCTTCGTTACTCGAACTACTGCAATACAGCGAGTGCCACTACTGCCAGCTAAATAAAAGATTCAAACTACGGAAGGCACTAACTACTAATAGGCATAGTTAGCAAATGAAAGATTTTGATAGAGAACAAACAAGTATTTACCTCAATAGTGTTCAAAAGTCATAATGTATATAGCAGTTCATGACATCCAGTCTTACAAATTTCAAAACTCCACTATTTCTCTCCCCACATCCACCACTGCTGGCGACTCACCTCCAACTGCTCAACGCTATGCACTGTTCACATCCATCTGCCCAACACTACAATGGCAGACAACAATGCAAACTAGCCACAGACTGCACACAGCACAGCCAGTGATTTTTAATACAGAGCGCTACGTGGCGTTACCAATAAGAAAACCTAAACAGCCTACTTACATAGCCCCATGCTCCTCACAAAAAATTTTACAAATTGTTTTGGCCACTGGCCAATACAGATTTGAAAAATTTTGTCATAATTACAGTAAGGAAGATATCAAATGCACACAGTTATTAATACAATGTTGGTCAAAAGCTAAAATTTTCTCACAGTCCATAAAGTCAGTCCTGATCATTCATCACAGTAAAACTGCCGTTTTTTTCTCAAAGTCGGAGCAGTAAAAGGCAATGCACACAGAAGTAGTGGATTTCCATGCAGTCTTGAAGTAGTAGTGTTGTCCTTCCAACAGAAAGACAATGCTGACTCTTGACATGCAGACAGGTAATGGGTCACAACAGAGCAAACCCACAGCAGAGTCAGTCGAAGTTTTGAAGAATATTGGTAGGTAGGTCATCACAGAGCAGACCACTGTAGTCCTGTTAGAGCTTACGGTATTGGTGGGCCACCAGAGGTGCAGAGCCACTGCAGTCCTTGTAGAAATAATGGTATTTGTAGGCCATCAAAGATGCAGACCCACTGTAGTCCTTGTAAAGACGGCCAGCAGCCATCTGTTGCGACTGTGCAGGTGCCACAATCACCATCGAAGAGTCTTGCGGTAATATAGCAAGTCCATGAACCACCACTTGTGCACTCACAAATTTTTTTTTGAAATGTCCTTAGAACCAGCAATGCTGTTATCCAGTCCCTTGCTGAATTATTAACACACGTGCAAACACTATCAGTCCCTACTTCTCACATATTGTCCATATACTATGACTAACAGAAACATGTGCAGTGAAATGTAACTTACAAGTTACTTAATTTGATGAACTGGTGTCAATTACAATTTTATAACATAAGAATACAATAACAAAGGTACAAAATACATCATTAAAGAACATAACAATACAGATAACATTTGTAATAATATGGGCTTTACAAAAGAATAGAAATAAATATATACATCAGTGTTACAGGAATTATGACGTAAGTAAATACATAAATAAATGGAAATGTCGTGCGGCTAGGGCCTCCCGTCGGGTAGACCGTTCGCCTGGTGCAGGTCTTTCGATTTGACGCCACTTCGGCGACCTGCGTGTCGATGGGGATGAAATGATGATGGTTAGGACAACACAACACCCAGTCCCTGAGCGGAGAAAATTTCCGACCCAGCCAGGAATCGAACCCGGGCCCTTAGGATCGACAGTCTGTCACGCTGACCACTCAGCTACCGGGGCGGACTAGTAAATACATAAAAGATCAGAATAACTTTTGAAACATCACCTCCACATATGAGCATTAAAACAAAACAGAATAAATAATGTCTAAGCATCTTTACAAAGTAAATAACATATTATCAGAAAAATTCTACAACATAACTCTCATCAGATAAACACATAAAGACAGGAAGAACACAAATACCCAAGGGTACACAAACACATAGTAGGATAACACAAGGAAAAGACAGGGTTTGTTTTACTGCAGTATTTTGCAAACAAAACTTTCTTCGCTTCTCAGAGAACTTCCTTCGTTCTTCACTATTTTCAAAAAGTCCTATCTATACCTGCTTTCTGTACTTTTTTCGTATAACTTCCCAATGCATTTCTTCCAATTCATCGCAACTCATTCTCTTATATAGTCTAGCCCCTCTTAAGGTAACTTAAATCTACTGAGCTCAGATGCAGAAACTAAGAGAC
Organism: Schistocerca nitens; assembly: GCF_023898315.1. NCBI lineage: Eukaryota > Metazoa > Arthropoda > Insecta > Orthoptera > Acrididae > Schistocerca > Schistocerca nitens. The sequence goes on along the minus strand of NC_064624.1, from coordinate 36,365,772 downwards.
AAGGCAATGCAGCAGCACTAAACAGTTAATACAAACAGCAATGAAAAAAATGGAAATTGTCACAGCAAGCTGCAGTAAATCTAAATTACCAAGCAATGCAACATTACAACTAATATGAGCCAATGTGCAGCAACAAGAAAAATAAATCAGTGGTAAAACTAACTAAACAGAGTAATACAAAGTGAAATTTAGTAGCACTATGCCTGGCAAACAGCAGCAGCAAATGTAATAACTTATATCTAAACATGACAAAGCTCAAGCAAAAAAAATATTACACTAAAGATGGCCATGTCTAATACCTATGTCACATCTTAATACTAGAGTGATGCCTCACAATTTATTCTACAAAGGAAATTACCAAGTACTTGAAAAGAAAATTCTGTATGCAATTCCTGTGAAGGGAAATGTCTTTTTGTGCTCCCTCGTTTTTTTTAAGTAGATTATAAAATGGTTATTTACTGGATCTGTAGGCATAAAATATCTATATTAGTACATCTATTAAATTTTATTTTAACCAATGCTGCAGTGCAGCTAGAAACTAGATATCAAACAAAATGAGCAATCTCTCAACTAGAAAGACAATAGATGTAGAATGTTTCTCATCATTTCATTAGGTATTTTAGTAAATATCATAAATTAAGAGCTCCACAGTGTAATCATATATTTTCAAGTTTGAGCGTGTCGTATTTGTGATGCTGTCTACAAAGAAATGTCAATAGCGAGGATAATGGCCTCCTTTTTTCTCCAACTATGCCTCTGAAAGGCACACACTAATGGATTTTTTCCAGGCGACTGTCGTGCAGCTGCCCACGTAATGCGTCGTGCCCACGACGCATTACGTGAAGGTCACTTAACTTTCTCACCGAAATATTTACAGCAGTTTGCGCTACAGTGACAGTCTCATATAAAAATTTCACAGGTCGAAAATTTGCGTTACAGATGTGTAGAAACAAAATCCTGTAAATATAATAGTGTCCAAAAAATTTTCGCCGGCATTGTGATACATTCACGCATATACACACATTTCATAACTCTTAAAGTACGATTCTTGGTTTCCAACATCCTTTTCATAAATTAGAGTCTCTAACCACTACTCCTTATTCCTTACCTTATTGCACATGTACATATTCGTCAACACGTCAATCTTGCGGCGACACTTCAATATTTCATCATAATAAATACATAGCATAATCAAATTCCTCATATAGCATCAGCTTATTGATCATAAACATACCTCAACAGCATAATACACATCGTCATCGTAATAATAACATCATAACACCTCAGTCAAATCTCAAAATCGTCGTAGCTTTCTGCAATAATTTCAAAACCTAAAAAAAAAAACCTCTGCTCATTTGAACAGTGTCATCTACCTCCAACGTACTTTAAAAATCATGATCCCATACCAAATACATTATTCAGAGCTCCCATAGTATCACAATGGTTCCGAAAAAATACGAACAGTTCACAAAGTACAGACGAAATACAATTTCATAAGTGTGAAGTTATCCATCGGTGTAACTGCGTAAACATGTGTCACTGATGTAGTAGAAAAATGTTTGTTTCTCTGTTAAATAATCAGATAGCTATGTAATTTGTGTGTTAGAGAAATATGGTACCGATGTGTAAAGTTGTATAAGCAAATACCATATTAGCTAGGGCTCCTTGTGCTTGCCAAACACATGGTACACAAATTAAGCGTTTACCCCCCTGAAGATTAATGTAATTATACCCTCAGGTGTTACAGATTACAGCAATGGAATGAAATGTATCACGGAAAACCTTTGTATCATTGTACTTCAAATATCTTTAAAAATAAATGTTTTAAGTACAAAATTAATCACTCAAATACGTGTACTGTAGCGCTAAACTGTGCGTCTTGTTGTAACATAATCTCTGTGGAAGTGTCGTAGTTATCGTCCTCCGAAAGCTAAGATCTGCAGAAGTCAATGTACTTACCTCATGATAAACAAAAGTGAAATGCTTTCCGTATAGATATCTTAGTTATTACGCTTATTGCCATGATGAAGAAAGTACTGTGCAGTAACATATTGTTGTGCTACGGAAAAGGCTGCCTCATTGTAGCTATACCACAAAAGTTACTACTAAAACATGTTTTACTTTCCAGAATAATACAGAAAAACAGTGCAGATATAAAACAGATACAGTGCAAAAGCAATAATATAAATTGTGTCACTCATTAGTAGCGTCGTGATATAATCGTGTAGCTGTCAAAGAAACCAAATACTAAGTCATCTTTAATCTCACAGAAAGTACTTCAAATAAAGAATGTCTTTTCAACTAAACCAAAATGTTGCATTAAAATCTCATTAGCAGTATATGTAAGCCTTATAGTCGTTACGTAATCGTGCAATTAACAAGCAAGAATGTATACACACAATAACACCGTGTCCTCTGTTCACTATAACAATGCATTCGTAATTTTTGTTTAAATATGTTCCCTAGGTTCTAGACTGGATAGTGAACTTCAAAACATTGTTGCATGTTAACAGATTCTAAGCCTGACAAAGCATACTAGTAATGTAAAGTCAAAAATTTTATAGCAAAGACTAAGTTAAAAAAACAGATTGTCTCTCAATAAACGGTTTTACATGTGAAATGTGGTGCAATCCTTTACTCTTCATAGTACTCAGAGTTTGAACTTGAATGCAATTATCATGTGGTACACGTCGGTAAATAATACTGGAATTTTTCTCAAGGTTAGCCTCTATGTTATTTTTCTCTGAGCCAGCCGGCGCACGTGGCTGCCTGCGGTGCGAGTCATTGTCTGTCTCTTTGTTGGCGTGCGTCGTTATTGGGATAAGGAGACCTAACTTTTACAAATCACTTACCTCACCAAAAATCTTCGTTACTCGAACTACTGCAATACAGCGAGCGCCACTACTGCCAGCTAAATAAAAGATTCAAACTACTGAAGGCCTAACTACTAATAGGCATAGTTATCCGATGAAAGATTTTGATAGAGAACAAACAATGTATTTACCTCAATAGTGTTCAAAAGTCATAATGTATATAGCATTTCGTGACATCCAGTCTTACAAATTTCAAAACTCCACCATTTCTCTCCCCACATCCACCACTGCTGGCGGCTCACCTCCAACTGCTCAATGCTATGCGCTGTTCACATCCATCTGCCCAACATTACAATGGCAGACAACAATGCAAACTAGCCACAGACTGCACACAGAACAGCCAGTGATTCTTCATACAGAGCACTATGTGGCGTTACCAATAAGAAAACCTAAACAACCTACTTACAATTGGGTCGGAGGAGCGCCGAGTTCAGAAACACGAATGAGAATGCTGTGTATCCATCCAACTCGCTGCACGCCCATGTGTCAATATCGAGGGCAGTAATTGGGTCAATTATTCCATCCAAGCAACACCAAAATATTACACCGACCTACTGGGGAAGAATAACTGCAGACGTCAGTGGCAGAATGCAATAGTTAAGGACCGGCTGTCAACTCGTCAACATCGACCATCGTGAAGCGTTGGAACGTGGAGTGTGTGCCACTTACTGCAGACACCAGTTCGGAGTCATCAGTGCCACCGCAATCATCGTAATAGTCATCACCGTAATGCAGGTCATCACCTAGAAGGCGCCAGAGTGACGCCGCCGCCGTAACTATCGTTATGGTAATGATATTAAGATGAGTACATTGCGAAGTTGTTGTGATCCTGGGGTGAAAGCAAACCTGCAAATCTTAAACAGGACATTACAGTGAAAATTTGAATGAATTAGGATAATTTCTTAAAAAAAAAGCGAGTTCCTGTACTACAGCACTAAATAAAAACTAATATACTTGGTTACAAACAATTTACTTTTTACTTTGCTTTAAAAAAGTATTTTGTGGGTGTACCTTGTGTCTTTGTTATTACAAAGATTATTTTGTTCATCTATTTATGTTGTTATTCCATCTGTCATGGAGAAGAATACATGAGTATACTGTGTTTTGTTGCGCCATAGCTCCATATTTCACAGCAAACAGCTCTTGCAACCAAAGCAGTCAAATGACGTCATAGGCGGGTGTCTCAGGACCTCTCAAACACAATGCATACTGAGGCAAGAATAATTATTCAGTAAGTTGACGCTGTAGAAGACACCTCCCAGAGCCTCTGAAAAAAGGAATCGCTAAATGTTATGGCACAAGCAGGGCTTCTGTAGGTGCCGAGATGATGGGAAAGCTGGGAAAAATGATGTCATGTCTGCCCAACAGATTTTCCTGGCACCTCCAGCCTATTATATTGCAGTGACCAGGAGCATTGTGGTTTCAAAAACTCTACTTGGTCAGGCTTGCTATTATACAAGTTTAACTCAAACAGACATTATGCGGTCATCACTACCTGCTAGCTATGAGGGAAGGTCCATACCACTCTTCGAATAGGGATGAATCAGTAAGCTACCATCACTGGACTCTGTCTACAAGAGCCACATGTCTCTGCTCCTGCTAAGTCTGGATGCTGTCCGCATGGTACTTCTCCACTGGTGTGACACCCACTTGGTCTTTGCCAACAGACGTTAGTCGTCTTCCTAGCGGCGTGGGGGTTTGAGACTGGGCCTTCTAGCTGTCCAGTCGTCACAGCCTCAGCAGGAAAACAATGTCACTGTTCATCATCCTGAGCAGGGACACAGCACTGCTGTCATCCATGCTGGGTGCTGTGGTTTGACTCCACCTGCCCCAGTATGCTTCAAACTGAGCAGCATAAACAGTCCAGCTGCTGTGACTGAATTTTCTGTCCACCACTGTCTGCTGCACAGCAGCTGGCGCTAGCAATTCTGCTATTGTGCTGACCGCACTATTCCACTGGATGTCATCATTGTCTGAGGGAACATGCAATGCACTGTCTGTTGTATGCGTCACTGATGACACCAGAAGGCCTCTGCAGACTGAAGTAAGCATACATCACGAAGGATGGTTGCCATCTCCCCTGCACCACCTCCACTGCAGTAGCTTGATAGGAAATATAGGGACTATATATCCAGTACGGTTTCCATGATGAACAATCATGACAACCTCCACCATCCCACTGAAACCAGGCCCAGGGTGGTGAATTGCAGACATCGTGACCTGTCACGACTAGCCACATATCCACCATGGCGGTCATGCAGCCCAGATGCTACAGTTTCATGTTATAAATATACTGGGTGACCAAAAAGTCAGTATAAATTTGAAAACTGAATAAATCACGGAGTAATGTAGATAGAGAGGTACAAACTGACACACATGCTTGGAATGACATGGGGTTTTACTAGAACCAAGAAAATACAAAAGTTCAAAAAATGTCTGACAGATGGCGCTTCATACGATCAGAATAGCAGTAATTAGGATAACAAAGTAAGACAAAGCAAAGGTGACGTTCTTTACAGGAAATGCTTAATATGTCCACCATCATTCCTCAACAATAGCTGTAGTCGAGGAATAATGTTGTGAACAGCACTGTAAAGCATGTCTGGAGTTATGGTGAGGCATTGGCGTCGGATGTTGCCTTTCAGCATCCCTAGAGATGTCAGTCGATCACGATATACTTGCGACTTCAGGTAACCCCAAAGCCAATAATTGCACGGACTGAGGTCTGGGGACCTGGGAGGCCAAGCATGACGAAAGTGGCGGCTGAGCACACGATCATCACCAAACGACGCGCGCAAGAGATCTTTCACGCTTCTAGCGATTTGGGGTGGAGCACCATCTTGCATAAATATCGTACGTTCCAGCAGGTGTTTATCAGCCAGGCTGAGGATGATGCGATTCAGTAACATATGGGCGTACCTCTTACTTGTCACAGTAGCAGTTACAAAACCAGAATCACACATTTCCTCGAAGAAAAAAGGCCCGATAACGGTAGATGTGGTAACTCCAACCCATACCGTGACTTTCTCGTCGTGCAATGGAGTTTCCACGACAGTTCTAGGATTTTCGGTAGCCCAAATTCTGCAGTTGTGGGCGTTGACAGTCCCTCGAAGCATGAAATGAGCTTCGTCGGTCCACAACACGTTACTCAACCAATCGTCATCTTCCGCCATCTTTTGAAACGCCCACACCGCTAATGCCCTCCGCTTCACTAAATCGCCTGGGAACAGTTCATGATGCCAATGGATTTTGTACGGTTAGCATCGGAGGGTACGCCTAAGTGCCAACCAAACAGTAGTATACGGAATGCCGGTGCGACTTGCGACTGCACGACCGCTGACTTGCCCGTGCATAGACGAACCCGCTACAGTCTCCATTTCTTCCTGAACTGTCTCAGCAGAATTACGCCTTGTGCTCGGTCGGCCACTACGGGTCTATCGAGTAAACAACCCGTGGCTTCGAACTTCGAAATCATTCTCGCCACAGCTGCATTTGTCAACGGACCTTTACCCATTCGAATCCCCTTCCTATGGCGATAGGATCGTAACGCCGAACTAGCACGTTCCCCATTCTGATAATACAGCTTCACTAAAGCGCCTTTTCAGGTAAGGTCAACATGCAGCGACTGCTGGCGCATCTGATTCTCTCTCTCATTACAGCTCGTTTTATTTGTCATGCGCAGTCACTGACGTTTTGCTGTCCAGCGCCGTCTGTCGGACATTTTGTGAACTTTGTTTTTTTTTTTGTTCTAATAAAACCCCATGTCATTCCAAGTATGTGTGTCAATTTTTACCTCTCTATCTACATTATTCCGTGGTTTATTAAGTTTTCAAATTTATACTGACTTTTTGATCACCCGGTGTTTGTGTGGTGTCTGCTCTGTCAGACACGGACAGCAGGATAGACGGCACTCAGATGTATACTTTTCTGCAAAATCACAACGGCTCCTTGATTTTTGTGTCAGTGTAGATGCAGTAATATCGTCCGCATTCCTATGGAAATCAGTAATTTATGAGTAGATGGTAAATGGAATAGTGACACTGCGTTGCAGCGTGCGATAAGTCATAAATCTGAGTGAGTCAGCGACTGTGTCTGGATGGCTCCACTCATATAAAGGAGTAAATCTGGGTTCGAGTCCTGATCCAGCACAAATTTCCAACATTTCCCATTGCATTACCACAATACCCTGTGCATCTGAAAGTCAGTAATTCCCACCAACCACTTACATTTCTTTCCCCCTTCTCTATTTCACAAAAAAGTTTCAAGTTATTTAAGTAACAACTGAAATACTTGTGCATGCACTTAGAAATCATTATTTTTTATAGGTTAGTCTTGCAGAAGTGTTTTACACATGCAGCCTTTGAACTTTAAAGCGCAAATACTACTTTGTTTATTTAGTTGCCTCGATATTCCATTTCTCGTTGAAAATAAACCATCAGGTTATTCTGTTTCAAGATTTTTTAAGAAGTTAACCGATTTTCAGATTCAGTTTATCTAAAGCATCACATATCGAATACAACTCTTGTGCTGGGATTGGTTGTTTGTTAGTAAGTATTTTACCTTTGTGTAAATTGCAATATGGCAGATACCAGTGGTAGTCTTCTTTTTCTTCTTTCTATCCTTCTCCTTCTTCTTGTGCTAGAAGCAAAATATATTTATGTCAACCTCTATAATTCTTGTATACTGTTTTCTGGATCTCTGTATTGTCAGACTTGTGGTTATCACAAAAACTGTCAGATTTGTAATACTTCATGTATGAAGAATTCTCTGGGAGTGTAGAAGATGTAAGATGTATCAAGTTCATCTTACAAATTATTCCTTTTTGATGTCTGCTATTTATGAGGGATAATTTTAGAGGGATGGGAATTAGTTTTCATAATTTTGCCGGTCAGAAGAATTTCGATGTTTATCTGCAGGGCTACCATCCCATTTTCCATTCGTTGTTTCACATTTTTGCCGAGTATCGGAGGTGGAGTTCACATTTCCGAACAGTTACTTTATTTGATTAATACGTAGACTACCAGTAGCTCAAGATAAACTTAAACAAGCAACCCTTTGTGAACACAATTCTACGTTGCTCTGAAGTTAAATCCAATCTGCTTCCTGTTCTTATTATTAAGCGTCTAGCACATAGCTTCATTTTTTAAAATTCTCCCGAATAGACGACTATTTACTGGTACCTCCAGTGGTTCTTTGTAACATTCACGCCAGTGTCATGCCGGCCGTTGTGGCGGAGCGGTTGTAGGCGCTTCAGTCCGGAACCGCGCTACTGCTACGGTCGTAGGTTCGAATCCTGCCTCCGGCATGGATGTGTGTGATGTCCTTAGGTTAGTTAGCTTTAAGTAATTCTAAGTCTAGGGGACTGATGACCTCAGATGTTAAGTCCCAAAGTGCTCAGAGCCATTTCAAACGCCATTGTCATCTCCGTTCCCGTGCTCAGCGAAATCACGTGGGCTCTAGCACTGGTGGCTTTGCGTGAGTGGCCCAATTTTACCAGGCGACCCAACTGATCTTTTCTCTAGCACCTCTTAGCACTTCACTGCATCACAACATTTGTCTTTCTGATGTGTCTCCACTGTGTTTTAGTTAATGTAACAAATATCGAAAATATGATGTTACAATGCCTGTGTTGTTCAGAAATACGATATAAAGTTTCTCTGGACATGACCGTAGGAACAGGCACTTAAGCGAGTAAAGCCGTTATGAAATACATGAAATCCATTCACAGTTACAAACCGTCAGCTGTATACCCGAATGACAACAGGAAAGATTTTTACCAGACCACAGCTCGAACCAGGATTTCCTGCTTATCGCAAGCAGTCACCTGACAATTAGGCTATGCAAGCACGAGTCATGGTCAGACCCAAACTCCCGTATGTCGTCAACCATGTGTCTACAATCTGCACTCGTATATCCATTTTGTATATTCCCATACAGGAGAGACTTTTTTAATTTAAAGTCGCTTGCCCAGTTTCGGCCTGTGTAGTTTACAACTACAATAGAAAGTGCAGGCTTGTGGCCATCGCCTTCTTGTATCTCCAGCTCGCTGTGATTACGCGCAGAAATTATGCCAGAATGTGCCTCGTTTCCGTCACATTCCACTGCATCATCGTTTGGCACAAATCTCTACTGTAATTGGAATTTTGCACTCATGTAACTTATTTCTGTGCTGTAGGAAACCTGATTTTTTCTGTTTTCGTTATTGGAATTTCAAGTTCATTTTTATTTACAAGAATTTCGGGATTAATATTCCGTAGACCTTCGATGTCAAGAAGTGTGTAAACATGAAACAAAACATGAAACACCTATGCAATTCTGTAAGGTCAGTTATGGATACAGAATAACGTAACAATTTAGTTTTCTTTTCTTCTTTTTTTATAATACATGACAAGCGAATGATAATGGTTTATTCTATGACTACTACTGTAGTCGTGTATTAGGTCTACAACTTTGCTTCTGCCCTTTTGCAATAGACGGCAGTAGTGGAAAGTAGTGGCGCAAGTCGTACGTCGTTAAGTGTCATACAGCAAGCTTAGGCACTAGAGTACATGAGGCCATCAAAATATTAGTCGATTTTTGATTGCATCATAGAGTTACTCTCGACTGAATGTATCAGCTAACGAGCCCAATAATCGTCACCTGCGGGAGGTTTTAATTTTCTCCTTTGATATGAAGAAATCAGCGGCTGAGGTTCATAAAAATCTGGGTAAGACCTATGATGAGGCGCCTGTTAGTGACAGAACTTCACAGAAAATGGTTTCCATGCTTCACGATTGGTGATTTTGACGTCGAAGACCGGCTTGGTTGTGAAAGAGAGACGGCTTTCGATGTTACTGCAACCGACGGGAACAATCACAGGAGATCTTTATCGAAAGCAATAGATGTGTCTGAGCCGAGAACTGAAAGACAAACGGCCACACTACAGCGATAGGCATGAAAAAATGAGTTTACAGCATGACAGTGCGCGACTCCATGTCGAAAATCCCGTCAAAACATTCCTGGAAACGTTGAAATGGGAGGTTCTACCCCACCCACTGTATTCTCCAGATATTCCTCCCTCCGACTGCCAACTTTCTCGATCTATGAGACACGACCTAGCTCAGTAGCACTTACAGTCATATGAACATGTGCAAAATTGGATCGAATCATCGCTCCCCTCAAAGAATCCCCAGTTTGCCCACTGTGGGATTCGTATGCTGCCCTAAAACTGGGAGAAAGCAGTGGCCAGCGATGGCCAATACTTTGACTAGTAAATTTTTTGTAAGTTTTTCACAATAAAGTCTCGAACTTCGAGAAAAAACGGCAGATGCAAAGTTGTAGACTGAGTATTTGTTGTATATTTTATTGGGTTACATTATTTTTTACTTATGTACCTAAATGTGACTATGTGATATATGATGGTCACGATGTTTGACAAAGATGTTTACTGGTTTTTCATACTTGTTTACATTTATCATCAGATTGTCTTTGTCATAAATGCTTTGTTAAGTTGTGCTTGCTATAGTTTCATTTGAGTATTAGGTTTTTCCGTAAGAGGGTTTGATAAACTGTTCACATGCAGCTTCAGCTTTTCTTTGTGCTACCACTGTTGTGGAATGGCAAGAGAGCCAACCCACTATGAGAGGAAGCCGAAAGGCACGCGTTTCAGCTCACACAGGCTGGCGTGAGGTCTGAAACAGGACAAGGAAGTTAGACTTTAGCAAATAAGGACGTAGCTGTTGGAATACTTAACTTTAATCCGTAAATGGTGAACATCGCTCTTGACGGTACATGTTTTACAGCTTCAGTAGTAAATGGTAATGGCGCCTTGCTAGATCGTAGCAAATGACGTAGATGAAGGCTATGCTAACTATCGTCTCGGCAAATGAGAGCGTAATTTGTCAGTGAACCATCGCTAGCAAAGTCGGCTGTACAACTGGGGAGGGTGCTAGGAAGTCTCTCTAGACCTGCCGTGTGGCGGCGCTCGGTCTGCAATCACTGATAGTGGCGACACGTGGGTCCGACGTATACTGACGGACCGCGGCCGATTTAAAGGCTACCACCTAGCAAGTGTGGTGTCTGACGGTGACACCACAACCACTGGACCAGAATAATTCTCTTTTTTTGTTTCCTGGGATTTAATTATATAATGGTTATGTAGTTGCAGCTATTAAGGTCAAGAAGTTTGGCGGGACATACATGTATATACTTGTTTCTCATTTTCTGTGAACTCTCAGTGAGAATTTCTATTTTCATGTTAACGTGTCATGGAGTAAACACCGGATAAAAAAAAATCTTAAAATTCCATCAATTTTTAAAATTATTATACCTTCTGGACAGCGTAAAGTATTCTCTTCACGCTATTTGCCCCGACAGTTTTATGTCTGTTGTGTGGGTCCCTAATTAGTTTTGATTAATGTTAATTCCCACTCTTAAAATAGAAATTGCTTAATGCGCTTATTCATTGGTATTGACGTACTGTATTTATTTGTCTTACTATTACGAATCTGATTATGATCATGTGAGTGTTTGAGATATTGTACATTTTCAGCAGCTCACTTTAGTAATCAATTTAGAATATCATATCACCTAAGCCAGAAACTGTAAAGGCCAGCAAAGCATTTTGTTATGCACATATGTTTTTATATTTCTGTTGTTGCAAAGTGAAGTGAACTGAGTCTGACCAAACTCAGTTACACTTTAAATATAATTTATTTAAAGGATCCATTCACCTATGTCTCTTATGTCTTTTCGAAACTGTGAATGATGAACAACTCTAGATGTCACTCGAAACAGTGGTCCCTTTAAGTTAATAATTTTTATCTTTTCGTTTCTCTTTAAGTGTCACCTTCTGTGCCTAGTTTTCCTATTGAGGTGTATGCCACTACATGAGTGCTGTTTTGGTGTATCAAAACTCAAGGGCAGCACTGAGACCTTGCAAAGTTACAGCATAGGCCAGTATTTATTCAATAACTACACAGAATGGGTAGGGACAACGGCTCCCATACCTATCTGGACATACATGTGAGTTCTTCTTTTGTAATTTGATTCAGCTAAAGGGAAGATGTCTTACGCCAGGTGTTTTCAGATTAGCTAGTACCACAGGCCACAAACTCCTCACTGTGACTATGTAAGCATCGCATCAATGGAAGAAAATTCTATGTCATTTGTTTCGCAAAGATTCATTTTATTTATGTTTTATGCTCTTCTTATTTTAAAACATGTTTGGTGGGCTAATGACTTAAAGTGAATAATTTCACTGACGCAAAGCATGTACTGTAAAATACCTAACCCACAGACGACTAAACAATGCTGTTCCCCACAGGCCCACGTGCAGCTCTTGTTACTGGAACTGTTCTGCTGTGGAAGTGTGCCACTTCATAAATAATTTTCAGTAAAATAAGTTATTATTTCGAATATGGATCCCTCTGCCGCAGTTCCATCTAGAGTGGCGTGACTCAATAGTTGTTTAAGGAAAGAGACATTCCTTTCCAGGCAAGAGTGAAAAGTAGGTAAAAAAGTTTACTATAGTGAACAGTGAGTGGTGTGCCGCCATCATCTCAACTGCGCGAGCTGCGGTTTTGTCCATCACTGGTTTAGGCCATCTGCAACAGCCGCTTTCGTGTTTTGTCTCTGTTACGGAGCAGAAAACACAACCTTGATGTTCTTGAGATGGGGAACTCCACATTATGGAGTGTGCCAATGTAACCTACATTAGGGCTATAATCCCCGACTTCAGTGATTCAACTGCCTATGAGACAGAACTCTTTGACTGTAATTATGTCTCAGTGTACCTCGACACAAACATTAGTTCTATTCTAGCCTCAAGGCATTAGGCATGGTTTACATTACAAAAACTAGTATAGTCCCACGAACACAGGTGACAGTATTTTATGCTGAGGTTTTATGAGTTTTTCTTAAGGATATAATGTTTCATTGTTGGTATCACATTCCTGAAAGCCTCCTGCTGTGGTGCCTCTTCCACAATTGATACTTATTCGTTCTCCAGAAGTTATTACTTTAGACGGAGCTTCAATTGTGCCTGAAGAGAAAACGGTTACTGGCAGAAATGTAAAAAGCTAATGAGTGTTTAACAATTTGAATTATAGCAATATCTGTTGAAAATCAGTTGATCAGACGCTACAAAAAGAAGCTTAACTTAAAGAATCGCTGCAGTGGGATATTCATGTACCCTGATCACATATTTTTACATGAAACGACTACATCCGAAAGCTCTCTCATAGTCCATGAACTGTAGCCAAAGACTTAAAACTACATAGATGTGCAATTTCACTGCTATAACTTGCAGAAATTTATACGAATTATAAATGAGTGACCTATGTAAGTATCCTATGTGGTGCACAGTATTGTCTTACCCCTTACATATGAAACACGATCAGTTAATTAAATAAATAATTTAACCTCGTTAAATGGGCAACTCACTCATAAACATTAATCACAGGAGAATTTTAATAACAGGAACAACATTTATACACAAAACGTAAATGAGTAAGATGCATCAGAAATTATTTTTCCACTTTTATATTTTAACGAGGAGCCGTTTTTTTATATGTAAATGGCACTTGTATCATATTCCAGCATACTTAGTTTAATCAAGTTTCTTAGTTCAATTAAGTAATTCCAAACGAAGCGAACTGCAGTTATGCAAAGGAAACAATGTACGAGGTTAAGTCAAATTATCCAAATCTTCCGCAAAATTAAATTTTGCAGGAGTCATATGCATTCCTTGAAAGCATACTTACAGTTGGTACTACTGTGGTAACATGCAACTCACTTGATCTTTATGGCAACAGAAGTGCTCCAGCATAAAAATATTCCCTCCATTAGCAATATGCACAAACGAACAACAAGGAGCAGTGATACGGTTATTTGGTCGTAAGGAGTGAAAGGGCCTGAAATTCATGGTAGACTATTAGCACAGTACAGGGACAGTAAATTGCTGTGATGAAGTGCTTTCAGATGGGTCGATAATTCAAATGTGGCTGGACAAAACCGACTCACAAACAGGAAGCAGGGCGCCTGTCAACGCCCAAAAAGGCCGAAAAAATGGAGCAAGCTCAGTTGACGGTTTTGACGAATAGGCAGATTACTATCGATGGCGTAATGTTTACATTGAACGTCAGTCATGGTTCTGCCAATACCATCATCCGTGATGAACTTGGCCTATGATAAAGTTCGTTTGTCATGGAAGCCATGACAGCTCACTGAAGAACACAAACTTAGATGTCTTGAGGTCAACCAATATTTACTTGACCATTATAACAGAGAAGGCGAGCCATTTTTGGAAATAATAGTGACACGTGATGAAACGTGGGCTCATCATTATTAGACACAACAAAATGCCAGAGTATGGAGTGGAAGCACCCAGAATGACCAGTGAAGAAAAAATTCTAGTCTGCAACATCAGCAGGAACGGTTATGCAAACTGTGTTTTGGGATGCAAAAGGAATATTACATGGAGAAGGGGAAAACCATCAACAAAGTTTATTACTATGCGTTGTTGACTAGCAAACTTAAACCAGCAATGGATGAGGTCTTTTGTCACGGTAAGTTTTGCTGTTACACAGTAACGCCCATTCTCACATGGCTCGTCTCACCGTTGACACAATCCAGAAATTATGGAACATCCACCTTACAATCAAGATCATTCTCCATCAGACTTTTATTCGTTTGGATCGCTGAAAAACGCTTTGCGAGGTCATCGATTTTCCTGAGACACAGAGGAGCCAGAAGTGGTGCATCATTGGCAACCAATTGCAAACCAATGACTTCACAACCACCGTAAACCTTTTGGGCAGACATACTCAAGCTTGTGGACGGCTGGACCAAGTGAATTTCAAAGAAATAAGACTATATTGAAAAATAATGTGTAAATCAAAATGTATTTCCCAAGTAAATGAAGTGTCTCATCAAAAGTCCGAATAATTTTTGACTTACCCTCATAAAACTGTACCCTCGTCATTTATGTTTCAATCTGGACCCCAGTGAGAAACGATGTTGGTCTAACCACGTATTGACTTATGCTTGAAAATCAAACAGGACCTGCCAGTCGTTCTGAACTCATTTCTGGAATAGATATGTCAGCTATTATCGTGTGCTGGAAAATTTTTGTTAATGTTTATAGGTTGGTAGTTTGGTTACATGTCAGAAATTTTAGCTTTACTACAATGGTGTGTGTGTGTGTCTGTTGTTTTTATGAAATAAACAACTATAAAATTAATGGTGTTTTTTTTTAATTAATAGCTTGACATTCAGTTACTGTGTAATTCTCACACAGTAAACTATGTACTTCCTGTAGCGTATCGACTGTATTCGGTAAAAAATACGTCAGAGCTGCAACAGAGACAGCCGCATGTGGGCGAGAGCGTTATGCATTGCAAAGCAAAACACGGCCAATTGGCATTGTGAAGCAGAGCCATCTGGGCGCGAAGTAGCAACCTTCGGTTGTGAAAATACACTTGACCTCTTAACAACAAATAATCCTGAGTTAATAACGAGCATAAAAACGGATACAGCGATCAATGAACACAGGGTTGTCGTAGCGAGGTTGAACCCCAAATCCTCCAAAAATAAACGAAAAACATACCTATCCAAAAAAGCTGATAAAACTTCACTTGATGCCTTCCTGAGAGACAATATCCACTCCTTCCAAATTAATAATGTAAGTGTAGACCAGATGTGACTTGAATTCAAAGAAATAATATCGGTAGAAATTGAGAGGTTTATACCAAATAAATTAACAATCGTTGGAGCTGATCCTCCTTGGTACACAAAACGGGTCAGAACACTGTTGCAGAAACAACGAAACAAACGTGCCATATTTAAACGGACGCTAAATCCACAAGATTTGGGCTCTTTTACAGAAGCTCGAAATTTTGCGCGGACTTAAATGCGAGATGCTTTTAACAGTTTCCACAACGAAACTTTGTCTCGAAATCTGGCAGAAAAGCCAAAGAGATTCTGGTCGTAGGCGAAGTATGGTAGCGGCAAGAAACAATAAATTCCTTCTCTGCACGATAGCAATGGCGATACTATCGAAAACAGTGTTGCAAAAACAGCGTTACTAAACACAGCCTTCCGAAATGCCTTCACAAAAGAAGACGAAGTAAATATTCCCGAATTCGAATCAAGAACAGCTGCCAAAACGAGTAATGTAGAAGTAAATATCCTCGGAGTAGTGAAGCAACTTAAATCACTTAATAAAACCAAGTCTTCCGGTCCAGACTGTATACCAATTAAGTTCCTTTCAGATTATTCTGATGCATTAGTTCCATACTTAACAATCATATACAACCATTCGCTCGACGAAAGATCCGTACCCAAAGACTGGAAAGTTGCACAGGTCACACCAATATCCAAGAAAAGTAGTAAGAGTAACCCACTTAATTACAGGCCCATATCATTAACATAGATATGCAGTAGGATTCTGGAACATATATTGTGTTCAAGCATTATGGATTACCTCGAAGAAAACGGTCCATTGACACACAATCAAAATTGGTTTAGAAAACATCGTTCTTGTGAGACACAACTAGCTCTTTATTCGCATGAAGTTTTGGGTGGTACTGACAAGGGATTTCAGATCGATTCGGTATTTCTGGATTACCGGAAGGCTCTTGACACTGTACCACACAAGCGGATTGTAGTGAAATTGCGTGCTTATGGAATATCGTCTCAGTTATGTGACTCGATTTGTGACTTCCTGTCAGAAAGGAATTAGTAGTTGACGCAAAGTCATCGAGTAAAACAGAAGTGATTCCTGGCGTTCGCCAAGGTAGTGTTATGGGCCCATAGCTGTTCCTTATCTATATAAACGAGTTGGGAGACAATCTGAGCAGCCGTCTTAGGTTTTTTACAGATGACGTTGTCGTTTATGGACTAATAAAGTCATCGGAAGATCAAAACAAATTGCAAAACGATTTAGAATCTGAATGGTGCGAAAAGTGGCAGTTGACTCCAAATAACGAAAAGTGTGAAGTCGTCCACATGAGAGCTAAAAGGATTCCGTTAAACTTCGGTTACACGATAAATCAGTCAAATCTAAAGGCCGTAAATTCAACTAAATACCTAGGAATTAAAATTATGAACAACTTAAATTGGAAGGAACACATAGAAAATGTTGTGGGGAAGGCTAAACAAAGACTGTACTTTATTGGCAACACACTAGAAAATGTAACAGATCTACTGAATAGACTGCCTTTCCTACGCTTGTCTGCCCTCTTTTAGAATATTGCTGCATGGTGTGGGATACTTACCAGGTAGGACTGACAGATTACATCGAACAATTTTAAAGAAGGCCAGCACACTTTGTATTATCGCGAAATATTGGAGAGAGTGTGACTGAAATGATACAGGATTTGGCCTGGACACCATTAAAAAAGGCGTTTTTCTTAGCGAAGGAATCTTCTCACGAAATTCTAATCACCAACTTCCTCGTCCGAATGCGAAAATATTTTGTTGACACCGACATACACAGGGAGAAACGATCACCACGATAGAATAAGGGAAATCAGAGCTCGTACGGAAAGATATAGGTGTTCGTTATTTATGCATGCTATACGAGACTGGAATAATAGAAAATTGTGAAGGTGGTTCGATGAACCCTTGCCAGGCACTTACATGTGATTTGAAGAGTATCCATGTAGATGTAGATGTAGATGTTGACTTTGCAGTACGCTAGTGGAGGATGGAAGCCTTTCCTCACTTGCAAGTACGGAAGAGTGTAGAGTAATTGTCTTAAGCATTTAAGTTCTCAGCTATTCCCATTCACGTACTAAATGACTCTCGTCTCAGTATCACAGCCTAAACCACGACCCTGTGACACCCAGAGCGACATCCCAGAGTGCAGTATGGGGTGCGCTGTCTGACCACGAGGCAGAGAACACTGCCATGAGTCACAAGGGTGAGGAAGTTCACAGCCATCGTCAGCTGCACCGTCACACTGTCATCACTGTCGCTGCCAGATATGTGACTGAGAGCATCATTTGAGTGACGCCATGCTCGGCCGCACTCCCTGCGCATTCAGTCTATTGTCTATTTTTTTACATGAGAGGCAACTGGAGGCCTCCACCAAGCTGATCCTGATGTACTGCGGCCGAGGGCCATAAGAAAGAAATTAATTGAACAAATCTACTGTCATACTGATGTCTCATTTCACTCTCAACAGGGTCATTAAAGACTGATGTCAGAACATGAATGTCACCTCCTGAGAGCAATGTATGAACCTACAACATTTGGTACAGTGATTCAAAAAATTATTTTATTTTGGTCATGGAGAAGCAGTTTGATGGTCATGCATTTCGTGAAGTAGATAGTATTGCAAGTAGAGTTTAATTGCTGCTTTTTCCCGTAAGACACCGAGGATGTGCAGGCCTTTGTGGGAGACTTTAGAAATCTGGCTCAGATGGAAGTTTGGTCTGGTCTGAAATTATTGAGTGTTGCAAAACTGAGACAGAGGAAGAAAAAACTTATGTAGGCTATACAGAAGCACCCCACAACATTCGAATTATTCAAAGAAAATTCAGTTAAAAGATATACGAAAAGAAATAGTGCCAAACATTATAGAGAACAATTAGGGCTGACAACTAAGAAGAATATGGAAACTGCGGAACAATTTGCAAATGGGATAAGGAAACTTTATGGATGTACCTATTAATTGGGACAGGATGCTGCACTCAGTGAAATTATTTTCCAAAAAACTGAGCGGAGGGAGCTCGAGGAATTTTAAGAAAGTTGCATGCAGAAATATCAAGACATGTGTGGACAGGGGTCAGACGGATTTGCACACAGCAGTTCAGTTCGCTATAGAATGTGAAGAGATCCATTTGTTGATTGGAACGCTCGGTAAACTGACAGTGTTTGCTGCTAATATAAAATGTTTCAGGTGTGGACAAATGGGGTATGTAAGGAGGAAATGTCACCAGCCTCCAGATGATGTGGATAAAGTAAGAGAAAGTAATAGTTTCAGAAGTAGACGACCAGGCAGGAATAGCCCCAGGCCTACCTACGATCCATCCCAGTAAGATTGGATGCTACGAAATCGTATGCAGAGGGGTAATAGTAGGAAAGACAGGTCGCAGGATATTGTTGGACACAGACACGCATGTGTTGGCCGCCAGTAATGCTCTGGTGAAATGTAAGCAATGTGACCCACCACAGTATAGACTGAGTGGAATTGCGGGGAAAAGAAGTGACACTATTAGAATCAGTGGACTTTAAGCAGACATTTGCCTGGATACGGTATGGTTTAAACAATGTGTAGAGATTGTCACACATGAGCTAGGGCTGCGACAGGTATCTGATATTGGTTTTCTTATATCAGTATTGCACCATAATCGATCTCCAGCTACATAGGGTGGAACTTGATAGAAAAATTTTTCAGTTACATGAAGCCATTGTCAGCGTAGCGATGTCGCGACGGAATTCCGCCATGAAAGACAAACCGACTAAACCACAAAAGACCACACTGAAGCTTGATTCAGACGATTGTTTACCTAAGGGTACTGTGAAACTGCTTTGGGTGAGTACTGAATCTAGCTTGCCAGTAGGACTTTTGTGTGTGGTGGAACCGTTAGAAGAGAATGAAGTATTAGGTCAGGTGTGTTGCTTGGTTAAAAGAGATATTGTATGCATTCAAGAAATAAAGCGTGAAGAGAAGTACCTGTTTATGTAGATAGAGGACATTTGAATAACAAAGGGGTTTGGTAATCGCTAATATGGATGTCCTGGAGCAGGAAGAGTGGGACACGAGGGGTGTCTTCCACGCCGTACACCACTGAAACTGCATTAGGAGAAAAAAGTGAAGCAGCTAAAGAGCAGCAATGCAGAATGAATGGAAATCTTTCTTTGGGAATTTAAGGATTTATTTTTTCCAAAACAGTCATTAGCACTTACGCATATTACACAGCACTGCTTACCAATAGGAAATAAATCACCATTCTGGCGCAAATCATTCAGAATACTTAGGTACTTGCAGCCAATTTTGAAGGAATTTATCGATCAGCAGTTGAAAGGAGGAATAATTGAAGAAAGTAATAGTCCATGGGGGTCAGGAACAGTCGTCATCTCAAAAAAATCATTGAATGGGTCACAGAAGTACAGGTTTTCCTTTGATTACAGACACCTAAATTCAGAAACCATAATTGACGTCTATCCTTTAACAAACATTACAGAAGTCTTGGATCATTTAGCATAATGCAAGTTTTTTCAACAATGTATGTGACAGTCATTGTCACCACGTATAGACTTCACCCCAGGATCGACACGAATCAGCGTATTTGGCGTAGTGTGGACAATACCAATTCAGAAAAATTCCATACGGGGGGTAGTAGTAGTAGAGGGGTTTTGTGGGCGCACGACAGCAAGGTCTTCAGCGCCTGTTCAGTAACATAGGGAGACGGGTGTCAAGAAAAATCCCAGAACAGGAATATAAAACGGAACATAAAACACGGGTAACAATCGTTGAAAAATATGTGCTCATCCACACCGAAGCGTGGGATGAAGCAGGGTGTCAACAGTAAAACATGGACAACACAGGAAGAAAATGATAGAGGGAGCTAAAACAATGTAGCAGATGGAAGTGGCTGGCTGACCACAAAGAAAAAAGGGGAGGAGTCAGCCACTCTGTAATACACTAAAACCTCCAGCCTAAAAGCTTAGGCCAGAGTCCAGACACGTCACAAAACTTAAAAACCCTAGACACAAAGTCTCATCATTAGCTAAAACAGAAGGCAGATCCCCATCAACTTGTGCTTCTGCCCGTGCATCACGGTATAAAATGCAGTCTTTTAAAATGTGCCGGACAGAGATGTGCACACCACAAGCATCACAAAACGGAGGATCCTCCCGCCGTAATAAAAAGCTATGTGTGAGAGGACAGTGCCCGATCCGAAGACGTGTGAGGGCCACCTCTTCCCGCCTGAGCAACTGGCAGGAGGAGCGCCACGGCCGAGTGGTTGACTTTACCAACCGCAGTTTATTGGCCGTCACCGCCAGCAATTCGTCCTCCTACAACTCCATGCACTTCCTGTGGAGTGCAGCAATGACCGACTGCAAGGGGATAGGACACTGGATCACTTCCTGCTCTCTGCAGGCCTCCTTGGCAGCCCGATCGGCCTGTTCATTGCCCCATATGCCGACAGGACCAGGCACCCAGCAGAAGGATACCTCTTTACCCCGCCGTTGGAGCAAATACAGTTGGTCATATATCAGCTGGACCATCTCCTCAGTCGGGTATACGTTCTGCAGTGATTGTAAGGCACTAAGAGAATCGGAGCAGAGAAGAAATCGATCGCCCTGAACACGATGCATGAGCTCCAGTGCCTTCAGGATCGCGTGGAGCTCCGCTGCGAAAACGGTATATTCAGCAGGGAGGCGAATCCGGGTAACATGATCAGGGAACACCACAGAACAGCCAAGGAAATTCTCCTGTTTGGAGCCATCAGTGTAAACGACAGTGAAACCGTGATGCACATCTAAAATGTTAAAAAACAGTGACTGGAATGTAAAATCTGGCGTGCCATCCTTCTTAAAACGAGTCAAATCTAAAATAAGTTTTGGTCTCCGGAGGAGCCAAGGTGGAGATCTGCTCCAACCGCGACGTAAAACACGAAGACCAGCCATAGACATCGCAGCGAGGCAATCCTGTGCGCGAATCCCATAGGGCTGCGTCGCACGTTGCCGGTTATGAAATAACCGTGCCAGAGGAGGCTGAGCAACTGTATGGTACGCAGGTGTGTATGGCGTGGACAAAGTTTTATACGCCTGGCATACCGTAAGTAGCCGTGGCCGCATATGAAGTGGCGGTTCACCTGCCTCAGCACAGAGGCTTGGTATGGGGCTAGTTCGGAATGCCCCAGTGGCCAACCGAAGCCCTTCATGGTGGACAACGTCCAAAATCTTTAAGTAAGAAGGCCTCGCAGACCCATACACTGTGCACCCATAATCGAGCCGAGATTGCACAAACGCCCTGTAAAACTGGAGCAGACAAGTCCTGTCAGCTCCCTATGTACTGTGGCTAAGACATTTTAAAATACTTAAAGCCTGAAGCGACCGCCGTTTCAGGTCTTTAAGATGAGGTAACCACGTGAGCCTCGAGTCAAAAATGAGCCCCAGAAATCTCACCGTGTCTTTAAAAGTAAGAAAGAAAGATTAAAGTAAGTAAAGAAAGAAAGAAAGTAAGAAAGATTAAAGGATACTTCCAGCAGGTTGTCACATTGGGCAGTAAGACTAAGTGAATTTGATTTTGAAGTTATGCATAAATGTGGGAAGCACCACAGAAATGTGGGCAGCTTAAGTAGAAAAATACCTGTATTACATATTGGGGGCAGTAAGCATAAGGATGGAAAGCTGCACAGAAAGCGGATGAAGAATTAGGCAGTATTTTAAGTAGTCATAGTTTTGTACGGAAGATGGGTTGCTATGCAGAGAAACCAAGCTACGAAGCTGGGGCCGCAGGAGAAGCTAAAGAATAGAGTGCTACAAGAAGCTCACAATCACATATTAGCGCGTCATGGAGGTTGCAGATCTACCAACATAAGAGTAGTGGAAAGTTATTGATGAAGGAACAGGCAAACAGACATAAACCAGTTTGCGCGGAATTGCATACAGTGCACACTGAGAGCGGATTTGTGTCCATTGAGAGTACCATTGCAGGTGTTACCTGAAGCATTAGCACTATTCGGATTTCTAGGGATTGATGTTTTAGGTCCATTCAATAAAATACCAGCAGCCTGTAATGAAACAAGTTCCCAGGTTTTTGAGTTAAGGGGCAGGACAAGGGGCTCTGTGGCAATGTGTAAGATTAAGTGATTGGGTTAAAAGAAACAAATGTTAGAAAAATTCTTAAGAGACGAAACAGGGCTGACAGAGTAAATCGCCAGGAACTCTTATGTAAAGGATAATCTAGTTTGTTGACCTGAGGGACGGGATTTGATAAAAAGAACGGCAGTCTAGCGTATCGACCGTATTTGATGCCAAAGTACTCTGGAGCGGAAGTGATTTGCAACAGAGAAGCCCGCAGGGAGGCGTTGCAAAGCAAAACGCGGCCAAGTGGCACTGTCCACAGTATAGTAACATGCAACACTGCAGTACTCTACCAGAAAGATGGAAGCCTTTCCTCACTTGCCACCACGAAAATGTTTAGAGTACATGCCTTAAGTTTTTAATGAACATGGTCTACAGCATATAAGTACCCAGCCATTCGTGTAGTAAATGATTCTTGTCGTAGAATCACAGCCTAAACCATGAGCCTGTGACACACGGAGCGACATCCCAGAGTGCAGTATGGACTCCACTGCTCAACCACAAGACAGGGCAGCCCAGTCGGAGTCACTGGAGGAAGTTCACAGCTATCATAAGAAGGAAGGCGTCAATTCTTTTGCATGGAAGCAACTGGACGCCTCCACCAAGCTTTTCCTGATGTACTATTGCCCAGGGCCAGAATAAAGTATATATTATAACAAATCTACTGCCATCCTGATGACTCGTTTCACTCTCCACACTCTTAAGGTTCATTTAACATTCCAAAGATGGATTATGCCATGAAGTGCAAGATAAGGATTTTTGAAAATATGAACGATATTTCTCCAATTATGACGCCTGCTATATATATTTCGAAAGGAAAGCATCCAAAAAAGGGCAAGAACATCACATGATGATGATGATACTACTGAACATTTACTCATAATGAGATTTGTATTAGTCTTATTCTCTAAATACCACTTTAAAATGTACAGTATTAATGGTAATTTTACTATGAAAATTAATACTGTCAACAACTCCAATCCATTTTGTCATTTTAAGTATCTATTTTGGTACTGCATTGAGGGTTACTTTATTTAATTTCCGCTGAGAAACTTCAAACTGATATTTTCAGTTTAGAGATTGTTAAAATTGGAGAGTTATGAGGCAAAGTTTTACATTCATAGTGAGATGTGGCATGAGAAATGCGTGAATTAGGGGTTGTGGTTTTTTTTTTACTTGAGAAACTATGGATATATTTATTGTTTCAAAATATATTACTGAGAAAACAACTTACATTTGTCTTATTACTGAAGTACACTACCCACTGGCAGTGAAGTATTAATAAGGACTCGAGCAAAAATGTGTGAATAAATAACTGTGCACAATAATATAACAACATTACATTAAGAAAAATTACTAAAATCTATGCAATTCAACTCCCACTCACTGTCAAAATTTATTATCATGCGTGAACAAAGAAAGACACCAAAAATAGCAAGTAGATCAACATTACTTAAACAGCCAAAACTTACTGTAATTCTTGAGATAGCAGCCAGTATTACATTTGAAGAACATAAACAATAGAATGTAAATATTATTCATGTTTAATTAAATCCAAATGCAATTATATAAAATTTACTTTCCATATGAGAAACACACAATCAGGTTCCAGGACAAGAGTCCCATCTTTAAGTCACCTGAAAAGTTACTACTAAATGTGATGATTAAACATCAGATGATGGAGAAAATTGTAACACCTAAAAATAATTAATGTAGGCTATTGATTTTCAGGAATACATTTATCTAGGTAGAACGTTATTAAACTGCAGGATCACAGGTTATGTAAGTGCAACAAAATCTGTAGCAAATGTGAATTGCTAGTACATTAATAGCCACACTAACCTCCAGAATGTTAAATGCTAGCAAGCAAACATGCATGCATTATATTGTACAGTTGTTGGATGTCAATCTGTGGGATGGAGTTTGGTGCCTGTTGCACTTGGTTTGTCAATACCGGGTTGGTTAATGCTGTTGTGTGTGACACTGAAGTTGACGTCCAATAATGTCCCGTATGTGATCGGCTGGAGACAGACCTGGTGATTGTGCAAACCAAAGCAACATGTCAACACACTGTAGAGCACGTTGGGTTGCAACAGCGGTATGTGAGCAAGCGTTATCCTGTTGAAAAACACCCCTTGAAACGCTATACATGAATGGCAGTCCAACAAATCGAATCAATAGACTGACGTACAAATTTGCAGCCAGGTTGCGTGGGATAACCATGAGACGGCTCTTGCTGTCATACGAAAACAAACCCTTGGCCATAACTCCAGCTGTAGGTCCTGTATGTCTAACAAGCAGACAGGTTGGTTGCAGGCCCTCAACTGGCCACCTTCTAACTAACACAAAGCTATCACTGGCACCAAGACAGAACCAACTCTCATCAGGAAACGCAAGAGACCTGCATCCTGCTCTCCAATGAGCTATCGCTGACACCACTGGTGGTGGTATGGGGTCAGTGAGATCCATGCTACTGTGCAGCTGGCTCGAAGCTGTCACTGAAGTAGCCGATTTGTAACTGTTCATTGTGTCAATGTGGTGCTAAATGCTGCCCATATTTCTACTGCAGATGCAGTATGATGGCCCAGAGCCATACGCCAAACATGATCGTCTTTTCTCTCATTAGTGCCACATGGCAATCTGGAGCCCAGTCTACCTACGACCATACATTCCCATGACCACCGATATCACCAATCATGTACAGTGGCAAAATCCATGCCAAGTCTTTCAGCAATATCACAGAAGGGATACCCTGTCACATGACGTTGCTTAAACTCAGTGAGATCTTGGTAATGGTGTGTTTGTCGCCTTAAAAACATTCTTGACTAACATCAGCTCACCACATCCAGCTTCAAAAGTAAGTAACACTCAAGACCATTACAGTGTGTATCAAAAACAAATCTGATTTGGATTCTCGTAGTGGCGCTACTAACGCCTCTCTTATGTGACTGGTGCAAAAGGTGAATAGGCACCATCTTTCAGACATAGAAACACGCCTACCAACATTCGTTTATGGTGTACAACTCCTTCTTGGTGTTGCGATTATTTTTAAGTCAGTGTACTATGAAACTCTAAGAAAAAAAATTTAGTAATATATTGAAAAGGATACCTCAATACATACTGAATATACAGAGAAGTGATCTAAAAGGGGGAAATATAGTGATTCTCTTGTACACGCCATGTAAGAAGAAAATACATCACATATATTTCGTGGATGTACAGAAAACCGTTCAGAGAACTAGGTCTATATAATATATAAGAGACCCATAAATAAAAGATTGTAATCATGCTCACTGATATCATAACATAAACTGATCACGGCCAAACAACCCATAAAACCAATACAAACTTACACACTCATGGGTTAGGCTTGTCAGTAATATGTATTCTCTACACAGTGAGGTAAGCAGAGTTCCACACACTAACATTATAAAAAGAGATAGTACAAAGTGCCTGCATGTGTAGATGTCAGTTCATACATGATATCTCCCCTTTAAGTAAAGATTCTGACTTAATAATACTGCATTCATGCACATATAGAACACCGTACCAGCCGAACACCAAAATTAAAGTGTCATATGATGGTCAATGTACTAGGCCAAGTGCACAATGGCTGGCATCTCATGGGAAAGCTGTAAACTAATATCCCTGCTATCGTCATATCTCAAACGTCATGGAAAAGCACTATCACTAACACACTAAAACTGCCCATGAACAAGAGATGCACTATTATTATATATAGCAACACCTGCAGTAAACCACTCACACCACTAATAGATGTGATAAAAAGTAAGTAAGTGGACATATCCCCTACAATGCCAGTAATAGTATACCACCACATAACACCACTAGTAAGGGCAGATACCACCATGTAACACCACTAATAAGTTCAGATACCACAATGTATCAACACAGACAAAAGATTGTCACTGAGTTTTACCCAGTCTGAGCTTAAAGATAATACCTTTTGGACCCAAACTTTAAATGAATTTTTTAAAACCACCAACATGTAAAGATCACTGCTACAATGGCAACATGAATAAAAATTCAGTTAACAACAACATATTAGGAATAAATATATGAGGAAGAACATATTAAGGAAGGAGAACCTTCAGCAAGGGAGCCTGTAAGCAATAAATGCATAATATAAGAACTAATCAACTGCGCTGAGGTGAACAAGTCCAAAACCTCCTTAATACCTACTACACTTGTTTAATTCACGCAGAGGAAAGCACTTGATCTATACATCATTTACACAGTTTAAAAAGCCAGTGGCTTTCTCTTGTTCATATATGTAATTACACATCAACATACATGAGTGCTTTAGCGCAAGATCCAGAGAAAAAATTCGTGGCGAAAGTAAATGAGACGTATATGATAATATAAATCTAAACGCAAAACACGGAGATTCTTTACCTTTTACAGAAAATAGGGCTTGTCTACTGGGATACACTACCTCATAAATATTATATGTAGATACGAAGCATTCCATAAAGCCTTAACGTAGTTTGTTAACATTACTCTCTGGACGCTTGATTTTACATTTCATGATTTCAATTTCTTCCAAGATTTCAGTGTTCGGCCTATAGGCCACTTGTGCCAGATATCTGAATCTTCGCTAACATCCTGTAAGTTTTGGTTATTGAGCGCTAGGTGGAAGGAAACGACTGACAGGATTATTCACTGCATCATGCTCCTTATATGTGATATATAAACTTCACTCATTTGGCCTGCGAATCTGCAGTCACACTGAGGTCTCTTAATCTCATAAACACCTGTATTTCCATAAGGTGAACCTGTCGTTCTTCATTGTATATAAACAATTGACCATTTTTCTTGGGTATTAAATATGCAGCTATGACATTTAAGGCTCTCAGCCACCGACCCACCTTATCTGAGACTAGTCAACGTCAAGATGCTCTGCAACATCCCTGCTTCTTGTCGTCCACATCCTACCTAAGGAGGAACTACCCTCTGATCCCTTTTTCGTACTCCCTGTGTCAATGTTCTATTCTATTTGTTAACCATCTCCAAAGGGTAATCTTTAACCTGGGCCACATATCTTTATCTCTCTACTGCTTAACGGAATTTCCTGCACTCTATAGAGGATTTCTCTAAAGGCAACATGTTTAAGTGCTGTAGGATGTGCAGAAACACTTTGTGTCAAATTATCTGTTGTGGTGGTCATGTGATAAATACTGAACATTATTTTTCTTTCATTCAAAGAGGTGATTAAATCCAAATAGGGTAGCTTATCTTCCTGTGATAATTCGACAGTAAATTTAATATAAGAATGTTATCTATTAAGCCTTACACATTTCATCTACCTGATCCTTATTACTGTAAAAATTGCAATTATATCGATAGTATACCCATTATAGCCCATTGTCTTATCGTTAAACTGTGGCTGTGCATTAAAGAATCTTTGGTCCAAGTGTGCCATGTGAGGCAGTGGCTGTGGGGGAACCCTCGGCCAACCCCATATTTCATTCATAAGCACAAGCTTATGAATGAAATATGGGGTTGGCCGAGGGTTCCCCCACACCCTCTGATTAGAAATAGAGCTACCAATTATAGTTTCATAATATCAGTCTAGTTTGCAGACGTCTTGAAAAGTAGTGTCTCCAAATTTTTTGATTCTGTTCTCAATGTTGGTGGAGATTTTACATGTCATTCATAGTACTCAGTCAACCTTCCCATTTTTCTGACACAAGCTGCAACCTCTGCTACTAGAGGATACCTAATTGTAGCATGTAGCATGACAGCATGTAACACAACTATATCAATGCGTGAAAATCCCAAAGAAAACAGGAAGCACGAATTCTAAGAGTTTGCCCACACATGGAGCGTCCTGACATGGAGCATGACCTTCAGCATAACACTGCCAGACCACACACGAGGGTTGTGGCATCTGGAATAATCCGACGCCTTGGGATCACTATCATCAGTTCATCAGTCATCCTCCACACAGTCCCGACTTGGCCACATCTGATTTTCATCTGTTTCCAAAAATAAAAACACGCCTTCGGGGGCACCAATTTGTTAATGATGAATTGGTGCAAGCAGAAGTGGGTTTAAGGCTCTGTTAACAAAGTATAACATTCTATAGTGATACCACCAACAAAACGGTCTCTTGTGGGATAAATGTGTTTGTCACCACGGTGACTATGTTGAGAAACATGAAGGATAAAGATGCATAGTATTAACAAAGTATGTTTTATTTAAAAAGCTTTGAGTTTTCACATAAATAATTCTGAGACAATATTCTTCAGCACACCCTTTTAGTGATACACGAAATTACTCTAACCCTGGAGATTATTGCAGATTATTGCCTACGATCTTTAAGAACTTCATAAGTACAGATGTTGCAATACATACTTTCTGTATCGCTCCTTTAGGTATGCTCAGCTCCTGCAGATGCTCAATAACTTCCTTCTGCTTTTCAAGTACATTCGATTCCAAAAATGAGAAAAAAATTCTAGTTTAAGGATATCATTCAGGTACCTAGCCAGTTCACATCCCAGACTATCAGTGGTGTTAATAATAGGTCTTGAAGGGGTTATGTCTCTTGAATATACCGGTTAATGTGGTGGCACTGATTGAACACCAGTTTGATACATTTACACTCTTTTGTGATTTGATCCATGTATTTGCCAATAAGACCACATTTAACCAGTTATACATCGTTACCCACAATAATCGTCTCTGCTTTCTGTTTTTACTCAACTTGAGACAGTACAACAGTGGTTATACCCTATCTGAGCGAATACAGAGGGTCACATTTTCACCTAACTTCTTCTTTATAATTTTAACAAGCTGTTGGTTATCGTTAGTTTGATGATAAGAATAGATATTGTAGTCTAACGTATTGTAGACCAATCTTTGGTAAGGCAGATAGGTGAATGTGTGCCTTAAAAAACTTCATACCTGCATATTTTATCCCCAAGAAATATGTACAACAGTTTATACATGAAGACTGACCGGTTCAACATATGGTAACATACGTGTTTATCAGATTAAGTGCCTACAGTGTGATTACAAATATGTAGACAAATGGGAAAAAGGTTCCATACCAATATAAAGAGCACACTGTAGTGAATAATCCTGTCAGCCCTTTCTCTGTACCTATGATTAAACAACCATAGCTTACATGACATTAGGGAAGAAAACTTGTATATACAACCTAGACACCTGATGCTTCGCATCTTGAAAGAAATTGTAGCCATAAAATGCAAAACTATCTATGCAAAGAGTGCCCATAAGGAGCAATCTAAATTAAAGCGTTATAGCCTGTTTAATAACTGTATAACCTGTTTTCAGAGTATTGCTTTCTAATAGAGAAACCCATACTCTCTATAAAGAATAAGCGGTGTCAGTATTCAATATTTAGATTAACCCTTTGTTTCCTGACATAAGAAAAAATTTACTTTTGAACGTTTTCTTTGCAGAATTTATGCTATTGTGGCCTCAAATGACGGTAGGATTTTTTGTAAAATTTTATTTTATTTTTCACAACTTTTTTCTCTCCTGGTACTCAGAAGTACCGTCAGACTCCGTGGACAGAATCACAACATGCGCAGAAAAATGCTCCAATTTTTATAACTTGTACTTTATTCCACATAAATATTACATATTTTTACATTAGAAAATTAATTAACAGAAATATATTTCAGAATTTTTTTTTTAATTTCGCATAAATTTATTCTAGAGTAACTTCACAATACATAGTAACTTAGCTATACATATTTGACAGTATATACATATCACATATTTAGTGATACCTCATGTAATTGTAGGAAACAGTTCTTTTTCTCATTGTAGCACAAATACACTTTACATGTACTACATTGTGAATGTGGTCTCGACTGAATTTTATTTTTCGCACACATTTCGCATCGTCCTCTTTTACAACTGAACACTACAAAATGGTTTCCTCGGTTGCCAAGACGTACATCCTTCGGAACAGAAAAGTTATCCTTCCTTCTCTTTGGGAGAGATCACTGAAAATGACGTAAGCATTGACAAAAGCAATTTGTATTGCTCCCCAGAAGAGACGGTGCCACCATTTCTTTGATCGCTTGTCAAGACCATAAGTTGAACGTAATCTGTCTGCGTGATCCACACCACCCATGTTTTTATTGTAATCACATACAATAACTGGACATGGTATAGTTATACCAGTTCCATTTTTCTGTTTTCTTGTCACTACGCTCTGTTCAGTGCCATGGAAGTTTGACGCAAAATACACTACTTTATTTTCCTACCATTGAAATACTGTTAGGTCTAAAGGTGACTCTCTGTGATTTGATTTAGACATTTTTCTTTAGGTAAATTGCCTGGCAAACCTTTCCTGTTTGTTCTAATTGTTCCACAGGAAAATGTATTTACAGATTTCTGTGTGAGAAAAAGTGGACAGAACAACTAGTGAGAGGTAACGCATTGTTGCTACAATAAAGTGTTCGCACAACCTGACGGTACTAATAAGTCCGCCTTATATTTTCCACTTTATCTCATTCACTTGTAACGTAATGCTTCAAACTATTATAAAAAACAAAGAACGTAAGTACGTGCAATGGAAAACTCAACGGAAGTTTCAATAAATTGCACACAAATTTAGGCAACGCCATTGAAACAAGCACATACAACCTTCTGTTTTCACAGCAGCGCGCGATTAACAATTTCAAGCTCTGACCGCCAGAGAGGTCTATGTATTGCACAATAACATCTATGAAACAGTAGAGCAGAGTTACTGTTACGTACCGACAGGCTCTCAGTTCACGAAACTGCACCACGAGAAAATAATGAGAGTCAAAACTTACTGGTACTTTTAAGTACCGTCAGGCAACAAAGGGTTAATATTGCCGTATTCTTACTCTTGCTTCTGCGATCTATCATTTCCTTGGAGTTCACACTAGTTCTCTCTTCCATAGTGGGGTGTGGTGATATTTTAATTATTGAAAAGTTTCCTTCTTTATACAGCCAAACTGTGTTTCGCTGCAGAGCCATGCTTAGGCAGGGATTGCTGGTTTGGTACCAGTTACCACTGGATATGGTCACCAGCCCACACTTTGGCCACATTCATATCATTCTGACAGCGAGAATGCTGACAAGACGATTAGGTGAAGCGTTGCTGATAAGGGAACTCTTATAGAAAACCAGCCAGCAACCAATGAGAGAGCTGCAAGTGGTAATATGAGGTCTGACCTGACTCGCTCTCGGCAGCTAGCCTTCGACTGGATCATCCATCCCTCTCTTGAGCAATATGCCCCCGCTCAGTCTGTTAGAAGCCGCCCAAGCGCCACTTGTAGATTTTAGAAATCAAACTCAAGCAGTTGTTTTGAAGCACAATCCACTTGTCATTTTTGAAACATTCCCTAGATTTTCATGCACTCCCAGACGCCCACATCCTAAAATTGCCTTGCCCTCACCAATTCCTGTGCGCAGATGTCATGTGCAGGATTCGAATACACTGTCCATTTCGACATACGAATATTTTGTTTTGCAGATGAATGCCGCGTCTCTGTTAGACAGCTTGCTGCAGGTCGTTAACGCATAGTAACACTACACTGTCATGTACACGTGATGAGCTCGGGAAGACTACGCTGTAAACCGTTTTCCCCACTTTTCTTGTCATTCAGATGCGTCCACATATGCCACGTTCCGTGAAAACTCGTGTGGGCAGCTACTCCCCAACGTTCTGGTCACAGAGGCACATCCTATAGGCCGCACTACCACCACATCGTTGTGGGATGCAGCCCCGCCCGAGACACCGCCTCCGTCGCTGTGCCTTCATTCAGCGAGAGTTCCAGTGACAACCGTGGGTCGGTAACATTTTCGAGGGTCCTGGTCGTCGTCCCTGCCATCGACGTGACGTTATTGACGTGGATGCCGTCGTTGGCGCACCTTTCCCTGCCGAAAATTTAAAGTAAGTCCCGCTAGCCATGTTCACTTACACTCTGTCGCCGTTTCTCTGTGAGCTGCTGCCGTTGTAAATCGTTGTAGTTAGGACCTAATTTTCATTCGAAAGTTGTGACACCATTCTTGTCAAAGTTACGTGGGTGTCAAGTAACTGTTTTTCCTTCTGGAGGGATTCTAGTTCAAGAGCGACCGAAGTAGCTGCTGCTGGGAATGCCAACACGGACCCTTTCCATGCGCCAGCTGAACATATCAATATACTTACCTGTCAGAAGTTAGTGTTACAGGAATAGAGTGAAGAACTTGCGCAAAGGGATGAAATTGAACACAGAGTCGTTCGGCCAGCTGCAAGGATTTCAGGAACCCCTACAGCTAGTTCTGCAGCATCTGTACGAATCATTTCAAGCAGCTTCCCTGCAGTCTCTTTCATACCTACTTTTTTGGGAAAGCCGAATGGAGGTGTTACGACCACCTTAAAGAATGTCCACGATCTGGGGCATCTCTGGACTTGGCCGAATGGAAATTTACTAAACATAGTTAGGTTAAAGTTGTCAGTTGACAGACGTAAGTACGTTGAAGATGTTGATGCATTATAAGATGCAATAAAATCTGAAGCAATTCAATTCAGTTTATTACTACGAATTTTAGATCAATTTTCTAGGAACTCTAAACAGGTCGTACATATTCGTTAATAATGGTTACATACAATGTTTCATACTATATATGTAGTAGTAAATCATGTTAACATCAACCACTGGCAATATTAACGTAGAATTGAAACAGAACATTTGAAAAATAAGGATTAATTTTAGAAAAGTTAAAATAAGAGGAATAACTCAAAATCTCAAGAACCTCAAGTTTGCCAACTAATTACAGCTACTCCTACTGCTAAACCTTTTGTTGATACCCAATTCTACATCACCCACATTGGTGTGTGCATGCTTCAACAATCCTCAAGCCAATGCATTACATGTGTATGCACCTATTATTATCTATAACTGAGAAAATGCTTTTTGGGAACTGTTGACATTATTTTGATACTCAGAGAGTCTACAAGATCTGTAAACTGAAAGGTAAGTAGTTGCCTTTTGGATATATGATGTGCTATCATACTGACTTTAGACTTCAAATTTTGGTCACTTGCAATTGTTTGCAGATTGCAGTCTAATTATCTGCAATCTCTCTCTACCTGAAAAAGAGGACATCTGAGACCGACATGATCGCCATAATCTTCCTCTCCACATTCACAGATTTGTGTGTTTACTACATCCCACATGGTGCAGATGGGATATGGAGCGTGCCCTCGACCTCAACCTCGACCTCGTGCACCATACCTTGTCACACTTGCCAATATGCGTTAAACACTCATTTTAGTGCTCCTAGCATCCCAATCAGAGTGCTATTCATCTAACTTCCTGGCTCATAAATGTCTTTTATCAGTAATATCCATCCCTGTGATCTCATACACATGATCATATTGCTCACACCTTAACCAAAACTGCACTGCCCTGTAACAAACCACGATACCCATCAGACATATCCCAATTGTCACCAATAAACCTTCTACAGATGTAGTGCGAAAGGCACAGTGAGCTACAGAAGTATGCTCCACTAAATTCGTGGCAGTATTGTTTTGTTGCTTCTTAGTCTAAGATGATGTGTCAAGACGCTGGCAGTGAAGTCCATAATGGTGTCGGAGTTAGCTTCATGATATGACCACACCACATGAAATGGTAATTTATAGTCATCAGTCCCAGCACAGGCAATATTATGCATAATTTTGGCCGCTTTCAGAGTAACAGATTTTTAGTTTTTTAGATAGTATCTCTTCTCGACTAGAAGGAAGCCTAAATATCTAATAGCAGTGCTGCATTTTGTAGGTGTTCCGTCAAGCCTCAGGGAAGGATTCCTACTAAGAGAAAGCCTTCCCTTCGGAAGTATGTATGAGGCTTTATGAACAGCTATAGTCAGTCTGTTGCTCTAGGACCGACACTGTATCTGAGCAAGCACGTCACTCGCTTTTGCCTTAGTCTCGCCCTGGAGTCTGCAACACACCTACTGGGATGTCACCTGCCTTTGCGACAACACCTGCAATAGCATCTGCCACTAATGTAACAGAGTTCAATATTAATATCCCAAACCAGTGGACCACTTACAGAACCTTGAGGGCAGCCATTGGTAACCTTTTCAGTTATCTTTCTCTAAAGCCCTGGCATACGGTTTAGCAGAGCACTATTCTGAGAAATGAGAAGTCAGCTACTACAGAGATCATTTATCCACTTTAAGGCACAAGCTGAATGAAGATTTTGCTGGTCAAATACGAGCTGTGTCAGGTAGCACATGTTTGTTTTGGGATGCCACATGTAATGACGTGTTAATTGAGGCAGCTGGAGCCAGAACAATTGACATCTTCATACATGGAATAAATCTGCAAATATGTACTGAAGTAAAGGTAGCCTCACCTACTTCACTACATTAGGCAGTAAGAAAGACACGTTTTTGGAATGAGGCTGCAAGGTTCGTCTCTACTCTGTCGCAAAGCAATAAGCTGCGCCACGTTTCTGTAAATAACACAAATTCCAAACGCTGATATGCAAGTACTGCCTGCCCAAAAGATCAGAGACAGACTCTTCAATAACGGAATTCACCACGTGATAATAGATAAAACGTGAGTACACTGTGGGGATATTGTCAGGGATCAGGCCCCACCACCCATCCTCCACGTAACATGGGTAATGTATCAAGCCCAAGATAGAAGGGTAAATGAGGTGGTTAATATAATTTTATAAGCCAATATCAGAGTAAGAGCTGCCAAAGTATCAGCAGTTACAGGGGCTCAAATTAGTCCATTATTTGTTTCTCTTAGCGATAAGAGTGCACTTAATCGTTGCGCTGTAACATTAGTGGATTAGGAGGAGAAGTAATACTGCCCGCAGGAATATGGTTTGTAAATCGGTAGATGGATGGTAAGAATTATGGTTTTGATAGGTAAGTTGTGAGAAGACACAGAAGGGATTTCAGTGTCATTCTAGAGAAGGATATCCTAGACCGGTACTGGGTGGTGGCGTATTATCGGACGCATATTGTTCGATTCAGTGAGGCAACTAACTATTTCGGTGGAACTCGCGACCCTCAGTCACTAGGAATTTGTGGAATGAGGTCTCCTCCAGAACCTCAAACGGAACCACACACATGGGCATTTGAAACTTACACAACTGGTAATAACCACGGTGCCACAGGAAAGACTTCACAATCCAGATGCTGAGTACATTTGACTTTCTGCTTGATACACTCGGCCTAAACAACATTCTCGACAGGTCGTTGATTCATGTGAGAAGAAGTGAAAATTAAATAGAGGCACTGGGAAAGAAGTTTTTGCTCCAGTATTTATTAATGATTTTCGGTAAGGAGATATAGAGGTTACACGTAAACAATACTTGTTAGTGGTCAGGAAGTTGTCGAGGAAGAATTTCAGTGTGAAAATAAGTTAAAGTGTAAGAGCAAGAAGCAGCTGACAGAAGGAGAATTTGCACAGTCGCGACCTTACTTAAAAATCAGACCTATGAGAAGTTAGCACACGTCCCACTGTCAGTGAAATCTTGTGTACTCGGTGTTAAAGGAATATGCTTGGTTGTTCGATGAACAGCAGTATATGTCAGTCACTGACGCTGTACAACACGAAACTCCAAATTAAGACATTAGGCCTATTGCTTAGAAACTGGACAGGCTCGAAACTGGACAGATCTCTATTTTATTTCCAATCTGTTGTTCAGGATGTTACACAACAAAAGCTGGCTGTAAGGATAGATCAATCCTCTGCGAACCCCTGCTTGGTCCCTCTCGTTGTTGTACACAAAAAGGCAATCAGTAGAGAGAAAGCCTATCGCCTATGCATTAACGTACAAGCAATAAACAAGGTGACTACCACTGATATTTACCCTGTACCCCAGATCGACGAAACACTGGACAGATTACCACCAAATTCCGATTGCACCAGAATACCTAAAAAACAACATTTGTGGTTCCATGAGGTTTGTGTGAGTTTTCACACATGCCTTTTAGCCTTAGAAATGCTTCCACTTTCCAGAGATTCACTAACTTGTTACTAAGATCATTGAAGCCCACAACGTCTTTAGTGTTTTTGCATGGTACCACATTTTTAAGGAGTACTGCGGAACATTTGGTGAGAATGAGGTACGTGTAATATTTCTATATATATATATATACACACACACACACACACACACACACACACACACATATATATATATATATATATATATATATATATATATATATTACAAAACAATATATAATAATGAATATGGTTGTTAAAATATTCCGTGCTTGTTCGTAATCTGTTGGGCATCGGACTTCCTCACATTTTTGTTGAAGCTGCAGGGAGCGGAGGATTGCAGGGACACTGGCGCTTGTCGTAATCACGAAAATCCTCTTCCTGTAATTTTCCTCTTGACTTACTTCAATAAATAAAATACTTGATACGGTTCTGTAACATTATATTGCTCACCCACACATAGAACACATCGAGATCTCAATAATTCATCTCTAAAATCGCACACCCCATCGTCTTTCTACATACGAAAGACTCTGTCTGTGTCTGTCTAAAATAAAACAAAAAAAAACTGTACAACAAAATGAATGAGAAAATGTTTTCATTCGTCTGCACCTTACCGCACATTCATAATTAACGTCTCTGCCAACCCCCTGCTTACTAAATCTTAATTTTACGTCATCCTGTTGAGCGCGTGACAGCTGAGTCATAAGCTAATTTTGTTTATACTTATACTTGGCATGAAGTGATGTGTCACTTCTCGTTGCTGTTAATTTTTATGCCTACGTGTACAAATCAGAAGAATTCCTTATGTCTATTCGCATTACTTTATCTTAAAAAATCCAGGGAGCCTTTCATCATGTACTTATACATACGTTTTATCAAAGTTACAGCATACACATTTGAACTTAAAGTGTTTTTCTGCACAGTCACAGGCTAAGTACATGTGATATATTATCAGTTCAGATGGGATTAAGACAGATCCACAGTTTACCAAACCAGTTGAGACTCTTCCAGGCCCACTAACATTAAGGAGATGCAACTTTTCTTGGCCTCACTAATTATTACCGTCTTTGGTAAAGGATTATGCTATGACAGCCAAACGATTAACCAAGTTGTCAAAGAAAGCTGTGATGTTTGAGCGGAAAGAAGGAATTGAATTGGCCATGAGGAAACTTAAATATGACTTGAGAGGTTCACATTATTTATATACTGATTCTGAAAAGCCTTTTATCCTTTGAACAGACACCTCAAATACGCTATCAGTGCCGTTCTTTGTCAGAAATATAATGTTGAGGGAAGCCTCACAGGTTATGCTTCTACACAGAAGAACCAAACAGGGCTAATTATAATACCAGTGAGAAGGAATTGCTAGCAATTATATTCGGGGTCAACTATTTCAGATGTTATTTGCACAGAAGAAAATTCACTGTGGTCCCTGATTATACTGCTCTTTTGTAGAGGCTCAGTTTAAAGGACCCCAGTAGTCATTTATCTCGTTGGGCATTAAGACTTTCAAAATAGGATTATGACGTATGTCACAAACCAAGCTGTTCACACCTGAATGCTGATGAACTGAGCCATAGGCTCAAAATAATCCAGACTGACAATGCTTTAATAGAAGAACTGAGAGATGTATAATGTCACTGATGCAATTTTCTTTCACATTTTGTGACAGTTGATTGTATTCCATGCTACATAAATCCCCCTGAGCAAAAGAGTCATAAGGAAAGGTTTCAGGAATTACTGCAACGCCGTTTTTTTCTTCAAATTTTGTTTATTCATGACTGGTTCCGAATCGCCTGGCGATTCATCATCATATGACACAATTTAGTTTGGACTATTGTGGGGGTCGTGCATCTGTGGCAAATACAGATAGGAAAATGTGAGTACTGTATGTGGGAAGAATATTAAGATTCTAAGATTAATTTGATGGTATTACTCACTGTTTTTGTGGCAGGCACTGCTCTGGAAAACATAATGTATGCTTTCCAGTATCGTTAAATATCAAGCGAAACAGGCACTTCTCCACAAATGGCGACTCCCACATACTTAAAAAAATATAAACATGCCAAAGAGAGTGGCCATTATCTCCAAAGAGATTTGTGGAGGCAGAGATTTTCTTTGCTAATTTTTCGTTTTGTGTGTCATTTGTAATAAAATATATATTTATTACATAACTTTCTTAATAAAAATTAGTATTATGTTTTTACATTACAAACTTTTCTTATACTATCTACAAAATCTACAACAAAGTGTCTAGGACAACATTTCTGGTAGTGAAGTTATGTTTGGCATGTTTCTCATTGCTCAATAAACAGGATAGTATACATATGGGGAGGGGAGTGGGGGGGAGGAGGAGGGAAAGAGGCATTGGAGGGCAGAGAGAAAGAGAGAGAGAGAGAGAGAGAGAGAGAGAGAGAGAGAGAGAGAGAGATGAGGGGGGGGAGAGGGGGGAGATTGTGCGTATGTGTGTAAAAAGAGAGGTAGAGAGGACAGTGTTTAGGTGTGGTATGAGCAAGGTGGGAAGGTGGGGAATTTGTATGGGAGTGGATGAGTACAGTATTTACTAGCTTTTCAAATTTAATAACTCTTTAAAATTTTGGAAGAATGGGTTATTTGCTAAATCAATTTGTTCATTTAAGGTGGTGTGGGGTGTTTTGTTGTCATGCATGAAAATTTCTAATTGTTCCAAGAGGTCCATTTTTATTCCTTTGTCTACAGTGTGTAGAATGTGGAGGTTGGTTTTTATATCTGTGATTGAATGACTGTTTTGGGCTAGATGGGCTGTAAGAGTGGATTTATTTAAATTTTTCAAACAGAGTTTGCCAGTATGCTCTTTCTATAAGATTTCAAAATTTCTTCCCGTCTGTCCTATGTAGTAGAGTGAACAGCTGTCATAAGTTAATTCATATACACCAGATTTGTGATATAGTGGGCTGGTTGTTTTAATGTTGTGAATTACTTAGTTTTGTATTTTGTTGTTTGTGTGGTAACTGATTTTGACTTTGTGTGTTTTAAATAGTTTTGCAAGTTGATATGATACATTACAAAGGAAAGGCATACACACATATTTAGTTTCTTTTGGTGCTGAAGAAAGGTCTGGCTTAGTTTTCATTTTTTCATCTACTTTGTCAACTATGGTTGGGTCATAAGCATTGTTGTGGGCTACTGTTTTTAAAATGTTCAGTTCCTTGGTTATTACAGAAAGTTCACCTCACCTTGAATTTTGTTTACACAGGTGAGTGTTGATCTGAAAAATGCTAGTTTATACTGCTTTGGGTGGCATGATGTATTGTTTATAAGAACAGTTGTTGTGGTGTGTTACCTGTAAATTTTGAAATTGTGTCTGGTGTTCCGACATGTTTTATTTAAGTCAAGAAATTAATTCCTTGTTGTGTTTGGTGTTCAACTGTAAACCGTATTTTGGGATGTATATTATTTAGTTTAGTGGCTAAGTTTCCTATTTCAGTTGTTGTTCCATTGTGTTGCATCAATGGATCACCAACATGGTGTTTCTAATAAATGACTTTGTCTTTTTCTATCAGCTTATCTTTAAAGAATTTGTTTTCCAGATTATTAATATAGATGTCAGCTAGTAGGCCAGCTAAACTTCTGCCCATTGCTAAACTGTCCTTCTGAATATAGATTTTCTTATTAAAAGAAAAGTAATTGTGAGACAACACTAACGCAAGCAAATACATCAGTTCATATATTCCTATGTTACTTAGCTTTTTATGATGCAATAAGTTGTCTTTGATTATTTGAAGTGTTTCTGTTATAGGTATGTTGGTGTACAGGTTACTATATCGAAGGATGTAAATTTTGCTGTTGTAGGAATAGTGATTCCTTTTATGCTGTCAATTAATTCATAGCTATTCTTTATGGAGTACTTATTTGTAAATGTGTAGGATTTACTGAGAATTTCATGAAGCTTTGTGGTTATTTTGTATCCAGGACTGTTTATTAAGTTGACTATTGGGTGTAGTGAGTGGCCTTTATAAACCTTGGTTTGTGATTTGCGCTTTGGGGCTGTGGGGTTGATTGTTATGCAGTGTTTGGCTTGAGTTGTTAGGGGGAAGTTGCAGTTATTTAGCAGGTTTCTTATTTTGTTTTGGTATTTTGGGGTAGGATCAGATTCTAGTTCATTTATGTTGTTATTTTTAAAACTCTTATGCTTTGTTAATGTACTCTGAACCATACATTATTACAGCTATATTGCTTTTGTCACGCATAACAACAAGAGTATTATTATCAACTTGATTTTCATTAATTTGTTTTAATGTTGTAGACTCATTATGAATAATGTTGTGGAGTTTTCTCGTTTTTCTTTATAATTTTATTTGATTCAAGTGCTAGAGCATTTCGGTCATTTCGATTTAGTTTTGCTGATAGGCAGGCTACTTTAGTGTTAGTTATTGGGTCTTTGACAGTGTTTTCATCAAGTTTGGTCGAAATATTGTATTTAAGCCGTTTATTTACAAAATTTAGTTCTGTGTTGTTGAAATTAATGTTTATTGTGTTTACCACCCTCTCAGAAAAATTATGTTTTCCATCAGTTAAGTGGGAGTAGGAGTTGTTGGATTTTTTGGCAATGAGGTTTGAGAGCTTTTTCTTTTGGTTAAATGAACTTTTCAACATTTCTTTATCCACAGATTGTTGAGCTAACTCAATGGATGTTACCATTTGGGACAGCATAAGGTGACTGCTTAACACTAAGTGCAGCCTGTAGATGTCTTTGTTGAGTAAGGCTTTTATTTATAATGAGACCTAATTTCGTTTTTGATCAATGCGACTTAACATTTGCTTTTGGCTGCCTGAGCTGATTTACTTTGGTCATTGATTAGAACTTTGACATAATTAGGAGCAACGTTTTCTAATATGC
This sequence comes from Schistocerca nitens, assembly GCF_023898315.1. Taxonomy (NCBI): domain Eukaryota; kingdom Metazoa; phylum Arthropoda; class Insecta; order Orthoptera; family Acrididae; genus Schistocerca; species Schistocerca nitens. Next base: position 36,324,224 of record NC_064624.1, on the reverse strand, counting down.
ACTGCTTACTGAATTTAACAGCAAGAACATTTTTCAAAACTTCAGTTTACACTTATGTATGAATTCATTGTTCCTGTGTAGCGAAATAAAACTTTTATCCATTCTGTATTTGGAACACTGCGACTGTCTTGTTAAAGGTTTCAGGAATTACTGCAACCTATTGCCATTTGTTCTTTCAATTTTTATTTATTCACGAGCAGTTTCGAATCTCCTGGTGATTCATCATCAGCACATCTACAAAAAACTACCCCATAAAGAACAGCTATCAACTAATTCACAGCATAAAAGACATCGCTATTCTCACAATAGCAAAATTTACATCCCTCGACATACTAAACCTGTACACCAACATACCTATAACAGAAACACTCCAAATAATCAAAGACAACTTACTGCATCAAAAAATGGTTTACCTCCAGAAATACAGTTTACAGTTAAACACCAAACGCAACAGGGAATTAATTTCTTGACTTAAGTGAAACATGTCACAACACCAAACAGAAATTGAAAATTTACAGGAAACCCACCACAACCGATGTTCTTATAAATAATTCATCAAGCCACCCAAATCAGCATAAACTAGCATTTTCCGGATCAGCACTCAACCATGTAAACAAAATTCATGGTGAACCTGCTGTAAAAACCAAGGAACTAGACATTTTGAAAACAGTAGCCCACAACAATGCTTATGACCCAACCATAATTGACAAACTAGATGCAAAAATTAAAACTAAGCAAAAACCATCAACAGACCTTTCATCAGCACCAGAAGAAACTAAATATGTGTGTATTCCTTTCCTTGGTAATGTATCATATCAACTTGCAAAACTATTTAAAACACACAAAGTCAAAATCAGTTACCACACAAACAACAAAATACAAAACAAAGTAATTCACAACATTAAAACAACCAGCCCACTGTATCACAAATCTGGTATATACGAATTAACTTATGACAGCTGTTCTTGCTACTACATGGGACAGACAGGAAGAAATTTTGAAATCCTATACAAAGAGCATACTGGCAAACACTGTTTAAAAAATTTAAATAAATCCACTCTTACAGCCCATCTAGCCCAAAACAGTCATTCAATCACAGATATAAAAACCAACTTCCACATTTTACACACTGGAATAGAAATGTACCTCTTGGAACAATTAGAAATTTTCATGCATAACAACAAAACACCCCACACCATCTTAAATGAACAAATTGATTTAGCAAATAACCCATTCTTCCAAAATTTTAAAGAGTCATTAAATTTGAAAAACTAGTAAATACTGTACTCAACCACTCCCATACAAATTCCCCATCTTGCCCATACCACACCTAAACACTGATCTCTCTCTCTCTCTCTCTCTCTCTCTCTCTCTCTCTCTCCCCTCCAATGCCTCTCTCCCTCCTCCTCCCCCCCAACTCCCCTCCCCATACGTAAAACCATCCTGTTTATTGAGCAATGAGAAACATACCAAACATAACTTCACTACCAGAAATGTTGTCCTAGACACTTTGTTATAGATTTTGTAGATAGCATAAGAAAATATTGTAATGTAAAAACATACTACTAATTTTTATAAAGAAAGTAATGTAATAAATATATATTATTGGTTAAAAACAGTCTTGGTTGCAATTTTGTTTTTTTATTTTGCAGTGATGCGTTTTGCCTTCTTTAGGCATCTTCAGGTTATCTGTCTCGCTCCTGTGAATGCGAATGTGTTAGGCAGATCTTGGTGTCTCTTGCGTCCTGAAGATGCCTAAATATGGCGAAATGTGTCGTTGAAAAATAAAAAAAGTAAAATTGCTATCAAGACTGTTTTTAACCAATATTGTTAAGCACTGGCTTGCTGTATGCCACATATGGATTGGAAGAATTTCTTTAATAAATATATATTTCATTACGAATGGCACACAAAATGAAAACTGAGCAAAGAAAATCTCTGCCTCCCTAAAACTCTTTGGAGACAACAATGGCCAGACTCTTTGGTTTGTTTATACTTTGTAAGGTATGTGGGAGTCGCCAACTGTGGAGAAGTGCCTGTTTCACTTGATATTTAACGATAGTGGAAAGCATACATTATGTTTTCCACAGCAGTGCATGCCACAATAACAGTGAGTAATACCATCAAATTAATCTTAGAATCTTAATATTCTTCCCACCTACAGTGCTCACTTTTTCGTCTCTGTATTTGCCACAGATGCAGGTCCCCCTGCAAACTAAATTGTATCATTCGATGATGAATCGCCAGGTGATTCGGAACCGGTCATGATAAATAAAAATTGAAGGAATAAATGGCGATTGGTTGCAGTAATTCCTGAAACCTTTAACAAGACAGTCGCAGTGTTCCAAATCCAGAATAGATAAAAGTTTTAGAGTCCCAATTGCAGAAAGAGTTGCAAGCATGTATAATAGCTCAGTATCATCACAGTCTGCAGGCAGGTCATAATGGACAAAAAGCCATGAATGTCAAAATAGACGCACGGTATTTATGGGAAGTTAGACAGACTGGTGTTCAGAAGTACATATAAAACTATTTGCCTTGTGGTTAGTGGTCAGTCCCACCATGAACTTCAATTGCCTTGCAGACACTTACAGACACTACAAACCCATTTCAGGATGTTGCCTTAGACATGGTCAGACGTTTCCCACAGAGTACATAAAACAATAAATATATCTTATATATCACTGATCTTTTTCTAGATATCTAATTCTAGTACAAGTTGCAGGTATGACTACAGGAACAGTAACAAGTGCATTTGTCAATAGTTTAGTTTTATCATTCCGAAGTCCTGATGACAGTTTCACTGATCAGAGGACTAATTTCATGTACACCCTGTTTTTACAAGTGTACAAATTACTATGAACCAAAAAATAGAGAAACAATTCTTTTCATCCAAAAGCTAATAGCCACCTCTAACGTGTTCATCAGACATCAGTTTAGCTGTTGTCTTACTACATAAACCACTCAATGACTGGGACAGGTAGGTCGCCTATTTAACTTCTGCGTAAAATAGTCATATACATTAATCAACTAGGTATACATACTACGAGGAAGTATATGGACGGCATATAGCTCTTCATTTGAACATAATAAAAGTCCCATCTGTCCTGGATCTGGCAGAAGTAGTCACATCAAGCCTATCTAGAAGCAGATAAAGTAAAATAAATGTAAAGCTACCCAGAAACAAGATGAACGAAGTTACCAAGGAGCTGTGCTTTCTCAGTACGAACCTACGGGACTACTCTTGATTCGTAACCCCATAATTAGGAAAGAGAAGAATAAGAAATTCATACCTCAATACGAAACCCTTTATTCCATCATACAAAAGACTTCTATTAATGCAGATATTCATTGGATGACCATACAGTGGCAGTACATTCTGACTGTTTACAGCTGTACCATGGTCAAGCTCTGCCACCCTCAGCAGTGTCACTTAGTCCAGCTCAAAATAATTTATGACAAGGGACATGTACTATCAGGCAGCAAATCAGGAAAAAAGGACAAGTTGCTGTCAGATTATCCTCAGTATGCCTTGGGAAATAAGCACCTTTATGCTTGAGGTTATGGATTAAGGTATTGTTTGTCTGAACGAATTTCATGTGATATTTTATTCTGACATGGAGTGGTTTCGCTGTGGGGGGTGGAGTGTTTTTTATTGATGTAGTTGTGAATAATAATTATGTTGTTCAGCCAGTCATTTTGACTGACTGGTACAAACGAATTGTGTTATACTGTAGAGCCAGTCTCCATTGTCCTTTTGCAGTTTTTTATGCAAGACGCTGCAAGAATTGCTTTCTAAAACAGAAGTGTGCCTTGCTGTATTATAACTTACTATATATCAACAGCAAAGTAACGAGAGCAGTGATAATGTAAATGATTAAAGTGTGACCAGAACTAATTGCTTATTCAGTGGACAAGAGTTTAGAGAGATCCGGTGTTTTATAATAATGATGTGCCAGTAAAAGAGAATGTGAGGGGCTACTATTCAACATCATCAGAGGTTACAATGTTACTCAGTAAAGCTTTAGACGTTCCTTCAAGTGATAAACGCACTGTGGTGATACATGAAATAACTGTTAGTTTTGCGTTATGTGCACTAAAGGGTTTACATAATGTGAAATAGACTTTTTACGAACGCATTTACACTATTGCAAACGAGGTTTAATCAGTATTACATTGTTATGAGATGAGAATTACAGTTTTGAGGTAGAAGAATGTTTTAATTAACCAGATCATTAGCAGTGTTGAAGTGAAATAGATAATTGGAGACGTTAAGTAACAAAGAGTCTTTCCAGTAGCTCCTATTAATCGAATGGTTTCTTTACAACAATAAATACTTTTCTTTCGCCGAGTTTCTTACGAAAAACACACACACCAAATAGTTATATTTTCACTTATTATCAGATGTCATGCTATTTCCACTTTACTTTCAAAATATACTTTAGAAGCCGGCCAGAGTGGCCGACCCGTTCTAGGCGCTTCAGACTGGAACTGCGCGACCGCTACGGTCGCAGGTTCGAATCCTGTCTCGGACCTGGATGTGCGTGATATTCTTAGGTTAGCGCACTGGACTCGCATTCGGGAGGACGACGGTTCAATCCCGTCTCCAGCCATCCTGATTTAGGTTTTCCTTGATTTCCCTAAATCGTTTCAGGTAAATATCGGGATGGTTCCTTTGAAAGGGCACGCCCGATTTCCTTCCCCATCCTTCCCTAACCCGAGCTTGCGCTGCGTCTCTAATGCCCACGTTGTCGACGGGACGTTAAACACTAACCTCCTCCTCCTTAGGTTAGTTAGGTTTAAGTAGTTCTAAATTCTAGGGGACTGATGACCTCAGCTGTTAAGTGGTGGTGGTGGTGGTTAGTGTTTAACGTCCTGTCGACAACGAGGTCATTAGAGACGGAGCGCAAGCTCGGGTTAGGGAAGGATTGGGAAGGAAATCGGCCGTGCCCTTTCAAAGGAACCATCCCGGCATTTGCCTCAAACGATTTAGGGAAATCACGGAAAACCTAAATCAGGATGGCCGGAGACGGGATTGAACCGTCGTCCTCCCGAATGCGAGTCCAGTGTGCTAACCACTGCGCCAAGCTGTTAAGTCCCATAGTGCTTGGAGCCATTTATACTTTAGAATTCATAGTTCTCTTGTCCACAATACGCAAGTAAACTACTTAATTAAATACATGAAGAGAAAAAGAGGTAAGTAAATTCATTTATATAATAGTTAAGAACCAAATCTGCAACAACCAGATGACCTCTATATCAAGCGTTTGGAGTTAACACTCCTGCCATGAATAACCTACAGAGATCATGTACTTGCTATACTCACCTAATGTATGCAAACCACAGCTACTTGAAATTATCCAAGACTCTAGTAGTACACACAAGTGGGAAGTTATAACGTATAAAACAATATTATCTGGAGGTTGTGTTAGCCTTTTGTAAACAAAGAATAACTCACACTGCAACATTTTACTAGTAGTCAGGCCAACGCATGCATACAGTGTAGTATACATTACTGTTTGTCAGCACCGTTGCACGTCAAATGATCTATATTCTTTGTATGTAAGGATAACACACCAAAAGTAAGTCCTGGTCTTTGTAATTTGTGGTGGAATGAATTGTACCTTATGTGGATTGGTCTGGTGAAACAAGCTAGTTATGGTTAAGAATTTTGCCATATGCCATTCTAGGAAATTTATTATGCCTTTAGCAACTACACTTTTCTCGATTCTGCACCTAATTTACAATAGAATTCAGATGTGAAATCCTGAACATCGCAGATAAGTCCATTGTCGGAAGACACTGTAAATGTCGGGACCACAGATTCAGCATGACAAAAATATAGGGTATCAATGGTGGGTCAGGAGAAAGAGAGCATAGATAAGTTGAATTATATACTACTTCTGTATCATGAATGACTTAACTTCATTACCAAACAATGATACTGGAAAGCCACTAAAGATATAGAAGGTTTCAAATGTAGTTTCCTGCAATGGTTTGTGAAAGGTAATGTTTTATTATGCCCAGTTCTATATGAAGTTCATAGACAAACAAATTTTAAACAACAGTAGCACCTTCAGTGTCATATGGATGAATTAGAATTACTTATGGTTCTGCAAAGAAGGGTAGATGCATTGATTGTTGTAATTACACAGTGATGGGCCAACAGGTCTTATCACTGCAACAGTTACTCTGAAAGTATTTCACTTTAAATATTTCCGTGAGTACCTCTTTTTATGTTTTGTGTTACTTTTTCTGTATTATTTCATGTGTGATAGAAATGATGTTGTGGTGTCACCGCTAGACACCACACTTGCTAGGTGGTAACTTAAATCGGCCGCGGTCCTGTAGTACATGTCGGACCCGCGTGTCGCCACTGTGTAATCGCAATCCTAGCGCCACCACATGGCAGGTCACAAGACACGGACATGACCTCGCCCCAGTTGTACGGACGACATAGCTTGCGACTAGACCTACCTAGTATTCCTCTCAATTGCCGAGAGACTGATAGAATAGCCTTCAGCTTATTCCATAGCTACTATCTAGCAAGGCGCCAGTTGTATCTGTGCTAATAGCTTACTACTACTCACGAGATGTATTTCAACAAGAAGAACATCATTAAAAGTTAAGTAATCTACCCAATACGTTCTTTTCTTTATAGTTTTCATCCAGTCTCCTGTTTCAGAATTTACGCCCGTCTGCGTTAGTTTCGCGTGCACCTAGCCACTCATTGTGTCGAGACCTTAGGGAATCGACACAACAGATGTCATGATAGTCACTCTCCCCTGACACTAGCCAAAACCAGTGAACTAGTTTGTTGTACTAGTATGTGGTAGATTACCTTCCTTTTAGCTTCAACATAGTATTTCATTTGGAATACTCTGATCAGCCAGTGTGCATCATTCTTAAACAATAATGATTTTATTTCTTTCGTTTATGGGTAAACCAGTGATTGTGATTTAATATCCTCCTGGGAAAACCTACTTACTATGTGCACTACAGAACGCATTTTATCTCTTCATCTACTTTTGGAATTATTAACTACACTGCGTGTACTCTGACCAAGAAATATAACAGATGCACTTCTACTGCATCTCTCACTATTCAGATGTGTAGCCATAATTAAAACGAGTTGTTCCCACAAGACCTGGTGGTATTTACCTGTATTACAAATGGTTAATGTCCATGTGGACATAATTTTGGCACAACCCCACAAATACGAATAAATGTATGCATGGATCCATGGTTGTACCATTTTGCTGTTAGACAATCCTATGGTGCTGGCTCATGATACTGAACATTATGCTATCCTCTTTTAATTTGGCTATCTGCTAAAAAAATGTACAGTATGTAGAGACATTGGTTCTCATCCTCAGTGAACAAGGAGGAATAGGGACAACTTCTCAATGACATGTTTTCTTAACTACTGCTAAGGCACGATGAACAGTCATTCTGTACTGCTGGAGAAATTCTGTAGTCACATTTCATTGAAGTTAGTTTCTTAACCCTTCCATGTTATTCCTGTCCCTACTACCATGTTCCTGAATCTGTTCGGTTCTTCTGTTAAGAAGGGGCTAGTCTGAGCTATATGGGCCATGTCACTCTACGTCTACATCTTCATCCATACTCCGCAAACCACCTGACAGTGTGTGGAGGAGGGTACCTTGAGTACCTCTATCAGTTCTCCCTTCTATTCCAGTCTCGCATTGTTTGTGGAAAGAAAGATTGCCTGTATGCATCTGTGTGGGCTCTAATCTCTCTGATTTTATCCTTATGGTCTCTTTGCGAGATATACGTAAGAGGGAGCAATATACTGCCTGACTTCTTGGTGAAGGTATGTTCTTGAAACTTCAACAAAAGCCCTTACCGAGCTACTCCTCGTCTCTCTTGCAGAGTTTTCCACTGGAGTTTATCTATCATCTCTATAACGCTTTTGCGATTACTGAATGATCGTGTAACAAAGTGCGCTGCTCTCCATTGGATCTTCTCTGTCTCTTCTATCAACCCTATCTGGTACAGATCCCACACCAGTGAGCAGTATTCAAGCAGGGGCGAACAAGTTTACAGTTACCTACTTCCTTTGTTTTCGGACTGCGTTTTCTTAAGATTCACCCAATGAATCTCAGTCTGGCATCTACTTTACCGACAATTAATTTTATATGGTCATCCCATCGTAAATCACTCTGAATGCCTACTCCCAGACAGTTTATGGAATTAACTGGTTCCAGTTGCTGACCTGCTGTAATTCCGCTAAATGAAAAAGGATCTTTCTTTCTATGTATTTGCAGCACATTACACTTGTCTACATTGAGATTCAATTGCCATTCCCTGCACCATGCGTCAATTTGTTGCAGATCCTCTTGCATTTCAGTACAATTTTCCATTGTTACAACCTATAGATATTCTACAGCATCATCTGCAAAACGCCTCAGTGAACTTCTGATGTTATGCACAAGGTCATTGATATATATTGTGAATAGCAATGGTCCTACGACATTCCCCTGTGGCACATCTGAAATCACTCTTACTTTGGAAGACTTCTCTCCATTGAGAACGACATACTGCGTTCTGTTATCTAGGAACTCTTCAATCCAATCACACAACTGATCTGATAGTCCATATGCTCTTACTTTGTTAATTAAACGACTGTGGGGAACTGTTTCAAACGCCTTTCAGAAGTCTTGAATCACTGCATCTACCTGGGAACCCTTGTCTATCGCCCTCTGTGTCTCGTGGACGAATAGCGCGAGCTGCGTTTCACACGGTCGTCTTTTTCGAAACCCATGGTGATTTCTACAGAGTAGATTTCTAGTCTCCAGAAAAGTCACTATACTCGAACATAATACGTTTCCCAAAATTCTACAACTGATCGACGATAGATATATATGTCTATAGTTCTGCACATCTGTTCGACGTCACTTCTTGAAAACGGGGATGACCTGTGCCCTTTTCCAATCCTTTGGAATGCTACGCTTTTCTAGAGACCTACAGTACACCGCTGCAATAAGGGGGGCAAGTTCCCTCGCGTACTCTGTGTAAAATCGAACTGGTATCCCATCAGGTCCAGCGGCCTTTCCTCTTTTGAGCGATTTTAATTGTTTCTCTATCCCTCTGTCGTCTATTTCGATATCTACCATTTTGTCATCTGTGCGACAATCAAGAGAGGGAACTACAGTGCAGTCTTCCTCTGTGAAACAGATTTGGAAAAATACATTTAGTATATAGGCCTTTAGTCTGTCCTCCCCTGTTTCAGTACAATTTTGGTCACAGAGTGTTTGGACATTTTGTTTTGATCCACCTACAACTTTGACATAAGACCAAAATTTCTTAGGACTTTCTGCCAAGTCAGTACATAGAACTTTACTTTAGAATTCGTTGAACGCCTCTCGCATAGCCCTCCTCACACTACAATTCGCTTCATGTAATCTTTGTTTGTCAGCAAGGCTTTGTCTATGATTATGTTTGCTGTGAAGTTCCCTTTGCTTTTTTAGCAGTTTTCTAACTCGGTTGTTGTACCACGGTGGCTCTTTTCCATCTCTTACGATCTAGCTTGGCACATACTCATCTAATGCATATTCTACGATGGTTTTGAACTTTGACCACTGATCCTCAACACTATCTGTACATGAGATAAAACTTTTGTGTTGAGCCGTCAGCTACTCTGAAATCTGCTTTTTGTCACTTTTGTTAAACAGAAAAATCTTCCTACCATTTTTAGTATTACTATTTATGGCTGAAAGCACTGATGCTGTAACTGCTTTATGATCTCTGATTCCCTGTTCTGCGTTAACTGTTTCAAACAGTTTGGCTCTGTTTGTCACAAGAAGGTCTATTATGTTATTGCAATGATTTGGCACATCAGTTGTCAAAGAGTAAGTGTTTGAGCAATGACAGGAATATCGTTAAGCACTTCATCTTGGCCCCCACTAACCCTACCTATGACTTATTCACATCATCTTGGCTCATATGTCTTGGCAATGGGAATATCACCACTCCATTCATGCGTTTCACTGTTAATTATGGACTTACCATTCCATAAGCAAAGTATCTGAAATTTTGATCATTCTTTTAAGATATTAATATGGTATGTTTCAATTGCAACACCTGCAAAGGTGATTCCAGCAAGTTTCAAACTGCTTCCAGTGTGCATCCTAATCTGAAAGATAATAGTACTGCTATCCTTTACACCATTTTTTTTCCAACCACTTCCATTTAACATGAGGGTGTAAGACCATTAAACAATGATATACTGCGAGAAATGTGATATGCCTTGTTCGATGTACAGGCTCCTGTTTAATCCATGTCATTAACTGCTCAACAATTTGCAAGTGAAAGGAACCAATGGGGCTCGCTAGATAGGCAGTTAGTGTCTTTCAAAATCTGTCCCACGCAAATGAGTCAGGAAGATGTTGCTTGGCCTTCTGGTTCCTCCAGAGGCGTCATCCTAACACAGTCCAATTAGTGATCACAGAGACACTGGTCTGGTCATAGCACTTACTTCTGATTCATCTTTGTACTACGGTCCATTTTACCATCTGTCATCTTGCTGTCAAATAAAAACATACGTGCCCCACTTGCACAATGAGAACTACAACACCTCAATTATGGCAGTAGTGGCTCCACTCACACACAACACAAACACCTATGAAACACAACAATCCCTCTTAGACATTTAAAGAGAGTTCCCTGAGTGGGTAACTATATCTAATTCCTACACTATCATGTTATTTTGCCTCAATGTTTCACCTACCACTGACACTGCTTTGGGTACTATGCGTACACAGGTAATAATGTTCTACATTGTTTCCAGTCTGAACACTGATCTGCCCTTGGGGATATATCTGCTTAGTACATTTTTATAATAATACTGGAGCCTCCATTTGATCTTTATGAACCCTTGTCCTACATTACTCGTCGCCATTGTGCAAGAGGGTATCTCAGACATTATCTACATCCTCCATCGAATAAAATGAGACATTCAGCAGTACAGAACCACATTTCCCAAGCAGTTCCTGGCTGATGCACCTGGCACTACACCAAATTTCAGGTCTGTTCACTCCTTGAAGAAAATTATGAATAATGAAGTCTTTTTCCCATAAGGCTACCACCAATGTTATCAATTACATTCATACTCTAATTAAACATTCACTAACCAACAATTTTGTGCATTTTTCCCTCCAGTGATGTGTTTTACCTGCCACTTTGGCTCTGCGATTTTGATTATGTGAATGCCAACTCATCTGATGACCTCCATTCCGTTTATGGAATGATTTAGAATGCGTCATGCAATCTGTTCAGCTGCTCTGTGATTCCCCATCTGTCACTAACCAAAAGAGCCGTGTATCTGGATAGGCATACATTACTGATACAGGTTACTTTTGTGACCCTTTCATTTGCACTAATACATACCACGTTATGCATTCACATGTACACTATAAATAGCTATACAGTTGGACACACCCCAGTGCCTTACACACCCACAAAGCTAAAGTACTACTTGCCAGCACTACATCACTGAGAAAAACTTTAAATGTTTTGCCTCTTTAAATTCATTAACCTACCTGACTTATCTATAGGCGTTTCTGCTCATTTCATAATCCTTTACCACCTTTGCTTTGGCATACTTTTATAGCAGCAGAATTAAATTCTATGGCTTCGTGACACAGATGTTGTATTGCAACAGCACACCCACTTCTATTCCTACCACTTGTAAGTTCATTACACCTTGATAGGCTGATGAGATGACGAAAAACGTCTGATTCATCAAGCAACAAGCTCCTGCCCTTCCTTTTGCATCCCTTTATGATTAAATCGAAGTTGCCATAGTTGTGGTGCATGATGTCACCTCTTTTCCTGTTAATGTATTTCTGTTTTTCACTTTATACTGTCATGTTCTGCCATCTGTTTTTATCACCTAATTTAATTAGGACTGGCTTGGACCAGTTAAGTCCCTCAACAGTCACAAGACCATAATCCTTTTACAAAATTTACTATTGTGAACACCTGTTTTCCGTTCATTGGGTGTTACAAAAAGGTATGGTCATACTTTCAGGAAACATTCCTCACACACAAATAAACAAAAGATGTTATGTGGACATGTGTCCGGAAACGCTAAATTTCCATGTTATAGTTCATTTTAGTTTCGTCAGTATGTACTGTACTTCCTTGATTCACCGCCAGTTGGTCCAATTGAAGGAAGGTAATGTTGACTTCGGTGCTTCTGGTGACATGCGACTCATTGCTCTACAGTACTAGCATCAAGCACATAGGTACGTAGCATCAACAGGTTAGTGTTCAGGTTAGTGTTCATCACGAACGTGGTTTTGCAGTCAGTGCAATGTTTACAAATGCGGAGTTGGCAGATGCCCATTTGATGTATGGATTAGCATGGGGCAATAGCCATGGCGCGGTACGTTTGTATCGAGACAGATTTCCAGAACGAAGGTGTCCCAGCAGGAAGACGTTTGAAGCAATTGATCGGCGTCTTAGGGAGCACAGAACATTCCAGCCTATGACTCGCGACTGGGGAAGACCTAGAACGACGAGCACACCTGCAATGGACGAGGCACTTCTTTGTGCAGTTGACGATAACCCTAACGTCAGCGTAAGAGAAGTTGCTGCTGTACAAGGTAACGTTGACCACGTCACTGTATGGAGAGTGCTACGGGAGAACCAGTTGTTTCCGTACCATGTACAGTGCAGTGTGTGCAGGCACTATCAGCAGCTGATAGGCCTCCACGGGTACACTTCTGTGAATGGTTCATCCAACAATGTGTCAATCCTCATTTCAGTGCAAATGTCCTCTTTACGGATGAGGCTTCATTCCAACGTGATCAAATTGTAAATGTTCACAATCAACAAGTGTGGGCTGACGAGAATCCGCACGCAATTGTGCAATCACGTCATCAACACAGATTTTCTGTGAACTTTTGGGCAGGCATTGTTGGTGATGTCTTGATTGGGCCCCATGTTCTTCCACCTACGCTCAATGGAGCACGTTATCACGATTTCATACGGGATACTCTACCTGTGCCGCTAGAACATGTGCCTTTACAAGTATGACAACATGTGGTTCATGCACGATGGAGCTCCTGCACATTTCAGTCGAAGTGTTCGTACACTTCTCAACAACAGATTCGGTGACCAATGTATTGGTAGATGCGGTCCAGTTCCATGGCCTCCGCGCTCTCCTGACCTCAACCACCTTGACATTCATTTATGGGGGCATTTGAAAGCTCTCGTCTACGCAACCCCGGTACCAAATGTAGAGACTCTTCATGCTCGTATTGTGGATGGATGTGATACAATACGCCATTCTCCAGGGCTGCATCAGGGATTCCATACGACGGAGGGTGGATGCATGTATCCTCGCTAATGGAGGACATTTTGAACATTTCCTGTAACAAAGTGTTTGAAGTCACGCTGCTACGTTCTGTTGCTGTGTGTTTCCATTCCATGATTAACGTGATTTGAAGAGAAGTAATAAAATGAGCTCTAACATGGAAAGTAAGGGTTTCCGGACACATGTCCACATAACATATTTTGTTTCTTTGTGTGTGAGGAATGTTTCCTGAAAGTTTGGCCGCACCTTTTTGTAACACCCTGTATAGCGTACCCTGTGTGGTGCACAACACGCCAGTTTGCTTGAGCCATCATGAAGTTGTACAGTTGGTCGAGATTCCTTTCATAGTTTACCTCCGATCCTTATTGCACCTTCCATTATATTTTAATGCATGACATAAATGTAACAAATCTCTCAACTTTAATTTCGATACAGGCAATTGAAGCTGGTTTGGCCATTTTCCTAACAGCAAAGCCCTCTATTCTTTCCCATAGCACACAAAGGAAGTTATCACTACTGGGTAGGTCTCCTATTTTGACAACCTTGTCCTAAATCTAACATCTCCATATTCATGCCAGTTTACATAATGGACACTTCCAAAATGTAATTTCATTCTCATTAGATTTTCAGAAAAGTGGGGATAGAAACTCGCATTTGGTTTACCAACAAAGTACAGAATTAGCATAACTACAGTAAATCATACACATCAGCCAACCGTTGACCTAATTCTGCAAAATACCAGGCCATGACGTCTTCTGTTTTTTCTAAAAGCATCCCAAACACAACTGGCTGTGAATTCAGTCGTCTCAACGTTCAGCCTTACTCAACATAAATTATCACTATTTTTTAGAAGGAATAATAAACTTATAAACTTTTAAACTTGTGCAAAGTTTCAAGACAACTAGCACCTGTGAACATGCTATAAATACTGCTGATCAATCATCTTGACTGCAGAAGCATCGAACCTTGGTCCCTGTTGCAAGTGCCTCCACATGAGTGCTAACTTTTGCAGCATTCAAGCAGAAACAACCAGACAATATGTACTACCATCATTGTATTTTCACAGATTTAATTTTCCTTCACTGCATTACAGACACTGTTCATCCTGTGGACAACTAGTCACAGTACCATTCCACCATGCTATGCAACTTTGGTTTAATGGAAGTGCAGCTGTGCTGAAAACAAATGTGGTACCCCTGATCATACTGATGCTGATAGCTGTGATAAAGCTCCCCCGCAAGCTTCATTCATTGTTACGCAGTGTCATGAAATCCTAGTATGCTAGCATGTGCGGCTCACTCACACTGAGGATAACCTTTTGGCTACCAACTGACAAATCCATAATATAGTCACTGTGCCAATATGGCAATATTAGGGACTTAAAAACGCGATCCAGCGTGACTTAATAACTATACACAGGGAACTGTGCAAACTGACTGCTACTTTGGAAGTAACCCAAGCTTCAAAGATTTTTTTTGTACAGCAGCCATGCAACAGTTGCATGTTTTGATTAGATTAGATTTACTTTCATTCCAATTGATCCGTAGTGAGGAGGTCCTCCAGGATGTGGAACATGTCAGAAAAACAACAATACACGACAAATATTTACAACTAAAACAAGTAAGCTAATGTACCATTCCACAGGTCCCAAGTGGAATGATCGTCATTTTTTTAATGAACACTAAGAGCCATTTTACAAATACTAATGCACTGAATTTAAAATAAAAAAGTTTATTTATTTATAAGGTAATAAACATGTAATACAACTACTGTAATACTTATTTACAATGAACACATTACTGCACTGAAATGGTGCAGAAGTTATGTTGTACTTATATACAAATCAGTTGGTTTTACTAAGAAATTCATCAATGGAGTAGAAGGAGTTTGCCACCAATAAATCCTTTAGGCTTCTCTTAAACTGAATTTCATTGGTTGTTAAGCTTTTTATGGCTGCTGGCAAGTTATTGAAAATGTGTGTTCCTGAATAACGCACACCTTTTTGTACAAGACTAAGTGACTTTAAATCCTTGTGAAGATTATTATTTCTAGTATTGATTCCATGAATTGAGCTGTTGGTTTGAAAAAGTGATATTTTTAATGACAAATTTCATTAAGGAATAAATATATTGGGAAGCAGTAGTTAGTATCCCTAGTTCCTTAAACAGGCTTCTGCAGGATATTCTTGAGTTCACACCACATATAACTTACTGCACGTTTTTGTGCCCGGAAAACTTTAGCTTGGCTTGATGAATTACCCCAAAAAATAATCCCATATGACATTATGGAATGAAAGTAAGCATAGTATGCCAACTTTTTCATTTTTATATACCCTATGTCTGACAAAATTCGCATTGCAAACAGAGATGTGTTAAGACGCTTCAGCAGTTCTGTGGTGTGCTCCTTCCAGTTGAATTTATTATCAAGCTGTAATCCCAAGAATTTAACACTGTCCACTTCTTCTATCTTCTTGTCATCATATGTTAGACATATACTCTTGGGACACCCCTTACCAGTTCTGAACTGCATGTAGTGTGTTTTTTCAAAGTTTAGTGACAAAGAATTGGCTAGGAACCAGTGATTAATGTCCACAAATATTTTATTGCCTGGTCTTTCTAAGACTACACTTGATTTGCTATTTATTGCAATGTTTGTATCCTCGGCAAACAAAACAAACTTGGCATCTGCTAATGTTACTGATGAAAGGTCATTGATATACACAAGAAAAAGTAAGGGCCCAAAATGGAACCTTGTGGGACCCCACATGTAATTAGTTCCCAGTTGGATGATGCCTGATAGCTTGATACATGTCTCTTTCCTAGTAACACCCTTTGTTTCCTGCCAGAGATATTAGATTTGAACCATTTTGCAGCATTTCCCATTACACTATAATATTCTAGTTTACTTAAAAGGATATTGTGATTTACACAGTCAAATGCCTTTCACAGATCACAAAATATACCAGTTGCCTGCAATTTTTTGTCTAATGAATTAAGCACATTTTCACTGTAAGTGTAGATAGCCTTCTCAATATCACAACCTTTTAGAAATCCAAACTGTGACTTTGACAGTATGTTATTTGAGATAAGATGGTTATAAAAACGACTGTACATTACTTTTTCGAAAATTTTTGAGAATGCTGGCAACAGTGAAATTGGACGGAAATTTGATGCTATTTCTTTATCTCCCTTCTCAAACAGTGGCTTAACTTCAGCATATTTCAGCCACTCAGGAAATATTCCACTGATAAACGACTGGTTACACAGATAGCTTAATGTTACTTAGCTCGGAATCACATTCTTTAATTAACTTTGATATTTCATCATACCCACTAGATGTTTTTGATTTTAAAGATTTTATGATGGACATTATTTCTGTTGGGGTAGTGAGGGTCAAATTCATATTGTGGAAGTTACTTGAAATGTCTGGTCTAAGGTAATCCATAGCAGCATCTACCGAACCTGACAACCCCATCTTTTCAGTTACAGTTATAAAATGTTTGTTAAAAAGTTCTGCAACACTATACACATGTCACCAATGTATCATCTACTCTTAATGCTATTTGTTCCTCTTCATGTCTGGTTCTACCGGTCTCCTTCACTATATCCCATATTGTCTTTATTTTGTTACCTGATATGACTATCTTTTCCTTGTAATGTATTTGCTTTGACATCCGTATTACAGTCTTTAATATTTTGCTGTATTTCTTATAATGTGCTATAGCATCAAGATTGGAAAAGTTTCAGATTGACAGATACAGTTTTCTTTTTGTTTTACAAGATACCCCTATTCCTCGAGTAATCCATGGCTTCTTTGTAGACTATGCTCTAACCTTGGTAAGTTTTGGGGGAAAGCAGTGTTCGAATAAGGTAAGCACTTTATTAGCAAAAATGTTATATTTTTCATTCATGCCATGAGCACTGTAATCATCAGTCCAGTGAATGTCTGAGGAGTGTCCTAAAATAATCAATTTTTGGCTTACTGATTACCCTCTTGAGCTCAGATTTAACAGATTTTATATCCTGTTCAGTATTAACATTTAACAGAAGGAACTGCTTGTCACCTTGCTCCTACCATTCAGCCAAAACTGCAACAGAGACTCAGCCCTAACTTAGTGCCAGCGGAAACCTTCCTGAAAACCATAACTAGTAATTCATTTCATGGATCAGTACACAAGCAAATGACCAACTCCATGTACGAATCAACCTGGCTGTATTATTGCACTGCTGCTATTGTAAAACTGTCAAGATCGATAGATGTGTTAACTGTGCAGCTATCCCTGTCAATAATCTGCACAAGTTGCTAATCTGAGTGTTATCGCCTTCTTTCCCTGTCGCCTGTGTAGCTGCTTATGAATGTAATATTTGGCGATGGATATCCTGATTGTTTACAAGGGTTGTACATCAGACTGTCAAGTAGTTCGAATTTCA
This sequence comes from Schistocerca nitens, assembly GCF_023898315.1. Lineage (NCBI taxonomy): Eukaryota > Metazoa > Arthropoda > Insecta > Orthoptera > Acrididae > Schistocerca > Schistocerca nitens. The sequence continues at coordinate 36,306,452 of NC_064624.1, read as the reverse complement.
ACTGTACATTCACACTAATTATTACAAGCATCCTACTTTATTACCCTCACTACTGTCGCAAATTGCGAAATTGCATTAATTTTAGAGGAAACCAAAGAATTCCCTTGCTCTTGCACTGTTGTTGCAAGGCACAAACCTTTATTTATGCCCACTGCGAACAAATTACAGTATTTGGTAGTACAGCCAACTATTGTAGCAGTTCTCTGCTCTGGCCATACAATTACGCTTGAGACTTATTGAGTTTCTCTAACAGCAGACTTTTATTCAACTTCCTTATTATAATGTATCACACCCACCATTAGGTTATCTGTTCAATTAACTTACACACACAATAGCTTTGAACTTTTTCTGTTAATTTCCCTGAAACACCTTTTATGCTGGCACCCAACCGACAGACTGCCTGCCTACACTACCAAAAAATCAAAGACTCGCCTACTGCAAACCATTGATGAATACTAGCTTGGGAAAATTGCAAGTTACCATTGACCACGACACTGCACACATCACTGAGTGGAGTAAGCTGGAATACCTACATTGAGTGGTTGCCTTGGTGTCATCACTCTCCCAGTCACTGTAGTTGTCCTCAGATTGGTTATATGATCAATTGTAATCAAGGATATTATGAATTATTGAGATCACCAAAACCAGTGGTGCATGAGCAGCAGCTGTTGGGTAATTTTATACTTAAGTGGATTTTGGATCTTGGCACAATTCAGTCACGACTCGTTTACGACAAAGCATTAGGAGATTGGATGCTAGTATGTATTAGTTTGTTTACATTGTATAATTTTGTCATTTTTCTTATTTTTCAAAATGGGAGAGCATTACTTTCCACTTAGATAAGGACAAAACCAATGAGGTAGGATTTAACAATCAGTACCAATTAAGTACATGAAATAAGATTTAATAAAACATCTGGTGCAACATACTTCCAGAAACATGTAAACAACTTGTCAAGTCCCTATCATGTAGAACTGTCTACGCATTGTGTTCCAAACGTGGACAATCATGCTATTAAGCAGGTTGTTATATTTGTTGTTACATTTACTAATGCAGGATTAGTACTAACAGAACAAATGTATACACTATTAATAACACACAGAGCAAATCTCTTGAGAAAACATACCTGAGTAAAATAATTGTCATAATCATGTTTCTCCAGTGTTGAGTTTACTAGTCTGAGTCAAGGAACTGCCATAATATATGGGTACCCAATTGCTAACATTGTTTCTAAAATGCAGAGTTACAAGTAATACATGATGACTATTTTAGGGATAATAATCAGAAAGTCATGACATTTCCTTGGCCTTATACTGAATATTGCATGCTACTTATAATTACTGACGAAGGTAAGGATTTATCACAATTCAGAATCCTCTTGTCTCAAGATCGATAGGAAAAAATAGCAGTGTGAATGACAAACATATTTGATTCACGTTTGAGGCATATTTAGCAATACAATTTCTTGACATTTCAAGCTGCAGATACGGATTTTTATATTGTCATTTTATCTGCTACCGCTCTAAAGTACACATAATTACACATTTTTTCACAATTCTACCACATTATACTGTTATTTCACAGCCATTACCATTTATTGTCTCCCTGCTACATCCATTATTTTACAGGCCTTGAGAGCACCAACCAGGGATACCTATTTGCTTAAACTAACACCTACTTGTTTCTTTCTCAAGTGGAGTAATGCATGTGTCTTGAGCTTACTCAATTGAGTGAAACTTCTGTCACAGATTACACATTTATGAGGCTTTCTTCCAGTGTGAATTAATACATGCCTATTGAGATCACCTGTAATAGCAAAACATTTCCCACAAATCTCGCATTTGTGAGGTTTCTTTCCAGTGTGAATGAAAGCATGTGCCTTGAGACTGCTTGACGTAGTAAAAGATTTCCCACAGATGTCACATTTGTGTGCTTTCTGTCCAGTGTGAATTAATGTGTGTTTCTTGAGATCACCTGATATAGCAAAAGATTTCCCACAAATCTCACATTTGTGAGGTTTCTTTCCAGTGTGAATTAATATGTGTTTCTTGAGATTGCCTGATATAGCAAAAGATTTCCCACAAATCTCACATTTGTGAGGTTTCTTTCCAGTGTGAATGAAAGCATGTGCCTTGAGACTGCTTGACCTAGTAAAAGATTTCCCACAGATGTCACATTTGTGTGCTTTATGTCCAGTGTGAATTAATGTGTGTTTCTTGACATTACCTGATGTAGCAAAAGATTTCCCACAAATCTCACATTTGTGAGATTTCTTTCCAGTGTGAATTAATATGTGTTTCTTGAGATTGCCTGATATAGTAAAACATTTCCCACAAATCTCACATTTGTGAGGTTTCTTTCCAGTGTGAATTAAGAAGTGAGTCTTCAGATAACATGACCTAGCAAACAATTTGCTACAAATATCACATTTGTGAGGTTTCTCTCCAGTGTGCATTAATAAGTGAGTCTTCAGATGACATGACCTAGCAAACAATTTGCCACAAATATCACATTTGTGGGTTCTGTTTGCAGTAAGTAGATCAGCCTGGGGAGTGACATTAACAGCTGTAGATGAAGCTCCATAATGATTTGATTTCTCCGTATCATTTCTCATATGTGTGTAACGCCTGTCATTAGAGGACTTCTTTGATGCTTTCGAAGTTTCCTTACACGAAGACTGCTCATTGTGTTCTGTAACAGAAACTTCTCGCTCACTATCCAAGAAGATACTGCTTTGATGATGATCACTATCGCCATATTTTTCATGGTTGCTAGCAGGTAAGACGGAAGTCTCACTCATTCTCAAATGTTTTTTCAAACTAACATTACTCTGAAATACCTCACCGCACCACTTACAAACATACAAAGGTGGTTGCGTACCACCAATGTGCATAAACACATGCATTATGAGTCTGTATTTGGAAGGAAAGCTTTGTAGGCAGAAATTACAGCTATATACATGAAATTCCTTTTCCCTTGTACTACAGTCATATCGGGTAGCATCTGAGCACTCCTTGTCAATAATCACATCTTCTGTATTGGGACCCAACTCGTGTGTTGACGTCTTCATGTCTATCACCAACTTATCCTGGACTAGCCCATGGTGATAAGTTTCCTCACATAATATGCCACAGCTCCCACCAGTACTCTGAGTCAATCTGAAGAGTAAGGAGAAGAATGTTAAATAATAATATACAAACAAGAAAGAAACAATATTTGAGTGTCCATAAATCAAGTACTATAGGCCGCAATTCATAAAAGTGTATAAGAAATTAAATATTCAGTAACTGTTAGTAATTTGAAATTACAATATTCACCAGAAGGAAAGAAATGATCATGTAAACGTGGTTTAAAACGAAAATAACCAGACGAAATTCAATAATGATCAATAAGAGCCACTGCAGATTGTGTGTGTAATTATTAAAATGGTTCAAATGGCTCTAAGCACTATGGGACTTAACATCTGAGGTAATCAGTACCCTAGACTTAGAACTACCTAAACCCAAGTAACCTAAGGACATCACACACATCCATGCCTGTGGCAGGATTCGAACCTGCGACTGCAGCAACAGCAGCAGCAGCAGCAGCAGCAGCAGCAGCAAAACGCTTTCGGACTTAAGAACCTAGAAGTGCTCGAACACAGTGGCAGGCTTGGAATTTTTTGATGAGCATAAAATAATTCACATTCATGTATTACAATCTTCATACAACACAGTGCTACAAGTTAATAGTCTACACCAATTTATTTAATGTATCCAAAAATTTTAAATTTATTTAATGTATCCAAAAATTTTAATTCAAAATTCTTAAGTTCAACGTATTTAAGATTTAATTAAGATAAATAATTTTTAAATGTTTTCCTTCCATCATCTTAGCACTTAAGTGCCTTTTCTTTGTTTTGCCGACACTTTCGCCTTTGTAATGATAAATTTATTTGACCTAGTAAATAGATTTTTTTTGTTTGATTCCCAGCTAGTCAAGAACTAGCGTGAGCTCCAATATTTTTATTGCATATCTAGTATGGATGTTGATCAGGTGGACAATGACCGTTCACGAACAAGAATCAATATCACATCAATCAAGGGAAAAATTTGCATACTGATGAATGAATGTGACTGATACACTTGCAGATGGTTTCAATCTAAGACTGTTTTTGGCACTGAAACTTATATGAAGCCTTGCACAAAAAGGAAATACTATGTGAAAAGATGTAAGTGGTTGTAAATTTTCCGATACATTTGTAGTGAGCCTTTTTGAAAATTTTTTACATCTACTCAACATCTGGTCACCTGGTATTGCAGAACACAATTGACTGAAAGACCGACACGTAAATTGCCACATCATCATCCATTAGACACAGTGCAGGCTGACATATTGAGTGGCAGTGATGACAGCTGATGTATGGGCTACCCCTGTAGTATCTGGGTCCAATTTTTCCATCTGCAGTTGAACCCTTTCTCATGGGACAGAATTGTGATGCCTTTCAGGTCCCCAGTATGTGCATCATGTTGGATATGAAAGATTATGAACTACTGAAGGCGTGCATGCTCCAGTGTTTTCATCTGTTCTGACTAACTTTTCACTCTTTTCCTTTCTGTTCATATATAGTTTTGTTTGGCATGGTATCTGCCAAATTTCGAGAGTTTTTAAACCCTTAGTTGGGATCACATGGTTCTTTAATGTAACTGGTATTATGGAGTATGTCAGATTCTAGACGTTAACAACTCAATCAATAAACGTTGTCATAACTTTTTTAAACTCAATTAGTTACAACATGGACTTTCATACATATGGGAGTGAAGTAACTGAATATTATTAATGAAGAAATAAATCCAAAAAAATTTGTAGGTAAGGTATCAAATGTGCACATTCCTGTTTGCCAAAGTACTAGAAATAAAACTTACAATTAAAATTTTATGCTATGCAAATCAACTGTAAACAAACCAGAATAATTTTTTTTAGGGCGCAAAACTTCTATGGTCATTAGCGCCCAGCCCATGACTTAAGACAGTAAAAAACCGAAATTGAAAATCAGCAGCAATGGGAACAAAGTCATAAAACTGGAGAAACTAAAAGCAGAAGGAATGCTTAAAAATCCACTACAGAAAGGGGTCGGTTGTCCCCAAAAAAAGCTTCAAATGACTGATGTCATTTCACTGTCACTAATAAACTGGAGAACGCGGTCGGCTGAGCGCGTGTCATCTGCTAAAATCGACAATAGATCAGGCGATAGCTGTAGACGGGAGCGTAACGGATTAAAATAGGGGCACTGAATTAAAAGGTGTCTTACCGTCCACAGCTGAGAGCAGTGGGGACAGAGTGGGGGAGGATCGCCGCTTAAAAGATGTTGATGGCTAAAAAGACAGTGCCCTATCCGGAGTCTAGCTAAAATTACCTCCTCCCGACGACGCGTTCGGGAGGAAGAGGTCCAAGCGCAAGGAAGGGCTTTCACTTCCCGCAATTTATTACGGGGAAGTGTTGACCAATGCGCATGCCATAAATGAGCAACTTTGCGACATAAACCGCTCCGTAGATCGGTGAAGGGAAGCGACTGAATAGCTGGCCGAGGAAGAGAAACTGCAGCCTTGGCCACTATATCGGCCTCCTCATTCCCACAGATACCAGCGTGTCCCGGGAGCCAGAGGAACGCCACCGAGACGCCCCCCAGGTGGAGCAAGCGCAGACAGTCCTGAATCCGGTGGACCAGAGGGTGCACAGGGTAGAGAGCTTGGGGACTGAGGAGAGAGCTGAGAGAATCTGAGCAGATTACGTACCGTATCCGCCGATGGCGGCGGATGTAGTGGACAGCCTGGAGAACAGCGTAAAGCTCCGCAGTATAAACCGAACACTGGTCGGGAAGCCGAAAGTGATTTGGGGTGTCGCCAACAATATAGGCACTCCCTACACCTAACGATGTTTTCGAGCCGTCGGTGTAAATAAATGTGGCATCCGTCATTTGTGCACATACAGCAGCAAATGCCCGACGATAAACAGTGTCCTTGGGAAACCGACAAAGGTCACGGAGCAGGCAGATCCGGGGACGGAGCCAAGGCGGTGCTGTACCCCAAGTTGTCAAGAAGGTTTTAGGAAAGCGGAAGGAAAGAGAATGGAGCAGTTGACGGAAGCGGACTCCCGGGGGTAGTAGGGAGGAGGAGCGGCCTGCATACCCTACATCAAACGAGGCGTCGAAAAAAAGGTCATGGGCTGGGTTAGCAGGCATGGAAGACAGATGGCTAGCGTAACGACTCAGAAGGACTGCTCGCCGATTGGACAGCGGAGGTTCAGCAGTCTCAGCATAAAGGCTTTCCACAGGGCTAGTGTAAAAAGCTCCAGACACTAAACGTAATCCACGGTGGTGGATAGAGTCGAGACGCCGAAGAATAGACGGCCGAGCAGAGGAGTAGACTATGCTTCCATAATCCAATTTCGAGCGCACTAAGGCGCGATAGAGGCTGAGAAGGACCACTCGGTCCGCTCCCCAGGAGGTACCATTCAGGACACGGAGGGTGTTAAGCGATCGCAGACAGCGAGCCGAAAGATAGGAAACGTGGGAGGACCAGCACAGTTTTCTGTCAAACATAAGACCCAAGAATTTAGCGACGTCTGAAAACGGAAGGTTGACAGGACCTAGATGTAAGGAGGGCGGAAGAAACTCCTTACGTCACCAAAAATTGACACAAACGGTCTTACTGGGTGAGAAACGGAAGCCGGTTTCGATGCTCCACGAGTGGAGGCGATCGAGACATCCTTGAAGACGTCGTTCAAGAAGGCTGGTCCGTTGAGAGCTGTAGTAGATCGCAAAATCGTCCACAAAGAGGGAGCCCGAGACATCAGGAAGGAGACAATCCATAATTGGATTTATGGCAATGGCAAACAGTACAACACTCAGCACGGAGCCCTGGGGTACCCCGTTTTCTTGGGAGAAAGTACGGGAGAGAGCAGTGTTCACCCGCACCCTAAAAGTGCGCTCTGCCATAAATTCGCAAAGAAAAAGGGGCAGCCGGCCTCGAAAGCCCGAAGAGAACAGTGTGCGGAATATGCCTGTCCTCCAACAGGTATCGTATGCTCTCTCTCCAGATAAAAAAATATTGCTACCGTTTGGCGTTTCCGGAGAAAATTGTTCATGATATAAGTGGAGAGAGCAACAAGATGGTCAACTGCAGAACGATGCTTCCGGAATCCGCATTGGGCTGGTGTTAAAAGACTGCGGGATTCCAGCCACCAAGCTAAACGGTAATTCACCATACGCTATAAAACCTTACAGACACTACTCGTGAGAGAAATGGGGCGATAGCTAGAGGGGAGATGTTTGTCCTTTCCAGGTTTCGGAACGGGAACGACAATAGCTTCCCGCCATCGTCTCGGAAAGGTACTGTCGGTCCAAATTCGATTATAAAGGCGAAGGAGGTATCGCAGACTATGGGTTGATAAATGCAGCAACATTTGGACATGGATACCATCCGGTCCTGGGGCGGAGGAGCGAGAAGAAGAGAGGGCATGTTGGAGTTCCCGCATGGAGAAAACAGTATTGTAGCTTTCGTGATTTTGAGAGGAGAAAGCAAGATGTCGCACTTCCGCTGCACGTTTCTTCGGGAAAAACGCTGGCGGGTAATTTGAAGAGCTCGAAATCTCAGCAAGGTGCTGACCCAATGAGTTAGAAATTGCGACGGGGTCCACTAAGGTATCATGCACGACAGTGAGCCCAGAGACCAGGGAGAAACTAGGCGCGCCTGAGAACCGTCGAAGCCGACTCCAAACTACGGAGGAGGGTGTGAAGGTATTAAATGAGCTAATAAAGAATTTCCAGCTTACCTTCTTGCTATCGCGGGTGACGCGACGGCATCGCGCACTGAGCTGCTTATAGCGAATACAGTTGGCCAAAGTAGGATGGTGATGGAAAATGCGAAGAGCACGTCGCCGCTCACGTATTGCGTCACGGCATGCCTCGTTCCACCAAGGAACTGGGGGTCGCCGGGGCAATTCGGAGGTGCGTGGTATTGAAAGTTCCGCAGCTGTAAGAATAACGTCGGTAATATGTGTGACCTCATCGTCGACGCTGGGAAAGCGACGGTCATCGAATGTCGCTAGAGACGAAAAAATTGTCCAATCGGCTTGGGCAAACTTCCAGCGTCGCGAGCGCATATATGGCAGTTGAGGCTGCAGTCTAAGGACACATGGAAAGTGGTCACTCGAGTGTGTATCATCAAGGGCGAACCATTCGAAGCGCCGAGATAGCGGAACAGTACCGACCGCAACGTCCAAACGAGATAAATTTGTCGTGGAGGCAGACAAAAATGTGAGGACCCCAGTGTTGAGGCAAACTAGATTCGCTTGGTGGAAGACGTCTAGCAATAGAGAGCCACGTGGACAAGGATGTGGAGATCCCCAAAGCGGGTGGTGGGCATTGAAGTCCCCAACCAGCAAATAGGGGGGTGGAAGCTGACCAAGAAGATGAAAGATCAGCTCGTGCCATTGGTGTGGACGATGGAATGTATACAGTACAAAGAGAGAACGTGTATCCAGAAAGGGAAAGACGGACGGCGACAGCTTGGAAGGAACTGTTTAAGGGGATTGGGTGATAATGGAGAGTATCATGGAGAAGAATCATGAGTCCTCCATGGGCTGGAGTGCCTTCAACAGAGGGGAGGTCAAATCGGACGGACTGAAAATGAGGGAGAACAAAGCAGTCATGGGGACGCAGCTTTGTTTCCTGAAGACAGAAGATGACCGGCGAGTAGGATCGTAAGAGGACCGACAATTCATCCCGATTGGCTCGAATGCTGCGGATATTCCAGTGGATAATGGACATAGGGTGAACAGAAAATGGCGGAATGTGACCAAGGTTGCTGTCAACTCAACGACTGCTCAGAGCTTGCGACCGACAGCATGGAATGGCATTCAGCCAAAGGCAGAAGATCCTGATCCATAGGTTGGTCAGGAGCAGCCCCTGCCACCAGCGATTGGCCGGTTGACCGGCCACCAGCAGTGCGCCTCGGCGACACAGAAGACGGCCGAGGGCGATATCCGCCAGGTGGTGCTGTAGATGGGACACGCCTTGGCAGAGAAGGGGAGGAACTGGGTTTCTTTGTAGCCTTCTTGGAAGTATGATGTTTAGATGAAGGAGGAACCGATGGTTGTGAAGTTGCGGTACGTAAAAACTCTTCACGAGTATGCTCTTTTTTCGAAGATTTGGCGTCTGACTTTTGGGCTCGAGATTTAGCAGAACCCGACGAAGGGTGAGCCATAGAGTGGGCAGGCGAAAGTGGTGAGGTTGAACGGGCGATCTTTGCGCTGGCCGATCTGACGACCGTGGTACTAAAGGTGAGGTCGCAAGTCTGCGTGGCCGCCTCCTTTGTTGGCCGAGGAGAAGCAAGGACAGTGCTGTATTTTCCTGTCTGAGACACGGTGGGATGTCGACTGGCGAATAATTTGCGAGCAGCAAAGGTCGACACCTTTTCCTTCACTCTTATTTCCTGGATGAGCTTTTCGTCCTTAAAAACGGGGCAATCTCGAGAGGAAGCAGCGTGGTCACCCATACAGTTGATGCAGCGAGGGGATGGAGGTGGACAAGCACCCTCATGGGCATCCTTGCCACACGTAACACATTTGGCCGGATTGGAACAGGACTGGCTGGTGTGATTGAACCGCTGACATCGATAGCAACGCGTAGGGTTTGGGACGTAAGGGCGAACGGAAATTATCTCATAGCCTGCTTTGATTTTCGATGGGAGTTGAACTTTGTCAAATGTAAAGAAGACAGTGCGGGTTGGAATGATGTTCGTGTCGACCCTTTTCATAACTCTATGAACAGCCGTTACGCCCTGGTCAGACAGGTAGTGCTGAATTTCTTCGTCAGACAATCCATCGAGGGAGTGTGTATAAACGACTCCACGGGAGGAATTTAAGGTACGGTGCGGTTCCACCCGGACAGGGAAGGTGTGGAGCAGAGAAGTACACAGCAATTTTTGTGCCTGGAGGGCACTGTGTGTTTCTAACAACAGGGTGCCATTCCGTAATCTGGAACAAGACTTTACAGGACCTGCAATTGCGTCGACACCTTTCTGAATAATGAAAGGGTTGACCGTGGAGAAGTCGTGACCTTCGTCAGACGGAGAAACAACAAGGAACTGTGGCAACGATGGAAGAACTGTCTGTGGCTGAGACTCAGTGATCTTACGTTTGTGAGCAGACATAGTGGAAGGTGAGGAAACCATTGCGGAAGAATCCCCATGATTACCGGCGTCTCCGATGGCGCGCTCCTCCCTTGTGGGGGCCCTCACTGAGGGCACACCCGCCTTAGGTGATTGTTCACACCTCAGGTCACACCTCCCGACAAACGGACAGAGGGAGCAATCGGCACTTTCGGAAGGTATCAGCTCGGGTAATCACCCCTCCCTGGGCCTGGCCGTTACCAGGGGGTACATACGTGTCCTACCTGTCTACCCGGGGCGGGGAATTACGCGTTACCCCGTCACCGGCTACGCATGGAAGTGCGTGGGTCGGCCTTCAGACACGCACAGGGAGGAAAAAAGAGAAAGGGAAGGGAAAGAAGAGAAGAGGGGGTCTCAAACGCCGCAGCGGAGAAAAGGGCAAAGAGAAGATGGAAGGAAAAGAGAAGGACAGAGGAAGGACAAGGACTTGCGAGAGTAGAAAGCAAGGAATTTGGAACAGTTTCGAGCATCCGTCTCCGGACGTAGGCACAAACCATACTCCCAGAGGGGGAGAAAGGGAAGGAAAGAGCCAGAGGTGAGGGGGGCGGGGTGGCGAAGATGGGGGATGGGGAAGGATGCGGAAAGGGAAGGTATGCAGCCCGGAAAGGAAGGAGCGCCACATTAGCTCGGGGTCCCGTGCTCGCTACGCACGTGTCCACAAAAGAGTTGTGGACCCCCTGGGGGGAAACCAGAATAAGAAACAGAATTTGTGGAAACCTTCAACAATATATAAATTTTGATGATAATTGTCTATCAATTGTTTTAGAGACCTCCATGTACGCATTATATAGGTCCTGGGTACTTGTCATATCCTTAATCTTTATTGCACAACATTTTTCGTGGCAGGAACATTCATGAACTATTCATGCAGTGATGATAGAAGTGCAAATGTATTTTATGAGCACACACACTACAGCCTGGAGAGTAACACTGCTTATGGTTTACACCACATTTGTTAAAAACTTTGGCACTACAGCTGTTATCTCTAATTTATTCCTTCCTTTGTTCTCTAAATTCTCAAACCAGATAGCTGCCATTGTTAACAAAAACCGTTCCTTACAGTACCATGAAAATATTGCTTCTGGATCCACCTACTAAGGAAAGGTTATCAATGTATTTGATGCCAGGTTTGGAGACTGCTGTGAATACAAGCAGGCCTATAAATGTTTTTATGTCAGGGATATCAATAACAAGCACCAAAGGTGTGTTCTTTCGAGTAGTTTCATATTACCGAAATTTTGTTTCATCACCGTTGAACCTCATCTAAAATACCTTGAGGGCAATAGCACACCTGATTTCTTCAGTCTCTCGATTCCTACCTAACACATAACCACTAAGTCACAGGGCAGGAATCTGCAAAGCAATGTACTGTTGTCTTGTACAAACATTGCTTGGGTTGTGTATTTCTCCATTTCAAAGAATTTCCCCTACCATAAAAGCAAGAATCATGGTGATACGACTATCTACTCTGTTATCACCACCACCGACCAGGCCCTCTACTGAATATGTATCACTATGTAATCTTAATGAGTATCGCTGTTATCCCAAATTTCATACCAAAATATACATTGAAGTATAGTTCACTTACTCTCAGAACTAGTGGATGATGTTTTGTTTGTGGGGCGCTCAACTGCACAGTCATCAGCAGCTGTATAAAGTCCGAATTTTTATGCAGTTATTTTTTAAACAGTCCAATGTAGCCACTGACAGAAATGATGATGATGAAATGGTTAGAACACAAACACCCAGCCACTGGGAAGAGAAAATCCACACCCCGGTCAGTAATCAAACCCGAGATCCCATCATCCAGAGGGAGTAACACTAGCTACTAGACCACGAGCTGCCGACAGAACGCATGGAGAATAGTACGTCCATTTAGGCTGGTTTGAATGGTTAGGGAGATGTGGCACACACTGTGTAATGTGAAAGACACTGACAGAAGTCACTATAGTTATTACACTGTAACAACAGTAAACACAAGCTGTTAATTAAAAACCCCTGCTGAGTAGCAATCATAGAACGAGTGTGGTATATCTGCCAGACGTCATACTAACTTTATTATGAATTTACTGAGGGTAAATTTGTCTTAACAGCACACTGCCTTCGTAAGCAGAAGTTGTTCCGAGGCGTTATAAATGGTTGTAATTAAACTGACAGTGTTCAGGGTGCTGCAATATGGGCTCTATACTTTGCAGGATGCAAAAACATTGTGGCATGTTCATTAACTGGTGTCCTCACGGAGTATGCTCAAAAGTAATTTTTCACTTTCTACCACCAGGTGAAAATATGTTTCTATAAGCAGCCAGAATGAGTTATCAGTGCAGGAAAATAGGAAAAACGACCAGAGCAATGATAATGGTGGCTCTCGTGCGTTTATGAGGATATTATCAGCTGTTACGTGTTCAAAATGGTCTACCAACTCTGCAACATGCTGTATCCATGACATGACATGGTTAACAGTTGTCTATAGAATATCCAGTGTAAGCAGATTGTCATCATATAATAGCCTTCTGATCAGGAGTTTCTGGATTCATCCCTGATAAATCTTTCAGATATCCCAACATCCACATGTCACATGAATTTAAGTTGGGGGATCTCTAAGGCCACATATCTTGAAACTGTCAAGATACAATGAAGGTCATACTGAAGGTTTCATGAAACCAACTGTTCACTCGACAACTGACATATCATGCCACACCATCTCACATCAAAATAATGGTGCAGACACCGTTGTGTTCTTGAAATGCAGGAGTCACGTTGGATAACAAGGTCCTTATCAAGTTCAGATGTCACTGTACACCTAAGGGGTCCATGATGTGTCATTGTCTCCAAGAAACGCTGACTGAGAATGAAGGGGCTTGTGAAACCACACCACATTCACATATGCTGAGTGCAGTAGATATTCTGGCACAAGATTTGGGAGGACAAACCCATATGTGACAGTTCTGTGCATTCACAGCCTCATGCAAAGCAAAATGTGCTTTGTCCATCCAAAAGTTACTCATTTCCCCGCATGACAAAAATGAAGGTCAAAGTCACTTGAAGCCTATCTTGGGGCTTCTTTAGCAGCGCACAGAGATACTAGTGTAAAATGTGCCACAAAATCTTTTGAACTGTTTACCAGGTGGGAGAGAGGTGGGAGAGAGGGACAGAGGGACAGAGGGACAGAGGGACAGAGGGACAGAGGGACAGAGGGAGAGAGGGAGAGGGTGAGAGAGGGGGAGGGGGAGAGAGGGGGAGGGGGAGGGGGGAGGGGAGAGAGGGGGAGGGGGAGAGGGGGGAGGGGGAGGGGGAGGGGGGAGGGGGAGAGAGGGGGAGGGGGAGGGGGGAGGGGGAGAGAGGAGGAGGGGGAGAGAGGGGGAGGGGGAGAGAGGGGGATGGGGAGAGAGGGGGAGGGGGAGAGAGGGGGAGAGAGGGGGAGGGGGAGAGAGGGGGAGGGGGAGAGAGGGGGAGGGGGAGAGAGGGGGAGGGGGAGAGGGAGGAGGGGGAGGGGGAGAGAGGGGGAGGGGGAGAGAGGGGGAGGGGGACAGAGGGGGAGGGGGAGAGAGGGGGAGGGGGAGGGGGAGAGAGGGGGAGGGGGAGAGAGGGATGGGGAGAGAGGGGGAGGGGGAGAGAGGGATGGGGAGAGAGAGGGATGGGGAGAGAGGGGGATGGGGAGAGAGGGGGATGGGGAGAGAGGGGGATGGGGAGAGAGGGGGATGGGGAGAGAGGGGGATGGGGAGAGAGGGGGATGGGGAGAGAGGGGGAGGGGGAGAGAGGGGGAGGGGGAGAGAGGGGGAGGGGGAGAGAGGGGGATGGGGAGAGGGGGGAGGGGGATGGGGAGAGAGGGGGAGGGGGATGGGGAGAGAGGGGGAGGGGGATGGGGAGAGAGGGGGAGGGGAATGGGGAGAGAGGGGGAGGGGGATGGGGAGAGAGGGGGAGGGGGATGGGGAGAGAGGGGGAGGGGGATGGGGAGAGAGGGGGAGGGGATGGGGAGAGAGGGGGTTGGGGATGGGGAGAGAGGGGGATGGGGAGGGGGAGAGAGGGGGAGGGGGACAGAGGGGGAGGGGGGAGAGAGGGGGAGGGAGGAGAGAGGGGGAGGGGGGAGAGAGGGGGAGGGAGGAGAGAGGGGGAGGGGGGAGAGGGGAGGGAGAGAGAGGGGGAGGGGGAGAGAGGGGGTGGTGGGTTGGTGGGAGAGGGGGAGGGGGAGAGGGGGAGGGGGAGAGGGGGGAGGGGGTGAGGGGGGAGTGGGAGAGGGGGGAGGGGGAGAGGGGGAGGGGAGAGGGGGAGGGGAGAGGGGGAGGGGGAGAGAGGGGGGAGGGGGCAGAGGGGGATAGGGGGAGGGGGAGAGAGGGGGGAGGGGGAGAGAGGGGGGAGGGGGAAAGGGGGAAGGGGGAAGGGGGAAGGGGGGAGGGGGGAGAGAGGGGGAGGGGGAGAGAGGGGGAGGGGGAGAGAGGGGGAGGGGGGAGAGAGGGGGAGGGGGGAGAGAGGGGGAGGGGGGAGAGAGGGGGAGGGGGGAGAGAGGGGGAGAGAGGGGGGGGAGAGAGGGGGGAGGGGGGAGAGGGGGGGAGAGAGGGGGGAGAGAGGGGGGAGGGGGGAGAGAGGGGGAGGGGGGAGAGAGGGGGAGAGAGGGGGGTGAGAGGGGGGAGGGGGGAGAGAGGGGGAGAGAGGGGGGAGAGAGGGGGAGAGAGGGGGGAGAGAGGGGGGGATATCCTCTGACAACTCTAGAGGCATCTGCTGCACAGTTGGCTATAGCTAAAAGCCACTTCACCTACTGATATTCAAAATCTGCTGCACCACTCAATTCACCTATTTATTCAAATATCTGGATAATATTCTTCAACTCATTTATTCACACAGAGCCACTTCACAGTCATTTCTTTCAGTGATATTCCTGCAATGTAGTGCTACTGTTCTAATAAAACAACTGTACCACCAGTGCATGGCGTTTCTTCTCAATAGCCACTTCATTTCATATGCAAAGCTGAAACCTTAACGAGGGTGTATACCTGGACAAGACAAAAAAATTCCCTTATTTCCCAGTTAGAAACGCCCTTTCTAGGGTGAAAACTTTTCACTGGTTGGAAGCACATTTTTCCGTGTTAAAAGATGGTATCATTCCCCTAGGAGCTGTAAATCTTATGAATCCCTTGAATGGTTATGGATTCATAAACCTGTATAGATCTTTCTGGCAGTATAGGAATCTCAACCTAGTAAAAATCTAAAATGTAGACTTTCACGGCCGGAAATATCATGTCCATTATAATTATCCGGGCTGTTATGCCGTGGTTGGTTGATGAATTCTGTGGTGATTCCCAACGTTTCGTCTTCGACTGCGGGAGACATCTTCAAGGGAGTCCGTAGCTCGATGGAAGGTCCAACACACCCACTGGCTCGCTACTGACTGCCGCTAAATTCAGTGTCCGCGCGCTCCCGCGCCGCGGCGTGACGTCACGTGTTTTGAAAACATCAGTGCAATTGGCCGCTGTTCATCGCCGTCCATCGCCGTTGCCATCACCCAGTAGTGGACGGGTGGTTCAAGTCTTCTTTAACAGCGGCATCCATATACCGTTTAATTTCACGCCCTCCTCCTTTCGGTTGAAATTATTCGGGTGTTTAACGATTTCGATTGCCTCCCTGTAGAGCCTTTCGTTATATCCGCTAATGGCCGCTAGTACTTGCGTCTCCTCGAAACGAATATTGTGGTTCCCTGGCTGGAAAGCATGCTCCGCAACAGCTGATCGTTCCGTTTCTCTTCTTCTACAATTTCCCTTGTGCTCTTCCAAACGTTTAGAAACCGTTCTTTTAGTGGTACCGACATAAACATCACCACAGCTGCATGGGATCCTATACACTCCAGCTTTTTCCAATGGTTTGCGAGCGTCCTTGGCAGGCTTAAGGTATTCCTGTATCTTCCTGGTGGGCTTGTAAATTACGGTAATATTCCGCTTCGTCAAGATCCTCCCTTTTCTTTCCGTTACATTTTTAACAAACGGCAGGAAAACCTTAGATTTGGGAGTAGCCTGTACGTCAGTATGATTTCTGCGTGTCTGCGTCAACGCAAGTTTTATTTCGGCGGACGAATATCCGTTCTTCATTAGTGCAATGTGGAGATGATCCATCTCAGCGTCAAGCAACTCAGGTTCACAAATATTTCAAGCTCTGTCCGCTAACGTCTTGATAACACCCCGCTTCTGTTGTGGATGGTGGTTCGAATCCCGGTGCAAATAACGGTCCGTGTGCGTCGGTTTGCGGTACACTGAGTGGCCCAAACTACCATTTTCGTTTCTAAAAACAAGCACATCGAGGAAATGTAATTTGCCATCTACCTCCTCCTCCATTGTGAACTAAATTCTGGAGTTTATACTATTTATGTTCGTGGAACCGGCTTAGTTCCTCCCTACCATGTCTCCACAGCACAAACGTGTCATCCACGTATCGGAACCATATATTTGGTTTCTTGCTGGCAGTACCTAAGGCCTGTTCTTCTAATTTCTCCATAAAGAAGTTTGCAATTACGGGACTTAGGGGGCTTCCCATAGCCACGGCATCCATTTGCTCATAAAACTGTTCATTCCACTTGAAGTATGTGGTCGTCAAACAACACTTAAACAGTTCTAAAATATCGGCAGGAAAAATTCGATCCAGCTTTTCCAATACATCATTAAGTGGAACCATGGTAAACAGCGATACCACATTGAAGCTGACCAATATGTCCTCCGGCTGGACCACTATGCCATTCAATCTGCTGATGAAATGTGTCAAATTCTTTTATATAAGAGTCCGAACGGCCCACATGTGGTTTTAACAGCGTAGTCAAGAACTTGGCTAACGAGTAGGTGGGCGAATCAATGGCACTTAGTATCGGTCTTAACGGCACATTTTCTTTATGAATTTTGGGCAATCCATAAAGCCTCGCTGGTAGCGCAACCGAATTGCAGAGACCTTTCTGTACACTCTCTTCAATGGAGGACTTTTTTATTAACCGCGACACAGGACTGAGAACGTTGTTAGTGTGGTCCTTATTCAGCTTCCTATATGCTTGTGGATCCAGTAAATCAGTAATTTTTCTGATAGTCGGCCACATCCATAACCACCGTTGCGCTTCATTTGTCAGCTGGGAGAACCAAAATACACTCGTCGTCATTCAGGAGTTTTAAAGCTCTTCTCTCACCCACAGTTATATTACTTTTCGGCGGTTTTGCATCGGCTTATATTCTCACTGTTTCTATGCGGATTTCTCCAGCTGGAAGGACTCCAGAAGAAGAGAGTGCAGCTTTTGTGTTCCCTCACATTCCTGTCTCGTTGTAGAGCCGTCGGCGTTATACCGAAGTTTCTGAAGGTAAAGCAACTGTTCTATTCGGGAAGGGCACAACGCATTTTCAAACGGAGTGAGGAGGCCTTACTACGAGAGCGAATTCAGCAGACCCGACGGGACTTGGCAAGTACAAACTGTAAGTTAATGTCTCTCCATATTACTATCAGTAATAAACTATGCAGCGGTGACTGGGATAAAATTGATAGACTACTGCATGATACCATGGGGAAGCGTATGTTGACGTCTAGTAGACAGAAGTAGTAGTTTGATAATTTGCTACCTAATCAGACTGTTCGGCATTTAGACATTTCCCGGACCGTTATCAGTTTGTTCAAACGTTCAGTATCTGACGATGAGACATCTGTGCTTGCCAAGGAAGGAAAGTTTGCTGTTAGTCCGCGTTTTGTGCCCACGGAAGAAATTACAGCCAGTGTAGAAGCAGGAATTCGCAGTGTGGATACTGTAACAGCTGAAGAAATCCGTATAGAAACAGTGAGAATATTAGCCAATGCAAAACCGCCGAAAAATAATATAACTGTGTGTGAGAGAAGAGCTTTAAAACTCCTGAATGACGACGAGAGTATTTTGGTTCTCCCAGCTGACAAAGGAAGCGCAACGATGGTTATGGATGTGGATCCGCAAGCATATAGGAAGCTGAATAAGGACCACACTAACAACGTTCTCAGAACTGTGTCGCGGTTAATAAAAAAGTCCTCCATTGAAGATAGTGTACAGAAAGGTCTCTGCAATTCGGTTGCGCTACCACCGAGGCTTTATGGATTGCACAAAATTTATAAAGAAAATGTGCCGTTAAGACCTATACTAAGTGCCATTGGTTCGCCCACCTACTCGTTAGCAAAGTTCTTGACTACGCTGTTAAAACCACATGTGGGCCGTTCGGACTCTTACATAAAGAATTCGACACATTTCATCAGCAGATTGAATGGCATAGTGGTAAAGCCGGAGCACATATTGGTCAGCTTCGATGTGGTATCGCTGTTTACCATGGTTCCACTTAATGATGTATTGGAAAAGCCGGATCGACTTTTTCCTGCCGATATTTTAGAACTGTTTAAGTGTTGTTTGACGACCACATACTTCAAGTGGAATGAACAGTTTTATGAGCAAACGGATGCCGTGGCTATGGGAAGCCCCCTAAGTCCCGTAATTGCAAACTTCTTTATGGAGAAATTCGAAGAACAGGCCTTAGGTACTGCCAGCAAGAAATCAAATGTATGGTTCCGATACGTGGATGACACGTTTGTGCTGTGGAGACATGGTAGGGAGGAACTAAGCCGGTTCCACGAACAACAGTATAAACTCGAGAATTCAGTTTACAATGGAGGAGGAGGTAGACGGCAAATTACATTTCCTCGATGTGCTTGTTTTTAGAAACGAAAATGGTAGTACCCACGCACACGGACCGTTTTTTGCACCGGCATTCGAACCACCACCCACAACAGAAGCGGGGTGTTATCAAGACGTTAGCGGACAGAACTTGAAATATTTGTGAACCTGAGTTGCTCGACGCTGAGATGGAACATCTCCACATTGCACTAATGAAGAACGGATATTCTTTTTTTTTTTTGTGGTTTTAGGGCGCACAACGTCAACGGTCATTAGCGCCCAGACTACTTTAGGAATGCACCGCGAGTCACAAGTTTAAAACAGCAACGAAACGGAAAACACGATGAAAGACATACTGACAGGCATAGGATTAAAAAAGAAAACAGCATAATCAAATGTCCTTTGAGAGGGTTGTCAAATTGATAAAATGAAGAACGCGAGCAGCTGCTCGTGGGTCATCCGCTAAAATGGCCAATATCGAGACGTAGGGTGTTAAAATTCGGACACGACGTTAAAATGTGGCGGACCGTCAGCAATTGCCCACATGGGCAGAACGGCGCCGGCGCAGCCGTCAGCAGATGGCGATGGCTGAACCGGCAGTGGCCAATTCGCAACCGGGCCAAAACTACCTCCTCCCGCCGAGAAGGGCGTGAGGAGGACGTCCAAGCCACGGGTAGAGCTTTCAAGGCCCGAAGCTTGTTGTCTGGAAGTGCAGCCCAATCGGCATGCCACAGCGAGACAATGCGCCGACAAATTACCCTGCTACAATCTGACGAAGGGACACAACAGGAAGCTGTCCGAGGCTGGAGGACCGCAGCCTTGGCCGCGGCATCTGCAGCTTCGTTCCCAGGGATACCGACATGGCCAGGAACCCACATAAAGCTAACCGGAGAACCGACGTCCACCAGCTGCTGAAGAGAGCGTTGGATCCGGTGCACGAAAGGGTGAACCGGGTACGGATCACCGAGGCTCTGGATAGCGCTCAGGGAATCCGAGCAGATGACATATGCAGAATGTCGGTGGCGGCAGATGTAAAGGACAGCCTGGTAGAGGGCAAAGAGCTCAGCTGTGAAGACCGAACAATGGCCATGGAGCCGATATTGGAAACTTTGTGCCCCGACAATAAAATAACACCCGACCCCGTCATTGGTCTTAGAGCCATCTGTATAAATGAAGGTCATATTAATGAACTTCGAACGAAGTTCGACAAAACGGGAGTGGTAGACGGAATCGGGGGTAACCTCCTTCGGGAGCGAGCAGAGGTCAAGGTGGACGCAAACCTGAGCCTGGAGCCAAGGTGGCGTATGGCTCTCGCCCACTCGAAAGGTGGCAGGGAGTGAAAAATGAAGGTGTTGAAGGAGGCGACGAAAGCGAACTCCAGGGGGTAGCAGGGCGGAGACATACAACCCGTATTGACTGTCGAGAGAGTCATCAAAAAAGGAACGATAAGATGGGTGGTCGGGCATTGACAGTAGCCGACAGGCATACCGACAAAGCAGTATATCGCGCCGGTAGGTGAGTGGCAACTCACCAGCGTCAGCATGAAGACTCTCGACGGGACTAGTATAAAACGCTCCGATCGCAAGTCGTAAACCCCGATGTTGTATGGAGTTGAGGAGGCGTAAGATGGATGGCCGTGCAGAGGAGTATACGAAGCTCCCATAATCCAGCTTGGAGCGGACGATCGACCGATATAGGCGAAGTAGGACGGTTCGATCCGCTCCCCACGACATACCACTGAGAACACGGAGGACATTGAGAGAACGGGTACAACGGGCAGCCAAATAAGACACATGTGGAGACCAACTAAGTTTCCTGTCAAATGTAAGACCTAAAAATTTTGTTGTCTCCACGAATGGGAGAGCAACGGGACCGAGTCGTAAAGACGGTGGGAGAAATTCTTTGTAGCGCCAGAAGTTAATACAGACCGTCTTCTCGGCAGAAAAACGGAAGCCATTGGCGACACTCCACGAGTAAAGACGGTCAAGAGAACGCTGAAGACAGCGCTCCAGGAAACACGTACGCTGCGCGCTGCAATAGATGGTAAAATCGTCCACGAAAAGGGAGCCTGATACATCAGCTGGAAGGCAATCCATTATTGGATTGATCGCTATGGCGAAGAGAGCGACGCTCAAAACTGAGCCCTGTGGCACCCCATTCTCCTGGCGAAAGGTGTCTGACAGGACAGAACCCACACGTACCCTGAACTGTCGATCCATTAAAAAGGAACGAATAAAAAGAGGGAGGCGACCGCGAAGGCCCCATGTATGCATGGTGCGGAGAATGCCCGCCCTCCAACAGGTGTCGTAAGCCTTCTCCAAATCAAAGAACACAGCCGCGGTCGGGCGCTTCCGCAAGAAGTTATTCATAATGAAGGTCGACAAGGTAACCAGATGGTCAACAGCAGACCGGCGCCTACGAAATCCACATTGTACATTGGTAAGGAGGCGTCGAGACTCGAGCAGCCAAACCAATCGAGAGTTAACCATTCGCTCCATCACTTTACAGACACAGCTGGTAAGCGAGATGGGTCGATAACTGGAAGGCAAGTGCTTGTCCTTCCCCGGCTTAGGAATTGGGACAACAATAGACTCGCGCCAGCATGCGGGAACATGTCCCTCAATCCAGATGCGATTGTAAGTACGAAGAAGAAAACCTTTACCCGCAGGAGAAAGGTTCTTCAGCATCTGAATATGAATAGAATCAGGCCCTGGAGCGGAGGACCGTGATCGGCCAAGTGCGTTTTCGAGTTCCCGCATGGTGAATGGGGCATTATAACTTTCACGATTCGAGGAGCGGAAGTTAGGTGGCCTAGCCTCCTCTGCCTGTTTGGGGGGGGAGGAAGGCAGGGTGGTAATGAGCGGAGCTCGAAACCTCTGCGAAAAAGCGGCCGAAGGCATTGGAGACAGCCTCAGGGGCCACAAGGACGTCATTCGCGACCGTCAAGCCAGAAACTGGTGAGTGGACCTTAGTGCCAGATAGCCGGCGCAGGCTACCCCAGACAACAGAAGGAGTAAAACAGTTGAAGGTGCTTGTGAAAGCAGCCCAGCTGGCTTTCTTTAATAATACGACGACACTGTGCACGTAATCGTTTATAATTGATACAATTCGCCACTGTACGGTGGCGTTTAAAGGCGCGTAAAGCACGTCGACGAGCACGTAAGGCGTCTCTACATGCTGCGGTCCACCAGGGGACCGGTACGCGACGTGGAGAAGAAGTAGGGTGAGGGATGGAATATTCAGCAGCAGTGAGAATGACTTCCGTGAGATGTGCGACCTGACTATCGCAGCTTGGGAATGTTTGATCGTGAAAGGTCGCCCTGGAAGAGAAGAGCCCCCAGTCTGCTTTGGAGATGTTCCAACTAGATGAGCACGGAGAGGGGGTATGCTGCAGGAGATGGATAACACACGGGAAGTGGTCGCTCGAATATGTATCAGAAAGTGCATACCACTCGAACCGGCGTGCAAGTTGGGGAGTACATATAGAGAGATCTAAATGGGAATAGGTGTGAGATGTGTCCGAAAGAAAAGTAGGGGCGCCAGTATTGAGGCAGACGAGATTGAGCTGGTTGAAAAGGTCTGCTAACAGGGAGCCCCTCAGGCAGGATGCTGGAGAGCCCCAAAGGGGATGGTGGGCATTGAAGTCTCCAGTTAACAAAAATGGTGCAGGTAGCTGAGCAATAAGTTGCATCATGTCTGCCCTGGTAACGGCAGACGACGATGGAGTGTAAACGGTACAAATGGAAAATGTAAAAGTGGGGAGAGTAATGCGGATGGCAACTGCCTGCAGGCCGGTGTGCAACGTGATGGGATCGTAGTAAATATCATCCCGGACAAGCAACATAACCCCTCCATGAGTTGGGATACCTACCACAGGGGGTAGGTCAAAACGCACAGAGGTGTGCCAAGGCAATTTGATCGCATGGGCGTAGCTTCGTTTCCTGGAGGGCTACGACGAGCGGACGGTGCAAGCGAAGCAGCAACTTCAAGTCCTCTCGGTTGGAGCGAATGCTGCGAATATTCCAGTGAATCTACATCTACATCTACATCTATACTCCGCGAGCCACCTTACGGTGTGTGGCGGAGGGTACTTATTGTACCACTATCTGATCCCCCTTCCCTGTTCCATTCACGAATTGTGCGTGGGAAGAACGACTGCTTGTAAGTCTCCGTATTTGCTCTAATTTCTCGGATCTTTTCGTTGTGATCATTACGCGAGATATATGTGGGCGGTAGTAATATGTTGCCCATCTCTTCCCGGAATGTGCTCTCTCGTAATTTCGATAATAAACCTCTCCGTATTGCGTAACGCCTTTCTTGAAGTGTCCGCCACTGGAGCTTGTTCAGCATCTCCGTAACGCTCTCGCGCTGACTAAATGTCCCCATGACGAATCGCGCTGCTTTTCGCTGGATCATGTCTATCTCTTCTATTAATCCAACCTGGTAAGGGTCCCATACTGATGAGCAATACTCAAGAATCGGACGAACAAGCGTTTTGTAAGCTACTTCTTTCGTCGATGAGTCACATTTTCTTAGAATTCTTCCTATGAATCTCAACCTGGCGCCTGCTTTTCCCACTATTTGTTTTATGTGATCATTCCACTTCAGATCGCTCCGGATAGTAACTCCTAAGTATTTTACGATCGTTACCGCTTCCAATGATTTACCACCTATGGCATAATCGTACTGGAATGGATTTCTGCCCCTATGTATGCGCATTATGTGGTGTCACCGCTAGACACCACACTTGCTAGGTGGTAACTTAAATCGGCCGCGGTCCTGTAGTACAAGTCGGACCCGCGTGTCGCCACTGTGTAATCGCAAACGTAGCGCCACCACAGGGCAGGTCACAAGACACGGACTCGACCTCGCCCCAGTTGTACGGACGACATAGCTTGCGACTAGACCTACCAAGTCTTCCTCTCATTTGCCGAGAGACTGATAGAATAGCCTTCAGCTTATTCCATAGCTACTATCTAGCAAGGCGCCAATTGTATTAGTGCTAATTGCTTACTACTACTCAAGAGATGTATTACAACAAGACTACATTAAAGTTAAGTATATGACAATATCTCTTCTTTTCTTTATAGTTTTTCATCCAGTCTCCTGTTTCAGAATTTACGCCCGTCTGCGTTAGTTTCGCGTGCACCTAGCCACTCATTGTGTCGAGACTTTAGGGAATCGACACAACACATTATATTACATTTATCTACGTTTAGGGAAAGCTGCCAGCTGTCGCACCATTCATTAATCCTCTGCAGGTCTTCCTGGAGTACGTACGAGTCTTCTGATGTTGCTACTTTCTTGTAGACAACCGTGTCATCTGCAAATAAGTGCCATCGTAAGAGAGAGAGAGAAAAAAAAAGGGAAGATGAAAGAAGGGGTCACCTCAAAGGCCGCTGAGGGCCTGGCTTCGAGCGAGCACTGCCGCCGCTATCAGTAGGCGGACAGTCATCGTCCATTGGGTCTATAGGTTCATCGGCCATCTTGGGAAGATGGCCGGGAGGGGGAGCTTCCTCCGCCGGTGAACGGCCAGATGTTCGGCTACCAGCGGTGCGGCCAGGCGAAAGGGATGACGGCCTGGGGCGGCAACCGCTGGGTGGCGCAGGAGAAGAAATGCGCCGTAGCGGAGAAGGAGAACTGTGCTTCCTATGTGCCTTCTTGGAAGGTCGTTTGGTGGAAGTACCGGACGAAGGCTGGGAGGTCGAGGTACGTAGGAAGTCTGCACGGGACGGTTCCTTCTTGAAGGCCCGTGCATCTGACTTCTGGGTCTTCGTCTTAGCAGAAGCTGATGAAGGGGCTGGTGTCTGTGGGGTGATGGGACGAAGAGGAGACGTCGACCGCGCGATCTTAGCACTGGCCGAACGGACGACCGTGGTGCTGAAGGTCAGATCGCATGTCTGGGTTGCCACCTCCCTGGTAGTCCGAGGAGAGGCGAGGACAGTACTGTATTTCCCCGCTGGGAGCAGCGTGGGCTTCCTACTAGCCAATAGCTTGCGAGCAGCCGAGGTGGACACTTTCTCTTTGACCCGAATTTCTTGGATACAGCGTTCTTCCTTATAGACAGGACAGTCGCGGGAGGATGCGGCATGGTCACCTGACAGTTCACACAATGAGGAGACGGAGGTGGACAGTCACCCTCATGGGCATCCCTGCCACAAGTGACACATTTAGCCGCATTCGAACAAGACTGGCGAGTGTGATTGAAACGCTGACACTGGTAGCAGCGCGTAGGTGTCGAGACATAGGGGCGAACAGAAATAACCTCATAGCCCGCTTTGATGCGCGATGGCAGCTGAACACTATCGAAGGTCAAGAAAAGCGTCCGGGTCGGTACAAGGTCATTGTTGACCTTTTTCATGACCCTATGGACAGCCGTCACGCCCTGCTCAGCGAGGAAAGATTGAATCTCCTCGTCAGTCAAACCGTCGAGGGATCTAGTATAGACCACACCACGAGACGAATTCAAAGTTCGGTGAGCCTCCACCCGGACAGGGAATGTGTACAGGAGTGTGGCCCGAAGCAGTTTTTGTGCCTGAAGGGCGCTCTCAGTTTCGAGTAATAAGGTACCGTTACGCAACCTGGTACAGGATTTGACAGATCCGGCTATGGCATCGACGCCCTTCTGGATAACGAAAGGGTTGACAGAGGAAAAATCCTTTCCGTCCTCAGATCGAGAAACGACGAGGAACTGTGGGGCAGGCGGTAGTACTTTTGTCACTGGTAGCTGGTCACGTTTCCGTTTTTGGGCAGAAGTCGAGAGAGATGGAGTGAAATCCATTGCGGAGGAATCCCCCATGATTGCCAGCGTCTCCGATGGCGCGCTCCTTCCTTGTGGGGACCCTCTCAGAGGGCACTCCCGCCTTAGGTGAATGTTTACACCTCAGGTCACACCTCCCGAGAAACAGACGGAGGGACCAATCGGCATGGTCAGAAGGTATCAGCTCAGGCAATCACCCCTCCCCGGGCCTGGCCTTTACCAGGGGGTACGCGCGTGCCTTACATGTCTACCCAGGGCGGGGAATTACGCGTTACCCCGTCACCGGCTACGCGTGCGAACGCGTAGGTCGGCCTTCAGGCGCGCACAGGGAGGAAGGAAGAAGAGGAAAAAGGAGAGAGAGAGAGAGAGAGAGAGAGAGAGAGAGAGAGGACAGTGTCTCAAACGCCGAGGCGGAGACCAGAGAAGGCAAGGAGAAGAAGGCAATGAGAAGGCAAGGAGAAGAATGCAATGAGAAGGCAAGGAGAAGAAAGCAATGAGAAGGCAAGGAGATTATGCAGGGGAAAGAGTAAGGAAGACAGTGAGGTGGAGAAGAGCAAAGAAAGGAACCAACCAAAGGAAGGAAGAAACGAGAAGTGAAAAAGCAAAATGACCGCAAATAGAGGTCGTGGAACCGTCCGTCTCCGGACGCAGGCGCTAACTACCTCCTTGAGGGGGAGGGACTCCTTTTAGTCGCCTCTTACGACAGGCAGGAATACCTCGGGCCTATTCTTACCCCGGACCCGCAGGGGGGGAACGGATATTCGTCCGCCGAAATAAAACGTGCGTTGACGCAGACACACAGAAATCATACTGACGTACAGGCTACTCCTAAATCTAAGGTTTTCCTTCCGTTTGTTAAAAATGTAACGGAAAGAATAGGGAGGATCTTGACGAAGCGGAATATTACCGTAATTTACAAGCCCACCAGGAAGATACAGGAATACCTTAAGCCTGCCAAGGACGCTCGCAAACCATTGGAATAAGCTGGAGTGTATAGGATCCCATGCAGCTGTGGTGATGTTTATGTCGGTACCACTAAAAGAACGGATTCTAAACGTTTGGAAGAGCACAAGGGAAGTTTTAGAAGAGGAGAAACGGAACGATCAGCTGTTGCGGAGCATGCTTTCCAGCCAGGGAACCACAATAATCGTTTCGAGGAGACGCAAGTACTAGCGACCACGAGCGGGTATTACGAAAGGCTCTACAGGGAGGCAATCGAAATCGCTGATCACCCAAATAATTTCAACCGAAAGGAGGAGGGCGTGAAATTAAACGGTATATGGATGCCGGTGTTAAAGAAGACGTGAACCACCCGTCCACTACTGGGTGATGGCAACGGTGATCGACGGCGACGGACAGCGGCCAATTGCACTGACGTTTTCAAAACACGTGACGTCACGCCGCGGCGCGGGAGCGCGCGGATACTGAATTTAGCGGCAGTCAGTAGCGAGCCAGTGGGTGTGTTGGACCTTCCATCGAGCTACGGACCCCCTTGAAGATGTCTCCCGCAGTCGGAGACGAAACGTTGGGAACCACCAAAGAATTCATCAACCGACCACGGCATGACAGCCCGGATAATGATAATGAACTAGCAAAAAATCGAAGCATTTTTGAAAATTCTTTGATGTGTGGAAACATATGCACTAGATAATTTCGTATTACAAAAGTATGAACACGAATTTCACCAATTACATCATGGTAGCTTCCAAAGCACTGAAATAAAGATTGTTACGTGCTTTTGTCGACCAAGCATAGCTCGTGTCACATGATCTCGCCAGCCAATGACAGCAGATATTCAGAGCATAGGAAACGTTATGTAGTCAGCCAGTAACAACAAGAATGTTACGCTGTGCAAACACACAAATAGGAAAAGTTTATGGTTTAAATTAATATACATCAGTACACCCACAATAAAAGCAAAGTTTTCATACATAATATTGACTTTCGAAAAATTTTTGCTGTTTTCCGAGGGTATGATTACAAGAGCACCAGCTTCAATTGCAGCAGCTTAATATTTCTGACGAGCACGATAATAAATTTCACTTATGTGCACCGGACACTTCATTCCTTACGTGTTCTGTAGAGCACTTTGATTTTTTTTTACATAGATCGCTCAAGAACTTATTTCACACTTGTTTTTGAAAGGCAACTATACTTTTTGCCAGCATTATTGCATAATCTGTAATCAGTGAAACAACTAAAATAAATATGAAAGACTAAACTCGAAACCTTGTTATCGTTTGTGTATTACCTTTTCAAGATATGTGAAATGCAAATGTGCGGTCAAAATTTAGAATTATGTCATGGTCTTCTGCGCCCAGAATTTTTCCATATGGCTAGACAGGAGCGTTAAGTTTTGAATGAGAATCTAATGATTTAAGAAATTCATCACACGTTCTCACACATAACATCTTGCATAAAATAAAATTTACTTTGAAATTAACTCTTCTGAAACTAACATTCGCAATATTTCCCCTGTCCAGTTGTAAATGTAAGCAATTATGACATTACTCATCAAAATGAGCCCAGGAATGAGACTTATTGAAAGCAGTTCGTTGTTACAAAGTATTGCAGAATCTTTAACACTGTTGTCAGCAGGTGCTTGTGTGTGCATGGGTGGTTGTTGTGCATGGCGCATTTTCTTTGCAACAAGAGATTTATTTTGGTGATATTCCCCCGATTTTGTTTTATTGCTGCAGTATTATTCCGCAGTGGTGGGCTACAGTAAAATTTTTAATTAGTATATCAGTTCTTAGGAATCAAAATTACAAAAATTTTACTGAAAAATAAAATAATAAAAATTGCTGGAAATCCGAAAAATCCCTCGTCCAGATCTGAACAGACTTGAGTCCTTTTTGCATGGATATATTAAACACAAGGTGTGCAGCAGTAACCCCAAAACCATTTCTGAGCTGAAAACATATGTTCAGGTGGTCATCGACGATGCTGATGTTCCAATACTTCAGTGGGTCTTGCAGAATTTTGCTATTTGGCTGTGCCACATCATCGCCAATGATGGCAGCCATATCGAACATGTCATAACCTAAATCCTGACATCTGTAGAGAAGTTTACATTTTGAATAAATGTCTGTGAACGCTGTAGTTTGCAACTAATTTACGATTTTTTCCATATAGTTCAATAACTGTCACCTTGTATGTTTGCTAAGTTACAGACTGGGCACTGGGCTATGGGCTACATATCCCTCACTGTTACCTGTGTTTTGATGGAGTAATTCAATTACGTATGTTGGTGTGGATTTCTGCCCAAGTTGAAAGTGAGGTTATTTCTTTTGTTATAATGCATAGGAAGATGAAATCACTGTTAATGTTCAACATCCTTCCCCACAATATCACTCCCTCCTTGACACTCTGATTCTTTTATGGAAACAATTTGTGGTCAAGAGAAAACTTAAGGGACCACTGAAGCTTTCACCTTTTCCTGATCTTTGTTTACTGGACAATGTACACCATTAATGTACATAGACTTTAGAACCATTTAGTCTGAATGTCTAATCAAATATATTTACTTTATGATTGATCAAAATGTTTGTGGGTACTCACTTTACTGTTTAGTAGTAATAACTGCTTATGGTGTTACACATTGTGTCAATGATGAACTGCAAATTGTAGTTTAAGAAGGAAACAATGAAATGGTCTTACACCCAAATTTCCAAGTCGGCAGGTTAATGCATAATATTCTATCCCACTAATTTCTGAACTCAGTCTTCAAAAAATATTTGCATGTCTGGTACCTATGTAGGTACATTTCTTATACACCTGCTGTCAGATAGGACAAGTTACACAGCACAGAGGTCTAGTGAACCCTTTTAGATATTACTCAGAAGACTGTAGCTTTCACGATCTACAGATGGCAAGTGCTGACTATCAACTTTAGAGTCCTCTAAACACAACTAATAAGACCATTCCAGACTTAATTTATCACACTGGTTTGTAGAGCAGGCAACCACAGCCAAACTTCGACATTTTTTCAAAGAAAATTCCGCACTGACTGAATGATTTTTATTAAATGTGTGACTGGTTTTGCACCAGTTATCAGTGCATCCTCAGGCAATCTGTACAAAAAATATATTATGAGCTCATATAAACTATTTGATCCCCCAATTCTGATGTGTCAAACTTTTAAATAGCCAGTTTTTTGAATGAAACAACAAAGTACTCACATACACTATTTATAACATAGTAATGTTGAACATTGCCCTGTTGCCACTGCCCACCACTCACATCCAATATACTGTCATCTGGTGAAAGCAGAAGTTAAAACTTGAAAATATTTTTAAAATGGCTCTGAGCACTATGGGACTCAACATCTTAGGTCATAAGTCCCCTAGAACTGAGAACTACTTAAACCTAACTAACTTAAGGACATCACACACACCCATGGCCGAGGCAGGATTCGAACCTGCGACCGTAGCAGCCCCGCGGTTCCGGACTGCAGCGGCAGAACCGCACGGCCACTGCGGCCGGCTAAATATTTTAATTTCTTTTTAATGATGGGAGCGGCAATGACCTAGAAAATAAAATATGCACTGCTCAAATGTTGCAGTGGCGTACAGGTGGTTAGTGTATTCCAACGATCATAGTGTACAGAGCAGGGTGAAACCTTTTGAATCCAGGCAGGAAGTCACTCAGTTTCTTGCAGTCAGTCACCCAGATAAACCATATGCTAACCCACCTTTCAACATGATTTTGCTTACAGCTGGTAAGATACAAATTATAGTAACTATAGAGTAATGTACAGTCCTTGCCTAGTTTCATGATATTACACTACATTGCGTTCCATTAACACCTGATCCACAGATCATGAATATGACATTTTGTGATGTGGAATTTGTCAGTTTAACATTAGGTTTCTTAACACAATGCAACTTTTTTTACAATAAGTATTTCATATTTAAAGACTCATCTACTGAGGAGACAACGTCATCATTCATAAATTCTTTTGATTTGTTCTTAGATGCTGGTTGGCTATCTGGTAGACGATCAAAGATTTTTGTGGCAGAATAATTCACCTCTTCCTGTGCCAAAGTCAGATTTAGCCCACTGCACTTTGCTATTATCTTTGAACTGTGATTCGTCATTAATAACAAATTTAGTAAGTGAACATACATATTGTGAAAGTACTGCGAATATCACAAGTTCCTTAAATAAGTGTCTACAAGGTTATCTTGGATGCTGTCCAACTACTAATCTGCTTTTGTGCAATGAGTACTTTTTCTCTTAATGATGAGTTTCCCCAAAACTTTATGCTATATGAGAGGAGTGAATGAAAATAGGCATATCAACAATGCCAGTTACAATTCCAGAATAAAGGAGAAATTTCCTAGTTAAAGAACAAAGGATGAGGAAATTACACATGAGCTTGAAGAGAAAAGTAAATTTAATGCTGCTATACTAAGGTGGAGATACTGGAGGTTGTCAGGTGTCATTGCCATCTTTATTATCGATATGAACTTCACAGCTTGGAAACAGAAATGGAACACACTATTGGGAGACTGCCCTATTTGTGCAGAAAAGGTGGACATGGTATTATTGAGCAGAAGGGAGGGGGAATGAAGCGGCAAGGGGAGTGGAGGGGGAAGAAAAGCAGAGGAGAAAAGGAGTGGAATGGAGAGGCAAGAGGGAAGGGACTGCGTGAGTAGAGGGGAGTGGGCAAGTAGAGGTCATAGAGGGGACTCTATACGTTAAAATTAAATACAGTATACTGATATGTTTGTCACCAAAATTTGCAATAACCGTAATAGCTTAAGTTGCTGAACTGAAATGTTTCATCAGCTCATTGATATGCTCCTTCAAATTAATTTCTCATCAATGCACTCACCCAGAAATTTCGAATATTCTGCTTAGCAACAGATTTGTGATCAAAATCTATATTTAAGAAATGGTATTGTGCTATTTACTGCACAGAACAGTATATATTGTGTTTTCTCAAAATTTATTGTGAGACTATCTGCAGACAACAACTTCATAATTTCCTGAAAGAAATAATTCACAATTTCCTCAGCTAATTCTTGTTTCTTGGGTGTGACTACAGTATCATCAGAAAAATAACTAGATTTGCATCTTCATGAATATAGAGTGTGAAGTCGTTAATATATATTAAGAAAAAGTGGGGAACAAAACTGAACACCATTGTTGATACTTCCCCAGTTACAGTTGCACACTGTCTACTGTTAATTTCAACCTTTTGCATTCTTCCACTTAAATATGAATTTCTCTGAGTGCTGCTTTCCTGAACTACCTACGCAGCAAAATCAATAACCAATGTCACATTGAAAGAAGTCATACTTCAAAGACTTTCTATCAGATTCTTTCAGAATATCTACATTGAAAACCCCACAAACAATAATGTGCTTCTCTCCGACTGCCAGATTGCATAATAAAGAATCCAAGTACTTCAGAAATAACTGGAAATTTCACAATAGGGCCTATACACAGCTACAATCACTTAGTTTAAGCGCACAGGCACATGTTTCTGTATGTCGCTCTACACAATATTTTTTTTGTTTCAAAATTTCTCATACTGTCTCTAATTTTAACATATGGAGCCCCTCTATGACCTCTACTTGCCCACTCCCCTCTACTCACGCAGTCCCTTCCCTCTTGCCTCTCCATTCCACTCCCTTTCTCCTCTGCTTTCTTCCCCCTCCACTCCCCTTGCCTCTTCATTCCCCCTCCCTTCCCCTCAATGATACCATGTCCACCTTCTCTGCACAAATAGGGCAGTCTCACAATCGTGTGTTCCATTTCTGTTGCCAAGCTGTGAAGTTCATATCGATTATAAAGATGGCAATGACACCTGACAACCTGCAGTATCTCCACCTTAGTATAGCAGCATTAAATTTACTTTTCTCTTCAATCTCATGTGTAATTTCCTCCTCCTTTGTTCTTTAACTAGGAAATTTCTCCTTTATTCTGGAATTGTAACTGGCATTGTCGATGACAATCTGACAGTCCTCATTGAATACACTCAATAAAGGTAAACACAAGGGTTCAAATACGCCACTGCTAAGTTCTTCATGATAATCATTGGTTTTGGGGCATGTAAATAATAGCTTTTGGTAAAGCCATGTTCAGATCATCCTGCATGACTGTAAGCATGTTTCATTTGCCATACAGTACTTTCATCCTATTATAGCTTTTTGAACTCTGTCATATGTTTAGTGCATTATTTTGATTGAGCCACATCTGACCAAAATAAATAATATGGTAACGATTATTTCCTTTCCTGATGCTGTGAATTCATCTCAGGCAAGTAGTAATATTTACTACACTATCAGAACCTCTATTGGGGTGCATCTTTCGTCATACCATTTATTGTATGTGTATCCCAAAGGTTTCAGGATTCTTCCTCTTGATTGGTGACCCCCTGTGAAAGCTATCTTACAATTTAAAACATCTACATTTTTCCTTGTAAGATACTCGCCATGGTCAAGAAATTTCAATATAGTACAATGACTAACATCTTTCTACACATCTTCGAAATCCTTTTCCTTGACCCAGGTTTCCATCGACTGCACTTCTGCAAATATTCTCAGTAAAGTTCAGAGCTGTAAGATCTCCTCTCTTTTCGCTTTGTCTTTAAGGTAATAAAGAAATCCGTTTACTTAGTATAACACAATTTGCTGGCTCTGTGTGTTTTGGAACGAAGTCATCTTAACTCAGAAATAAAAATTGCCATACTAATCAATGAAAATCACTGCTCTATTAGTAAACATATGCTTCTTTCAGCGTGCACAAGTGAATGTTGGATAGTGAACGTAAAAAAAAAAAATTGCAAAGCCATGCCAACAGCAGCATGGATTAAGCACAGCATTACCATATGACCTTGTCTGTCTGGTACCCATTGCTTATTATGCTATTTGGAAGGCACCTATGGTGGAAATGACACTGTGGCAAAAGTATGAGCTTAGAGACATGGACCAAGCCAAAAAATAGGCCAAAGGGTGCTCGCTGACATTCAAAACCTGGAGGGAAGATGAAGGCTGTGAAAACTGCCATAACACTCTGAACCACCATTGTTGCTCCCTGATGTAGAGAAACACGAACTTTATGCAAGGAAGCAATCTTTTTTTCTCTTTCAGAAGTTACAGGCGACAAGTTTCTGCAGGCCCAGTGCATGTCTTAGCCTAGTCACAATGTAGGATCACTGTGCAAGGGTTTCACAAAGCAAGACGATGTGATAATGGGTGGAACTGGAACCAGTATTGACATGGGTCAGGTCTACAATATTGAGTACAACCTGCTAAAAGTATCATCTGCACCCAATCTTACAAACGTGGGCTTGGCTCCTGCTTTCATGGTGTTAGGTTTGCCCCAACTGAACAGTTTTGTCAGGAAGGTCAATATGGAGTTACATCAGCTGCTGTGGGCAGCTACTTTGTCAGGCATGCCTTTAGTTCCTATTGATACTATTAGCAGGTGGGACTTCACAAGGTGTGGCCTGCATCTCAGTAGGTAAGAAAAGGGTAAATTGGTCGTGATGATACCAAAATTTTTAAGCGGAGTTCTGAAACTCAGGGAAGTACCTCTTTTTTAGGCTAAGATCAGTGACCAATGATTCGACACTGAAAGAAAATAAGCTTAATGAGGATGTCAGACAGGTGGGCACTACACATTCTCATGAAAGTACAGTGAAAAATAATGTTAGTCCATCGCATCAGAATGTCAGGATTAAAACATTGAATCAGATGAGCTTTTTCGTTTAGAAGATTTAGAAACAAAGTGAAATAGATGTAATATGCCTGTGCAAACACGATATCATCAAAGATGTGGAGAAGATAATTTAGGTAGGTGTAAGGTTTCAGCATATGTAAGTAGACACATTATGGAAAGAGGTGGAGTTGCCACATACAAGGGCTGTTCAAAAAATTCCAGAACATTCGTAATTTCGCGCCAATGGCGTCTTGGAGCGAAATGCAGTTGGCATCCCTGCACATGCTTTGTGTTTAATGTGGGTGTGCCAGAATTTTCATTGTTTTATGTCTGTTATTGTTCAGCGCTGTATTGAGTAGATTATGTCAACACAGTCTGCGAATTTCGAGTTGGCAGAGTCAGAAAATCATGAAAGATGCATTAAATTTTGCATGAAAATCAAGAAAACCTTTAGAGAGACACAACTGATGCACGAACCCTACGGTGGTCAGTGCTTAAGCCATACTCAGTTTTACCAATAGTTAACATGAATGACCCTCATTCAGGATACCCATCACAACATGTACCAGTGATGCTGATGTTAGGGGCGTGAAAGAAATTGCGCATCCCAATAGAAGAATGACTGTCAGAGAGACTGCAGAAGACTAACATTTCTGTTGGATCATCTCATGAAATCCTGACACAGCATCCTTGAATGCATCGTGTTGCAGCCAACTTCATTTCATAATCTGTGAAGAGCTTTTGAATCTCGGAAACGAAAATTAGATGATGCTTAAGTGGATCATAAATAGAGGGGGAGGGGGAGGGGAGAGAGAGGGGGGGGGAGGGGGAGGGGGAGGGGGAGGGGGGAGAGAGGGGGGAGGGGGAGGGGGAGGGGGAGGGGGAGGGGGGAGAGAGAGAGGGAGGGGGAGGGGGGAGGGGGGAGGAGAGAGAGAGAGAGAGAGAGAGAGAGAGAGAGAGAGAGAGAGAGAGAGAGCAGGAGGGGGAGGGG
Source organism: Schistocerca nitens (assembly GCF_023898315.1). Lineage (NCBI taxonomy): Eukaryota > Metazoa > Arthropoda > Insecta > Orthoptera > Acrididae > Schistocerca > Schistocerca nitens. Next base: position 36,271,173 of record NC_064624.1, on the reverse strand, counting down.
GACGGAGAGAGCGGGAGGGGGAGGGGGACTGAGTGAGATAGGGGGAGGGGGAGGGGGACTGAGGGAGATAGCGGGAGGGGGACGGGGACTGAGGGAGATAGCGGGAGGGGGACGGGGACTGAGGGAGATAGCGGGAGGGGAGGGGACTGAGGGAGATAGCGGGAGGGGGAGGGGACTGAGGGAGATAGCGGGAGGGGAGGGGGACTGAGGGAGATAGCGGGAGGGGGAGGGGGACGGAGGAGATAGCAGGAGGGGGAGGGGACGGAGGGAGATAGCGGGAGGGGGAGGGGACGGAGGGAGATAGCGGGAGGGGGAGGGGGACGGAGGGAGATAGCGGGAGGGGGAGGGGGACGGTGGGAGATAGCGGGAGGGGGAGGGGGACGGTGGGAGATAGCGGGAGGGGGAGGGGGACGGTGGGAGATAGCGGGAGGGGGAGGGGGACGGTGGGAGATAGCGGGAGGGGGAGGGGGACGGTGGGAGATAGCGGGAGGGGGAGGGGGACGGTGGGAGATAGCGGGAGGGGGAGGGGGACGGTGGGAGATAGCGGGAGGGGGAGGGGGACGGTGGGAGATAGCGGGAGGGGGAGGGGGACGGTGGGAGATAGCGGGAGGGCGATGGGGACGGTGGGAGATAGCGGGAGTGGGAGGGGGACGGTGGGATATAGCGGGAGGGGGAGGGGGACGGTGGGAGATAGCGGGAGGGGGAGGGGGAGGGCGGGAGATAGCGGGAGGGGGAGGGGGAGGGCGGGAGATAGCGGGAGGGGGAGGGGAAGGGGGAGGGCGGGAGATAGCGGGAGGGGGAGGGGGAGGGCGGGAGATAGTGGGAGGGGGAGGGGGAGGGCGGGAGATAGCGGGAGGGGGAGGGGGAGGGCGGGAGGTAGAGGGAGGGGGAGGGGGATGGCGGGAGATAGAGGGAGGGGGAGGGGGATGGCGGGAGATAGAGGGAGGGGGAGGGTGGGAGATAGAGGGAGGGGGAGGGTGGGAGATAGAGGGAGGGTGGGAGATAGAGGGAGGGGGAGGGTGGGAGATAGAGGGAGGGGGAGGGTGGGAGATAGAGGGAGGGGGAGGGTGGGAGATAGAGGGAGGGGGAGGGTGGGAGATAGAGGGAGGGGGAGGGTGGGAGATAGAGGGAGGGGGAGGGTGGGAGATAGAGGGAGGGGGAGGGTGGGAGATAGAGGGAGGGGGAGGGTGGGAGATAGAGGGAGGGGGAGGGTGGGAGATAGAGGGAGGGGGAGGGTGGGAGATAGCAGGAGGGGGAGGGGGAGGGGGAGGGAGGGAGATAGCAGGAGGGGGAGGGGGGAGATAGCAGGAGGGGGAGGGGGAGGGAGGGAGATAGCAGGAGGTGGAGGGGGAGGGAGGGAGATAGCAGGAGGTGGAGGGGGAGGGAGGGAGATAGCAGGAGGGGGAGGGAGGGAGATAGCAGGAGGGGGAGGGGGAGGGAGGGAGATAGCAGGAGGGGGAGGGAGAGGGAGGGAGATAGCAGGAGAGGGAGGGAGAGGGATGGAGATAGCAGGAGAGGGAGGGAGGGAGATAGTAGGAGGGGGAGGGAGGGAGATAGCAGGAGAGGGAGGGAGTGAGATAGCAGGAGGGGGAGGGGAAGGGAGGGAGATAGCAGGAGGGGGAGTGGGAGGGAGGGAGATAGCAGGAGGGGGAGGGAGGGTGGGAGATAACAGGAGGGGGAGGGGGAGGGAGGGAGATAGCAGGAGGGGGAGGGGGAGGGGGAGGGAGGGAGATAGCAGGAGGGGGAGGGGGAGGGAGGGAGATAGCAGGAGGGGGAGGGAGGGAGAGAGCAGGAGGGGGAGGGAGGGAGAGAGCAGGAGGGGGAGGGGGAGGGAGGGAGAGAGCAGGAGGGGGAGGGGGAGGGAGGGAGAGAGCAGGAGGGAGAGTGGGAGGGAGGGAGAGAGCAGGAGGGAGAGTGGGAGGGAGGGAGAGAGCAGGAGGGGGAGGGGGAGGGAGGGAGATAGCTGGAGGGGGAGGGGGAGGGAGGGAGATAGCTGGAGGGGGAGGGGGAGGGAGGGAGATAGCTGGAGGGGGAGGGGGAGGGAGGGGGAGAGCAGGAGGGGGAGGGGGAGGGAGGGAGCGAGCAGGAGGGGGAGGGGGAGAGCATGACCAATACAACACAGATATTTTATGAACATGGTTAAGTCTTTTGAAACATTTCCAGCTTTACTTGTTTCCATACCTATAACGATATGAGGTTCAGTGCTTTCTTTAGCCCCCAGTCTCCCCTACACATCCCCCACACTCATGTGGAACTGCTTCCTTTGTGTAATGGATTGCTGACCAATTTAGCAGAAATCGTGAACTACTACCTTTTAGCGCTAGTCGAGGAATCTGCAACCTACACAGTTGCAGAACTGTCTGGGACTCTGATTCAGACCTTCACTACGCTCTGTACCAAAGAACCACTTTCAGTTGTGCCCATGATGCTACAAATGGTGGGCTCCACCTTCATCTCGTAAACGAGACTGTGAGCAGTACTATTTCAGGTAGTCGCCTGAAACTAGATATAATCTCTTCCAATCCAACGTGGTACATATTGTCAGCACCAACGTGAGCCACCACCTACAGCTGACTATGCCACACTTCTCATGGCATCCGGAAGCACCCATTCCTCTCACTATGCACAGAGAAAGCACAATGGATTCCTTCCGGTCCTATGCAGCCATATCTCTAAATGGCTCCACTACACACCTAACATGAGAGTTCCCAATTAACAGTAATACTACTGCAAATGCCCAGTCCAGCATGCTGAGAGGCTTCCTCTGGAACATGGCAAGTGATTTCATCTGGCTTTTAGATTTCATCAGCCATAGGCAGCACCCAAATCTTTTCATCAGATGAACTGAGCAGGCTCTCTGATTGGCAACATGGAAATTCTTTCACTGCTGCTCACACACTGGAATGACTTCCCACTCACAAACAAGTGAGAGGTCAATCTCAGTGTGGGCAGTACCCAAGGTGACTGCAGCAATGGACCAATCGGTGGAAAACACTGCCTGGAGCTGTGAGCGAAGTATCACGAACTTGGTTCACAGCAATTACTATATCTGCCCATACCAGAGTTGGCATGGTAAATACACACACAACACACACACACACACACACACACACACACACACACACACACACACACACACACACACACGAGTTGAAGGTAAGGAACACTGACAAAATTTAAAGTAACTCGCTTCTAACGAAAACATGCACCAGCTCACAGTACTCTGATGTGCTACTGCTGCTACTATGAGAGCTATCACTGGATTTTGCGATCTGAGTACTGCAAGTAACACAAAACAAGTGAGTGATGCAATGCAGACAGTGGCTCTATGCAGTACACAGTTAATAAAGTGCATAAATGTGCCTGATAAGTACACAAATGTGCACAAAATATGGGATTTAAAGATCACCACAATTATAACTACAATAATAGTAGATGATGCGAAAATATACTAACAGCAACTGATAAATAAATCGCTCACTGGTAACAAACATCAAAGGATAATGTCAAGTTATGCATCAAAAGTCCCTGTTCTGAGCCAGTTCAAGTATTAATGCTCATACTGATGAACAGAGAAAATGAGCAAATAAGCTAACACAATGTGCTTTCCTTGCAGGAAAGGCGAAGTCGTTACAGCAGCAGACGTCTGGTGTCAACATAATGTTGTTCAATCAAACCAACTGTTTGAATATCAGTGAGTGTAAGCAACCAGTGTCAGTGTAATATCAAATAGGGTGATAGTACTTGAAAACTATCAATTTAGTGATGACAAAGTATACTTCTCCTTAGATGAATGACATTGACCATGCAATGTGTCAGAGCAGAGTTCAACCTTGTTCCACAGGAAAGTTTGTTCCCCCCGATGTTACTATTTCTGTAGGGCATTCAGTTGGTACAGTTAAAATATTTAACAACAGAGGGAGCACAGATCTACAGGAGCAGATGGCTACGAAGGAGCAGATTTTTAACATTTTAAAGAAATGCAGTACAGGATGAGCTAATGTGTTGGCAAAGAAGGCAATCACATAGCCTCCAATTCTATGACACACTGTGCAGTGATCTGCTGTCGACAGTTTGCCAAACTCTCCACCCATTGGAAACTACCATAGCTCAACTCCATGATGCATTCTCTGCATTGATGGAAGTGGAAATGTATGATTCAACTTTAACAGAAGTGAGCACTGAATTATGATATTATTCAAGTTTATACACCCAGCTATAAGTAAGTTTATAAAACCCCTCCATTTCAATGTAAATAAACTAGTTACCACCATAACCAACTAAACCAGCTGTAGCAGCTCCACATAGTGCGGGTAAAATAGTCTAAGTTCAGTATAGAAGACTGAACAATCTATCTCCAGAGAATATATATTATGATAACCAAATGAAATCGTAAATCAATTACGACTGCTTACAGTTCCAGCCGGTGCAGAGAATCGAGCTTATCTGAGCTTTGAAAAATATGCATCGTCGAGTAATTGTGGAAAGAGTTGTTCATGAGCTTTACAGACCTGCATGCAGAAAATACACTCCTGGAAATGGAAAAAAGAACCCACCATACTTGCTCCGGACACTGCGAGAGGGCTGTACAAGCAATGATCACACGCACGGCACAGCGGACACACCAGGAACCGCGGTGTTGGCCGTCGAATGGCGCTAGCTGCACAGCATTTGTGCACCGCCGCCGTCAGTGTCAGCCAGTTTGCCGTGGCATACGGAGCTCCATCGCAGTCTTTAACACTGGTAGCATGCCGCGACAGCGTGGACGTGAACCGTATGTGCAGTTGACGGACTTTGAGCGAGGGCGTATAGTGGGCATGTGGGAGGCCGGGTGGACGTACCGCCGAATTGCTCAACACGTGGGGCGTGAGGTCTCCACAGTACATCGATGTTGTCGCCAGTGGTCGGCGGAAGGTGCACGTGCCCGTCGACCTGGGACCGGACCGCAGCGACGCACGGATGCACGCCAAGACCGTAGGATCCTACGCAGTGCCGTAGGGGACCGCACCGCCACTTCCCAGCAAATTACGGACACTGTTGCTCCTGGGGTATCGGCGAGGACCATTCGCAACCGTCTCCATGAAGCTGGGCTACGGTCCCGCCCACCGTTAGACCATCTTCCACTCACACCCCAACATCGTGCAGCCCGCCTCCAGTGGTGTCGCGACAGGCGTGAATGGAGGGACGAATGGAGACGTGTCGTCTTCAGCGATGAGAGTCGCTTCTGCCTTGGTGCCAATGATGGTCGTATGCGTGTTTGGCGCCGTGCAGGTGAGCGCCACAATCAGGACTGCATACGACCGAGGCATCATGGTGTGGGGAGCGATCTCCTACACTGGCCGTACACCACTGGTGATCGTCGAGGGGACACTGAATAGTGCACGGTACATCCAAACCGTCATCGAACCCATCGTTCTACCATTCCTAGACTGGCAAGGGAACTTGCTGTTCCAACAGGACAATGCACGTCCGCATGTATCCCGTGCCACCCAACGTGCTCTAGAAGGTGTAAGTCAACTACCCTGGCCAGCAAGATCTCCAGATCTGTCCCCCATTGAGCATGTTTGGGACTGGATGAAGCGTCGTCTCACGCAGTCTGCACGTCCAGCATGAACGCTGGTCCAACTGAGGCGCCAGGTGGAAATGGCATGGCAAGCCGTTCCACAGGACTACATCTAGCATCTCTACGATAGTCTCCATGGGAGAATAGCAGCCTGCATTGCTGCGAAAGGTGGATATACACTGTACTAGTGCCGACATTGTGCATGCTCTGTTGCCTGTGTCTATGTGCCTGTGGTTCTGTCAGTGTGATCATGTGATGTATCTGACCCCAGGAATGTGTCAATAAAGTTTCCCCTTCCTGAGACAATGAATTCACGGTGTTCTTATTTCAATTTCCAGGAGTGTATCTGATAATACGAGGAATGGATTATGTATGGCAGGCTGACCTCTTAAACATGCAAGACTACTTACAAACCAATAATGGTCTAAAGTACATTCTAATGGTCAGACACACATTCCAATTTCGCATGGGCTTACCTTTGAAGGTGAAGACTGGGAAGGTGGTTTCAGAGGTTTCTGAACAATTGTTGCAGACAGGAGTATACTGACTGCCCAATAACCTTGAGGCATACCACATAAGTGAATTTTACGAGAGGCATTTCAAAGCAGAATTGGAATGATGTGGGATAAATCACAATTCAACATTCTCCCATTTGGAAACTGGTACTGCCAAATGGTTGAACTGGACAATCAAAAAACTAATGTGGAAGCAATTTATTCTTCAACATAAGTGCAAATGGCTGAACATACAGCCAGAAATCATTGCAAGTATAATCACATTATTAACCATTCTATTAAGAACAAACCTATTGGTGTCAGAAACGAATTAGAGAAAATCTTTGAACCCAATATGTTCCTCATAGAGCAGGTCATAAAATGTCGAGTGAACAGGGCATTGATGAAATGTCTTAGTTTCTCATCAAAGCTCAACAGCTGGGTGAACACTCGAAATTTGCTATGTAATATGAAAAGCAAACCTCAAACCATGCAGTAGTGTGACATGAGTGCTAGGAAACACATCAACAGAGTTGAAGGTGGTATTCTCGAGTATCTGCCATTTGAACTTTGTATCTCTCGATACAATTTCTGTGGAGCTGGAAAAAAATTGAAATAGCGCCTGGCTTATGGTGATAAGGGCTTTAAGGTTCTGGACAATGTATGCAAAAAGCACAACATTGCCTGCACTACAAATGAATATAATTATATTGCAGACTAAATATTCATTGATAAGTCTGCACAGGTATGTCAAGGGATGGATATTGATGTAGGACAACCTATTTCTGCATATGTGGTTGATAAGGCAATGTTTTCTAGAACTTAAATTGGGTACTGGACTAAACTTCAAGCAATAATGAATGCAGCTCACTGCACACTAAAGAAGAAGAACCTATGGGGTGTTTAAGAAATTGCATCAAATCAATGGTGATAGTGGCAAAAAGTAGGAAGGAAACGATGTGTTAAAACCCCCAGATTCCTACCAATACCAAAGACATCTGGTGGAATAATTTTGTTCCTGATACCTAAATTTGCTGGGCTGTCAGCTCTGGTTACATGAGCTAGGAGAGCTGCTATCATATTCCAAGCAGTATAGAATGCCCGAAAAAGCGAAAAGCAAATACAAACAGCTAAAAAGCATAATGACTATGGAGGCCATCACTATCGGTTAAGGCCTATATTTAAAATACAGGAAATGGCTTGGATTGGATATTTTAAAAAGGCCCACAGCAATGGTACTGGAGAGAAGGATTACAAACACTCTTAGATCAGCCTAATCTCGTCAGAAAATTTTAAATCAGTGTAGGACACATTGCTTGAGACAGTGTGGAAATCCAAGAAACATGGAACTGTCAATTTAGATGTTGGTGGGGGTATGGAGCTCTTGGTGATTTAAGGCCACCTGAAGAATTGTGTTGTCACTTCACCAATAGGAATCAGTTGTTTTACAATGTTCGACACTACCATGACTTCAGTTCATACCTGAGGATATTTCTGCCTGATATTTTTCCTCAAAATTGCATAAAAACAAGCAGTATGCACGTCTCCACATAATTTGAAGCTACGATGTAATGACGTTAACTCTAATCACAATTGGTCTAAATTGAAAACAAACAAATTTCCTGCAATATAGGAGCACGGGGTAGTGATGTACAGCATTGACTGGACTGCAAACACACAAAAGCATAGCTATCACCACAGAATTAATAATAAATTGCATCTAGGGAATGGAGAAATTGTGACAATATCTCCTGGCCCTTGCAACAATGACAATTCAAATGTATACTTGATACATATTTTTAAAGGATTTGAGGTACATGAAAATGTTATGTTTAAATCAGAGATGAAAACAAAACACATTACAGACTTTCGTCACAAATATTAAACAGGATGGCCACTAGGTTTCTCGAAAAAACAAGTGATGATGCATAATATTGGTAAAATGTTTGAGTTATCAACTGGTGGACATACTGCTAGTCAGTACGATTTGTGCAGAGTGTAATATTGCAACAAATTTTGTACCCTGACAATAGATTAGTCCATACCATTTATGCATTTTTTCCCTGCTTATGAAAGTTAAGAAAATGAAGTCCACGATGAACATGGGCAGCTACATGAAGCCAAGATGGCGAAGGGTTAACAAGCATCAGGAATGTGGGAGGTAACCTGAAGCCAAAAGCGAACTCCAGGAGGTAACAGGGAAGAATGGCGATCCCCATACTGGCAGGCAAAGGAGTCATCAAATAAGATGGAATAGGTTGAGTCCCCAGGTGTGAAAGAGAAATGGCATGCCTATCCACTGAGGAGGACATCATACCAGTATGACTAGCAGTCCAGCGTCTTCTGCAGACTCTCAACTGGGCTGGTGAAAAAGCAGCCACTGGAGAAACGTATTCCATCATGGAGTGTGTTCAGACAGCATATGATGAACAGAGGTGCAGAGGAATGAACTAAACACCCACAGTCTAGTTATGAATGGACAAGGGATCACAAGAAATGGAGGAGGGCTGTCTGATCCGTTCCTCTGGAAATACCACTTGGGAGATGTAGGACACTGAGGGATTGGGTACTATGTACAGCCAAGTACGATACATGGGCGGATGAAGGAAGTTTCCTATCAAACATGAGCTCCAGGAATTTCCTGTTTCAGTGAACGAAAGAGCTCAAGGCGCAAGATGTAAAGATGGTGTAAGAAACTCATTCCACCGCCAAATACTTATACAAAAGATTGTGGCAGTGGAAAAGTGAAAGCCACTGCCCATGCTCCATGAGAAAAGACGATAGGAATGACGCTGAAGACGCTGCTCAAGGAGACATGTTGACGTAGAACTGCAATAGATACTTGGTGGGAGGCAGCCCATAATATGGTTAAAGGGGATAGCAAAGACAATGATACCCAGGACGAGCATTCAGGCATCCTATTTTCCTGGATAAATGTGCAGGACAAGGCCAAACAATATAAACCTTGGGAAAACATCTTTCAAAACTTCGTCTAGTAAATGGGGCAGATGGCCTCTGAAGCCCCACATGTATAGACTACACATGATACCAGTCCTCCAGCAGATGTATCGGACTTCTTCCGAATCAAATAATATGGCCATAGTCTTATTTCCACAGGAAACCATTCATGATATCGGATGACGAAGTGAAAACATGGTCAAACGCAGAACAGCATGCTCGAAATCCACACTGTGCAGTGCTTAGCAGTTGGGCAGACTCAAGCCACAAAACCATCTGCCCATGAATCATATCTTCCATCACCCTGGAAACACAGCTGGTGAGAGAAGAAAGGCTTAGGTTGGGTATAACATTGACTTCACATCAGCATCTAGCAAACATGCAATCTGCCCAAATATAATTGTACCTACAAAGGAGAAGGTGCCGACCTACAAGAGAATGCTGCAACATCTCAATGTGAACACTGTCTGGCTCTAGGGCAAATGATCTGGATGAAGTGAGAGCATGGTCTACATCCCTCATAGTAATAGCAACATTGTAGCATTCATGATTCTGAGAGGGTATCAGCTGAGCTGCCTCCACTTGTTTCCCTACATAACAGGATGACCGGAGCGGGTGACATGGTCGGGGTTGTAGGGCATGGCTGGGTAGAAGAAGGTGGCTGTTTTTAGCAATCTTCCTTTTTTTATTGTTGGTTCTTCCAATACATTTTCTGGTAGCTCAGCCTCACCACTCGTATCGTGGTGAAGACGTACTGATGCACGCAGTCCGGGGAACGCAATGCCGCACTCTGTCAGCAGCTGTGCAGGCGGTAGGAGGTCAGCGGCATGAGGCCCAGTTCCAGCTCACCCCCCCTGCTGATGCGGCGGCTCTTGACGACGCCGGGAGTCGCCAGTGCAGCAGCGGGCAACACCCTCCGCCAGCCAGTCCTCAAGGACAGCGTCACTGATGATGACGACGTGACAGTGACTGAACACCCAATCGGTAGAATCGAATGCCGACACCCACCTCTGATGCCCTTAAATAGTGCAGGCCGCTGCTGAATCCGCCGGTTACGCGGCAGCGTGTTTATTAGAAGGTTCTCTATGAGTTGGCTAATGCAACCGCACCACACGCAGCCTGCATCTGCGTAATTCTGCTAATGCTGCATTCTGATGGCTGCCGCGCACTTACACACATACCGATGCTCATTGCAAAACTGCATAATGTGCTGACTGGCCTTCGTCCGCCGTTTGCTGTGAGGCTGGCGCATCACGCACTGAAACACACTAAATCACAATTTCGCATAGTATTTCCTAAAAATAACCCTTTGTCCTCTACAATTCCTCCCTCATATGAAAAGAATTTGTCCCTGATTTCAACCAAAAAGTCGAACTAACTATAGTCCACTTCACAAACACCACAAAATACGATTGATTCACTATTTACACTGGAATCATTCACTTTTATCCTCAGTCTAATCTTTGTCCATAAACATTACTCCGTGTTCTGCTGCAGTGCCTCACAACTGTTCAGTGATTTTGTCTGGACCCTTAGGTTAAAGGTTGGAAGGGCCACCTTCCTCTTGAGCCGATAGTACACTAATTCTACGACAAAGATAAAAATATAAGTGGCGGTGGTTGATGATCCAATAACTAGTAAGTGTTGCTTATGCTCATTACAGTACTCGTGCACTCGTTGAAAAAGATGTTCCATAGTTATACGTCCATCCTGAGCTGCTCGCATCCGGTCCAAAGAGGCGAGCAAAGTTGGGTCTAATGTGCTATTCACATTATCCTGTATCTGCTGCAGTGTTTCATTAAAACTAGAAATATCTACTGCGTCAGCGGTCCCAAAAACAGTTTTTAGGATACGGCCACCCTTGTCTAACCATCCTCTTTCCCTACGGACGTGCGGGATTAACCCTGCAGTTTGCTGCAACTGAGCTTGTAACCGTGCAAAAGCTGTTCGTAATAGCTGATATTGCCCCTGTGTGTCATTAAACCTTGACTGATTAGCCACCATGGAATGAAGTTCATTAAATGTATGCTCTAATTCACAGATTTCGTCTTCAACCGCCCAAATATTACAGTCCACCCTTAAGGTCCATTGATGTCCGGACATAATTACGTCCCCTTGTCGCGAGAACAAAACACCACTTGATATACGACGCACCTTCAAAGCTTCAGCTAAGTTGCAACAGCAAAACAGAATAACTATGCTGAGAGATAGTGCACACCTTCCTTCTTCCCTCTTCAGCGCAACCCATGACGCTGGAACTGCTGGTCTTACCAGAACGTCACGCCTTCTGAGAACCAAAAGAAAAACAACTCACATTAGCTCTTCCTTTTTACACGTGGCCTAAGAGCATAACAGCATGTCTGATCGCTTCAACAATTAACATTGTTTTCTTGTTTATCTACTCCTTACTTATTCTTTTTCTTAGATTCACCTTTCTCTCCACTAGAAGTTACTGCAGACAATGAAGGCAGTTCCTCAAAAATCCCCTTTAAAGGCCTAATTCAGCTCACATGCACAATAGTAGGGAGAGTTGGAAGCTGTAATTTGGCATTCACCAGCGATGTCACCTCGATCACCTGGAAAGGACCTTGATAATGGGATACAAATGTTTTCGTTTTGCCTTTTGGCACATACCGATTAGTCATCACCCATTGCCCTACATGATAATTGGGTAAAGCCGCCTTTCCATTGTGAACTTTGTCCTGTCTCTCTAAGACTTTAGTGTTCATTTTTTTCACCTGCCACCAGATTGTTTTCAACTTTGTGGATAAATCCTTAACCGCTGAAATATCGGTTCCTGGTGGGGTCTTGAGCAATTCAAAAGGAGATGGCATCTTCTGACCGAACATTACTTCATATGGAGGCAATCCTGTACTTTCATGCACTTTTGAGTTATACGCCGCAGTTACAAACGCCAATAAGGTATCCCAATTGTTGTGTTGCGAATTTACATAATAACTTAACATTTTAGCTATTGTACGATGAACTTTCTCAGTCCGACCATTAGCCTGCGGGTGTAAATGCTCGTTCTCAATTTCTTTGCATGAAACAACTTGCATAACTGTTTCATCAAATCAGACAAAGTTTGACCCTTGATCTGTAATTATAGTTTCAGGTGTTCCGAATTTCAATATCCATTGATGTACCATGGCGTGAGCCATGGTTTCGGCTCCCTGGTCTGGAATGGCTGTCAGACACATGGTGCGAAAAAGGGTATATTATTGTTAAAACATAGCGATTACCCGCTGGTGTTTGCACAAATGGTCCTAAGACGTCTACGCCAAGTACTTTGAGAGGTCTATCCGCTTCCGGTAGTCATTGCAACACAATTTTCTGATGACTCAATTCCGCCCGTTGAGCAAACAGAATGCAATTCTTTACGTACTGATCGACACCTTGCCTACGCGTTGTTAACTCTGTGCTACCCTCCTTTCCGTTGCTCTTCGACCCGAATGACCAGAACACACTGAATCATGTGCTTGCCTTAAAATTTCGCTTCGCAATTTTTCTGGTACGACTATGCGTGGACCGTTCCTAGCTTTATGGTACAATATCCCATCATCCACGACAAACTGTCGCTGCAAGGTAAATCGTTGACAATCTGTTTCAGCAGTTTGTGCCTCCGTCCATTCGTTCTCATTTATTCCTGTGCATTCTATGGCGCATACTTTACGGCTCAGACCATCAGCGTTTCCATGCGATTTACCCGGTCGATGTATCACTTCAAAATCATACTCACTCAGATGCAAAGCCCACTTAGTTAATCTATTTGTCTTTAAGCCCTAACAGCCACTTAAGTGCTGCATGGTCATTAATCACCCTGAAACGTCTTCCATACAAATAACACCGGAAATAGGTTATTCCGAAAATTAATGCCAATAACTCCTTCTCAGTTGTTGAGTAATTTTTTTCTGCATTTTTTAGCCGTCTGGAGTCACATGCTGTCGGGTGTTCCTGCCCATCTATTTCCTGCGATAATACAATACCCAAAGCAAAATTGCTAGAGTAACAAGATAATATAAACTGGTTGCTAAAATTTGGAAAAGCCAAAACCGGACTACATGTTAACATCTTTAACTTTTGAAAGTATCTTCGCATTCTGCTGACCAGCGAAATTTTGCTCCCTTCTTCAACAACTGCGTGAGGGGCCTTGATATTTCCACAAATTTTGCAATATACCTCCTGTAAAAATTGGCGAGACCTAAGTAAGACTGCAACTCCTTTACTTTTGGAGGTGTCGGAAAATTCATTACCGTCTCTACAAGTTTTGGATCCATGTGGACAGCCTCCTGTCCTATAATATGACCTAGATAACTGGCTTCTTGCAACAAAAAATGACATTTTTCCATATGAAGAGTTAACCGCGCTGCTTTCAGACGTTCGAAAACTTCGCGCAAATGGTGCACATGTTCTTGCACGTCCTTTGAGAAAACAATTATGTCGTCCAAATATACCATACACTGATTAGGTTTCAGCCCTCGTAACACGCTATCTAGTAACCGTTGGAAGGTTGCCGGATCATTTTTGAGTTCGAAAGGCATTCGCCGATACTGAAAATGACCTGTAGGTGTTGAAAAAGCTGTCTTCAGTCAGTCTTCCAGGGCGACCTCCAACTGGTGGTACGCGCTTCGAAGATCCAAGGTCGTGAAGTACCGACATTGACCCAAATTATCCAGAGTTTCAGTGATATTAGGCATTGGGTATGCATCCGATACAGTTTTTTGATTCAGGAAACGATAATCACAACAAAAACGATATGCCTTGCCCCCATCAGGTGATTTTTTACCCACTCTTACGACACGAGCGGACCAGGGACTACTACTGGTTTCTATTATCCCATCCCTAAGCTGTTGATTAATAAATTCTTCCATGACAGGCTGTACGCTTTTTGGAACACGATATGGAAGTTTATGAACCGGTGCTTCATTCCCAGTGGGGATGTAATGCTGAACTAACGGTGTGGCGGGCAGTGGACCATTAGAATTAAATAACTGTTTATGTTTCGTCAAAAGGTTTTCCATGACTTCTCTGTCTTGCCCTTTTAAATGTGCTACTTTACCCCTCAGTGCGGGCCAGCTGACAGACTCTCCCGGCATTGTGTAATCTGCTGCAAAATCCTTATCCAGTTCATCTTCCCCTATTATCTCCAGATTCGCTATTGCAGTACCCCGTGCTAATTGCACCTCTTCAAGGCCAAAATTATTAATACTGACAGGCACAACCTTTTTTCCTTTTATCTCCCGCATGTAGGACATGCTACAGCATGTAAAACACTTCACTTTATCCAACAGCTCATTCTCAGACAAGGGTTCAACGACACACAACGAATTAACAGACACGCTAGCTCCAACATCTGCCCAGATTATTTTCCCTGTACCCTTCAGTATAGTATCGCACGAGTTAACCCTAAGGGACCTTGTACGCAGTTTAGGTGGCCCACCCAATGTCTGGGCAGTTCCTTGCGACAGTAATGGTTTTTCGGCCACAGAACCTAGGCGAAACTGTATTCTGTCCAGTTCTACTGTACGCTGTGGGTTAACTTTTGCATGATGCACAACCTGGAAATCCAATCCCAGTATGACATCATAGCTGCTGCCAACAACTGGAAGAACTTTTACCTTCACCTGGAAGTTCCTCATTTCCACTCTGAAGTTTAACATCACTGATCTGAGTGACTCCACCTGTCCCCCACCCACTCCAATTAACGCCCAGCATGGTGGTTTTAATTATACTTTACTGAGTACACTTCTACTTGCCACGGATACCTGAGACCCGGTATCCAATAAAAATTTGCACGGTCTGCCCCTCACCATGCCGGTCAGAAAAAATCGGCCACTGATTCTGCACTAGCATTAATCCCTACCGGGGTTGTTGCACAGTGGACACACCACCCCCTACCCCATTTAACTGAGGGAGGTGAGGCCCACCTTGCGGTTTCCTATCACTCGTCTAATGTGTCCCATCCAACCACATCTGAAACATTTTATTTCTGCATTAAATACTGCTTTCCTGGCTCGCGTCTTTGATACCGCTTCAACTTCCTCTAAGGCCACAGCAATTCCGACTGCCTCATTGAGAGTCTTAGGGAACCCATCCTAATCTTGCGGGAGGTTTCGGGTTGTATTCCCCACAAAAATGCGTCTAGTGCCCTCTGCTCAGCTTCCTGCTGAATGACTTCATTAACCCTATCGGAATGCGTTAGCTCACAGGTTTTAACATTAATTTTTCGAATTCGATGTACAAAAGCTTGTATTGATTCCCCATTCCTTTGATACATTCTATTCAATTGTTCCCGATAATATCTAGACGTATTTTTCCTCCGATACCTTTCCAGCAACCCTTTTTTGAATACTTCAATCCCTTAATTCTTCATGGCATGTAACGTATGCTCTGGCATCCCCAGTTACTTTCAACTTAGCCACATGCATGAGTGTTTCTGCACCCCAAAATTTCCCAATTTAGCAGCCGTCCTGAGGTTCTCAAAAAAAAATCATAACATCCTCCCCAGCTTTTCCCGAGAAAGGGGTGACCAAAGACGCAGTGTTAGTGTCAAGAATTATTGCATTAACAGGAAACCGTTCTTTGCTCACTTCTTTAGACCGAGCAAGCTCTATCTCTAATTCCGGCATTCGCTCAATTAGCTGCTGAATAGCCATCTCGGCTGACAGACTGCTCCGTCACTACCAGCTATCGAATCCAGACTACAGTAAGCCCAGAAAGAAGAACAGGAAAGGAAGACTGACTATGCCACAGGTTCAGACAAACCACCAAACGAAAAACTGGCACTTACTTATCATGTTGCAGGAGTTGCTGATCCATTGTTGCCCTTCTCAGGTGCCACTTATCCTCGTCGATTACCAGCCACAATTTCCTCAAAGTCCAAGGAGAAGACCACTAGTGTCACTAACTCTAACAGGAGTGTGTGATGCACAGGTTGCCCGACTAACACCACTTGTAATAGGACGATCGGAGCGGGTGATGTGATCAGGGTTGTAGGGCATGGCTGGGTAGAAGAAAGTGGCTGTTTTAAGCAATCTTCCTATTTATTGTTGGTTCTTCCAATACATTTTCTGGTAGCTCAGCCCCACCGCTCGTGTCGTGGTAGAGACGTGCTGATGCACGCAGTCCGGGGAACGCGATGTCACACTGTCAGCAGCTGTGCAGGCAGTAGGAGGTCAGCGGCATGAGGCCCGGCCCAGCTCATCCCACTGCAGACACGGCGGCTAGCGACAGCGACAGAATGCCCAATCGGTCGAACCGAATGCCAGCGCCCACCTCTGATGCCCTTAAATAGTGCAGGCCGCTGCTGAATTCGCCAGTTACACAGCGGCATGTTTATTAGAAGGTTCTCGATGAGTTGGCTAACGCAACCGTGCCACACGCAGCCCACACCTGCATAATTCTGCTAATGCTGCGTTCTGATGGCTGCTGCGCACCTACACACATACAGACACTCATTTCAAAACTGCGTCACCTGCATAACGCATTGGCCAGCCTTCATCCATCGTTTGCCATGAGGCTGGCGCATCGCGCAATGAAACACACTAAATCAAAATTTCGCACCGTATTTCCTAAAAATAACTCCCTTGTCCTCTACACATGGGAGGAAGGCACCGTTATAGTTGGTGGGACTTGAAATCTCTCTAAAATAGCTGTCCGAGGTGTTTGAGATATCATGGGAGTTGACATCATGGTCATACCAGGAATTGGGGAATCAAGTTTGGTCCCAGAGAGCCGATGAATGTTTCTCCACACAACAGAAGAGGGAGTGAAACTTAAAATACCTAATAAACGACATCCAGGTAGGTTTTTTAGTATCCCAAAACATGTGACAACACTGCACACACCTCTCTTCATAATTAATATAACTCACCATCATAGGATGTGCTCCAGTGAAACACGTCGCTGCATGCCTCAGTCTACCAGGGACCAGGACATGCTACAGTCAACTTGAAGTACATGGCATGGACCATTCTGCAGCAGTAAGGATAAGTTTTGGAAGATACTTTACCTGGTCATCACAGCTGTGTAAAGGGGGATGAGTAAAGCCTCCAGTCGGCCTTCGAAAGCTGCTAATTGGCTTTGCACTCAGGTGGGGTAAGAGTCTGAATAGACAGCACACAGAAAGTGATCATTTGAGTATGTGTCAGAGGGAATGGGCCATTCGAGATGACGGGCAAGCTGGACAGTGCAGAACAAGAGGTCTAAATGGTAATAAATGTGCATGGAATCTGAAAGGAACATGGCTGTTTCACTGGTATGAGAGAGTATTCAGGACGTCAGCTAAGACGAAACCTCTTTGACAGGTTCTCCTAGAGCCCCAAAGCAGATGGTGGGCATTAAACTAACCAAGCAGCAAAAAGGAGTGAGGGAGCTGACCAATGAGCTGGACCAAGTCCAACTTGGTAACAGCAAATCACGAAGGAGTGTAGATGTTACAAAAGAGAAAAGATGAAATGAGGAACAAGAGTGCAGACTGCCGTAGCTAGCAGTCAAGTGTTCGATGATATTGATGACCAACATGGCTCCCCCATGAGGTGGAATGCTGTCTGGGGGGGAAGGTGAAAGTGGACCAGAAGAAACATGACAGGTCAAAGGGGTTGTGAGGACAATTTTTATTCTGGGAAGCTGACACTGCAATTCCAAGAACAGCTGTAATTCCCGTTGGCTCAATCTAATGCCACAAATGTTCCATTGGAGAAGTCATAATGGAGATTGGGGAGGAGGGAACAAATGAAGGTTAGTCACCTTGGTATCTGCTGAGTGCCAGTCTTCAAAAATTCACTGCTACAGGAGCAGAGGCTGGAGAATCATGTTCCATGAGATCTACAAACATATTGGCATTCTCCCTGAGCCATCCTGTGAATTCCATGGCAGAAAACTGGTAGGCAGCGGGCACCAGCAAAATGGAGGTGAGGCAGGTGAGGGTATATGTGCCAACACCACTGAAGAGGATCTCCTAGTCAAGGAAGGTGAAGACCATTTGTTTTTGTATGATTTCTTAGAACTTTCTGGTTGCCAGATAAATATGTTTTTTAGCTGTACAAAGTCTTTGCGGGAGTATTGCTTTTGTCCTTTCAGATTGACTGTTGCGTAACAGGTTATTTCACCACCAGGGCAAAGATCAGATGGCTTGTTGCGCAGCTGTAGGAGGAGATGGGGATGCTACTGTGACCTGGGTGACTTCACTACGGCAATACTGAAATTGTGGTCACAAGTCTGGGTGGGCATATCCTCCATTATGCATAGCATAGCAAAAACGGTACTGTAAATGCGAATCATAAAATTCACAGATTTTTACTAGCTAACAACTGTGAGTGACAAAGTGGAGTTTGATGTCATTCACTCAGATCTCCTATATGGCTCACTCGTTAAGACACATGGGAAATTCATGGGATTACAATTGATACAGCAGAGAGAAGGAGGAAACTGCTACCCTCGTGAGCATCTTTGCCAAGAGTAACACATTTGGCAATGTTTCGACAGGATACGCGTTTTATTATAATGTTGACACTTGTAGGAACTCATCTGGTTTGGAATGTAAGGTTGGACCGTGATGACTTCATAGCCTGCCTGAATCTTTGAGGCAAACAATACTCGAGCAAATGGTAGAAAAAGAATGCATGTGGGCATTAAATTTGCATCCATCTTTTTCATTACTCAATGGGCTGCAGTGATGCCATGATGAGAGAGATGACTGTGGACTTCTCCCTCAGTGAGGCCATCAAGCATCAGAATGTAAAGAACACCATGTGAAGAGTTCACTGTAAGATGGTTCTCCACACGAACAGGATAACTCTGGATATGTGATGCTGTAAGCAGTTGAGCTTGAGAATAACAATACGTCTTCAGAAGCAAAGTTGCATTACATACATGACAATATGATGTCACAGGGCCTACAACTGCAACACCACCTTTCACAATAATGTACACATTAATTGTAGCAAAGGACAGACCACCTGCAGTACATGATACCATGAGGAACCGAGGCGCAGTTGGGAGGGTCTTCAAATCTTTAGCCTCATTCTGTTTATGTTTAGTAGACACGCACTAAGATGGTAAGCCACAGCAAAAAAAAAAAAGAAAAAATCTCCATGATTGCCAACATCTACAATGGCATGCTCCTTCCAACCAGGGGGGGGGGGGACACTCAGAGGGGGGATTCACCCACCGTAAATGACTGTTCACACCTCAGGTCACACCTCCCAAACTCCTGACAGAGGGACCAATTGGGATTTGGGAAGGTAACAGCTTAGGCAGTTACCCCTCTCTAGGCATGGACTGTATCAGAGTATGTGCGAACCCTACCTGTTGACCAGGAGCTGGGAATTATGCATTACCTTGTCACCTGTAATGTGTCTCATGAATGGGCCAGCCTTCAGGAACACACCGGGACGAAGGAGAAACAAAGAGAATGAGGATTCACCAGTTAAGTCTTCACAACCTTACTGAAAGTGGCACCAGATACATAAGATTCTTCTTGATGGTGGCCTGTACACTGTCACCACTACGAGCTTGTGTGCTTCCTGAGCACCAATGTGGCACAGCATTGAAAGAGCTGTTCAACACTATATTCATTAATCGGGAAGGCCAGGAATCAGCTCCAATTTTTGGATATATACCCACTCATCCTTCCTTCTTACTTTTCTATTGCAGTATGATATTAGCTTGTGCTCATCAAGATGAATCTGTTGAATTTCAGTGATTTTCATGTGACATTCTGCATTCAGCCCAATACAGGTGCTGACATTCCACCTGAACTTTGGTTTTCCTGTATGGATATTAGACATTCGCTCTACATATTTAGGAACAGTGACATAATGGTTGTTGCAGAGAATAGCATTACTGACCATACTGCCTTGTAATGTTGTTGCTTATCAGTAATACTGAATAATTACAGTAGTGCATTTTATATATGAAGTACTATCACAATTAATAAATAAAAATTTATATTACTCAAAAAGTTCTGCAATGAATTATGAAAACTTACCTTGCACTATCATGTATGTATCTTGTTGAGGTTTCCACCTGAAACATTTCAAGAAATGTAAAGTGATTTACAAATGATGAGACAGCAAATAAACACCATTATACTAACACCCACCAACATGTGATTGGTCCACAAAATGCTGTAAGTGAGGCTTGAAAATATCATTAGAGGAGACATGATAGAAGTGTTGCAATTACTGAAACAGAATGGTAGTAAGAATTCACTCTTCATTTTCTCCCTTTGTCTTCAGTACTGTATATAACAATACAAGCCAGTAATTGAGTTGTAATCATACTTCCTCCAACACTTCACAAAGAAAAGTGACCAAAAAATCTTTAATCTGCCATGCACTTGCACCTTGGGTGAAATTTTCGTTTACTTTTTCCTATTATGAAAACTGCCATTCACTGACAGTTGAATCGATCATCAGAAGTGACACATTTGATCCTTTGTGCTCTGGGCAGCCCAGACCAACTTGTAGAGGTGAGGAGTGACTTCTAAACCCAACCTTAAGTTCACATCCAAAACTACATACAGGCTTTGACCATTAAATATAGAAACATTAAAAAATATTGGCAAACTAAATACTTTCAGGCATTGTAAACGGACAGGTTAAAGTTGGCACAACAAAGTAGTACATTCACAGATGAAGAAATACCACGTTCAGAGAACTGTAGATTCTTCGCAGAGAACACAGGGAAAAAATTCATGAAACTACTCCAGGACTGTATTCATAAATGGCAAATCTATGTTGCAATTGGTACCAAATTTTTCCATTACCTCCAGAAAGACTCTCTCTCTGCAATAATTCAATATGTAAATGAGAGGTACACAATCATCAATTTTATTAAATTTTGTATCCTCAAACTGGCACAGAATGGAGGTGAGAACATTTTCTGCCTAAACTGCTATTAAACGTATTTATTCACAACTGGAATTACGACTTATGCCATTCTCAAGTGAGAGCTTACTATGAACTAAGTCAAAGCCATTAAATGTAACATCTGGCGCATGGGGAGTGGAAATTAAGATGTGCAGTATGACATGACTTTGATGGAAATTATTACATGAAGTACTACTATTGTATAGGCATACAGATGACAAAGACACTTGTCTTATAATGAATATGGAATTTGTAAACATGGTTGACACAAAGGAAGTGTTCTCAAACGGAATTACAAAGCATTCCTATGTCAGACTGAGCTATTACTTGAGAATCGTACAACCGCCAAATTAACAATTTTGAATAAATACATTCTGTAACAGTCCAGGGAGAAATTTTTTCATTTATAAACGTCTGCCTCACTGTGGATGTAAGAAAAAAGGAAAAATGATAAAAAAAGATATTTAGCAAAATTGTTAGCAGCGAACACCCCCCACCCCCACATACACCACCAAAAAGATATGAAGTCAACAATAACATGATTTGGGAATATCAGATAGCTTATGTGCCAATAGCAAAGCACAATTCCAAAAATATGATTAATTTCAGAGTCAGACATAGATACCTGTTGACATTGACCATTACCACTGAATAATAAAAGTAAGATTCCCGGCCTAGAATAACTGATAACTATGTTCACAGAAGATTCAAAGAAATTCCATGAAAATTCAAGTAGGAAGCAACTGCAGAAATTCTAAAATGCAAGATATATCAGAGATAGCTTAGGACAGCAAGGTCCTATGAAGGGCAAAATGATAAAAGACTAAAGGAGCAAAATACTATTGGAATACATTTGTAAAATTTTAGAAGCAAGACTGCTTTTATTCAATATTCTTAAAGAATCTGAAATACAGAAGACAACACGAGTCCTATTAAAAGAACTTCAGTCTCATTTGAGATATGAACAGACTTTAGCTAAGGCAATGGACTAACACCATTCTTCTTTCAGACCATACTTGAACAAGTGAACACTGAACAGATGGAGCAGTTGTCAGAATCTAATACCAGAAGTTGAATACTACTTAGAAAATGGATAATGTCAAAATTGTCTGTTCAAATTTTGTAGATAACTTAGAAATACTGACAGTGTAGAGAAAGCACAAAACAGATAGGAAGAGAAACAGTAGGAAAATCATTACTACTCATCTCCTCTGATAAGAAGCGGTGAAGCAGTAATGGCTAACAGGACTGCAACATCCCAATCAAATGCGAAGTATGGGAGTAACAGGGGAGACAAATTTAAGTATCTAGGAGAAGTCATGTAGCCAAAACTCCGACTTTCAAGGCAGTCATTTGGCCAGAATACACATCTGTTTCACAAATACTAATTTTAGAATCAACAAAAGATAGTGAAAATTACCATAAAAGAAAAGAGATTTGGAAACAGAACACCAGCAAAAACATTTAAATTCATAAGCAATACAGAAGTATAGATAAATATGTAGGAAAATAACTGGAGACAAAATTTGGCAAAGAAGGCTAATGAGTCTTAGCATACAGAAAAGAAAAACTGTACAGCAGTACTAAAAACATAAAAAAATAACTCATTGGCTTACAGAAGTGCACAAAGACCTACAAGGAACTTGTATAAATAAGCAAGAAATTGAATCAAACCAAATACAGAAACAGAATTGAGTTGATAAATTCTCCGTAGCAAAATAGTTCCAAGAAGACAAGATAGTAACTGGACATCAGGTGAGTGGAAAGAAAGAAAGAAAGAAAGAAAGAAAGAAAGAAAGAAGTGTACAGATGAAGTAGTAGCATAAAGAAATGTAAAACCTTAGCTGGCCTGTATTGCAGCAGGACAAAAAAATTTTTTTTTGTTCCACTCTTGCAATACCTTATCAGGAAGTCATAGTGATGGTGTATGTATTGCAAACAAATTATAGCAAGGAGGTCAAAGAGTCTCGGCAAATATGCTGACAACAGTATTCGGAGTATTTTGTTAAGCTACAGCAGTGCTCATAAATATTTTTGAGTTGCATTGTTATGCTGTCAGTACTGCTTGCAAGCAGTCACAAAAGAAAAACACATGGAAGTGTCACTCCATAAAGAGCTTCATGCTGCTGTGGTTTCGTATCTAGTGAACGAACAAGATGATACAACAACAATGTAAGCATATATTCCTTTAGCTGAAAATTACATAACTTGCCTTGATGGTATGGTATTCATTAACTACTATTTCTCACACATTCACTTAGTGATTGTTTACTTGTAGAGAATTAGAAGCATACCAAAACAGAACACTTGCTTGATTTGAGACAAGCTGTTTTGCTTGTCTTGAAGACTGGGAGGTAGCAGTCTAGTACTGCTATACAATATGGCACATCACAACCACTAACAAGTGTGCACAGTCAATGGCAAGAACAGGAAATAACAATAATCAATGAACCAAGGTCAGGTCATGCTTGAAGAAGAGCAAGGAAGAAGGACAGAAATATTTGTAAGCAATCAGCTGCTGCACCACGAGAAACATCTCACCATATTAGGCATGATCTCAAGCAACATCATGAACTATGCTGACAAGTCTATTGTAAAAAGTCACATAATAACAAGTGATCTACCTGATAAATGACAAACCCACTCAAATTCAAAAATTAGGGACAGGATAGAGTTTGGAGGGAAAACTCGAACTTAGAATGCCAAAGACAGGTCTAAGGTGGGGATGTTTCCAGTACAGTCACATTTCAGAAAATAGTATGATTCCATGTAGAAGAAAGAATATGTCAAATAATTGGATACTTCAGTAGGTCAATGATTCTAAACACACCTCTGCCTATTTTC
Source organism: Schistocerca nitens (assembly GCF_023898315.1). Classification (NCBI taxonomy): domain Eukaryota; kingdom Metazoa; phylum Arthropoda; class Insecta; order Orthoptera; family Acrididae; genus Schistocerca; species Schistocerca nitens. The sequence goes on along the minus strand of NC_064624.1, from coordinate 36,247,441 downwards.
AAAACAATTCTTTTCAGACCAAAAACAAACTTTTTGGGTGCATAAGCCAAAGCCTGGATCTAAATCCAGCTGAATGCCTCTGATATGCACTGAATTGATGTGTTCGTGATAGAAGAACAAGAATCAGTTTGCTGGTATCTTATTGAACCTATGGTCAGAACTCCCAATTGACGAATTACAAAAGCTTGTGGATTCAATGCCAAATTGATGTGCAGCTGTGATCAAAGACCATGGGTATGCACCAAATAGTGATTTGTTCTTCAGATCCCAAAATAGTTATATTCTTATACGGTGAGACCTACAAATTACTTTTCAGTCAAAAGAATTACATCTCTCTTGATGTAACATAACCTTATTTAAACTATATGTAGACTTGTACTAAATAGATTACAATTTCATATTTTTCAATTACTCATGGCAGTTTTTTCTATTATACACTTATGTTTATGTAAGTGAAACTAACGCTTTCTATAAAACATTTTTGAGTGTTACTGTAGTAGAACTGTATTTAGACCCATGGTGAGATGAAATGAGCAAATAGTAAACAACAGTGGCAGAGTACAAATAGTTTTGTTCTGCAGATCACTATACACAATCTGATGACCCTCTGGACAGCAGCAACATTCCTTAAGTACATTGTTTTATGTGAGCTCATCAGATCAAATCAAAATGCATTCAAATAAAATAACTACCATATTTTACAGACTGTAAAGTGCACCTTAATTTTCAAGCAATTTTTAAGAAAAGTACATTTTTACCACTCTTATCAATAAATTGCAAAGTCAGCCTACAAATTTCTCAGTTTATAAAACCAAAATGACCTTTAAAATCACTGAAATTCAATATCTGGACTTCCCTCTTTTCTCCACATCATTGTCTTCTTTATATGTAAGATGGTCTTCACTACTACTGAGAGCATTACTTATGCCATCCTTCATGAAAGATGTAACTGTGATATTTTCTCTCACCCTAGATCACAACAGCTTTATTGACTGAAACACTTGTTTGTTTGTAGATCATTATAAGACCCCCTTTGTCCTGATTTCATGTTGAGCTTAATCCATCATCCATTTGTTGCAATCCTCTTCCATATACACCTTAAATACGCTGAAGTGGCACTGAAACTGGTCTAAGCAATCGTATTCAAAGACCGAGACATGTAAACAAAGAGAATGACACTGCAGTCCGCAATACCTATATACGACAAGTGTCTGAACCACCTGTTTCTGCTGCGACAACGGCAGGTAATTGAGATTTAATTAAGTCTGAATGTGTTACAGCCAGAGCATGAGCGATGAGGCATAGAATTTCTGAGGTAGCAATGAAGTAGGGATCCTCTCATGTGACCATTTCAAAAGTGTACAGTGAATATCAGTAATCCAGTAAAACAAAAAATTTCTTACATCGCTGTGGTCGGAAAAAGATACTGCAAGAATGGGGCCAACAACAACTGAAGAGAATCATTCAATGTCACAGAAGCGCAATCCTGCAAATTTCTGTAGGTTTCAATGCTGGGCCATCAAAAACTATTAGCATGCAAACCATTCAACAAAACATCACTGATATGGGCTTTTGGAGCCAAAGGTCCACTTGTGCACCTTTGATGACTGCACAACACAAAGTATTATACCTCACCTGCAACTGTCAATACCGACAATGGACTGTTGATGACTGGAAACATGTTGACTGGTCAGACAAATCTAATTACAAATTGTATTGAGGGATGGAAGTGTATAGGTATGGAGACAGCCTCATGAATCCATGGACCTTGCTTGTCAGCAGGGTACTGTTCAAGCTGGTGTTGGTTCTGCAGTGGTGTTGTGGGGTGTGTGCTGTAGTTGTATGGGACCCCTGATACATCTAGATATGACTGACAAGTGACATGTACATAAGCGTCCTGTCTGATCAGCTGCATCCATTCATGTACATTGTGCATTCCAACAGAATTGGGCATTTCCAGCAGGACAATGCGACAACCCACACATCCACAACTGCTACAGAGTGGCTCCACGAACACTCTTCTGAGAATCACTTCTGCTAGCCTCCTAATTCCCCCAACATTAACATTATTCAGCGTATCTGGGATGCCTTGCAATGTGCTGTTCAGAAAAGATCTCCGCTCTCTTGTACTCTTGGATTTATGGTCAGCCCTGCAAGATTCATGGTGTCAATTCCCCCTCCCTCCCTCCCTCCCCCTCCAGCACTACTTCAGACATTAGTTGAGTCCATGGCATGTCATGTTGTGGCACTTCTGCATGCTTACTGGGGTCCTACATGATATTACACAGGTATACTAGCTTCTTTGGCTCTTCAGTGTAGTGTCAACATCAAGAAGTTGCAATTGTGAAGTAAGTCCTCCAGCAATAACAGCAAGATCTGTATTTAACTGTCTCAATTTCTCTTTCACAGAATTTTACAAATGACTACTCAAGTGATCTAGCACAAGAAGAGAACTCTTCTTCAATGAAGTGCCTTTCCTTCACTCCAACACACTGTTAATCCATAATTTTGTACCCGCCTCATCCATCCAACCCTTGTCATGTATGTAAACACCTGGGAGTATTTCAGAAGGTTCTGACATTGTTTAAAACTTGAAAATGATCACTGGATTTAGTTCAGTACCTTCAACGCAACATGAAAGAACAATAGTGTACTGCATTATTAATGTTCACTTGTTTTTATGGTTACTGTTTTAGCACCTTTCATGGCAACAATTTTGTTACTTGGCACATCAAGTCCATCATATTCACTATTTAGCTTAGTTCCACAATGATTTTCTTTCAATGTTGTATAATAGTGTGACAAAAAATGAAATGTCGTGTGATGAGGGCCTCCCGTCGGGTAGACTGCTCGTCTGGTGCAAGTCTTTCGATTTGACGCCACTTCGGCAATTTGCGTGTTGATGAGGATGAAATGATGATGATTAGGACAACACAACACCCAGTCCCTGAGCGGAGAAAATTTCCGACCCAGCCAGGAATCGAACCCGTGATGGAATGATAATACCCTCTCTTCACACTCTTATGGCATTTTATATGACGTTTTGGTCTTGGTTCACACGCAAAGTCCATGACACTTCATAAACCTGTAGCACCAAACATTTTCACCCTTAATATTGGTTAAGCTCCACTGTAGCACTAGCTTACAAGCATTTGTTTGAGTCATTTTTTTAGCAAATCCAGTACCATTTAGATGGTGTGCTTGAATCCATTTCAATATATACTCATCTAGTTTTGACGATTTTGTATTCAGTCCTCTTTTCTCACATTTGGCCTTCGTGTTCTGCAGTTCTTCTTTACTAGCACACCAATAGCGAATTGTTTTTTCTCTGTCGGTGGAGGAATGAAATGCTCCTCAGCTGCTGTGTTTCCTCATTCTTCTGCATATGCTAATACTTGCAATTTATAGCCCATATCATATGAATACATTTTATTTTTTCCATTGTGGAACTAGCTACAAAAGAAAATATTCTTCTGTTACCAATAACACAAATCACTTTCAGTTCAAGTTCACTGGCACTGTAGACTTCAATTATGCATCACAGGCTAGACAGCATTCTGGGTTTGTGATTGCAGGGCAGGAGGGAGACACTGTCAGCAAGTTTTTCAAGTTTGTAAATCCCTGTAACTCAAGTTTCTTGCATTGGTGCACTGCTGCTGCCAATTGAATCCAATAGATTTCCTTTTTTTTTGTCATCAGTCTACGGGCTGGTTTGATGCGGCCTGCCACGAATTCCTTTCCTGTGCTAACCTCTTCATCTCAGAGTAGCACTTGCAACCTACGTCCTCAATTATTTGCTTGACGTATTCCAATCTGTCTTCCTCTACAGTTTCTGCCCTCTACAGCTCCCTCTAGTACCATGGAAGTCATTCCCTCACGTCTTAGCAGATGTCCTATCATCCTGTCCATTCTCCTTATCAGTGTTTTCTCATATTCCTTTCCTCTCCGATTCTGCGTAGAACCTCCTCATTCCTTACCTTACCAGTCCACCTAATTTTCAAAATTCGTCTATAGCACCACATCTCAAATGCTTCGATTCTCTTCTGTTCCGGTTTTCCCACAGTCCATGTTTCACTACCATACATAGATTTCCTGCGGCATTGAATATATGGCCATTATTGGGCAACCACGAATTTTGACTCAAATGAATTTTATAATCCCTAATATATGATATCAAGTCTTTGTAAGCAGTGCTGGAAATTAATTTGAACAAATAAAGTAACTGAAAATTTGTCATGCATTCAAACTTTCAAATACTACAAGTAAGATAGAAATGTGAATCTAACATCAAATGCACAGGATTGACACCAAACATTTTTCACTTGACATTGAAACATGAACACCTATACATTTAAAAATTTGTTCTGGTGAACTATGTTCCTCCCAAGCAAAGAGAAATTCCAATAACCTGTTATCTATTGGGAATACTTTCCTGTGAGAAAACGCCGACAACTAACTGTAAAGGAGAATTTAAATTCACAATCGTACAACTTTTGCACTAGTATCTTTGAAGAATTTTAGGACTTTTCCAAGGTCACTGCTATGATGGCAAGTAGAATTTTTGTCACACATTTAAACATAATCATTAACTCATTGACAAACAAAAGATGAATGCGGCCAAAATAAGTGAGGGACAGCAATAAACAAAGATTCAACAAATCAAATATTGTAACTCTGCTGATTGATGTCTCAAGAAATCAGATGCATAGCAAACTGCTAATTTGTCACTTTCCAGCTATAAAATATTATTCACAAATATGGCATAGAGAAACATTAAAATTGAACTCAACAGTACTATATCAAACTGTGCATCTCAACTTTAGCAGTTTTTCATTAATTAATTTTTATAAACACTAATTACAATAATGCTAAGTTGTACTACTGGTAAGCCAAAACTGCCACAAGCATAAATAACAAATCAAACTGTACAGTGAATGCATTGTTTGTCTGGAACTCTACTTGATCCAGGGTATCTAAAATTTGACTAAAACTACTCAGTTAATTTGACCAGAGCTAAATATACTCCACAATTCCCTACACCAAAAGACAGCATATTTTACACTACACCCTTACCTTTATCCTTAGTGACTGTGTGTTAGATGCTTTTTGGACAAATTAACTATTATGCAGTGAGATCAAGATATGTCTAGTTCAATTCGTTGTAATTGGAACTTCATATCTGCTACATAGCACACTAAAGCACCATGTAAATGAGCATGAAATTACGATGACACAATTGTTTGTATAGAAATATTTCCATGTATTTACTTATTATAACAGTTGCATATGATGGTAGTTTATCATGTTTTCACTGATATTTAATGTAATATTTATCTTAGATTATTTCATAAGGTTCTAAAGTGACCACCATGGGGAGGTGCTTATCTCAAGCCAGGCTTCACAGAATCCTCACTAGAACACCAACTAATCCAGGAGGTACATTGAGGAAGGAGGGTGGGGAATATACAAAGACAGAACATGAGACACTGGAACTGCTCCGCAAAACTTACTTTCCTCAGTATGCTCTGGCTGATAACTTAGACCAGAACATGACCCCTGAAAGAAAATGGTTCTCAGGCACTTGAAGAGAGGACTGAGAATCGGTCAAGGAGTGCATCAATTTCAGGAAAATTCAATGGGCGATGGGAACATTCTTACCGTTCAAGTCACCTGGCCCTGATGGAATCTTTCCAGCTCTTTTGAAAGAAGCAGGAGAGAATCTTGTAAGAGTCTTGTGCAGGTTATTCAGGGTTAGCCTAGCAGCAGGAGTCATTCCCAATGCCTGGAGGGCAGTGAAGGTTGTCTTTATTCCAAAGCCAGGGAGAATTGATCATAACAAGGCCAAGGATATGAGACCAATCAGTCTGTCCTTCATTCTTAAAACATTGGAAAAACTGGTTAATGTACATGTTGGAGAGAAGAGGCTAACTAGGGCTCCTCTGCATTCACACAAACACACATACGAACCAGGTAAATCATGTGAGACAGCTCTGTCAAATTGCTGGTAGGGTGGAGAAAGCACTTCGCTTTCAAAAAACATCCCTCTGCATCTTCCTGAACATCACGGGGGCCTTTAGTAACATAAACTTTCATTCCATATATGAGCAGCAGAAGTGCATGACCTCGTGACCACTACATGTAGGTCGAATAGTGCCATGCTTAGTGGGAGGAGGGTAGAGGCCACTGTAATGAATGAAAAGATGGTAATTAACAGCACTAGAGTTTGGCCACAAGGAGGATTTTTGTACCCCTTATTGTGGAATCTAATGGTGAATTAAATCATTGAGGAACTAAATTCCAGACAATGCTTTTGCCAAGGATACACAGATGACCTGGTCAGGGTAATACTTGGTAAATTTACTGACACAGTTAGGAATATGGCATAAGGTGTGCTTGACATTGTACAAGACTGGTGCATTAAACAGAATCTAAGGGTTAATCCTAAGAAGAGTGTTGTGGTAGCATTCATGAAGAAGTGTATCCAACACTCAAGTTGGAATCTAAAGCTTTCCATTGAAATTACCTGTGAAGGGAATAGTGAAATATCTAGGATAAACTTAGATGAGAAACTAACATGGACCCCTAACATTAGGAGCATCTGCTCCAAAGGAAAAGGTTCTGTAGTGAGTACCAGAAGGGCTTGTGGCAAAAACTGGGGATTAAGCCCCGAGGGTATGCACTGGCTATACACCATGGTGATTAGAGTTAGGATCTCCTACAGGGCCATAGTGGGCTTGAAGAATGTAGAACAGCAGGTTGCAGCTAAGGAGCTTGCTACGGTGGAAAGACTGGCCCGCTTAACCATAACCGGCAGAATTAGCAGCACACCAACCACTGGGATGGAAACCATGCTGGACATGTCTCCACTACACATTTGGGTTAATATGAAGAGGCAGCAGACTCAAAACTGGTAAAAACTGATTCTCACTGGGATATCCACACACACACACACACACACACACACACACACACACACACACACACACACACACACACACACACACACACACACACACACACACACACACACTAAAACAGTGAGTGAGGCAAATACAGGAATGGCTGGGGAAATGCCGGTATACTATATAATAACTCCCAACACCTTCAACAAGCCTTATAATATAATAATTGGAAGCAGGGAACAGTGGGAAAAAACATTTTGACAACATACAGGGGACACTGTCTGGTTCACTGGTGGGTGGAAATCGGACCAAGGCAATGGGGCCAGGGTGTACAGGGTTCACCCAAAACTGGAGGACATCATCTCTTTAGGAAAACTGGCCTCAATATTCCAAGCTGCAATTACTGCAATCATGGCATGTGTGGAGGAGAATGTACGTAGGTGCTACAAGGACCGTAGTATCTACATCTATTCAGACAGCCAGGCAACCCTGAAATCATTGGCAGCTCCTCCACCAAGGTCTAAGGTGGTTGCAAAATGTCAGCGTTCTAGTGGAGCTACGGGGAAGCAATAGGGTAAACCTAATGTGGGTCCCTAGCCACTTGGGAATCGGTGGCAATGAACAAGCTGACAGATTGGCAAGGATGGGGGGCAAAGACTCCATTTGTTGGACTGGATCCTGTCCTGACAATCACCAAGACTATGATCAAACTAGAACTACAGAATTGGCTTAGAAGACAGCACACAGAATACTGGAGCAAGGTCTATAAGCAAAAACATGGGAAGATAATGATGCCAAAGCAGTGTTTTAAAAGAAACTCTAATCCTGGGCTCAAACAGGAATGAGATTAAACTCAAGGTTGGACTGATGACCAGCCACAGGAATTTCAAAAAACACCTACATACATTGGGTACAATGGAAGAAGACCCTAAATGTACCATCTGTGATGAGAGTGAAGAAACCGCATCACACCTAATCTGTAGAGGCCTCACACCTAATCTGTAGTTCTAATGCATGGCATTGGAGACAATGAGACAGAATTTTCAGCACATTGTGTCTAACAAAGATGTGGTAAAGGGACTCCTTGCACTATGTAAGGTCACTGGTCGCCTTTACTAGATATACAGGGAGCAATACCGCACAATAAACTGTTTCGGTGCAAGCAGTGGCCTGTTAGACCACAGCTGTTTTAGCTTCCCTGCCAAAATCAAATCAATCATCCTTAGTGAATTTGTGTTTAGGCATTTTTTGACAAATTAACTATTATGCAGTGTGATCAAGAGAGGTCCACTTCAATTGGTATGTGCTACATAGTAACCTCAAGCAAAATGTATATGAGGAAAAAAATGATGATCTCATCTGATATGACAAACTTGTTTGTATAGAAATATTTCCTTGTATTTACTTATTTTAACAGTTGCATGATGATGGCAGTTTATCATGTTTTCACTGATATTTAATGTAATATTTATCCAAGAATGTTTGGTAAGCTTCAAAGTGACCAGCATAGGAAGGTACTTATTTCAAGTTGTTTAGTTTCAATAAAAACAATGTACTTTCAATCACTTATTTTAATTTACTTTTGCATGATGTTTTGAAAATGACGAGCATGGTATGGTTTCTTGGGGTTATAAATAAGCCGTGCTGCTGTGCCTCATAGTCTTTGGAAATATATTTGTTTCTCACATAGTCTGGGCTGATGAACAGTTACTGCTAAGTCTGGGTAGGTTTTGACAGTAGTTGAACTGAAGTCTCTGGGCAGCCAACCAGTTGTGCCATTTGAACACTCTAAAATTGTATGGATGATAGGATTTTGGCATTTTCTCATTACATTCAATTCATTTATGTTTTTGAGACTGAAGAACTTTCACTTTGCACAACTGACAGTTCTTTTTTTTCTGTACTTTGATGGACAGTGACACAGCATCACTGATCAATTTATATTAACACATAGTTGAAACTTAGATTTTAGTTCTGATGTCACAGTAGCTTATATAGCTGAGGAATCTGCCAAGTATTCTTAGTCACACAATTTAACTGCATTTAGTATTTAAGCTTCCTATGTAAACCTATATAATTCAAGTTATTGACTATAAGTATGGCCGTTTCTATTTTAGTGTCTTACACCGACAGCATAGAGCATTCAGCTTAACTTTGCCACTGTGTTTACATTTCCTTATTTCCTTTCCACTGCATTTAACATCCGTTTAAGTAACTTGTTTATTTATGCATTAACTATTGAAATATATGCGTAACTTTATACTTTTAGATGTTGCTTGACTGACAAAATCTGCAGTAGACAGCTGGTGGTGTTATCAGGGTATATACTCAGTGCTGGATGGGCCTGACCTATGCATGGGACTGTAGAGGTACATTCCACCATCAGCTTTGTTCACCAGCCTGAAAACACACCATAGGACCAATTTCAGAACATTAATATTATACATCTTGAGTGAATTTTCTCAAGTAAGGGGTCAGCTCACAGAGTCAGTAATGCTATTGGCACACAAACTGAAGATAACAGACAAGGCCAAAATATTCAATTAGCCCTTCCAAATCAATTTCATCATGGAATTTTGTAATGGAGTTTGTCCTTTCAGTACCAGCACCAACATCAAAATGACAGATTTTGAGATGATCAATTTCTGTTGATTTTCTACTGTGTAGCCACTTAATAGAAATAAAGGGCAACTGGATCATATGACATGGCTGTACAATACTGCTCATATTACACTGAACTTGTTCCTTCTCTAACGGCAGCTTGTCAAATGTCTCAGAGGCCATGAAAGTTTTCTACTACTAAGTCACCAATCAATCATATTCTCAATGTCACCTGATAGATGCACATAATCATAGCAAAATGAAGCATGTGCATGAATAATGCTGTATGGCACATTTTGGAGTTTTTAGGAAATCAACAAAAAACATTAATAATATTATAGCAGATATGTACTGTTTGCAGATGCAGACTGTTGAAAATAGTTGGTTGTGCTTTTTAAAATTGCACTCAGGATAGGTTTTAGAAAATAAATAACTATTAAAATGGAAAGACAGTGTATAGCAACTGATATACAGCATTACAGCAGATCACTCTCTCTACTGTAATGATAAGGTTGCCTAGAATCTGAAAGTTTTAAAAGAAATTTATAACAAGATACAAACTGATATTTATTGTAAACTGATTACTTTGATCTTAAAAAAGCTATAGAACATGAGTTTGTTATCAAGTTGAGACCCATATCTGGCACATTAGACTCAGATGGCACACTGCATGTTTTCATGTTTTCATAAAATGCCTGTATTTTGATTCCATGTATTTCGTCACATCCAATAGATCGCTTTTCTTCTCCTTACAAGTTTCAGTACCCCATTGTAAAGCAACCAAAAACCGCAAGGCATCAGAATTTCTTTACTTCACGTTCACAACCATGTTTCAAAGCAAAATGTCTTTCACATGGATGAAGTATGCTTATGCCTCAATGATCGTCACTGCATAACTTCAACCAGAGCACACCAGTAATTTTCAAAGCTGGTGGCGTTTTGTGAACCTGCTCAATGGATCCTATGCCCTTGAAGTCTTCCGTCACCTCCTGAAGTCAGTTTTGAATGTTCTACACAGGCCTAAGCACTGACATGCTTCCATTCTAAAGGAGCCAAAATTTTGAGACTTATTTCCTCGATCATTGCAAAGTTCCTGTCACAAGGTAGGAAACTACGACTCAAACACAGAAACTTTTTATGTAGTTCTCCACAGTACTTGCAGATGACCAGACAGAAATGAAATGCTAAAACTCTTCAGTTATTGTTCTGCCCAACATGGTGGTCAGACCATATAACTAGTTTGCATTCCACATCTTCTTCAAGCATCACAAATTTATAATTGTGACAGGAAACTATTTTGGCTGAACCACACCTTGCACCAGATCCATCCCACATGGTTCATGACTTTGGTACTTAACTAAAACAGTCCAACTATGGCATTTCCAGATTTTAATAGAGAATTTGTTTTATTATGTGATGCATAAAACCACACACCAGGCTGTGTGTTATCAGAAGAGGTGGAATGTGTAGAACATCCAGTAGCTTACGCTCAAGGCAGCTGAAATCTGCAGAATGAAATTATCCCAGAATGGAGAATGAGATGTTAACCTTATTTATAGACTCAAATATTTCAAATTTTATCATTTAGAGTAATAACAGATAATGTGGCATTAAAATAGTTGACATGACGGGCAGCAAGACTAAGCGAATTTGAAGTTGAACTTATGCATGAAACAGAGTAAAAGCATGGCAATGCAGATAGCTGAAGCAGAAGAGTAGCAGTATTACATATTACTCAAAATATCAGGGAACTAAAACCCAAGTAGAAGTCTTAGATAGGAAAGTAGTAATGATAAAATGGTTGCAGTCTGTAGAAGGCAGCATTTCAGCTAGGAGTAAATTTGTTACAAGAAGGTCAGTATATAAGGGTCCAAGGAAAGTATAGAAGAAACTAACACCAAAGTTGATGCCGGTTTTGGAACCTGAGCACAAAGACTTGCCCATTAATTTGGAGTAAACACACCATCAGTGAGAGAACTTATGGAAGAAAAGCTTACATTTACATTTCTGTAACAGTAGCAGGGAAACAAGCACATCATGAGTGCTACATAATTTGTACGTAACTCTAAGAGGGAAGTAGTGGGGAAATTTGTAAGAGTAAAATCTCAGCAACTGTTATTAACTGTAAAAGACAAAGGAAGATAAGTAGAAATGGAGGAAGCAACATTACAAAAATGCCACTGGGAAAAAATCACCGTCTGTCTGTGTATGGTAATATGAGTGGAGCAGGATTACTGTACAGTGAATCTGTTAATGGGACAAATGAGGAAAAGGAATGCAATAAAGAAATGGTCAAGCCAGAATTGTACATTCAGCAGGTCACGGCACAATGGTGGTACTCTAGCTTTGTCAAGATGGTAGTAACAGCTAGTTGTTTCAAGAAGCAGAGGGGTACATCAGCAAAGAGACTAGAATGGAAAGTACATGCTTTCTTATTAAGTGGAACAACGTGCAACATAATGGGGCGTAATTCTGCCTGTCTGCCATGATTTCACAGATAACTCCCTTGAGTATTTCCCAGCTGCATTTGTACTGGGCAGAGGAGTCCATGGAAATACCACCTACCACAAATCTAATCAGCTTGAATCAAACTGTAGGTCCAGAATTAATGTAATCTATAAACACACTGCAGAACCAATAGGAGGGACCAGTCTCCCTGGAAACCTTATTGTAGCATGTAAATTCATATTGTGAAAATCAGCACCTGAAAGAGACAACACCAACTATTGTCATACCAACTACTGCAGTGGCACTTGTTCTGCTGAGCCTGGTGTTCTTTCGGAACATAAAAGACAAAGAACACGACTGAGTTCGGACCCAGCCATAGTTCGAATTACACTGGGTTGGATAACACAAGCATAAAAGAAGCAGAATGCACAGTGATATAGTATGAAGAATAATAGATTTATTTTTGCTTTTGAGTAGGGAGTATAGAGTTAGAAAAAACTGTGCAAGAAGCATAGTAATGAAGTAAGTTCCATGGTGGTTGAGTTCAGGTGTAGGACAAGGGGATCTAGGGAAATGTATAACATTCCGTGAAAGAGTTAAGGTAACTAATTTGTAGAATGATATTTAAGAGGCAAAATAACGCTGGAGATACTGGTTGCCAGTAGCTCTGGTGTAATGGGTAGTATGGTTTGGTCAACCAGAGGGACTGAGTCTTGATAAGAAGAAGGCCAATGTAGCATATCGACCATAAATGGTCAAAAAATATGCCAGAGCAGAAGTGAGTTGAAACAGAGCCACCTCCACATGGGTGAGAGTATTATGAATTACAAAGCAAAACATGGCCTACTTGCTTTGCAAAGCAGAGCCAGCTGGGCATAGTATAGCAACAGCCAATCCTGCAACTTGCTAGATGGAAGCTTTTCCCCACTTCCCACCACAGAAGTATTTATAATACATGCCTTAAACCCTTAACAAACAGTATGGAGTGGAGAAGTACTCAGCGGTTCGTATACTACATGATTCTTGTCCCACTATCACAGCCTATGCCACATGCCTGCGACACCCAGTGATATCGCAGAATGCAGCACGAGGTCCACCATTCGAACACATGACAGGGCAGCCTGCCCTGAGTGACAAGCAAGGTGCCTGCTCATTCTACACATTGCCTTCTGTAAAGATGTGTCAAAGGTACACATACAGCAGGTCTCGGACAAAGGTCACTCTGTCAAAGCCATCTGCACACAGTTTGCCTTGATACAACACACCCAGCAGATGCAGGAGCTCACATGACATTTGCCGTGCAGTAACAAGGCGGTCTGTTGTGAGCTTACAGCCAAATAACAGTCTGCTCATCTGAAGTCACACATGGTCGGCCCTGCCCTGGACTTTGGGATACAGTTTATGTCGCTATGAACTGTCACCACATCCAAGAAACAACCGAACGATTCACACTAAGCTATCAGGCCATATCAATTTTTGACTGTCCTGCTTCCTTTCTTTCTATGGCACTCCATTGCTGAGTCTGGTACACATATTCTCCATGTCATACTGCACTGTATGTGACTGTGTACATGGCATTTGCGGATGTGGGGCTACTCAACAGACACTATCTCGTTTCATAGGGGCCCTGACAACAATGGTATAGTTGTCATATGGCAGGAATGGCATCTTCCATGCAGAATGTGACTGTACGGTCATCTGGTTGACAATTTTCTTTGTTTTTTTTTTGTTTTTCTGTTTTTGTTTTGGTTTTTAGGGCGCAAAACTGCTATGGTCATTAGCGCCCGGTCCGTGACTTAGGAAACAGTAAACAACCGAAAATGGAAACCAGCAGCATTGGGAACGAAAGTCATAACATTGGAGAAACTAAAAGCAGAAGGAGGGCTTAAAAATCAACTAAAGAAAGGGGTTGGTTGTCCCCAAAAAAAGCTTGAAATGACTGACGTCATTTCACTGGCACTAATAAACTCGAGAACGCGATCGGCTGAGCACGTGTCATCTGCTAAAATCGACAATATATCAGGCGACAGCTGTAGACGGGAGCGTAACAGATTAAAATAGGGGCACTCAATTAAAAGGTGTCTTACCGTCCACAGCTGAGAGCAGTGGGGACAGAGTGGGGGAGGATCGCCGCTTAAAAGATGTCGATGGTTAAAAAGACAGTGCCCTATCCGGAGTCTAGTTAAAATTACCTCCTCCCGACAACGCATTCGGGAGGAAGAGGTCCAAGCATAAGGAAGAGCTTTCACGTCCCGCAATTTATTATGGGGAAGTGTCGACCAATGCGCGTGCAATAAAAGAACAACACGACGACATAAAACGCTCCGTAGATAGGCGACGGGAATCGATTGAATAGCTGGCCGGAGAAGAGAGACTGCAGCCTTGGCCGTAATATTGGCCGCCTCATTTCCACAGATACCAACGTGGCCCAGGAGCCAGAGGAACGCCACCGACACGCCCCCCCAAGTGGAGCAAGCGCAGACAGTCCTGAATCCGGTGGACCAGAGGGTGCACAGGGTAAAGAGCTTGGGGACTGAGGAGAGAGCCGAGAGAATCTGAGCAGATAACATACTATATCCGCTGTGGCGGCGGATGTAGTGGACAGCCAGGAGAACAGCGTAAAGCTCTGCAGTATAAACCCAACACTGGTCAGGAAGCCGAAAGTGATTTGGGATGTCGCCAACAATATTGGCACTCCCTACACCTAACGATGTTTTCGAGCCGTCGGTGTAAATAAATGTGGCGTCCGTCATTTGTGCACATAGAGCAGCAAATGCCCGACGATAAACAAGTGAAGGGGTACCATCCTTGGGAAACCGACAAAGGTCACGGAGCAGGCAGATCCGGGGATGGAGCCAAGGTGGTGCTGTACCCCAAGTTGTCAAGAATGTTTTAGGAAAGCGGAAGGAAAGAGAATGGAGCAGTTGACGGAAGTGGACTACCGGTGGTGGTAGGGAGGAGGGGCGGCCTGCATATCCTACATCAAAGGAGGCATCAAAAAAAAAATGTCATGGGCTGGAAGACATGGCTAGCATAACGACTCAGAAGGAGTGCTCGCCGATTGGACAGCGGAGGTTCAGCAGTCTCAGCATAAAGGCTTTCCACAGGGCTAGTGTAAAAAGCTCCAGACACTAAACGTAATCCACGGTGGTGGATAGAGTCGAGACGCCGAAGAATAGATGGCCGAGCGGAGGAGTAGACTATGCCTCCGAATCCGATTTCGAGCGCACTAAGGCGCGATAGAGGCAGAGAAGGACCACTTGGTCCGCTCCCCAGGAGGTACCATTCAGGACACAGAGGGTGTTGAGGGATCGCAGACAGCGAGCCGAAAGATAGGAAACGTGGGAGGACCAGCACAGTTTTCTGTCAAACATAAGATCCAAGAATTTAGCGACGTCTGAAAACGGAAGGTTGACAGGTTCTAGATGTAAGGAGGGTGGAAGAAACTCCTTACGTCGCCAAAAATTAACACAAACGGTCTTACTGGGAGAGAAACGGAAGCCGGTTTCAATGCTCCAAGAGTGGAGGCGATCGAGACATCCTTGAAGACGTCGTTCAAGATGGCTGGTCCGTTGAGAGCTGTAGTAGATCGCAAAATCGTCCACAAAGAGGGAGCCCGAGACATCAGGAAGGAGACAATCCATAATTGGATTTATGGCAATGGAAAACAGTACAACACTCAGCACGGAGCCCTGGGGTACCCCGTTTTCTTGGGAGAAAGTACGGGAGAGAGTAGTGTTCACCCGAACCCTAAATGTGCGCTCTGCCATAAATTCGCGAAGAAAAAGGGGCAGCCGACCTTGAAAGCCCCAAGAGAACAGTGTGCGGAGGATGCCTGTCCTCCAACAGGTATCGTATGCTCTCTCCAGATCAAAAATATTGCTACTGTTTGGCGTTTCCGGAGAAAATTGTTCATGATATAAGTGGAGAGAGCAACAAGATGGTCAACTGCAGAACGATGCTTTCGGAATCCGCATTGGGCAGGTGTTAAAAGAATGCGGGATTCCAGCCACCAAGCTAAACGGTAATTCACCATACGCTATAAAACCTTACAGACACTACTCGTGAGAGAAATGGGGCGATAGCTAGAGGGGAGATGTTTGTCCTTTCCAAGTTTCGGAACAGGAACGACGATAGCTTCCCGCCATCGTCTGGGAAAAGTACTGTCGGTCCAAATTCGATTATAAAGGCGAAGGAGGTAACGCAGACTATGGGTTGATAAATGCAGCAACATTTGGACGTGGATACCATCCGGTCCTGGGGCAGAGGAGCGCAAAGAAGAGAGTGCATGTTGGAGTTCCCGCATGGAGAAAACAGTATTGTAGCTTTCGCGATTTTGAGAGGAGAAAGCAAGAGGTCGCACTTCCGCTGCACGTTTCTTCTGGAGAAACGCTGGCGGGTAATTTGAAGAGCTCGAAATCTCAGCAAAGTGCTGACCCAACTAGTTAGATATTGCGACGGGGTCCACTGATGTATCATGCGCGACAGTGAGCCCAGAGACCGCGGAGAAACTAGGCGCACCTGAGGACCGTCGAAGCCGACTGCAAACTTCCAAGGAGGGAGTGAAAGTGTTAAATGAGCTAATAAAGAATTTCCAGCTTGCCTTCTTGCTATCGCGGATGACACGGCATCGAGCACAGAACTGCTTATAGCGGATACAGTTGGCCAAAGTAGGATGGAGGCGAAAAACGCGAAGAACACGTCGCCGCTCACGTATTGCGTCACAGCATGCCTCGTTCCACCAAGGAACTGGGGGGCGCTGGGGCAATTCGGAGGTGCGTGGTATTGAACGTTCCGCAGCTGTAATAATAACGTCAGTAATATGGGTGACCTCATCGTCGACGCTGAGAAAGCGACGGTCATCGAATGTTGCTAGAGACGAAAAAAGTGTCCAATCGGCTTGGGCAAACTTCCAGCGTCGCGGGCGCATATGTGGCAGATGAGGCTGCAGTCTAAGGACACAGGGAAAGTGGTCACTCGAGTGTGTGTCAACAAGGGCGAACCATTCGAAGCACCGAGCTAGCGGAACAGTACCGACCGCAAGGTCCAAATGAGATAAATTTGTCGTGGAGGCAGATAAAAATGTAGGGACCCCAGTGTTGAGGCAAACTAGATCCGCTTGGTGGAAGACGTCTAGCAATAGTGAGCCACGTGGACAAGGATGTGGAGATCCCCAAATCGGGTGGTGGGCATTGAAGTCCCCAACCAGCAAATAGGGGGGTGGAAGCTGACCAAGAAGATGAAGGAGATCAGCTCGTGCCATTGGTGTGGACGATGGAATGTATACAGTACAAAGAGAGAACGTGTATCCGGAAAGGGAAAGACGGACGGCGACAGCTTGGAAGGAAGTGTTTAAATGGATTGGGTAATAATGGAGAGTTTCATGTGCCTTCAACAGAGGGGAGATCATATTGGACGGACTGAAAATGATGGAGAGCAAAGCGGTCATGGGGACGCAGCTTTGTTTCCTGAAGACAGAAGATGACCGGCGAGTAGGATCGTAAGAGGATCGACAATTCATCCCGATTGGCTCGAATGCCGCGGATATTCCAGTGGATAATGGACATGGGGTGAACAGAAAATGGAGGAATGTGACCAAGGGTGCTGGCAACTCAACGACTGCTCAGAGCTTGCGACCGACAGCATGGAATGGCATTCAGCCAAAGGCAGAAGATCCTGATCCATAGGTTGGTCAGGAGCAGCTCCTGCCACCAGCGATCAGCCGGTTGATCGGCCGCCAGCAGTGCGCTTTGGCGACACAGAAGATGGCCCGAGGACGATTTCCGCCAGGTGGTGCTGTAGATGGGACACGCCTTGGCGGAGGAGAGGAACTGGGTTTCTTTGTAGCCTTCTTGGAAATATGATTAGATGAAGGAGGAACCGATGGTTCTGAAGTTGGGGTACGTAAAAACTCTTCATGAGTATGCTCTTTTTTCGAAGTCTTGGTGTCTGACTTTTGGGCTCGAGATTTAGCAGAACCCGACGAAGGGTGAGCCATAGAGTGGGCAGGCGAAAGTGGTCAGGTTGAACGGGCGATCTTTGCGCTGGCTGACCTTACGACCGTGGCACTAAAGGTGAGGTCGCAAGTCTGCGTGGCCGCCTCCTTTGTTGGCCGAGGAGAAGCAAGGACAGTGCTGTATTTTCCTGTCTGAGGCACAGTGGGCTGTCGACTGGCGAATAATTTTCGAGCAGCAGAGGTCGACACCTTTTCCTTCACTCTGATTTCCTGGATGAGCTTTTCGTCCTTAAAAACGGGGCAATCTCGAGAGGAAGCAGTGTGGTCACCCATACATTTGATGCAGCGAGGGGATGGAGGTGGACAAGCACTCTCATGGGCAGCCTTGCCACACGTAACACATTTGGCCGGATTGGAACAGGACTGGCTGGTGTGATTGAACCGCTGACATCGATAGCAACGCGTAGGGTTTGGGATATAAGGGCGAACGGAAATGATCTCATAGCCTGCTTTGATTTTCGATGGGAGTTGAACTTTGTCAAATGTCAAGAAGACAGTGCGGGTTGGAATAATTTTCGTGTCAACCCTTTTCATAACTCTATGAGCAGCCGTTACGCCCTGGTCAGACAGGTAGTGATGAATTTCTTCGTCAGACAATCCATCGAGGGAGCGTGTATAAACAACTCCACGCGAGGAATTTAAGGTACGGTGCGGTTCCACCCGGACAGGGAAGGTGTGGAGCAGAGAAGTACGCAGCAATTTTTGTGCCTGGAGGGCACTGTTTGTTTCTAACAACAGGCTGCCATTCCGTAATCTGGAACAAGACTTTACAGGACCTGCAATTGCGTCAACACCTTTCTGAATAATGAAAGGGTTGACCGTGGAGAAGTCGTGACCTTTGCCAGACCGAGAAACAACAAGGAACTGTGGCAACGATGGAAGAACTGTCTGTGGCTGAGACTCAGTGAACTTACATTTGTGAGCAGACATAGTGGAAGGCGAGGAAACCATTGCGGAAGATTCCCCATGATTACCGGCGTCTCCGATGGCGTGCTCCTCCCTTGTGGTGGCCCTCTCTGAGGGCACTCCCGCCTTAGGTGATTGTTCACACCTCAGGTCACACCTCCCGACAAACGGACGGAGGGACCAATCGGCACTTTCGGAAGGTATCAGCTCGGGTAATCACCCCTCCCAGGGCCTGGCCATTACCAGCGGGTACGTACGTGTCCTACCTGTCTACCCGGGGCGGGGAATTATGCGTTACCCCGTCACCGGCTACGCATGGAAGTGCATGGGTCGGCCTTCAGACACGCACAGGGAGGAAAAAAGAGAAAGGGAAAGGAAAGAAGAGGGGTCTCAAACGCCGCAGCGGAGAAAAGGGCAAAGGGAAGAGGGAAGGAAAAAAGAAGGACAGAGGAAAGACGAAGACTTGCAAGTGTAGAAAGCAAGGAATTTGGAACAGTTTGGAGCGTCCGTCTCCGGACGTAGGCACAAACCATACTCCCAGAGGGGGAGAAAGGGAAGGAAAGAGCCAGAGGTGAGGGGGGGCCGAAGATGGGGGATGGGGAAGGATGAGGAAAGGGAAGGTATGCTGCCCGGAAAGGAAGGAAGGCCACATTAGCTCGGGGTCCCGTGCCACAAAAGAGTTGTGGACCCCCTGTGGGGTACTATGCGTGGTGTTATTTCTGTAAAACCCTTCTTGTGGAACAACACTATTTGTGTTCCACTTACTGTCCTGCCAATGCATCCCTTTAATTTGTTCAAAATGGCATAATATGAGTCTCTGTGACCTTAAGTCTTGGTCTGGTAGCTGCAAATCAGCTACACTCCTTTACATACTGTGAGCTGTCACTAGCATGATAGTTTGGTTCCTTGACCTGTAAGCTTGTATAGTCTTTCTCTAATTTTATTTCTGTGGCATGTTTATCAATGTGAGCATCTTTCCCTTAGCAAGGTCATAAAGCATACCTAAGCAAATAATCTTTCTTCTTTAGATCTGCCAGGACTCGAATTGTGAGGTCATACATGGCTTCATCTCTGTACAATCATTAACCAAAAGCCATACACAGAGCTTTTCTATAACTAAAAAATTTATGACTAATACAACAAGTACCACAGGAGCTGCCACAATATGTACAGATTGTGGCCAAAGTATCAGGGCTGATCTGCAGCACACAAATTCTCTCTCTTTTTCAAAACCAAAAATTTTAGGACAAACTCACGAATAACTATGATTCAACAAAAGATAAGAACAGCCAATGTTCTTTTGAATTGTATTTATCAGCGGTTATTGAAAGGAGGAATATTTCTCAAATGACCCACACTATTAGAACTTACACTTAATCTAAATGTGAATTTACTGTATCCATCACACACAGCCATTAAACAATATAGTTGATATCAAGAAGTGCTACAGAAAACAGGATTATACCAGCAACCAGTCCACTTCCACTTCTGTTTACAACAGTCAGCACATAACAGATGATATGAAAGTCAAGTTCAGGAGTAAAAGAATACTCTACAATTACGAACAGCAAAAAGTTTCAGAAAACTGACAATCTGTGCTAATTCCACTGTAATACATCCTTTACTCTACACAATTAGCAAAAGACTCATTACCCGACTACATGCAATACATTAGAGAAGTGAATACTTACAATATCCTCAGTGACAATTTCCAAATTCAATTCAGGATCCTCCTTGATAAAATCAGTGGACCAAGATATTCCAAATGGATCTTTAACAGACTGCATGAAGAAAAAAAATGCTGAATTATAACTGCTTGCTAACTTCTGACACAGTTCTCAATATTCCTTTCTTATGAATATCATCCAACTCTGCAGAGATTCTAATCAACTGGGAAGAGTGAGTGTCACAATTCATCCAAATCAGTTCTAATGTCTCTGATTTTGCTATCAGCCATTGTGTAGTATTTATTTGGCATACTTTCACTTTCTATTCCCATCACATAATCCATTCTGATTTCAGTGGCACTATGGCATGCTCTATCGGGTGGTCATACTCCCATATGCAAACTTGATATATGGGTGTGTGGCAACATTTCAAAATTAAACTCTGATAATAGAGAAACCCCAATAATCTTCCAGCTGTAAACCAATAAATAAGAGGGCTTTTCAGTGTTTAATCAAATGATTATTGCATTCTCTACATTATCATCAAAATTAACAAAGTTTAATGCTATTTACACACTTCTTGCTCTTCACCATATATTTTCAGTGCCTGCTCTTTGGGAAACCATTCACATTTATGTCATGTGTACTGGAGGGAAATCAGAAGGAATTACATACAGCAACTGCAGGATTTCAGTAATGTAAATATTACAGTAAATAGTGGCTGGGAACTCTAAACTATACCCCAACACATATCATAGTTCCAGATCTTCTGTTACAGAACTGACACAGAGACATATAATGAGATTAAGTTTCTTCCAAGAGGAAGACATTCTTCCTCCGTTGATACCAAACATGTACTTAATGCATTCATTACATACCATCATAATAAAAAATTAATACAAGGGTAATGGTTCATAAAAATATGCTTGTTACAAATTCTGTTAAAATACTATTGGTGATAAACATGAAATAACACATCTAACTAGAGTCAACTGGAAGACCACAAAAATTCTTGAAAATAGCTGGTATCATAGGTTACAATAGCACACCATCCATAATTTAGCTTGAATGCCCATATTTCTGTCATGGCATTCTTACTACACTTCCTACACAATAAAGTTCTTGTGTGAAAACTTACATTATGCTCTGATCCATCAGCATGTTGTTTCACTTCAGGATCTTGCTTTACCGAAACACTAGGTCCTTCAGTCTTTAATGGATCTTCAAGAAACTGGAAAAAGCAAAAAAGTTACGTGATCAAGGCTTCTGTGTCTTGTTCCAAATGGCTCTCTCTTAGAGGAGTAGGGGAGCAGGAAGAAGAGGAAGGGGAGTAGGAGTAGGGGAGCAGGAAGAAGAGGAAGGGGAGTAGGAGTAGGGGAGCAGGAAGAAGAGGAAGGGGAGTAGGAGTAGGGGAGCAGGAAGAAGAGGAAGGGGAGTAGGAGTAGGGGAGCAGGAAGAAGAGGAAGGGGAGTAGGAGTAGGGGAGCAGGAAGAAGAGGAAGGGGAGTAGGAGTAGGGGAGCAGGAAGAAGAGGAAGGGGAGTAGGAGTAGGGGAGCAGGAAGAAGAGGAAGGGGAGTAGGAGTAGGGGAGCAGGAAGAAGAGGAAGGGGAGTAGGAGTAGGGGAGCAGGAAGAAGAGGAAGGGGAGTAGGAGTAGGGGAGCAGGAAGAAGAGGAAGGGGAGTAGGAGTAGGGGAGCAGGAAGAAGAGGAAGGGGAGTAGGAGTAGGGGAGCAGGAAGAAGAGGAAGGGGAGTAGGAGTAGGGGAGCAGGAAGAAGAGGAAGGGGAGTAGGAGTAGGGGAGCAGGAAGAAGAGGAAGGGGAGTAGGAGTAGGGGAGCAGGAAGAAGAGGAAGGGGAGTAGGAGTAGGGGAGCAGGAAGAAGAGGAAGGGGAGTAGGAGTAGGGGAGCAGGAAGAAGAGGAAGGGGAGTAGGAGTAGGGGAGCAGGAAGAAGAGGAAGAAGAGGAAGAGGAGTAGGGGAGCAGAAAGAGGAGCAGGGGAGCAGAAAGAGGAGCAGGCGAGCAGAAAGAGGAGCAGGCGAGCAGAAAGAGGAGCAGGCGAGCAGGAAGAGGAGCAGGAGAGCAGGAAGAGGAGCAGGCGAGCAGGAAGAGGAGCAGGCGAGCAGGAAGAGGAGCAGGCGAGCAGGAAGAGGGGCAGGCGAGCAGGAAGAGGAGCAGGAAGAGGAGCAGGAAGAGGGGCAGGAAGAGGGGCAGGAAGAGGGGCAGGAAGAGGGGCAGGAAGAGGGGCAGGAAGAGGGGCAGGAAGAGGGGCAGGAAGAGGGGCAGGAAGAGGGGCAGGAAGAGGGGCAGGAAGAGGGGCAGGAAGAGGGGCAGGAAGAGGGGCAGGAAGAGGGGCAGGAAGAGGGGCAGGAAGAGGGGCAGGAAGAGGGGCAGGAAGAGGGGCAGGAAGAGGGGCAGGAAGAGGGGCAGGAAGAGGGGCAGGAAGAGGGGCAGGAAGAGGGGCAGGAAGAGGGGCAGGAAGAGGGGCAGGAAGAGGGGCAGGAAGAGGGGCAGGAAGAGGGGCAGGAAGAGGGGCAGGAAGAGGGGCAGGAAGAGGGGCAGGAAGAGGGGCAGGAAGAGGGGCAGGAAGAGGGGCAGGAAGAGGGGCAGGAAGAGGGGCAGGAAGAGGGGCAGGAAGAGGGGCAGGAAGAGGGGCAGGAAGAGGGGCAGGAAGAGGGGCAGGAAGAGGGGCAGGAAGAGGGGCAGGAAGAGGGGCAGGAAGAGGGGCAGGAAGAGGGGCAGGAAGAGGGGCAGGAAGAGGGGCAGGAAGAGGGGCAGGAAGAGGGGCAGGAAGAGGGGCAGGAAGAGGGGCAGGAAGAGGGGCAGGAAGAGGGGCAGGAAGAGGGGCAGGAAGAGGGGCAGGAAGAGGGGCAGGAAGAGGGGCAGGAAGAGGGGCAGGAAGAGGGGCAGGAAGAGGGGCAGGAAGAGGGGCAGGAAGAGGGGCAGGAAGAGGGGCAGGAAGAGGGGCAGGAAGAGGGGCAGGAAGAGGGGCAGGAAGAGGGGCAGGAAGAGGGGCAGGAAGAGGGGCAGGAAGAGGGGCAGGAAGAGGGGCAGGAAGAGGAGCAGGAAGAGGAGCAGGAAGAGGAGCAGGAAGAGGAGCAGGAAGAGGAGCAGGAAGAGGAGCAGGAAGAGGAGCAGGAAGAGGAGCAGGAAGAGGAGCAGGAAGAGGAGCAGGAAGAGGAGCAGGAAGAGGAGCAGGAAGAGGAGCAGGAAGAGGAGCAGGAAGAGGAGCAGGAAGAGGAGCAGGAAGAGGAGCAGGAAGAGGAGCAGGAAGAGGAGCAGGAAGAGGAGCAGGAAGAGGAGCAGGAAGAGGAGCAGGAAGAGGAGCAGGAAGAGGAGCAGGATGAGGAGCAGGATGAGGAGCAGGAAGAGGAGCAGGAAGAGGAGCAGGAAGAGGAGCAGGAAGAGGAGCAGGAAGAGGAGCAGGAAGAGGAGCAGGAAGAGGAGCAGGAAGAGGAAGAGGAAGAGGAAGAGGAAGAGGAAGAGGAAGAGGGGCAGGAAGAGGAAGAGGGGCAGGAAGAGGAAGAGGGGCAGGAAGAGGAAGAGGGGCAGGAAGAGGAAGAGGGGCAGGAAGAGGAGCAGGAAGAGGAAGATGAAGAGAGAGAGAAAGAGAGAGAGAGAGAGAGAGAGAGACAGACAGACAGACAGACAGACAGACAGACAGACAGAGAGAGACAGAGAGAGACAGAGAGAGACAGAGAGAGACAGAGAGAGACAGAGAGAGACAGAGAGAGACAGAGAGAGACAGAGAGAGACAGAGAGAGACAGAGAGAGACAGAGAGAGACAGAGAGAGACAGAGAGAGACAGAGAGAGACAGAGAGAGACAGAGAGAGACAGAGAGAGACAGAGAGAGACAGAGAGAGAGAGAAACATTCGAACAGATTTTGTGTAGAAACTGTCATGGCCATAACACTAATAATCACATATATTCAACAATTAGAAGTAGGCAGCAAGAAAATGTGGTGCCACAATTTAAATATTTGGAGTCGAAGCTTTGTTTATGCTTGGAGACAGGCACAACAGTAAGCGATTGACCCCGAAATATCGATCAAAATTATTTCTTACATACCAAGCAGCTACCAGAATACACAATAACCATACATACTACAAAAGTGGATGCGTTTTACATCACCTCCTAAACCACTGGTTCGACTACAACCAAGCCAGATACACGTATTACTTACTATCTAGACTAAAATACTGCGAAGGTAAGAACCAGCTACCTCTTATGGAGGTGGGCAGGATGATGTGGAAGGCGGAATGGAAGAAGAACGACAGACAGAGAGAGAGAGAGAGAGAGAGAGAGAGAGAGAGAGAGAGAGAGAGAGAGAGAGAGAGGTGGCAGAAACAGATGGACAGAGAGGGGTAGCAGATGGACAGTGGTGGTTGGCTGATTGAATGATTAAAGGCACCAAACTACTAGGTCATCTGTCCTTCCTGAAACAGGCAGGCGGGTCTACACAACTGTAGGTAAGAGAGACCCTACCACACACAATTCAGAGGAAGGAAACCCCAATGTCTATGCGAAGTCAGTGAAACCGATATAAGGGACAAAAGGAAAAAATGAACACAGAGGATGGAAGACAGGCAAGGTGCCTCATTTAGGGAGCAGCCAGAAGCAGCAGAGAGCAGAATGCAATGAGAGGACATACATCCCCCAGTGCCTGCCACTTACCAGAGGTACTCTACTCATGAACAGCCTACAAAAGACTAGCAATACAGACAGGGCAAGAGAAGTACTGAGACGAAAGATTAATTTGTCTAACACTATGTGACAGGAGGGAAGAAGTGTAAAAGAGCAGGTAGGGTAGGGTGAGAACCGGGCTGGACCACCAATCCCAGACAGCCATAGCCTGGTCTGTGCAGAGGAGGCAACAAAGTGTTCTGCCAACCCGTCGATGGGCCTCAATGGCAAGGATGGAGACTACAGCAAAATGTAGACTACTGTTGAATGAGAATGACGACAGTGGGGTGTGTCCTCCCATTGGAAGAGATGACCACAAGTCAGTCAGGTACGGCTGATGTGGAGCTGGCAAAGGACAGTAGAATACTTCTGAGAGGCCTGCATGGAAGGACCTACAAGGATTCGTAGTCTTCTCTATCACTGGTAGTTTGAAGTTAGAGTGATCCATTCCATATTTCAGGTTCCTAAAACTTGATGGTGTAATACCAATCAGAGGTCTGTTTCCAGAATACTCATCACCAGAGCTGGTTTACTGGTAGCCAGATTGGCCTAGCTACCAGCAATGTTCATGCCCAGGGATCCCAACATGACCCAGAGACCAAACAATCGTCATTGAGCATCCACCTTCCTCAAGAGCATACTGGGAATACTGACTAGCAATAACCATGGGATGCTGAGGGTAATACTGGGTGAGAGCTTCTAAACTGGTCAAGAGGTTGCGGCAGATGAAGGACCCACTACTGGAGGGAAGGATATGCTCAAGAGCATGAGAGATGGCTAACAACACTAAAGCTTCTCTCAAGTAAGGCAGTTCAGTATGACCCATGACAGTGTAAGCAAAGCCCATGTGATCAGCAACCATCAAGCAATCTGTATAGACTACTGCTGAAGCCTGGGATGTACCATAAATTGAGAAAAATTGTTGGCAGAGGGCCTCAGGAGGGACCATGTCTTTCGGACCTCATGAGTCAAGACAAAGCTGTGACCAAGGGGTTCCCTACAGAGGTGTACATGAGTTGGCCCAGAGGAGAGATGGAGGAAGAAGTAACTGGAATTCAGAGGGGAGGGACAGGGTGTGGACTGCAATCATAATCCCTGATCTGGGCCACCATTGTGGGAGATAGGTTTCCACGTTTGGAAAGAGGGGACAATAGTTTAGATGCTTAGGAGAGTTGCAAACATAGGTAGCACAATTGGGAAGCTGTTGTTGGCACCTGGTACACAATGATTGGACCCCAGCCTCCATGAGTAATCTGTCCATAGGACTAGCTCAAAAGCCCCCTGTTGCAAATCAAACCCCACAGTGGTGTATCTGATCCAGTATCCACAATGCTGAGGGCGAAGCTGAACCATATGCCAGACTCCCATAACCAAGACAGTTTGATCACGGCTTTGTAAAGCTGCAGAAGGGTAGTGCACTCTGCACCTCTGTTGGTGTTACTCAGGCGACCAAGTGTACTGAGGTGCAGCAAGCACTTTCACTTACACTGCAAAAGACTGAATTCATGTCAACTAAGAAACAAATACCAGTCCTAAAAACAGTAAGTTCCTGCCACACTGAGTAGTTTGTAATCAAGATAAAGTTCTGGTTGTAGATGAACCATATGATGTTGACAAAAAACCATGACATGAGTTTTGGCAGCTGAAAACCAAAAGCCATGGATGAGTGCCCATGATCATTTCTTTTGAATGGTGCCTTGTAGTCTACAGTCAGTGACACCCACACTAGAGGAGCAATAGTAAGAGGCAGAAGTAGTCAGCATACAGGGAGGGTGATACTGATGACCTCACAGCTGGAGGTGGCTATTGATGGCTTGTAGAAGCACAAGGACATGCAGTACAGAACCCTGCAGGTCTCCATTCTCTTGGATATGGACAGTGTTGTGGAAGCACCAACTAGAACCCAGAACTTACACTGTGACACGAAATTCTACATAAAAACTTGGAGTGGATCCCAGAGACCCTATTCACATGAGGTATCAAGGATATGGTGTCACCTGCTGGTGTCATACAGCTTTTGCAGGTCGTTGAAGACTGCTACAATGCATTGACACTGGGCAAAAGCTGACTGGCTGGCAGACTGTAGGCAAACCACATTATTAGTAGTGAAACAGCTTTGCCAAAAACCACACTGTGATGCAGCCAGAAGACCACGAGACTGTAGGAGCCACACAGCTGTCAGCTCACTGTGCATTCAAGCAATATACAGAGAACATTGGTGAAACTTAATGGGCAATAACTGCTTATCTCTAAAGGTGCTTACCCAGTTTCAGCACTGTGACAATGATGCTTTCTAATTATTGTGATTGGAACTAGCTCTTGGTCCAGATCCAGTTACAGATGGCAAGTGTATAATGGTGACAATCCACTGATAGGTGCTTGATCATTTGGTTGTCGATGTGACCGGGCCCTGGGGCTGTATCAGCGTAGAGGGCAAGGACATTTATGAATTCCCACTCAATGAATTGAGCTTTATACAGCTCCAGGTGGCACGTAGTAAAAGATAATTGCTTTTACTCCACCCCTTGCTTAAGAACATGAAAAACATGTTGATAAATCTCAGATGCTGAGACTCTAGTATATGCAGGGCAAAATGTTGGCAATGGTGTCTGGGTCAGTGAAGACAGTGCAATTTCAAGGCAATAGCAGATACATCTACTAGTGTCTGGTATATATAGAAACATATCTTAAGTCAAACATGCGAAGGAGAGGTTTATTGTCTGATGGTTGAAACAGGCTGCTCCCAGCATTCTTGTTTGCATCATTTCATCAGGTGGCAGACCCAGGAATGAAGCCACTTTAAGTAAATAACATACTCCATTGATTGGTGCCACTTATATTGCTGGAGAGCCCACCTATTATCACTAATGGCCTCTGCAATTTCTGATGACTACCAATGTACTCTCTTCTGTCAGAGCAGGTCCAAGAAACAGAGGATTGCTAAATCAGCTGCCAAATGAATGGCTGTAATTATATTCTGGACTGCCTTGTTGATGTCTCCATGTGGCGGGGTGTCAGGGCTGACATGAAAGGCAAAAGCACTACAGTCAGCAATGATGTCAGCCGATTTGGGCACACATCCAGGGTAGTGATGATGAGGGAGGAACAAGGCTTCCAGTTCTGTTTGGCCTCTTTGCCAGTAGGTTTGTCCTGAGTCTTTTATTCTTGTATCTTCTTCACTCTCTAGAATACAGTGTAATCTGGTGGGTAAGGAGTGTGGTGTTTTCCTCAGTGGACAAAGAAGGGGAGAGATGCAAACACAGAATTTGCAGGCAATACTCATCCACAATCTCTAGAGATGGGGTTAGTGCTGCAATGCAAAGATATGCCCAAATTCCACACACTTTAAGCACCAGGGGGACCTACAATTTCACACAGCATCAGTATACCATCACATTAACCTTCTCAGCTAATGAATCACTCTAAAAGGCCCCTGTGGAGAGGGGAGGGACATGTACAGAGAATGGAGTGAAATATAATGGAGGTCAAGGTGGTCAGAACTGGAGTAAATGCATACCCAGGTGAAGCCAAGAGGTCTACTAGTTTTCCTTATTATAAAAGTTCCTTCATTCTGAAAAACAATGCCCTATCATTATTGTACAAAATATAAAACATGTAAGATATCTTGAGGACTTTCTGCTTCTCTCCAGTGTCACTGTCACAGTCATTATGTAATGAATTATGGATGCTATGTAAGTTACAAATTTAATTATTTAACATTTGAATGTAATTGTGAATTTGTCCTACATCTACACAAATAAAAATATATTCGTTTTGCTTGCACCACTAGCAATCCTTCAGAAGTCACAAAAAACAACTCATGTGTATGCCATCTGGACACCCATGGTCGTTGTCCTAGTAACCCAAAACTAAAAGCAAATTTTTCACTATAATGAACAGGAATAAGGAATGACTTGATGTAAAAAGCTATGACTACTTGTTTATGTGCACTAGACTACAAATTCACAGCTGGTTTACTCTCCACCAGTTTTCCTAGTCAAATGGTGTAATGATGCAGTCAAACTCTCGGTACAATTACAGCCGACACTGAACATCAATGCGCGCCACCAAAGTTAATTTTACAGCCATTTCCCTCTTTTTACATCCACATTTGTTCTTGCATGATTTTTCTGAAACCTCCTACCTGCATCCACAATATCCAGTATCAAGTTTATCCCTACAAAAGCAGTGGCATAACAAATTTATTTTTTGGGCCACTGAACTCAAAGATTCTCGTGGCATTTGCTGTAAAAAGCTAATTGAGTGGTACAATGTGTGCGGAACAAATACAGCAGTTCTGCAGTAGCAGTATTAGCAGGTGCATAAAAATATTTGGGTTAATAATTTTCTTTTACTGTGTCTTTCTGTGTGGAAACCAATATTGCAAGCTTTCTCCATCTCTATTTAGCTTTTGCTTTCTTGTGGGAATGCGAGAGCCTTGCCCTCAATTCACTAATTTTGTCGTTCACCTTAACCCTGCTGTAACTGCCACTGCCACCATCTGTTTAAAACCTAGCTCGGGGGGAAACATCACCTGTGTGACTTCCAAATGGCAGAGTACATTTGATATTCTGGAGTGAATGTTCTGACAACTGAGCCACATACATAAGGGAAGCAGAGTCGCTGACATGTAATCAGTTTGAAAGCTACAATCTCCGCGATAACTTGGAAGTGATAAAAAGTTAACAACTGCATTATCAGATATTACCACAGACTTTAGCCAGTACTGTGCTTAGTGATATTAGAAATATGGGGAGCATGGCTCAGTGTGTTTTACTGCTAAGTGTACCAGAGTTGTATTTTTCAGTGTGAATAAAGTGTTTATTCAAGAATAATTGGCATCTGATTTACCTACATCGTAACACTATAATAAAATGCAGAGTTATGTAATAAGGAAAAAAGTAGAAACATCTGGTGATTCCGGTCACCATTCAGCTGCAAGAGTGCCACCAGATGTAAAGGCAGAGCCCAGCACTTCATTGAAAGTTCCACAACAAAGTGCATCAACAGATTCGTTTAATCCCAAGATTATTGGCAATTATTTGGATATACACTACTGGCCATTAAAATTGCTACACGGCGAAGATGATGTGCTACAGATGCGAAATTTAACCGACAGGAAGAAGATGCTGTCGTATGCAAATGATTAGTTTTTCAGGGCATTCACACAAGGCTGGCGCCGGTGGCGACACCTACAATGTGCTGACATGAGGAAAGTTTCCAACCGATTTCTCATACACAAACAGTGTTGACTGGCGTTACCTGGTGAAACATTGTTGTGATGCCTCGTGTACAGAGGAGAAATTCGTACCATCACGTTTCTGACTTTGACAAAGGTCGGATTGTAGCCTATCACGATTGCTGTTTATCGTATCGCGACATTGCTGCTCGTGTTGGTCAAGATCCAATGACTTAGCAGAATATGAAATGAGTGGGTTCAGGAGGGTAATACAGAATACCGTACTGGATCCTAATGGCCCTTATCACTAGCAGTCAAGATAACAGGCATCTTATCTGCATGGCTGTAACGAATCGTGCAGCCACGTCTCGATCCTTGAGTCAACAGATCGGGACGTTTGCAAGACAACAACCATCTGCACGAACAGTTTGATGACGTTTGCAGCAGCATGGACTGTCAGCTCTGAGACCATGGCTCCAGTTACCCTTGACGCTGCATCACAAATAGGAGCACCTGCAATGGTGTACTAAACGACGAACCTGGGTGCACGAATGGCCAAACTTAATTTTTTTCGGATGAACCCACGTTCTGTTTACAGCATCATGATGGTCGCATCTGTGTTTGGCGACATCGCAGTGAACGCACATTGGAAGCATGTATCCGTCATCACCATACTGGTGTGTCACCTGGTGTGATGGTATGGGGTGCCACTGGTTACACTTCTGTCACCTCTTGTTCGCATTGATGGCACTTTGAACAGGGATGTTACATTTCAGATGTGTTACGACCCATGGCTGTACCCTTCATTCGATCCCTGCGAAACTCTACATTTCAGCAGGATAATGCACGACCGCATGTTGCAGGTCCCGTTTGGGCCTCTCTGGATACAGAAAATGTTCAACTGCTGCCCTGGCCAGCACATTCTCCAGATCTCTCACCAATTGAAAATGTCTGGTCAATGGTGGGCGAGCAACTGGCTCGTCACAATACGCCAGTCACTACTCTTGATGAACTGCAGTACCGTGTTGAAGCTGCAGGGGCAGCTGTGCCTGAACATGTCATCCAAGCTCTGTTTGACTCAATGCCCAAGCATATCAAGGCCATTATTACAGCCAGAGGTGGTTGTTTTGGGTACTGATTTCTCAGGATGTATGAACCCAAATTGCGTGTAAATGCAATCACATGTCAGTTCTAGTATAATATATTTGTCCAATGAATACCTGTTCATCATCTGTATTTCTTCTTGGTATAGCAATTTTAATGGCCAGTAGTGTATTAGCATCAGGAAATATTAGTGATGATATAAAACACAAGCTCCTCACAGCTCCAAGGAAAAATGGAAAAGGTTATGTCATTCCTACTTCTGAGCACAACAGTAGAGTGTGGGTGGAACGTAGACAAAGCACTATCATCATTTTGAACAGTATCCACGGCTGGTGTTCTCACAAGTTAAATAGGGACTTCTTAGCATTAACTGTTCAATTTTTGTGAATAATAAAATGGTTGGAGGAAAGAAATCTATTATCGCCAAGACACTTGTGACTGAACCACTGACAAAGTTTGCCAAACTTTCTGGTATAGATAGTAATCTTGAGACTCGCTCTCAGCTCTAGTACAATGTTGAAGTGTCAACAGATGCAAAATTATTTTTGGCAACATGAGGAATTCAAACTTCATGTCATAAATAAATTGTCAAGACAGAGAATGGAAATCATTATGGAAAACAGAGACCATCTTTTACCTATAATAAAAACAATCATATTTCATGGAAAGCGAAGTACTCCCCTACGGGGGATAGAGATGATGGGAGTCTATCAGAAAACGATAATGATTGTGAAGATATAGTAACACTGGGAACTTAAGAGCTCTTTTAAGATTTAGAATTGACGATGGATACTTTCAACTAAAACATGACCTTGAGACCACTAAAGCGAATGCCACTTACATACGTAAAACAATGGGAAACAAACTTATTTCATGCTGTGAAAAAGTGATATTATCGAGACTACTGGAGGAAACCAAAGATTCTTGTTATTTCAGCATAATCTTCGATGAGACTACAGACACAGTGCACATTGTCCAACTGAGTTAGGCTGCAAGGTATGTTGATCGTGATAGCAAATTACAGGAAAGATTTTTGGGTTTCATTGACATCAATAAAGACAATGATTATAGTGGAAACATTGACAATCAACCTCTAGAGAGTTAAGATGAAGAGTGTAGCATTACTTGTGAACTATTAGGCACTATGATACTTAGGAGAATGGAAAGCCTTTCTCTGTCCCAGGAGAACTGTGCGGGTATAGGCTGTGATGGTTGCTCAATTAATACGAATATGCCAGAATTGAAAGGAGCTGTGGCTACAATAAAAAACAAAGCTATAAACATGCAAGCAGCACGGTGTCAAAGTCATCAGCTGACCCTTGGTCTCTCTCTCACAGTTGGAAAGTTACAAATGTGAGAAACTCACTTGGTACTAATGAAGTAGTATTATTGTTCATTACAGTGTCTAGCAAGCGGTTTGCAACCTTGAGGATTCACCTACAATACTCACTGCACTCACATTGTCAAATGAATGATGTTGCTATTCAATTCACAGCTCATCTCCGAACAGTTTGCAAAGTTATTTAAGAAATACAGTGTTGGAGGGATAGAACAACGGCTGCCAAAACCAATATTTTCTTTCGAGCTCTCTCTAATTGCGAGTTTATCATCACTCTGTTTACACTAGTGGCATTATGTGCATAACATATCCAGTCAGCAAAATCTTACAAGTCCCTATCTTGGATGTCGCAATAGCTAAAGCAAATTAGATTCAACGTACAAGGTCTATGACAGCATCAGAGCTAAAGCTGATAGCCATTTTTCTCGTACTGTTAAAGAGGCAAAGGCAGTTATGGGAGAGTCAGACATGGAGATGAGTGTTCCTCATCTTACATGGAAACTTACAGGGAAAACTGATCATAATTATGATGCTATGACATACTGGAAAAGAACTGTTTTTATTCCAACGCTGACATGTGAGAACATTTTTCTGAAGAAAATAATTATCATTTAAAATTCAACATCCTTTTGCCCCCACAACTACTGAACCATGATGGTAATGATCTGGCACACAATCCGAATTAGTGCTAAATTGAACTACTGTTATTTGAAGAAGAATCACATCTTGTGATTAAAAACACACTAATGGGACAGATTCTTCAATACAAGCAAATGAGCATAAACACCCTTAATGATTGTGATTCTGTCATGTAAGTGCTGTCTGTCTGTCCTAAATCTGACTATCCTACTTTGCACAAGCTGTAAAAATTTTTGCTTGTCTACCTACATCTATTGCTACAGTAGAAAGAAGTTTTTCAACATTCTGGCATACAAAGACATGGCTGAGGTTGACAATGAAGGAGGATTGACTTAATGGCTTAGCTCTGTTGGACACTCACCCTGACATTCATTGTCCTATTGACGATGTATTAAGCAATTTTCCAGGAATAGGTGCATAGAATTCATCATTTAAGGAACAGAACCACAATTTTAACTTTTTTATATTGTAAGATGGTACTGTCTTGTACATGTGTATAATCAGTTTAAATAAAACTTTCTTAAGCTTTCCATGTGACTTTATTCTTTTTTATTACAGTAAAAGTAAAGGTAGCTCAAGATATCTTTAGTGCCCCATCCTTGAGGTTTTCATATACCTGCCTCTGTCGCATATGAAATCTGGTGTAAGTTCTATTGGCCAGCTCCGTACTGTGGCTCATATGCATTAACAAAAGCTGTTAGTTGGGCTCAGAGGGCATCCTAGGCTCCATTTTGGCTGTTGGCTGAAGTGGCAATGAACATCTGTTAATGAGACAAAAGAACATCTTAATTTCTAGAGTCAAGCTGTGGATGAACTACTAACAACTAATTTGGAGCAGAGTTTAAGATTCAGATCAGACTTATTAGTTTTGTGATCTCCACTACATATTCTGTGGAAAATGGTAGGGTTCCTATGTAGTAGCGATGAGTATGTTTCGGAAATGTAATCTCATGTTTACAAAACTGTTGTGTAAATTCGTGCAGTCTACTGCACAGTCATCTTTTGTTTGTTCTGAATGGCCAGCAACTCCTTGTCTCAGAGGTTCAAACGGCAATATGTGAAACACCAGTAGGGCACTGTAAGGGATGCATAATTACCAACTGAAATAAGAAAATTTTATTCACACCAGTAGAAGATACCAAGTATTGGTAGTCAAACACTTAATGCTCCCAGTATGTGTTGTTGCTGCATTCAGCTGCAGTGATGCAGCTGCACAATGAGAGAGTGCTGACTGTAATGGCACAGTGAGAGTAGGAATATTGCACTGACCGAATGTTTGTCCCCATGATTGTGGGTTTCCCCAGCAAGCAAAATTATACCATATTGTGACAAATGTTTTTACCAAGAAATGATCATAAATATGGAATTCAATTATCACACATTCATGTCCACAACACTGGCCAAAGGATTGCAGTAAGGAAAACATGTTCAGATTGTTGGAACAGGATGTGGTGATACATAGACAAGTCCGAAAGAAAGGACACCACATATATAATTAAGGTGATGTCAGACAATGATTGTTTCAGTGTAGATGCACACCATGCTCGAACTCTTACAGGAACCAGTGAGACACCATGTGTAATGAGGATCATGAGCATGAGCATTGCATCAGTAGTGTGTGAATAAGTTGAGAATTTGGGTCTGACAGGAAGCATGCCAGAGTAGTCCATGCATATTTTTGTTTGTTTGTTTTGGTTTTAGGGCGCAAAACTTCTATGGTCATTAGTGCCCGGTCCGTGACTTAGGAAACAGTAAAAAACCGAAATTGAAAACCAGCAGCAATGGGAACAAAGTCATAAAATTGGAGAAACTAAAAGCAGAAGGAATGCTTAAAAATCCACTACAGAAAGGGGTTGGTTGTCCCCAAAAAAAAAAGCTTCAAATTACTAACGTCATTTCACTGGCACTAATAAACTGGAGAACGCGGTCGGCTGAGCGCGTGTCATCTGCTAAAATCGACGATAGATCAGGCGATAGCTGTAGACCGGCGCGTAACGGATTAAAATAGGGGCATTCAATTAAAAGGTGTCTTACCGTCCACAGCTGAAAGCAGTGGGGACAGAGTGGGGGAGGATCACCGCTTAAAAGATGTCGATGGCTAAAAAGGCAGTGCCCTATCCAGAGTCTAGCTAAAATTACCTCCTCCCGACGACGCGTTCGGGAGGAAGAGGTCCAAGCGCAAGAAAGGGCTTTCACTTCACGCAATTTATTATGGGGAAGTGTTGACCAATGCGCGTGCCATAAATGAGCAACTCTGCG
Source organism: Schistocerca nitens (assembly GCF_023898315.1). Lineage (NCBI taxonomy): Eukaryota > Metazoa > Arthropoda > Insecta > Orthoptera > Acrididae > Schistocerca > Schistocerca nitens. The sequence continues at coordinate 36,211,701 of NC_064624.1, read as the reverse complement.
ACATAAAACGCTCCGTAGATCGGTGAAGGGAATCGACTGAATAGCTTGCCGAGGAAGAGAGACTGCAGCCTTGGCCGCTATATCGGCCGCCTCATTCCCACAGATACCAGCGTGTCCCGGGAGCCAGAGGAACGCCACCGAGACGCGCCCCAGCTGGAGCAAGCGCAGACAGTCCTGAATCCGGTGGACCAGCGGGTGCACAGGGTAAACAGCTTGGAGACTGAGGAGAGAGCTGAGAGAATCTGAGCAGATAATGTACTGTATCCGCTGATTGCGGCGGATGTAGTGGACAGCCTGGAGAACAGCGTAAAGCTCTGCAGTATAAACCCAACACTGGTCGGGAAGCCGAAAGTGATTTGGGGTGTCGCCAACAATATAGGCACTCCCTACACCTAACGATGTTTTCGAGCCGTCGGTGTAAATAAATGTGGCATCCGTCATTTGTGCACATACAGCAGCAAATGCCCGACGATAAACAAGTGTAGGGGTACCATCCTTGGGAAATTGACAAAGGTCACGGAGCAGGCAGATCCGGGGACGGAGCCAAGGCGGTGCTGTACCCCAAGTTGTCAAGAAGGTTTTAGGAAAGCGGAAGGAAAGAGAATGGAGCAGTTGACGGAAGCAGACTCCCGGTGGTGGTAGGGAGGAGGGGAGGCCAGCATACCCTACATCAAAGGAGGCGTCGAAAAAAAGGTCATGGGCTGGATTAGCAGGCGTGGAAGACAGATGGCTAGCGTAACGACTCAGAAGGACTGCTCGCCGATTGGACAGCGGAGGTTCAGCAGTCTCAGCATAAAGGCTTTCCACAGGGCTGGTGTAAAAAGCTCCAGACACTAAACGTAATCCACGGTGGTGGATAGAGTTGAGACGCCGAAGAATAGACGACCGAGCAGAGGAGTAGACTATGCTTCCATAATCCGATTTCGAGCGCACTAAGGCGCAATAGAGGCGGAGAAAGACCACTCTGTCCGCTCCCCAGGAGGTACCATTCAGGACACGGAGGGTGTTAAGCGATCGCAGACAGCGAGCCGAAAGATAGGAAACGTGGGAGTACCAGCACAGTTTTCTGTCAAACATAAGACCCAAGAATTTAGTCACGTCTGAAAACGGAAGGTTGACAGGACCTAGATGTAAGGAGGGCGGAAGAAACTCCTTACGTCGCCAAAAATTAACACAAACGGTCTTACTGGGAGAGAAACGGAAGACGGTTTCGATGCTCCAAGAGTGGAGGCGATCGAGACATCCTTCAAGACGTCATTCAAGAAGGCTGGTCCGTTGAGAGCTGTAGTAGATCGCAAAATCGTCCACAAAGAGGGAGCCCGAGACATCAGGAAGGAGACAATCCATAATTGGAGTGATGGTGATGGCAAACAGTACAACACTCAGCACGGAGCCCTGGGGTACCCCGTTTTCTTGGGAGAAAGTACGGGAGAGAGTAGTGTTCACCCGCACCATAAATGTGCGCTCTGCCATAAATTCGCGAAGAAAAAGGGGCAGCCGGCCTCGAAAGCCCCAAGAGAACAGTGTGCGGAGGATGCCTGTCCTCCAACAGGTATCGTATGCTCTCTCTCCAGATAAAAAAATATTGCCACTATTTGGCGTTTCCGGAGAAAATTGTTCATGATATAAGTGGAGAGAGCAACAAGATGGTCAACTGCAGAACGATGCTTTCGGAATCCGCATTGGGCAGGTGTTAAAAGAATGCGGGATTCCAGCCACCAAGCTAAACGGTAATTCACCATACGCTATAAAACCTTACAGACACTACTCGTGAGAGAAATGGGGCGATAGCTAGAGGGGAGATGTTTGTCCTTTCCAGGTTTCGGAACGGGAACGACGATAGCTTCCCGCCATCGTCTGGGAAAAGTACTGTCAGTCCAAATTCGATTATAAGGGCGAAGGAGGTAACGCAGACTATGGGTTGATAAATGCAGCAACATTTGGACATGGATACCATCCGGTCCTGGGGCGGAGGAGCGAGAAGAAGAGAGGGCATGATGGAGTTCCCGCATGGAGAAAACAGGATTGTAGCTTTCGTGATTTTGAGAGGAGAAAGCAAGAGGTCGCAATTCCGCTGCACGTTTCTTCGGGAGAATCGCTGGCGGGTAATTTGAAGAGCTCGAAATCTCAGCAAAGTGCTGACCCAATGAGTTAGAAATTGCGACGAGGTCCACTAAGGTACCATGCGCGACAGTGAGCCCAGAGACCGGGGAGAAACTAGGCGCGCCTGAGAACCGTCGAAGCCGACTCCAAACTTCCGAGGAGGGAGTGAAGGTGTTCAATGAGCTAATAAAGAATTTCCAGCTCACCTTCTTGCTATCGCGGATGACGCGACGGCATCGTGCACGTAGCTGCTAATAGCGGATACAGTTGGCCAAAGTAGGATGGTGACGGAAAATGCGAAGAGCACATCGCCGCTCACGTATTGCATCACGGCATGCCTCGTTCCACCAAGGAACTGGGGGGCGCTGGGGCAATTCGGAGGTGCGTGGTATTGAACGTTCCGCAGCTGTAAGAATAACGTCGGTAATATGTGTGCCCTCATCATCGACGCTGGGAAAGCGACGGTCATCGAATGTCGCTAGAGACGAAAAAAGTGTCCAATCGGCTTGGGCAAACTTCCAGCGTCGCGAGCGCATATATGACAGTTGAGGCTGCAGTCTAAGGACGCATGGAAAGCGGTCACTCGAGTGTGTATCATCAAGGGCGAACCATTCGAAGCGCCGAGCTAGCGGAACAGTACCGACCGCAAGGTCCAAATGAGATAAATTTGTCGTGGAGGCAGACAAAAATGTAGGGACCCCAGTGTTGAGGCAAACTAGATCCGCTTGGTGGCAGACGTCTAGCAATAGTGAGCCACGTGGACAAGGATGTGGAGATCCCCAAAGCAGATGGTGGGCATTGTAGTCCCCAACCAGCAAATAGGGGGGTGGAAGCTGACCAAGAAGATGAAGGAGATCAGCTCGTGCCATTGGTGTGGACGATGGAATGTATACAGTACAAAGAGAGAAGGTATATCCACAAAGGGAAAGACGGACGGTGACAGCTTGGAAGGAACTGTTTAAGGGGATTGGGTGATAATGGAGAGTATCATGGAGAATAATCATGAGTCCTTCATGGGCTGGAGTGCCTTCAACAGAGGGGAGGTCATATCGGACGGACTGAAAATGAGGGAGAACAAAGCGGTCATGGGGACGCAGCTTTGTTTCCTGAAGACAGAAGATGACCGGCGAGTAGGATCGTAAGAGGATCGACAATTCATCCCGATTGGCTCGAATGCCGCGGATATTCCAGTGGATAATGGACATGGGGTGAAAAGAAAATGGAGGAATGTGACCAAGGGTGCTGGCAACTCAACGACTGCTCAGAGCTTGCGACCGACAGCATGGAATGGCATTCAGCCAAAGGCAGAAGATCCTGATCCATAGGTTGGTCAGGAGCAGCCCCTGCCACCAGCGATTGGCCGGTTGACCGGCCACCAGCAGTGCGCCTCGGCAACACAGAAGACGGCCGAGGGCGATTTCCGCCAGATGGTTCTGTAGATGGGACACGCCTTGGCGGAGGAGAGGAACTGGGTTTCTTTGTAGCCTTCTTGGAAGTATGATTTTTAGATGAAGGAGGAACCGATGGTTGTGAAGTTGCGATACGTAAAAACTCTTCACGAGTATGCTCTTTTTTCGAAGACTTGGCGTCTGACTTTTGGGCTCGAGATTTAGCAGAACCCGACGAAGGGTGGGCCATAGAGTGGGCAGGCGAAAGTGGTGAGGTTGAACGGGCGATCTTTGCGCTGGCCGATCTGACGACCGTGGCACTAAAGGTGAGGTCGCAAGTCTGCGTGGCCGCCTCCTTTGTTGGCCGAGGAGAAGCAAGGACAGTGCTGTATTTTCCTGTCTGAGGCACGGTGGGCTGTCGACTGGCGAATAATTTTCGAGCAGCAAAGGTCGACACCTTTTCCTTCACTCTTATTTCCTGGATGAGCTTTTCGTCCTTAAAAACGGGGCAATCTCGAGAGGAAGCAGCGTGGTCACCCATACAGTTGATGCAGCGAGGGGATGGAGGTGGACAAGCACCCTCATGGGCATCCTTGCCACACGTAACACATTTGGCCGGATTGGAACAGGACTGGCTGGTGTGATTGAACCGCAGACATCGATAGCAACGCGTAGGGTTTGGGATGTAAGGGCAAACGGAAATTATCTCATAGCCTGCTTTGATTTTCGATGGGAGTTGAACTTTGTCAAATGTAAAGAAGACAGTGCGGGTTGGAATAATTTTCGTGTCGACCCTTTTCATAACTCTATGAACAGCCGTTACGCCCTGGTCAGACAGGTAGTGCTGAATTTCTTCGTCAGACAATCCATCGAGGGAGCGTGTATAAACAACTCCACGCGAGGAATTTAAGGTACGGTGCGGTTCCACCCGGACAGGGAAGGTGTGGAGCAGAGAAGTACGCAGCAATTTTTGTGCCTGGAGGGCACTGTTTGTTTCTAACAGGGTGCCATTCTGTAATCTGGAACAAGACTTTACAGGACCTGCAATTGCGTCAACACCTTTCTGAATAATGAAAGGTTTGACGTGGAGAAGTCGTGACCTTCGTCAGACCGAGAAACAACAAGGAACTGTGGCAACGATGGAAGAACTGTCTGTGGCTGAGACTCAGTGAACTTACGTTTGTGAGCAGACATAGTGGAAAGTGAGGAAACCATTGCGGAAGAATCCCCCATGATTACCGGCGTCTCCGATGGCGCGCTCCTCCCTTGTGGTGGCCCTCTCTGAGGGCACTCCCGCCTTAGGTGATTGTTCACACCTCAGGTCACACCTCCCGACAACCGGACGGAGGGACCAATCGGCACTTTCGGAAGGTATCAGCTCGGGTAATCACCCCTCCCTGGGCCTGGCCGTTTCCAGGAGGTACGTACGTGTCCTACCTGTCTACCCGGGGTGGGGAATTACGCGTTACCCCGTCACCGGCTACGCATGGAAGTGCGTGGGTCGGCCTTCAGACACGCACAGGGAGGAAAAAAGAGAAAGGGAAAGGAAAGGAAAGGAAAGAGGGGTCTCAAACGCCGCAGCGGAGAAAAGGGCAAAGAGAAGAGGGAAGGAAAAGAGAAGGACAGGGGAAGGACGATGACTTGCAAGAGTAGAAAGCAAGGAATTTGGAACAGTTTCGAGCATCCGTCTCCGGACGTAGGCATAAACCATACTCCCGGAGGGGGAGAAAGGGAAGGAAGAGCCAGAGGTGAGGGGGGGGGGCGAAGGTGTGGGATGGGGAAGGCTGCGGAAAGGGAAGGTATGCAGCCCGGAAAGGAAGGAAGGCATCATTAGCTCGGGGTCCCGTGCTCGCTACGCACGTATCCACAAAAGAGTTGTGAATCCCCTGGGGGGCCATGCATATGTGATGACCACTGCGACCAGATGGCATAGTCGTCTGCATGGTTGGTTGGTTGGTTGGTTGGCTGGTTGAGGTTTAAGGGACCAAACAGCAAGGTCATCAGTCCCTTGTTTCAAATATGCGCCATTCCGCTAATGGGACAACTCAGTAAAGTCAGAACAATAAAACGGAAAAAGGGAAAAAACGTAAAAAGGCAGTCATGTTGTCATTGGTAAAAACAAAATGAGGGAAGTCGGCAAGAGAATGAACCCAACACTATGCTGAAGCAGCATAGGCAAGACCACCTGTGACTTAAAAGGTACAACTGCTATAATGTAGAAAGTACGTATGGGAATAGAATGACTAACCAAGCCTTAAAAAAAAGGGTAAAAACAGAGTAAAAGGGGAAGAAAAGAGGAATTCGGTCAGGGACGTGAATCAGGAATCTCCGAACACTGCTTACAGTGGGAGACACCCAAACACTCACCGCCCTGCCCCAACACCAGAGAGAGATTAAAAACCTTAAAACTGAGAATAAAAACCACTTTCCCAGAGGAAACCGAGAACCAGAGTGACCATCCAGGAATCGTCAGCCAACATCAAAGGTAAAGTGTGGGGGAGCCTGTACTTAGCACGCAGAGCCAAAAGAAGGGGGCATTCAACCAAAATGTGGGCTACAGACTGGAAGGCTCCACAACCACATAGTGGGGGTGGCTCATCACGCAAAAGAAAACCATGGGTCAACCGAGTATGGCCAATACGGAGACGACACAGTGTGGTCGAGTCCTTTCGGGAGATGCGAAAGGAAGAACGCCACGGGCCTGGTGTCACCTTAATTGCACAAAGTTTATTAGACAGGGGAGTAGCCTCCCAAGAATTGGCCCATGACTGTGCGAAGTGGGATTTGATGTGAAGCCGTAAATCCGCTGCAGGAGGGGCTACAGAAAACGGGGGGTAAGTAACTGCTCCCCCAGCCAAACGATCAGCGAGCTCATTACCCGGGATACCCACATGGCCAGGGACCCAAAGGAACAAGCAGCACGGTGAATATCAGCGAGATGGTCATGGATGGCAGAGACCAAGGTATGGCGCGAAAAACACCAGTCAATAGCAAGAAGGCCACTCATCGAGTCCATGCATAACAAAACGCAGTTGTGTTGGGACTGTTTAATAAAGGTAAGGGCCTGGGAAATTGCCATCAATTCCGCAGTAAACACCCCACATGTAGGTGGCAGCAGATGACTTTCCGTTCCAACAGAGGACGTGAAGGCATACCCAACATGATCAGCAGATTTAGAGCCATCAGTGTAAAAAAAACAGCATCCCGAAACTCCCATAAAATTTGGCGGAAAAAGGAACGGAACACCACCGGGGGGGATGGAATCTTTCGGACCGCGGCGGAGATCTGTCCGAAGTCGAGGCCGAGGAACTAACTAAGGAGGGGTGGAGGGGAGGGAGCGAGGAAGACAGGACAAAGAAGGAAGCTGAAAATCACGGCAAAGAGACACAAGGCGCAGCCCAACCGGTAAACCTGCCCGAGGGCGGGAGTCGGGTGGGCGACGTCCACGGTCTGGGAACAGGATAGAATAGGAAGGATGAGTGGGAGAGAAATGGATAGTGAGTGCATAAGACACCAGAAGCTGGGACCACCGAACAGAAAGGGGGGGGCGGGATCCCAGCTTCAACCAGGAGACTATCAACAGGGCTAGTAGGGAAGGCACCGGTGGCCAAACTGATACCACAATGGTGGACTGGATCCAGCATGTGCAGTGTGGAAGGAGCAGCTGAACCATAAACTTGACAACCATAGTCCAAGCGAGACAGAACTAGAGCACGATAAAGACAGAGGAGGAGGGAACGGTCCGCACCCCAAGAGGAGTGGGCAAGGAAGCAAAGGACATTGAGTTTACGGAAACATCCTACCTTCAGGAGTCTGATATGGGGCAGCCAAGTGAGCTTGTTGTCGAAAAGACCCAGGAAACGAAACTGTGGGACCACAGGCAATCGTTGTGCAGCGAGATAGAGCTGTGGATCAGGATGGATCGTAGTACGGCGACAGAAGTGGACCACTCGCGATTTTAAAGGAGAGAATTGAAACCCGTGTGAGAGGGTCCATGCAGAGGCACGCCGTATAGCTACCTGGAGCTGCCGCTCTGCAGATGCCATCGAGGAGGAACTAACCCAAATGCAGAAATCATCCACATACAGGACAGGGGCGACCAAGGGACCGACAGAGGCTACAAGTCCATCGATAGCAATGAGGAAAAGAAGGACACTCAAGACAGAACCCTGTGGGATGCCCGTCTCCTGGGTCCATGGAGAACTAAAAGCAGTACCAACACGAACTCTGAATGACCGATCGATCAGGAACTGGCGGATAAAAATCTGGAGTGAGCCCAGAAGACCCCACTGATGAAGGGTAAGTAAGATGTGCTGGCGCCAGGCCGTGTCATAGGCCTTGCGAAAGTCAAAAAACACTGCAACCAAATGGCGGCACTGGGAAAAAAGCCTGCCGAACTGCGGTTTCCAAGCGAAGTAAATGATCAATTGAAGACCGTCCCTCTCGAAAGCCACACTGGTAAGGCGACAATAGATCCCGAGATTTGAGGACCCAATTGAGCCGACGGGCTACCATCCGTTCAAGTAACTTACAAACAACATTGGTCAAACTAATTGGCCGATAGCTGTCAACAGGTAGGGGGTTCTCACCAGGCTTAAGGACAGGAACCACAATGCTATCCCTCCACTGAGAAGGGAAGTCACCCTGGAGCCAGGTACGGTTAAACACCCGAAGATGTTGCCGTTGTGGAGCACTGAGATGTTGAAGCAGTTGGTTATGAATGGAATCTGGGCCAGGGCCCGTATCATGAGAAGAAGATAGAGCAGAAAGAAATTCCCATTCAGTAAAAGGTTCGTTGTAAGATTCTGACTCACAAGGGGTGAAACGTAAGGTGGAAGCTTCAGCCAGCTGTTTTTGATGAAGGAAAGCAGCTGGATAGGAGGCTGACGCTGACGCCACTGCAAAATGGGTCGCAAGATATTCTGCAAGAACTAATGGGTCCGTACAAATGCCATCTGGGAGGTGAAGGCCTGGGAGGGTGGACTGCCAATGGCAACCTTGGAGAGAATGAAGTGTAGCCCATACCCGTGACAGAGGGACAGTAGAACCAAGGGAAGAAATGAATCGTTCCCAACATATCCGCTTACCCTGTTTGATTAAATAACGGGCTTTAGCACAGAGGCGTTTAAAGGTAGTAAGGCTGGCTACGGATGGGTGCCTCTTAAAGTGTTGCAAAGCTCGATGGCAAGCACGGATGGCAATGGCAATGGCCGTACTCCACCACGGGACTTGCAGGCGACGAAATGGTCCAGATGAGCGCGGGACAGCAAGGCTAGCAGCGCGAACAATCGCGTCAGACACGTCACGTAGGACGTCATCAATACAACCCGACAAAGAGGGAGGAAACTCGACCTGTGCAGTGTATAGAGGCCAATCGGCGCGGTGGAAAGACCAACGAGGTAACCTGTCCATCGGGGAGTGGGAAGGGAGCGTGATAATCAACGGGAAATGGTCACTATCACAAAGGTCGTCGTGTGGCGACCAGTGTAATGAAGGGAGGAGAGAGGGAGAAGAAAGATCAATGGCAGAAAAGGTACCATGACCGGCACTGAAATGAGTAGGGGAGCCATCATTAAGAAGGCACATGTCGTGGTCTGCAATAAATTGGTCTATAATAAGACCTCGTCTAGATGGAAAGGCACTGCCCCACAAAGGATGATGAGCATTAAAATCCCCAACGAGGAGGAAGGGAGGAGGAAGTTGCTGAAGAAGGGTGGTTAAGGTGGCAGGTGTAAGAGTCCTGTCACGAGGGAGATAAAGGTTGCAAACTGTGACTGCAGAGTCTAAGTGGACCCTAACAGCAACCGCTTCCAATGTAGTTTGGAGAGGAATCCACGTGCTAGCAATGTCTGCAGGGACCAACGTACAAACGCCACCAGAAGCCCGCAAGGGTCCGACCCGATTTCGACAGAAAACACGGAACCCACGGAGGGTCAGTGAGTGAGCATCAGTAAAATGAGATTCCTGGAGAACCATACAAGCTGCAGAGTAGGACGCAAGAAGGGATTTCAATTCCGGAAGGTGACGATAGTATCCATTACAATTCCATTGGAGAACCACAGAACGATGGTTTAAATGAGGGCTGAACACGCTAAATTCAGTCATACCGCCGGGTCCCCACCCATCACCGACAAGGAGGGGCGACATCCATGAACGACAGGTCAGAATCCGGTTGTGAAGTCGGGGAAGGGACCTCCGGTGACACCAGAGGCTCTATGTCCCGGGACTTGTGTTTCTTCTTCTTTGCAGGCTGAGATTGAGGAGGGCTGTGTGGCATAAAGGAGCCAGCTGCAGCAAGATCAGGAACAGAAAGAGACCGGGCGACCTGGGGGCCGACAGACCGCGGCTCTCACGGTCGTTGCGCGGCAGCAGACCTTTGACCTGGAAGGTGCCAGTAAGGGGCATCCCGGGAGAAGCGCCCTTGACCGGCAGACGCCGAAGGAGTGGGACAGTTCTCCGGCTGGGGAGGGGGAGCAGCGTCCATAGGAGAAGGTGTGGGAGCCGCAGGGGAGGGGGGGAGGAGAGGGGTCCGGGATGGGGGTAAGGAAGGGGGAGGAAGGGGTGAAGATGTAACCAAGGCGTAACTAGATGTCATGGACACAGGGTGCAGTCGTGCATATTTCGTACGGGCCTCTGTGTAGGTTAAACAATCGAGGGACTTATACTCCTGTATCTTTTTTTCTTTCTTATATACTGGGCAATCTGGTGAACGTGGGGAATGACTACCATGACAATTTACACATACAGGAGGGGGAACACAGGGACTCCCCTCATGGAGTGGACGTCCACAGTCACCACAGAGAGGGGCCTGGGAACAGCGAGAAGACGTGGCCAAATCGCAAGCACTTAAAACACCTCATAGGAGGTGGGATGTACGGCTTCACATCACAGCGATAGACCATAATCTTAACTTTCTCAGGGAGGGTATCCCCTTCAAAGGCCAGGATAAAGGCACCAGTATCAATAGGATTATCTTTAGGACCCTTCTGAACACGCCGAAGAAAGTGAACACACCGCCGTCCGAGATTGTCCCGAAGTTCCTCATCAGTTTGAAGGATGAGGTCCCGGTGAAAAATCACACCTTGTACCATATTTAGAGACTGGTGGAGGGTAATGGACACAGGAATTGTGCCAAGATGGGTACAGGCACGGAGGGCCGCAGATTGGGCAGCTGAATCAGTTTTTATCAGCAACGAACCCGACCACATCTTGCTCAGGGAGTCCACTTCGCCAAACTTGTCTTCAATGTGTTCCACAAACAATAAAGGTTTGACACTGGTGAAAGTATCTCCATCAGTCCTGGTGCAAACTAGATAACGGGGGAAAGGTTTTGCCCCTAGACGACGGGCCTGACCCTCTTCCCAGGGGGTAGCCATGGAAGGGAAGGCCGAAGGGGCAAGAGAAACAGCACTTGAGGAATCAGTTACACGCAGAGAGACGGGTGCAGAAGAACGGCCAGAGTTTTGGACCCGTATGCGTTTCATCTGCATAGCGTCCACCCTGATACCACCCACTCCGATCAGGGGCTCTCCTCACGGGCGCCACCCAGCCATAGCAAGGGCCGTCTGGCACGGCGGCCATTGCCGGGAGTTCCGATGCTCCAGGGTGACGAGCAACCACTCCAAGGCATGCATGAGGAGGTCACAGCTCAGGTATCAGAAGTGTGATCCCTGTGTGTTCAGGGGGCTCAACCAAAAGGGTACATAGCGACCCCACCACACGGGCTGGCTACCGTACTGGCTACGCACCCTAGCATCAGACAACTACGTGAAAGAAAAGGTGGAATGTACTAGGAGGGCGCACGTCAGAGACACTAGGTAAGGTGCTCTTCCCCAAATGGCTCACACTACGGAGGAGAAATTTTGTAATGGAGGTCAAACCCCAGAGGGGGGACCAAGGAATGCCAAAAGGAGGAGATGATTACGCAACAAAGCCGGAGTGTAAAACCAACAGAACCAGGAGGATAGCGGGAGCCAACATAAGCAAGGACACCAATAGAGGGAGAGGAGAGGGCGAGGGGAAAGGAGCATGGAGGGGAAAGGAGCATGGAGGGGAAAGGAGCATGGAGGGGAAAGGAGCATGGAGGGGAAAGGAGCATGGAGGGGAAAGGAGCATGGAGGGGAAAGGAGCATGGAGGGGAAAGGAGCATGGAGGGGAAAGGAGCATGGAGGGGAAAGGAGCATGGAGGGGAAAGGAGCATGGAGGGGAAAGGAGCATGGAGGGGAAAGGAGCATGGAGGGGAAAGGAGCATGGAGGGGAAAGGAGCATAGAGGGGAAAGGAGCATAGAGGGGAAAGGAGCATAGAGGGGAAAGGAGCATAGAGGGGAAAGGAGCATAGAGGGGAAAGGAGCATAGAGGGGAAAGGAGCATAGCGGGGAAAGGAGCATAGAGGGGAAAGGAGCATAGAGGGGAAAGGAGCATAGAGGGGAAAGGAGCATAGAGGGGAAAGGAAAGGAAATGCAGCCCGGGAGAGAAAGAAGGCTGCAATGGCTCGGGGCCCCGTGCTCGCCACGCACGTATCCACAAAAGGAGTTGTGGACCCCCTGGGGGGAGTACTGATGGGGGTTTCAGCATCATTACCAAGATGGGGATCGAGATTCCAGGCAATTTAAAAGGGGACCACCCAGAAGGAACAAGCATAGGATGTGTTTCCAGTGTAACAAAGAGGGGCATCTTGTATGGCAATTTCCAGTTCCATTGAAGGAGAGTCAAACAGCTGATGTCACAAGGAATGGAAGAGGCATGGTAGCGTTTTCTATTACTGGAGTGCTGTGTCTGTGTCAAGTCCGAGGTACGGAAACCACTGCTTTGGGAACAACTTAACTAGGAACCAGTGTGCACCCTCCTTAACTATGGTAGTTCAGTTTGTCGTCTAGATTATCTGTGGTATTTGGAGTTCTGCCATACCTGTGAATTACCTTGTTTGCATTCATCCTCCCAATGTCAAGCTCTCACTGGGCAGATGTTGCCTCTAGTTGTCAAAACTGAGTATTGGAAAATTGTTGGCCTGTGAAGTGGAAAGTAATTAAAAATCTTTCAGTGAATTTAATTTTGGGGTGTGTTTTGTAAGTGGTAGTGGGTTGGCATTAGATTGTCAAGGCAGGGTTGTTTATTTGAAATTTGACCCAGCTGAAAAACTCATTGTGCCCCTGTCAGGTTGCCACTGGAATTCATAGTGTTACCGCAATGTTCGCCATTTGGGCTCGGTCACCTTGGTCTAGTAGAGGTGAAGGAGGTACTGGAAGTTCTTGATTGTTTAGTGCAGATGTTAACTAACAGACTGGACATCACCAATAAAATCCAGTACAAGATTCACCTTACAAATGACATTCCAGAGAGGTATGATCTTTACAACTTTCTCTATCAAAGATGAAATGTATATGTGCTTTGTCACTTCCAAATGTACCTAATTTGTTTTTCTTCATTCTGTGGGGCTCAGTATTTTACTGCCCTGGATCTCAATCAGGCATATTATCAGATCATGTTAACAGAGGATTCCAAGCATAGTACTGCCTTTTGTACAGACTGGAACCTCTACGATTTTAACAGGGCGGCCTTTGGTTTGTCAATGGCAGCTGCCATTCTGTCTTGCCTTCTAGATTGTGTTTTGGGTGATTTCAAGTGTGTGTGTGTATAATTACCTATATGGCATTGTTATTTTTAGTGCTAGTCTGTCTGGACACCTGCAACATTTTGCAGGTTTACCAGAGGGAGGTGGGACTTGATGCGAAACCATCTAAAATCACACTGGTACATAGGTTTCATTCTCGGGACATCTTAGTTCCACTGATTGCATTAGAATTGACCAGGAGTATACCGGTGATTTGTGAAAATTCCCAGTTCCTAGAAATAAGAAAGGTGTGGCACCGTTCATAGACATGGCAAATGCCTTAACGATTTAAGAAATTTCAAATGGGATGAAAGTCATCAGGAATCTTTTGAAGGCATTAAGGTGGCACTTACTAACCCACTAGTATTAGCCATACCCAATTTTGAGCTCCTGTTGTTCTTGCAGATGTACACCTGTAATTCTTCTGGAGCAGAAAGTGGCAGCTGGCCTCCTGCAGGAACAGAATGAGATGGGTCTGTGGCAGGCTGATGCTCTATAGCCTATGCACCTTAAAACTTTCACCTGTGGAGATGAAATATTTTATGTATGAATAGGAAGCCTTGGCAGTTCTGTTTTCCCTTGACAAATTCAGATTTTATTTTGAACACTGAGACTTTTGTTTAGAGACTGACACTCAGCCTCTTAGTTAGGTTTTGGCTCATTACTTCTGTAACACCCTCTTGGGCAGTCATTTGGGCATTTACACAACTGTTAAGATCAGACAATACATCGCCTGGTCCTCCCTGTATAACAAAGACTGAAGGTTGGTGGGGGTCAAGATCGTTCAACATGTCACCTGGTTTTCCCTGTATAAGGACATCCAGAATTTGGTGGGGGGAGTGTGAGCTGTAAGGGAGCTGAGCCCAACCCGAATTCTCCCATGGGGATTTTAGAGAGACACCTGATGCATAAATTTTTTATTGATTATATAGGACCTCTTCCACATGTGTGGGTGTTCAGCACCTATTAGTTATTATGAACAATCTCTCTTTTTTCTCTCTCATTCCGAGCAGAATGAGTGACTATTCTGATAATTATCCAGCATTTGTTATGAATTTTTTCTCTTTATGGGCCACCCAGGGTGCTTGTTAGCAATAATGCTGCTGCTTTTGCTTCCCAGCTATTCATGAGGTTCTCCTTTGTCAATGGAATTAAGGATGTGTTCACAAATCCTTATTACCTGCACACTTTGCTGACCAGGTGAACTGAAAGTTGAAGGCTGTGCTTATCTTTCGCAAGAAGGCTCAGATGAAGTGGGACATGTCAGTACCATGGGTCAATTTTGTCTTTAACACTGCACAACCCAAGTCCCTGGAGGCTCCTCCAGTATTCCTTATGCTAGCACATCCAGTCAATTCTCCTCCTGTCAACCTGTGGTCAATCAATGATTTGCTTCCAGAACAAGTCACCCTAGCATTAACACAGCACAACTGGAGCCAGGCTAGGCATAATACCAAAATTTCACATCACAGGCTAGCCATCTGCAACAATCATGGACTAAGTGGTTCAGTCCAAAGGTTGGGGACAGTGTTAGTCCAAAATCCTAATATTGCTCAAAAAGGGCAGTTGAGGTTCGCTAGCAAGCTGGCTCCTCAGTTCTCTGTACCCTATGAGATTGCCAGGGTTGTAAGCCTGGCAAACCACCTGGTTCTGAAATTCTGCACAAGTAAAGACTCACATGTGCTTATTATCCAGGTGAAGGAGAGTCAGATGTAAAGGGCTCTTTAATGGCAGGGCAGGGGGAATTTGGTTTAGTGGGGGATGTTAAGATATGGTGGGGTCCGTCTCTGAATTCCAGCCTCATGTGCCTGGCAGATGTCACTTCTCGCAGCTTGGAGCTCGTGGAACCACTGGTGTTGTGGAGCCACACTAGGTGGCGAGGAAAAGCAGTGCATTTCAGAGGCAGTCAGTGTCTTGAAGCTGGACTGGAGGGTGATCCATGCGGGGCTCATGGGCGGCATGTGCTGCTTGGCCGAACTTTGTGCCACTATCATTATCACCATCACTACAATAAAACAATCTTCTTTCAATTATGGTAAGTGCCATAGTATGATCAGCCCCAACGTTATGATCACCACTCTAAAAGCTGGTATGTCCACCTTTGGCACAGATAACAGCAGGGAAGCAACTAGGACTTGGTAGATCATTTGAGGTAGTTGGCACACGTTATGTTAAATCACATCCCAGATGTGTTCGATCAGGGTCAGAGCTGGCATATTGGGTGGCCATCATATCAATTGGAACTCACCACTGTATTCCTCAAACCATTCCACCACACTCATGGCCTTGTGAAATGGTGCACAATTTTGATGAAAAATGCCACTGCCATTGCGAAATATGATCATCATGAAGGGGTGGACCTAACATGAACCACGGATCTTGTCACTGGTTTGGAGGCTTGTGTGGCTCAGCAATACAGACAGCCATACCAAAGGTGAAACTGCAAAAAAATGGCTCTGAGCACTATGGGACTCAACATCTTAGGTCATAAGTCCCCTAGAACTTAGAACTACTTAAACCTAACTAACCTAAGGACATCACACACACCCATGCCCGAGGCAGGATTCGAACCTGTGTCCGCAGCAGTCCCGCGGTTCCGGACTGCAGCGCCAGAACCGCTAGACCACCGCGGCCGGCAGGTGAAACTGCAACGGAGGGGTATCTGCTGAGAGGCCAGACAAACATGTGGTTGCTGAAGGAGGGGCAGCAGCCTTTTCAGTAGCTGCAGGGGCAACTTTCAGGATGAATGATTAATTTGGCCTTTTAACATTAACCAGAATGGTGTTGCAGTGCTGATAGTGCAAACAGGTGAAAGCAAGGGGAAACTACAGCTATAAATTTT
Organism: Schistocerca nitens; assembly: GCF_023898315.1. NCBI lineage: Eukaryota > Metazoa > Arthropoda > Insecta > Orthoptera > Acrididae > Schistocerca > Schistocerca nitens. The sequence goes on along the minus strand of NC_064624.1, from coordinate 36,195,758 downwards.
CCTGAGAGGATGCAGCTTTACTTTGTGATTAAATGATGAAGGCATCCTCATGGGTAAAATATTCCGGAGGTAAAATAGCACACCATTCAAATCTCCAAGTGGTGATAACTCGGGACCAAGTTGTTATCAGGAGAAAGAAAACTGGCGTTCTACAGATTGGTGCATGGAATGTCAGATCTCTTAATTCAGCAGGTAGGTTAGAAAATTTAAAAAGGGAAATGGATAGGTTAAAGCTAGATATAGTGGTAATTAGTGAAGTTCAATGGCATGAGGAACAAGACTTCACGTCAAATGAATACAGAACTATAAATAAAAATGAAATAGGGGTGATGGAGGTGTGGGTTTAATAATGGATAAAAGAAAAGGAGTGTGGGTAAGTTACTACAAACAGCATAGTGAATGCATTATTATAGTCAAGATGAACATGAAGCCCATGCCTACCACAGTAGTACAAATTTATATGCCAACTAGCTCCATGGATAATGAAACAATTGAAGGAATGTATGATGAGATAAAATTATTTAGATAGTGAAGGGAGACAAAAATTTAATAGTCATGGGGGAATGGAATTCGATAGTTGGAAAAGAGAAGGAAACATAGTAGGTGAATATGGAATGTGAGTAAGGAATTAAAGAGGAAGCCATCTGATAGAATTTTGCACAGAGCATAACTTCATCATCCACTGTGCTCAAAAGTATCCACACACCCCAAAAACATTAGTTTCTCATATAGGTGCATTGTGCTGCCACCTACTGCAAGGTACTCCACATCAGGGACCTATGTAGTCATGAAAGAGCAGAATTGGGTGCTCCGCGTAACTCATGGACTTCGAATGTGGTCATGTGATAGGGTGTCACTGGTGTAATACATCTGTGTGTGAGATTTCCTCACTCCTAAACATCCGTTGGTCCACTGTTTCCAATGTGATAGTGACACTGAAACATGGAGGGACACTTACAGCACAAAAGCGGATAGACCGATCTTGTCCGTCGACTGACAGATACTGCCAACACTTAAAAGAGGGTCGTAATGTGTAATAGGCAGACATCTATCGAGACCAACAGACAGGAATTGCACACTGCATCAGGATCAACTGCAAGTACTATGACAGTTAGGCAAGTGGTGAGAAAACTAATTTCATGGTCGAGAAGCTAATCAATTTGTTAGAGGAGCTTGAAATTTACAAACCAAAAATCAGAGAACCAACTAAACTGCTTAACTGGTAAAATGACTGTGCCCAAAGCCTACTTTGCTTTATTTGACAATGTTTTACTCTAACCACTGCACGCCACTGTTATATATGGTGTGTTGGTAAGTTCACCTAGTACTGAGTGCATCACTAATTTACTTAGTTTTCATACGTTTTATGCATGACTCTAGTATGTTCTTGTTCCTTCTCTATTCATTTCATAGACTGCATTTATCAGATAATGTGGATCATCCATTGTTACAGAATTTTATCATTATTTTCTTGCAACGGAGTGCCGCAGGGTACGAAGGGCCCTCTGCCGGTCACGTTCCTCCAACCACTTCCCGCCTGTGTGGAATACTGGCGTTAGTGCTAACAGAGGGCAATGATTATGTGCAGCACTATGTTTTCTTTCATTTGTGGCTCCTTTAGCAATTTGTTTTATGGTTGTTTAATATTACCAGGTGCACTGTCACTGGTGTTCAATATTAACGTCATTATCTAGAATATTGGCACTTGAGCACATGTCAACCACTGTTTCTTAACTCTTCCTCTTTATAACAATATTAATTATGTCTTTTTTACTGCTTTTTATTACTGTAATGCCTTTTATAAATTATAAGCTTATTACAGACTTCAACTATTGTATCCCCCTTTATTTCTGCTGTTTCAATTAATTATTGAAAACTAGTGTATGCCAACATTAGCGACATCTGGTGACCTTACAACACAAACACCTTCTGGCTACTGTACAGCAGCTTGTTTTCAACAGTAGCACTACTGACAACATGACTCGTGCATGTGATGTAATTTATATGTTACGGTATAATGATAATGTATTTGACGATGCTGGTGCTGATTTAACATTTAACGATGCTACTATGGCTGAAGTACATTAGGACTTTGTTTTTATGAAACAAGTATGCCTCTTCATATTTAAAGTGCAGAAATATGTCAGTAGTACTTTTCATTATGGTCTTTTTATTGTTTTTTTAAGCTGTAGACAATCTGCGAGTATCTATGTTTTTCCCATTTTTTGTTGCAGTTCTGATGGTCAAAAGTTTGTGACCATAGACATAAATTAAAGGAAACTTAGCCTAAATTGGTGTCTTGTTTTTCATGGAAGGGCTTCACCGCTTATTGTTTTGATCGGCACTATCACAGCACAGCCTACATTGATGTAAGCACCGTCTTGCTCCCCACTGTTGAAGAGCAATTTCGGGATGGCAATTGCACCTTTCAACACTATCACTTATTCACGATGCACGGCCTGTGGTGGAGTCGTTACATGACAATAACATTCCTGTAATGAAGTGGCCTTCATGGAGTCCTGACCTGAATCCTATACGACATCCTTGGAAAGTTTTGGAATGCCGACTTTGTGCCAGGCCTCACTGACCGACATTGATCCCTCTTCTCAGTGCAGCACTCTGTGAAAAATGGGCTGCCGTTACCCAAGTAACATTCCAGCACCTGATTGAACATATGCCAACAAAAGTAGAAGCTGTCATCAACGCGAAGGGTGGACGAACATCATATTGAATTCCGGCATTACTGATGGAGGGCACCACGAAATTTAAAGTCATTTTCAGCCTGGGGTCCAGATACTTTTGATCACATAGTGTAGCTAACACTTCGTTAAAGAATTACGGCAGAAGGTTGTACACATGGAAGAGGTCTTGAGACACTGGAAGGTTTTAGATAGATTATGCAATGGTAAGACAGAGATTTAGGAACCAGGTTTTAAACTGTAAGACATTTACAGGAGCAGATGTGGACTCTGACCGCAATTCATTGGTTGTGAACTGTATATTGAAACTGAAGGAACTGCAAAATGGTAGGAATTTTAGGAGATGGGATCTGGATAAACTAAAAGAATCAGAGGCTGTGCAGTGTTTCAGAGAGCATTGGGACACCACTGACAAGAATACGGGAAAGAGAGACAGTAGAAGAAGAAAGGGTAGCTTTGAGAGAATAGTGAAGGCAGCAGAGGGTCAAGTAGGTAAAAAGACGAGGGCTAGTAGAAATCCTTGGGTAACAGAAGAGAGATTGAATTTAATTGATGGAAGGAGAAAATATAAAAATGCAGTAAATGAAGCAGCCAAAAAGGAATACGAACATCTCAAAAATGATATCGACAGGAAATGCAAAATAGCAAAACAGGGATGGGTACAGAGCAAATTTAAGGATGTAGAGGCATATACGACTAGGGGCAAAATAGATACTGCCTACAGGAAAATTGAAGAGACCTTCGGAGAAAAGAGAACCACATAAGAGTATCAAGAGCTCAGGTGGAAAACCAGTTCCAACCAAAGAAGGGAAGGCAAAAAGGTGAAAGGAATATATAGAAGGTCTCTACAAGGGCAATGTACTTGCAGGCAACATTATGGAAATGGAAGAGGACGCAGATGAGGATGAAATGGGAAATATGATACTACATGATGAGTTTGACAGAGCACTCAAAAACCTGAGTTGAAAGAAGGCCCTGGGAGTAGACGGCATCCATTAGAACTACTGACAGCCGTGGGAGAGCCAGCCTTGACAAAACTCTACCATCTGGTGAGCAAGATGTACGAGACAAGCAAAATACTATCAGACTTCAAGAAGAATATAATTCCAATCCCAAAGAACACAGGTGTTGACAAGTCCGAAAATTACCGAACTATCAGTTTAATAAGTCACAGGTGCAAAATACTAACACGAATTCTTTGCAGACAAATGAAAAAACCAGTAGATGCAGACCTCGGGGAAGATAAGTTTGGATTCCATAGAAATTTAGGAAAACACGAGGCAATATTGACCTACATTTCTAGCATTTGTAGGCTTAGAAAAATGCTTTTGACAATATTGAATGGAATACTGTCTTCCAAATTCCAAAGGTGGCACTCATTGAGTGCAGGGAGCGGAAGGCTATTTATAATTTGTACAGAAACCAGATGGCAGAGTCGAGGGGCATGTAAGGGTAGCAGTGGTTGGGAAGGGACTGAGACAAGGTTGTAGCCTACCCCGATGTTGTTTAATCTGTATATTGAGCAAGCAGTAAAGGAAACAAAAGAAAAATTTGGAGTAGGAACAATCCAAGGAGAAGAAATAAAAACTTTGAGGTTTGCGGAGGACGTAATTCTGTCAGAGACAGCAAAGGACCTGCAAGAGCACTTTAACGTAATGGACAGTGTCTTGGAAGGAGGATATAAGATGAACATCAACTAAAGCAAAGTGAGGATGATGGAAGGTAGTCTAATTAAATTAGATGATGCTTACGGAATTAGATTAGGAAATGAGACACTTAAAGTAGTAAAGGAGTTTTACTATCGGGGGGCAAAATAACTGATGATGGTCATAGTAGAGAGGATATAAAATGTAGATTAGCAATGCCAAGAAAAGCCTTTCTGTCCGAAAGATATTTATTAACATGGAGTGTAAATGTATGTGTCAGGAAGTCTTTTCTGAAAGTATTTGTATGGAGTGTATCCATGTATGGAATTGAAACATGGATAATAAAGTGTTTAGACGAGAAGAGAAGTTTTCGAAACATGGTGCTATAGAAGAATGCTGAAGATCAGATGGGTATATCATGTAATTAATGAGGAGGTACCGAATAGAATTGGGGAGGAGAGCAATTTGTGGCACAACTTGACTAGAAGAAGGGATCAGTTGCGAGGAAATGTTCTGAGGTGTCAAGGGATCACCAATTTAGAATTGAAGGTAAGTTCGGAGGGTAAAAATCATAGTGGGAGACCAAGGCATCAATACATTAAACAGATTCAGGAGGATGTGGGTTGCATTAGTTACTCGGAGATGAAGAAACTTGCACATGATAGAGTAGCATGGAGAGCTGCATTAAGGGGAGCCAGAGGTGGTCAAATCCAAAAAATTACGATTTTTTTTGCTACCGAAAATTAATTGGAACATTCCTCTTTAATGTAAACTTTGAATTATTGTTCTACTCGCCCTAGAAGTGGAGTTATTACCATTTTCCCCCACGCCTGCAGAGGAAATGGGCGGCCACTGAATGCATCTAATACCCTCTCTTGACTTCCTGGCAAACTGCTTGGGATTTTCTAGGCCTGTTACGCATACAGCGCCTTATGTTATGCATACAGCGAGTGTGCAAGGGTTGGCTACATTGTTTTGTTACAAATGAAGCACTAAGAGTGCGGAACATCATCTCTTTGCTGTTTACCATTTCGAATTAGTTCAGTGTTGTGCCTGTTGTTGGTAGTATTATACTTCTTGTGTAAAGCATTGTTCTGGTTACGATGCCACGTTTTAGTAACCGTGTATATAAGAGGAAGAACGTAGGGAAAAGAAAATTCACACTAATACCAAGTTGCGATACTACAATTGCTGAAACAGTGCGTTCTTCTGCTAAGCAACACATAGCCGGCCACAGCCGTGTGACATCTTCTAGCAAGAAGCTGACTGGTGGAAGCGACAGATTTAGTGAATATGTTAGTGACAGTGATGATATTAACGAAGTACTGAATATTGGATTATTATCTTCTGTACTGAAAGAAAGTGTTCTGTGCAAAATGTGTTCAAGTGTAGGAGTGGGACTAGAGATAACAAAGCAGTTTGGTTTAGCTTGTGAGATGAAGATAATCTGTGCATGTTGCAAGTATCAAGTGACTTTCTACAATTCACATGCCAGTCTCTTTGGTAAAAATGGACGATCTAGAGTGTTTGATGTGAATGTTCGACTTGTGTATCGTCTTCGATCCATTGGAAAATGGTCTGCTGCTGGTAAACTGTTTTCTGGTATTATGAACTTGCCATCACCTCCAAGCAAATTTGGGTACTACTGTGAACTGGTAGGATCCTCTGTTGAAGACATGGCTTTGAAAACCATGAAGGAAGCAGTGGAGGAATCTGTAGAAATGAACAGTGGTTCTACAGATTTGGTAGTGGCATTAGATGGTTCCTGGCAAAAGAGGGGCCATAAATCCCTGAATGGGGTTGTAACTGCTACTTGTGGTGATAGTGCAAAAGTGATAGATGTTGCAATATTATCAAAACATTGTAGGTGCAAAAATAAAATCAAAGGAGAGCACAGTGGAACCTGTGAGGCAAATTTTAGTGGATCAAGTGGAGCAATGGAAGTGGATGGAGTGAAACAAATTTTTGAACGTTCAGTTCCCACATACAACGTTAGGTACAAATACTACCTTGGGGATGGTGACTCCAAAGGTTTCAAGACTATAGAGGAACTGAAACCATATGGAAATGAATTTGTAGTTGAAAAGTTGGAATGCATTGGGCATGTGCAAAAGCGTATGTGTGAATGGCTTTGAAGGCTCAAACAAACTTTGGGTTCAAGTAAGCTCAGTGATGGAAAGACAATAGGAGGGAGAGGCAGGCTTACTGATGAGGTGATTGAACGTCTACAGAGATACTATGTGTATGCTATAAGGCAAAATGCTAGTAATGTTAGTGACATGCGAAAAGCAGTGTGGGCATTGTTCCTTCATACTGCCTCTTCCAATGAATACCCTCAACATAGCCTGTGCCCAAAAGATTCCTGGTGTAAATATAATGCAAAAAAGGACTATGATCACAAACATGGTTTGCCAGCAGCTGTGATAAATGCAATAAAACCAATTTTTCATGACTTAGCACAGCCAGAATTGTTACACCAATGTTTACACGGAAAGAAGCAGAATCCTAATGAGAGCGTAAACAATTTGATTTGTAAAGTGATTCCTAAAAGTGTCTTTGTAAGCATTAAAACACTGCACTTTGGCATTTATGATGCAATAGCAACCTACAACCAAGGGAACAGTGTGAAGTGTGAAATTCTGAAGGCATTAGGATTTACAGCTGGGGTGAACACTGTACGAGCACTAAGAAATATTGACAGAGAAAGGATAAGAGGAGCAGAAAGAAGAGAAAGGCATATGATGTATGATGGAACAACAGGCCAGAAAAGAAGACAGAAGAGGAAGCTTTTGGAGGATGAAGAAGAAGACCCTGTTAATCCACGCTATAGTGCAGGAATGTATTGAGAAACTTTGATAGCCATTTCCCATAAATTAGAATTTTTCGAATATAGGGAACATTTTCTCAAAATCCACTGAAGCTACAGAGATGAAATTTTTATACAGCACTCCTAGTCGTCAAACACTGTAACACAGCCATTTGGCAATATGTTCAGTAGTTTCATGTCAGTTTAATTATAAAGCAATTATTTGTAAAAAAATTTGGGTCATTAATAAAAAAATAATTGGAAGGAAACCAGAAAAGATACTCCAAGTTCCCTCTGCCATAACTGAAATACTAAACCACTCTATATGTAAAAAAAATTCAAATTTTTCTATTTGGTAGTTTATTCATAAATGTTCCTCAAACTTAGTGATTTTAACATGGGCAGCATAGGCACCTCCGGCTCCCCTTAAACCAGTCTCAGGACTGAAGATCAAAACGATGACGTAAGAGGTGGATGTGGTTTGCAACCTGTTTACAATACTCCTTTTCTAACACATGCCTTGCACGAGCTCCAGTGAACCCATGGGTGCCCACATGGTCTTTTCCCAGAGTATAATGGAGGTCCTGCCAGTACAGGAGTAAAGGAACTGTTCCCTTTGTGGGTGATGGAAATGTACCCTCCCAAAGGCAGGACCATGCAGTGGTCTGCCATTGTGCCAAATCCAGCACCAATCGTTACATGTCTATTTCAGTTGAAGTTGTTGATTTCATGGCATTAACACTGGCACATTCGTGGGTCATCAGCTAACCAGACTCATCATCATTATGAGTCTTTTGAGCATTGTGCATTCAGACACACTTTTACTTTGCCCAGCAATAAAGTCTGATGTTAGTTACACCATAGTTTGCTGCCTGCCTTGTTTTAACAGTCTGCCCAACCTATGATGTCTACCATCTGTCATGACAGGTGCTTGCCCAATCCCCTAATGCCTGGACATGGTTTAACCTTTGTTTCACCCTGTGTTGAAGACAACTGCCACAACACTCCTCAAACACCCAACAAGCTGTGCAGCTTCCCAAATGCTCCTGCCAAGCCTTCCAGCCATCAAAATCTGCTCTCGGTCAGACTAAGATAGATTGTGTGCAGTTTACATCCGGTCAGCATGCTCATTGATACTCCATGCACCATGCATGTGACTAGAAGACAAGGTTAGATGCTATTGCCTGGATGAGTTTATATTGATAGCAAATCCACGGTCATAATGTTTTGGCTGATGTGTATATGGATGTAGTATTATGACTTCCAAATTGAGGCTAGGCAATAACAAGGGAACCGTTCTGCAACATTCGAGGCAATTGTCAAATGCATCAATTTATTACAAGGGTGTATCAGAAAATAATGCCTCCAAATTTTTTATTCTGTTCTTTATATCAGTTAAAGTATTACTTGTCACGCATATTAATCTGTTGATGTTTCCACTTTTCTGAAAATATGCAGGACCCTCCTGCTGGAGAGCTTTGAATTACAGTGTGTAAGATGGGTGTGTTGTTGACATGTGAAAAAATCCTCAGAAACAGAGCACTAATTCAAATAGTACACACACACACGCGCGCGCGCGCGCGCACACACACGCGTGATAATCAGCGCTGGGGTCTGGGCGCGCTTCCTGTTTCTGCGTCAGTCGACTGCAGGCAGCAGCACGCAGCACACAGCCATGCCGTACCGCCGTAGGAGATACTCCAGGAGGAGCAGAATGCCTGTTTACAAGACTGTTTTAAGTTTTGACGAGACACCAAACCCAACGTCTCAACAGGAGATATTAGCTGGGCCAATAACATTTGTTGGCTGTAACATTACGTTTTCTTGTACTGCAAATGAAGTAGTCACAGGCGCGCGCGCGCACAGGCGCGCGCGCACACAGGCGCGCGCGCGCGCACAGGCGCGCGCGCGCGCACAGGCGCGCGCGCGCGCACAGGCGCGCGCGCGCGCACAGGCGCGCGCGCGCGCACAGGCGCGCGCACACAGGCGCGCGCGCACACACGCGCGCGCGCACACACGCGCGCGCACACACACGCGCGCGCACACACACGCGCGCGCACACACACGCGCGCGCACACACACGCGCGCGCACACACGCGCGCGCACACACGCGCGCGCACACACGCGCGCGCACACACGCGCGCGCACACACACGCGCGCACACACGCGCGCGCGTGCGGGGGGGGGGGCACCCTTTCCTTCAACATGACAACGCCAGACCGTACACAACCTGCAACAGTCTGACACCTTTGATTCGTTATTATTGATCATCCGCCATAGTGTCCTGGCTTGATTCAATGAATTTTCAACTGTTTCCAAAGCCTAAAGAACATCTTCAAGGGTAATAGTGATGAATTGGTGTGAGCAGAAGACAGGCTGTGGAGCTATCAACAAAATCAAACATTCTACAATAATGACACCAACAACCTGGTGTCTCTTTGGGAGAAAGGTGTTCAGTGCCAGGGTGACTATGTTTGAAATAAATATATAAACATTAAGAATAAAGGTGTAAAATGTTAATAAAGTTTGTTTTAATTAAAATGCTTCAATAATTATCAAATAAAAATTTTGAGCCTTTACTTCCCAGCATGTCCTCATGCCCAAACTATACACCAATCAAAAATTAAGTTTTAATTAATTTGGCAAAGGTGTCTCAATTGATATAACATCTACATGCATCTCTTAAGGTCATAAGGAAGTTCAGTGCATCAACTAACTCAGCACACATTGTAAGAGAAGACTTATTGTGGGTAAAAGTTACAATCTAGGCACCATTTGGATTTTTTAGTAAACATTAGGCTGTGCTACTGGTCAATTTGCTACATCCTTTATTTGGCTTTCACATTTCTAGGCTTTGTCAGCTTTGCCACCTTTCAACCTAGGCTAGGCCTTGAGCTGCACTATGGGTCAGTCACCACAACCAATATTTCAAGGGGGGCTAAGCACCCCATTTTAACCTTTTAGCGTTTGAATAGTTCTGTGGTTCAGGTCCAAGGTGAATGATTCTTCAAACTGCTTTTCATTCACATGCTGTGTGTTGTGCATACATATCATTCTATATGTCAAACAATCATTATGCCAGGGGTAAAAGCCAAAGCCTGAACTATGTTGGGTCTAACCAATCTTTTACTGTATTTAATAAAATTTAGTATATTTACTTTCTCACGGTGCTGGTTTAGGTCTACTGTACTGATACTTCTCATCAAATGAATTGCCGCACATAGTTTGTACAAACTATAATAAAACACTCACATATATTCAAATGCAAATGCTGCATTAATGCTATCACAGTACTTCTGCAGTTGCACCCAAGATGGATGTTTAAACAGACTTGTTCAGCACAGATAGTTGAAAAGTAGTTTGTGAGATTGTCTCAGGACCCTCAGTTCTGGTTGGCAGAATAAAAATATTAATGGGACCAAGTGAATTTGTTTGCCTGCTGATAGCCAAATACCCCACAAACAGCTGCACTACATCAGATTTTAAGTGACATATATATGTAAGATTATTGACAGCAGTAACTAACATTCTGCCAGTTTCACAAACAATGTGTGTAACAATGTGCAGCAAACGCAGAAAGTGATTATGAACAAACCTATCAATATTTAATATGTAACCCCACGGCTTCATCAAAACTGCTGCCGACATACAAATTGATTCTGCACCTACCAGCTGTGTACCAATATATGCTTCCAGGTGATATTTGTCTGAAATTTAACTTTAGTGCTGACAGTTCTACTTACACTTTGTTCACATATTCAAAATCAACGCCTAATGTTAATAGTACTACAAAACGTACATCTCAGATTGGTGACCATGCGAATGTGACTTTAAGGTTATTTACAATTAACTTATTTTACATCATCAATAACTAAATGACAATTCTCATTCCACACCACAATACACTGCAATAATGCATTAACTGTAACCATACTATTTATAAATGTAATGGCACTTAAAATTCACTATAGTCAGTTATTCTTAAGCTGCACATTAAGGTTGTCATTTAAAAGAATTATCAGAGCAGAATATACCCACTTTATGGCAACCACCTTATCAGTGTAACTGGATTGTGCATTAAGGTTTTCCATGTTTACTGAACATTAAATTGAAACTCTTGCTCAGTTCTATGTGAGGTTTAATACAAGGCTTATTTCAAACTGTGCAACATGTCATATTTAAGACAATGTTCATCAGTTTAGTAAACACAATTACTCGTTTCCAGCAGTATGACACGAACTTTATGTATTCACACACTATACACATAAATTAATGAAACACAGTTAAGAAATATGAGTAAGCTACTCACCATGGAGTGTAACTCAATTTTTACTTCATCTGTTTCCTCTTTTTTTATCCACATAGTTGGGTCCTGGTCCATGACTTCAGTTCTACAGTCTGAAAAAGATAAGCAATCAGATAAGAATAGGTGCACTCTGTTTCCATTGTTACCATGAGGTATCACTCAAAGGCAGTATTTTCACTCATCTACTGCGTGCAGTAGATGAGCGATTACACAGGAAAAAGATTCAAAGTGGCTGAGGAAAAGTGGCTGAGGAAAAGTGGCTGAGGAAAAGTGGCTGAGGAAAAGTGGCTGAGGAAAAGTGGCTGAGGAAAAGTGTGTTGAGTGATATAAGCTCATTTACATTTTTCATGTCATGAAGAGTGAGAACAATCAAAATAACATGCACTGGAAATGGAATATTTACAGTTGCTACTGGTTCTTTGTAACACTGGCTTGTAGATACTGTCCTATGTGGCAATTTTGGAAGATGTGTATTTCCTTGTCCATGCACTAACTTCAGTATTACAAACAATCTAAACAGTCAATAGATCGAAGAGAAATTACTGGATTACACCAAATATTTCATTCTACACTTTGTCGTTGTGTTATTTTCAGTCCAATAGGGACATGATGAAAATCTGGACATACAGATTGTTTATCAATGACTATGCATATTCAACATAGGTATTACTGAAACTTTCTCCATCTGTATTCATTCACCGTTGTATACACAATTTACCATAAGCATCATTTTGGAATCTTAACCTGGTATTAAAAAAAAACCATAAACATGTAACGTAGATTGCACACTGAAATGTGGAAGCTCTCATTCTTAATTACCATCAAGATTAAACACTGGTGAGTTTTTTCTTACGAAACTGATTTACTGAAACTACTTCCTACTAACTGTAACTATGATGAGTGATCTATTGAGTTCTGATGACATGTAATGCTTTATGTTTGACGAATTACAGTTAATTTGTACCTCGTATTTCGCCAGTTCCTAAATTACAGTATTCTTATACAGTAGTCCATTAAAACCCACACACTACAACAAAATGGTATTTACACATGATTAGACGAATATAACGACACGAATAATCAAAGCACAGTGAAAACTAACAAAATTCAACATAATTACAGCATTTCCTTTCATGTGAACTTGCTCAAACCATGAATTGAAAAAATGCTTACGTTAGCACTACAATCTGGCACCGCTCTATGTCTACATCAGATCACAGCAAATTATCATCACGAACATTATGACACTTAAGTCAACATAACCGCACTAACATAGCGAATGTTAGAACTTCACTGTCCGCCTTTTCCCGTCAGTCACGAAATACATGACGGAAATCACTGCATAGGCAAACTGCTTCTGACAACACGTCATAATCTCAACCGTTTCTTTTATAAAGATACACGTAGCGACTTTACCGGACAGGCCAAATATAGCAACCACTAATAAATCAGGTATTTGGCTGTTATGAACATAACCTGAAAAATTACAACATTCACACACCGTCATCAACTCAGCTGTTATTGTAATATAAATGAAATACCGTGTTAATTTACTCCCGGAACAATTTTTTCACTCAATCTTGTTTGCAGTTTATAAACGCTTATAAATTACCACGCAAAGTCACGAAGTTGCAGCTGACTACACACTGACACCAGCTAAAACAAAGAACTTCCACCAAGACGAAGCTCTATACCGTGGGCTGTGAGACAAGCAGTAAGGTAGAAAGGGAAAGATAAAATGCGAAAATTAAATTCCATGGGATATTCTATCCCTTTGGTAAACCCTTATCGCTATTTTAGTACAACAACGAGATAACGTAAAATAGTTGTTACTGAAGGAATGCGTTTGAAAGTTTTTGGAATTTTAAATCTTCACTGTACTGTATGGGAAGCACTATTCTGAACAGGGACATCACATCGTCGTAACTTTCCTTTGTTACAGACAGGACGGGCATGCACAAAGTGCTTGACAGTGAGAACTTGTTGATTTTTCTTGTTAGAGTTATGAGCTCTAAACTCTTCTTCAAAGTTTTCTTTAAATCGCATACCAAATGGACGCTGTTTTATGATATTCCCATCCGAAGAAGAAAGGAAGATCAGATCTAACGTCCCATCGACATCAAGGTCATTAGAGACAGTGCACAAGCTCGGACTGTGTTAAGGACGGGGAAGGAAATCGGCCATGCTGTTTGAAATTGAACACCCCAGCTTTGGCTTGGAGCGATTTAGGGAAGTCACGGAAAACCTTAATCTCTGTTGTCAGATACTGGTCTGCACCATCGTTCTCCCAATTGCGAGTCCAGTGTGCTAACCACTGCACCACCTCCCTCGGTCTTAGCCACCTGACTAGTTTCTTGTTCACATCTTCTTTCGAAACAGCAACATAGCGAATGATATGATACTGTCAATTGATGATCTTTTCACGGGTTGTTTCACGAACAATATAAGGTTTGTCACCCCCTTCTCGCATATTCATCAATAGTATTCCAGTCAGCAGGCCGGTCCACTTTTACCAACTTTTTTAAAATTCTGTAGTGACTGCCAAATGCAATGAGGTACATTCCATTTCACTGTGATGAATAAACATGATTTTCAAATCAAGGAATTATAGGTTAGATTTTCCAGTGTTTGATTAATTCTAGGTTAGATATTTCCTGAAGAGCGGACGAGCACATTGCTGCAACAAATCTGTTTAGATTCTGTTCTGCACAACAATCGCTAAAATGAGCTTTCCCGTTGCAGATAGAGCCTTCAACATCCATACAAATCTCGCTATCTCACATCTTCCTCGCTTTTCTTGTATTTCCGAGCACAGGAAACAGTCTTTTTGTTTTGACTTTGTTATTGTCTGTAAAATTAAAAACAAAAATCAGTCGCTGCTTATAAAACAAAGCACTGTTGATGGGATCAGTTGTTCTCAACAAAACCTGCTGGAAACAGAAGTTGCAGTTTACAAAAGTCATATATAAGTTTTGGGCTCACTCCATCTCTTGTTTCATCTCCTGTCTGTTTCTAAAAGATGAGCATTGTAATTAGGTGTAGGTGCTCCTTTATTGACACCAGTGGTACTCTAGGGCATGTATAGACGTCACTTATCTTTTTTTGTGATGATGAATACAGATACTATAATCCTCTGAAACTGTCTTCCTGTAAATATGGTCTGTATGCACAGATTTGTACAGGGATCTCATGAGTGTGATGTTAAGTGACAATCTTAGGAATTTTATTTTCTTTTTCCAGAGTGAACGTAGTAAGACTGAGCCACTGAAAAACTCAACTTGATTCCTGACACCATCTCAGATTTCTGGTGAACTCAATTTCCTTAGATGATGGTCCTTCTGCCTGCTTCAGTTGTGTTTTCCAAAGCTCTTTTCTTCATCACTATAACCCCAACACCAAACAGATTCCAAGTTTATTCAGGAACATGGTCTTACAGACTTGGATTCATTCTGTTCCTCATAGCAAGTAGAACATAACAGTGAAGTTCCTTTTTGAGTTCACTCATGTGCTAGCTTTTAAAGATCTTCCCGCAATTACTGCAAATAAAGCCTCTTTTTCTCTCATACATCTCTAATTTGTAATATCTTTAAGAAATGTTCAGCCTTTGTGCACGGACAAACTTCTTATGACATTTACTTCTGCAGTTGTCTCAACATGAATCTTTCATGTAAGCTCCTGGAACATGGAGTCCTCTCGATGAAATGTTGGATTCTTTGCACCAGTATCTGATTTTGAAAACATTTATATCCCTGTTTACTCAATTTTTATATAATTTTTATAGTACTGCTTGTCCTTCAAAGTGTTTCTCCTCTGTGTCTAAATTCTGTTCTGTAAAGGGGTGCACATCGGTAATGTCACCTTCATTGACTGTCTGCAATAGCTCTGAACTTTGTCACCATCAGTTAGCTTTAACTGCTTCTAATTAACATTTGCTCATTTTTGTGGATCTTCATCTGATTCGTCACCAAATGTTAGATGGTGTTCCAAAATAGGAGAGATATCTGATGACAGATGTGAATCATGATTATTGTCACTGGCGAGGAAAGTATACTGACTGATTTGAGTGGTTTCTCATTCAGGAAACAAGAAGAATCAAGTCTCACTCTTCAGCTAGACAAAAATTTTAAAAAAGTGCTTCCATTCTGCACCCAGTGAAACGAAGGAAACAGGAAAGAGAAATGAGACGTTGAAATTTGATTTCTAGGCTGCAGTATTTCAGAAGAACATTGTTATACATACAAGCAAGAGACTGCAATTCTATAGAGCAGTGGTTCCCAACAGGTGGTCCACGGACCCCCAGGGGTCTGCGAGCTATGCCAGAGGGGTCCGCAAGATGTATTAGTATAAAAAACATATCAAATATTTCATATGATAACAGATATTTTTGTTTTGGCAGCTTTCTGCATGAGCAGAGCATTAGCTAACGCTAACTTCTGCGTTTAGCCTCTTCCTAGAGCCAACTGACACTAGCACACTCTAAGACGGGACAGGACGGCGCGAGACGCGTCCCGTCCTAGAGTGTGCTAGTGTCAGTTGGCTCTAGGAAGAGGCTAAACGCAGAAGCTAGCGTTCGCTAAAGCTCTGCTCATGCAGAAGACGCGACAGACGCTTCAGGAAACGGGAAGTTTCAACCCACAACAACGCCATCGTCATTGCACTCGCACAGACGAAGCTGCCGGAGTTACTGTTCCTGCTTCAGTTGCTATGAATCCACATGTGAGCACACAGCAGCCTGAACACGCGATTGGCATTCCTAAATCCAGTGTACATCCTGTTCTTACACGTCACCTGTTCCATCCTTACCATGTACACCTATATCAAGAATTACATGGGAATGATTTCCAGAATCGTGTACAGTTCTGTCAGTGGGCACAGCATCAAATCCTCGCTAACCCGATCTACTTCTCCAATGTTCTATTTACCGATGATGTTTCTTCTCGCTACTCCCCGTTTCTCATTTTTCTGAGAGTGGGAGTTTTCGTGCTTTTTATTTTCTTGGACAAATGTACAACACCCCTAATTCTTTTATTAATTAATGGAGTAACTTCTGGGCTGAAAATCAGGCAGTCTTACATTGCCGCCACGTAACTGGTGCTTATTATACACTTTTTTTGTTAAGTGTTCGCTTGTAGTCAGGGTTATTTGATTTCGTCAGTGTTTTAGACAATAGATCGGGTCTGAAATGCACTAGTTTCTTTCAGGCTACTTTTTGTTGGTAATTTTCTTTTCTTTCTATGCTTAAGAGAGGTTCAACAGAGTTCACGTCGACACTCCACAGAAAAGCCCATTCCTGCACAGTAGACAACCAACTCCAAATACTAACTGCCGTTTGTGGAAAAGATTAAATTCAAATAGTACTGTCAACCAACAAGGTCACACAACTAATGCAAATGGGGCGCTCAGAGCCACAAGGGCCAAAAGCACGCCGTCTTCGACTTCCATATTTGAGAATTTCAAAGAAACCAGTGAGACAGTGGGACAACTATTCGTTAATGTTCAGATATACATAGAATGTGGGCCTACCGACATAAACATGACAGACGTCAGAAACATCAACAAATGCTACAGTCTCCCAATCGACCATTATGTGCTTTATGGCTCTAAGCGCCTCGAATGGATTCCTGTATGATAAAATCCAGAACTTTATGTAGTATACTTCAGAATCCCATGAAATATCTTTTTTTTATCAGTATAACTATAGCATTCACTGATTCCGATCTGATTTTATTATACAGTGAGTGAATTTGCATATCTGTGTAGCGCGCTATCACCTTGTGGGATTTATGGCGAACGTAGATGAAGGTCTGCTGCAGTGCACTGGCACCTCGTGGCACTGGCATATACAGGGTGTTTCAAAATGAATACATGGGTTTTAAGACTTTGTACTACATATTATATTCTTTTTACGATTATAAATAATACATCAAATGATAGAGAAACACGAACAGTTTTTCTTACAATTATTCAGTGTGAACACCGACCACACATTGAGTCGATAGGCGAGTTGTTCCGAAACCTTGATCAATGTGTCAGGAGTAACTGTTGCAGTAACACTGTTTGTAAAGTCGGATAGATCAGCTGGTATCAGAGGGACATACACATGTTCATGTCATATCGTGTGTGAACGTGGTCACGCTTGAAATGCTAGGTCATTTTTTTTTGATGGGGTTTAAGGGCGCTCAACTACTGAGGTCATTAGCGCCCAGTCACCGTTGTTAGAGCACATGGAATCTAGTAAAACTCAAGGGGAGGGGGGGACACCAGAAAGACCTGACAAAGATGCAGATAAAATAAGTAAAAAGGTTAGATGTCTTTGGACAAGCCAGTCAAAGTTATAAAATGCAGAACACGAGCAGCTGCTCGAGTGTCATCAGCTAAAATATGCGGTAAAGTAGATGGCAGGGACAGGACAACACGAGATTGACTAAAGCGGGGACACGACAATAAAACATGGCGCACTGTTAATGCCTGACCACAAGGGCACTGCGGGGCTGGGTCACCGGAGAGCAGGTAAAATGCCAGGTCAATCGGCTCCTTCCGCCCAATTGACTGCTCGGATACAAATAGAAATAACTTCCATAATAAAATCTTTAAAAATAAAGCATTCTGGTGGTTACGATGAAATATCAAAGTTAATTAAGGCATCTTCTTGCGAGTTTAGTACAATTCTAAGTTACTTGTGTAACCAGTCAATTATAACTGGGACATTTCCTGACTGACTAAAATATGCAGATGTTAAGCCTCTATTCAAGAAAGGGGATAAAGAGATACCATACAACCACACACCGATTTCACTTTTGCCAGCATTCTCAAAATTTTTGGAAAAAGTAATGTACAGGCAGCTTCTCAACCATCTGACCACAACTAACATTATCAAGAACACCGTCTAGATTTCTGGAGGGTTCTGATATCGAAAAGGATATTTACACATACAGTGAAAATTTACTTAATTCGTTGAATAACCAGTTGCAAGCAGCAGGTATTTTCTGTGATTTGTCAAAGGCATTCGATTGTGTGAACCACAACATACTTTTAAATAAATTAGAATTCTATGGTGTCATAGGCAGTGCTGCAAAATGCTTCAAGTCATACCTCTCTAACAGGAAACAAAATGTGTCAGTGCAAGGGACTAGTGAATTAAGTAATCAGTCATCATCAGAATGGGAAGAAATTACATGTGGTGTCCCACAAGGATCCATCTTAGGACCCTTGCATTTTCTTGTGTAAATTAATGATCTCGCATCAGTTACACTGCCAGAAGCAGAGTTCGTTTTGTTTGCAGATGACAAGTATTGCAATAAATAGTATGTCGAGTGTAGTTCTGGAAACATCTGCTAATGATATTTTCATGGATATTAATAAATGGTTTAAAGCCAACTCACTGACATTAAACTTCAAAAAGACTCACTATATGCAATTCAGAACCAGTAAGAGGTTTCCACCCAGCATATGCATAAAGTATGAAGAAGGGCAGATAGAAGAGGTTGACAGTCTTAAATTCCTGGGATTACAACTTGATAAATTCAGTTGGGAGGAGTACACTACAGAACTGCAGAAACACCTTAACAAATCTGTATTTGCAATTCGAGTGTTATCAGACACAGGCGACAGAAAAATGAAAAAGCTTGCATACTTTGCCTACTTTAATTCCATAATGTCATATGGTATAATATTTTGCGTAACTCTTCAAGTCAAAAGTTTCCCGAGTCCAAAAGCGTGTAATACGTATATGTTGTTCAGTAAATTCACGGACGTCCTGTAGAAACCTCTTCGAAGAACTGGGTATACTAACTACTGCCTCTCAGTACATTTATTCCTTAATGAAATTTGTCCTAAATAATGTATCTCTTTTTCCAACAAACAGTTCAGTTCATACATACAATACCAGGAACAAGAATGATCTGCACAAGGACTTAAAAACACTAGTTCAAAAAGGGGTCTACTACTCAGGAACACTCACCTTCAATAATTTGCCAGCTAACATAAAAAAATTTAGTCACAAATAAAGATCAGTTTAAAGGAGCCTGAAGGACTTACTAGTCGCCAACTCTTTCTACTCCACTGACGAATTTTTTAATAGAAACAAATGATCTGTATATATTCATACTATTAGTACTGTTATTACAGCTTAAAAAGTGACATGTTCCACATCCATGAGGATCTCCTCAGCACGGATCTATGGAACGAAAAACTAATCTAATCTGATCTAACGTCATTTGACCAGTCGCGTACTGAGTTATGCCAGTGGCGTGGTGCACCACCTTGCTCCCAAATAAGGATGTGGTTTTCAGCTTCTTCCAATTGAGGCACGGGCCATAGCTGTAGCACATCAAGGTAAGATATATCAGTTACAGTTGATTCACCGAAAAAGTGCCCATAAACTTACCACGGAGATATTTCTTGGGGCTAAGCGTGAATGACTTGCACTCTGTCAACACCTTTTTGAGTCGCATTGTAGTTTCACACTCTTCCCATTGTGGACAAGTGTACAAACAAAACTGAGTTGCTAAATTTGGTGTGTTACTTACAACTGTAAGATGAATGTAATAAATACTACAACGCCTTAAAACTGTGTTGTTCATTTTGAAACACCCTGTACTTGTTGAGTGGTAAAGTGCACACTGAACAATGTACATTGCTTATCAAATACGTATGTATTTGGCCCACAAGGCAATTAGATCATGGCAGTTGCGCAAGTGCAGAAGTTCATTAAAACGTGCACAAGTGAAGGTGTGCTCCTTACATTGATGCCAAATTTCACCGAGTCTGGCGGGGGCAATACGTAGCACAGCATGGCAGATTTAGTGTCGTGCGTTTCAGATTAGCGTATGTACATTACGTTTAACAGCATTCAAGAAGTACTAACCAATAAACCCGTAAGGTGGCAAAAGGGTGTTCACGTGCTCTTTCACAGCAGCTGCCACCGATTACTTTTCATACTCCATAGCTATGGCCGTAGATTCACAGTACTGGCGAACCACAATAAGATGAACAAACACTTTGTTTTTATTTCAAACGGTATTAGTGAGTTCCTGAGTCACTGACATATAACGCAGTATCAAAGCTGTCACGCCGCTTTTCTGAGCGCCTTGGCGACTACAGGAGAAGGTAACTAGGCTTAGCAATAACAAAATAAGTTGACTTTATACGCTTAATTTCTATACTAATGGAACTTTTATTGAATGAATGTTGTTTCGCATCGCCGACTGCAGACCCTTTGCCGCTGCGGCCTGCGGCAACTGAAGGCCGGTTCTGACCAGAGGGCGGCAGACAGCGCCTCCTGCGGCGGTTCGCGGAATTTCCGTTCCCACCCAGAAGCGGCAGTCACCAGCGGTAACCAATGATGGACCATCTCTGAGGTATGGATGGTGGTGATGTTTGGTTTGTGGGGCGCTCCACTGCGCTGTTATCAGCGCCCATACAAATTCCCAACCTTTGATCAGCCCAGTCTCGCCACTTTCATGAATGATGATGAAATGATGAGGACAACACAAACACCCTGTCATCTCGAGGCAGGTGAAAATCCCTGACCCGCCTTGAATCGAACCCAGGACCCCGTGCTCGGGAAGCGAGAACGCGACCGCGAGACCACGAGCTGCGGACAGGTATCGATGGGAACCCACTGAATTGAGCGGTGCATTTGATTCACAGGACCATGAGTCTATAAGAAAGGAAGACAAAGTTAACTGAAGACGTGCCAAAATTTTACTTTCTTTGCGAAATACTCTTTCACACATTTCATTATTCACGTTTTGTTATTTCTGCTTTGACGAGTTACGATTCGCGATTTTTCCCTATGTAATAATATAGTAAACATTTAGAGAACTTGTTGGTCCATAAGAAAAACTGTGTGACCCCTAATAGCTTCTAGTATTTTGATTTGCTGTACCTAAATGCAATTTATTAAAGTGATAGTACGTTATCTTTCGTATGGCAGACATTTCTTTTTATAAATGAAATATCTGACAGTTTATCCTTATAATTTTCTTTATTTTGATCACATGTTTTAACCACACAGTTACTGAAACTATCAGTTAAGTACTATAAAAATACTCAACATTATCTCTAAACTGCTATTAACATTTTCATACCCAGCATAGACAGAACGCCAATCTCTACCAACCACATTGCTGCAAGTCAACATCCCTGCCAACATCACAGTGAACCCCCTGAAAAATATTTCATAAAACAAGTTATACAGAGTTTAGGGAGCCAAAAACTTAAAATGCGAGACGAATTCAGCAGCAGGAACAGGAAGAGAAAATATAACATGGGCTATGAGGAAGGTATGAAAGGGGAAGCCACCTAATAGAATTCTGCACAAGGTATAACTCAAACATGGCTAACACTTTGCTTAAGAATCGTGGAAGAAAGATGCATGTGGAATAGGATTTTCGAAACCAGATTTTGAATTTTAAGACATGTCCAGATGCAGACTGACAATTTGTTGGTTATGAACTGCAGATTACAACTAAAGAAGCAGGACGAGGTAGCAAATTAAAGAGATGAAAACTAAGTTACGACCCACAGTCTATGGGAAATCAAATGGATCATTAGGCAATGCAAGAAGGAATCCACTACACGACGAATGGGTACCTTTGAGAGAAGTAGCGAAGGCAGCAAAAGATACAACAGTAAAAATCCTTGGGTAAAACACCATATATTGAATTTAACTCAGAAATGGAGAAAATCGCAAATAAAGAACTGCCAGGAGAAAATTCTTCCTTTGCAATTTTCCATATTGAAAGAGAGATGGCACATGTGCGAAAATTAAGAAGAGAAGGCTGGAAAGTGGAAGGAATATGTAAGAAGGGGAGGGTGTGGGCACTGTACCAACTAATTTGAGCACAATGTTATATTTCTGTGAAACAGCTGAACTCTCAAGGTACTGTGTTTGTAGCCTTTGTACATTAAGAGAAACTTTTTGACACACTTTACTGAAATACACTCTTTGAAGCTCTGGAGGTATCAGGGATCTACAACTTGCACAGAAAACAGACTTCAGTTGCAATTCTTCAAGGACTTGCAAGGGAAGCAGTAGATGACAATGCAGAAGTGAGGATATAAAATGCAGACTGACAACTAAAAAGTTTTCTGAGGAAGAAATAATTGTCTCCGAATATAAATTTAAATGTTTGGCAGTATTTTTTGACGGTATTCATGTGGGGTGTAGCCTTGTATGTATGTGAAACGTGGACAATAAACATTTGTCAAGAAGACAATGGATGCTTTCGAAATGTGGTGCTAAAGAAGAATGCTGAAGAGTGGATATGTAGATCATGAAAATAAGGAAGAGCTGAGCACAATTGGGGAGAACAAGGCAATTACGGTGCAACATGTCAAACAAGCGATTGGTAGACGGGACATACTGAGGCATTATGCAACCATATGTTTAGTTGTTGAGGCCAAATTGCAGAGGGAGAGACCAAGTTTTAATAACTGTAAGCAGATTCGAATGGATGTAAGATGCAGTAGCTGTGCAGAGATGGAGATGCTTGCACAGGATAGACGAGTGTGGAGCACTGTGTCCCCATCATCTTCAGGCTGAAGACTACAAGTTGCGAGACAAATTGCATTTCCTGTTAATGTAGGCCAGCAAAAGTAACAAAATCTTATTACATAGGTCAGTTGTGTACTTATTGCTAGAACTTTTATTTAACATAGCCTCTAGTGCATATAACTTCTGATGTATTTGTGTATACATGTATCAGTCACTGCAAACAGCCTTATATTAGGGAAAGCTACAACCTGTAATTCAATTTTCTTATGGCGACTGTCAACTAATAATAACGCGATTTGTTGTGTTTGCCACTTTAATCAAAAAGTGCGGCATTTTGGCAACAAATGTCGAATCGATCATTCTACCATAACAGCACATCTAGCATTATGTATTGTCATCGTGCACTTTTGAGTATTGAACACGATGCACATAATATTATACTTGGTACTTGTGCCAAAGTGTTTCACAATGCTGCGATCAGGGACAGTCTTGGTTCAAGTCTGCTCCCCATCTATGAAGACTATTTTAGCGGTGCTGGAAAGAATTGGCACGCTGGTGTTATTACGTGTAGTTATAAGATATTCTGAACATCTCAAACAAACAGTGTCTTAAGGCAGAATGAAACAATACTTCAGGTACATGGCAGTTACATCTTTTGTCATACTAGCAAATCTGTTTCGTTTTAAGCTCATAGGTGTATGTAGAATACTAAAGTTTTCCATGTCTCTGTGCTTCTCATTTCAGTGCTGTTAAATGCTGTTTAAGAACCACATCGATCCATTGTAAAAACTGTACTTCCATATCTCAAAAAATAAGGTTCAACGTTTATCACGTGACAAAATGTGAAAACTTAGCGAGATACCACTTCCAGAAACCCAAGTTTCGATATCTTTAACAGTTTACGGTGTTTGACGAGTTGATGACTACATGACTGCCGACAAACGGGAAGGAACAGATCACATTGCATCTGATGATCTAGCAGCCCGTTCCCCGACGTACGATTCAGTATCTTGGAAACAGTGATAGCTACGGTTTTGCTCGCAACGTTAAATACAATGTCGACATCTTGGCTACACTTTATATGCGATAATGTACAGGGACAGGCAAAATAATGTAAATACCTTCCTTGGGAATCTTTCATCAATAAGAGGTTGGAGCCCCATTTGCCTGTAATACAGCTGCGATTATTCTGGCATGTAATTTGATAGCCTCCATTGGAATGTTATGCCACTTTTCGATCAGAACCACTTCTAACTACTGTAGTGACTAAGGAGGCAGAAATATGCTCCAGACTGTGCACTCCAATACCACCCACGAGGGTAGGATAATTTTCAAATCTGGGGACTATGCTGTCCAGGGACGAGGCTGCAGCTCAGTTGCATGCTCCTAACAACACTCCCACAACAAAGGTCAGCATTTAATAACGATTGTGGAGTTGCTCACACTGCTAAATACTGCATTTTCGGGCAACAACAGTCATTATGTGGCAGGTGTCATTAGAGCACAGTTAATAGTCATTTCATGTAATAATGAAAAACTAGGCACTCATCTTTTTGTGTTTCCCACGCTGGTCTCGTCGTAAAATCATGGCTCAATCGTTGAAAATGTAGGTGGTTATTATTCCAAGCTCGGATGCAAAGAGGCCTAGGTTTTATTCTGCTATATTCAAAAGTTTTGTAGATGCGCTTCTCAAACCATTCTTGGAGATTAAACATTTCAAAGTTAGCACAATGGTGATATAAAAAAATAATCAGCACTCAGAATTTAAGTTACACTTCCTTTTAACTGCTTTCATTGCAGTATCACATATCACACAAAACATCACTTCCCAATACAAAACATACTTTAAAATATCCTCACAGTTAAAGTTCACATTTTATAAGCTGACTACGTTAGGAGTCTTTCCAACATGACATCCAACACTTTACCTTCTCAAGGTTCGACTCATTAACAAGTCAACACCTAACTAATAATCGCTTACGCGTCCCAAAATCAGAGTTACAAGTACGTCAAAGATCATAGTGACAAAAGAAAGAATACACATAAGACTAATATCATTGCAATATAAACATATCGATATATCACAAATGAAATCAAATCTGTTGTCTCAGAAATATGTCAACTACTTTGCAGAAACACAGTAGAATATTACTGGTATCTAGAGGTTCAGATGAGGTGTCGTGATGGTTACGTAATTCAAGTACCATTACATCCTCATACCACGACTGTACTGTCCTGGCTGTGTGAATGGGTGCATTATCGTCCTGAAGTATGGCATCATTGTTGGGGAATAATATTTAAAATATGGGGTGTACCTGATCACCTAAAATGGTCACAATCGTTCGCTGTAACACGGCCTTTGAGAGTAATGATGGGATGAGCGGAATGCCATGATATGGCAGGCGACACCATCACACTTCCCCGTCCGTGCTTAACCGTTGGAATCAAGCAGTCAGGATTGTAAGCTCCTTTTGGCGTTCTCCAAACAAACCAGGCGCGATGTTGGAAATAAGTGAAACGTCCCCTTAGGAAAATTATACATGACTGTTTAAACTGACACACAACATTTTTAGCGCAACGCAATCTGACTTTCAAAAATCCCTACAAAAGAATGGCGCTGACTAACATTAACCTATACGTTTCACAAATCACTTACCTCACAAAAATCTTCGTTACTCTAACTACTGCAATACAGCGAGCGCCACTACTGCCAGCTAAATAAAAGATTCTAACTACGGAAAGCACTAACTACGAATAGGCATAGTTAGCAAATGAAAGATTTTGATAGAGAACAAACAATGTATTTACCTTACTAGTGTTCAAAAGTCAACATATATACAGCAGTTCATGACATCCATTCTTACAAATGTCAAAATTCCGCCATTTCTCTCCCCACATCCACCACTGCTGGCGACTCACCTCCAACTGCGGAACGCTACGCGCTGTTCACATCCAGCTGCCGAACACTACAATGGCAGACAACAATGCAAACTAGCCACAGCCTGCACACAGCACAGCCAGTGATTTTCATACGGAGCGCTACGTGGCGTTACCATTATAAAGACCTAAACAGTCTACTTACATAAGGAAGACGTTGACTCGTCAGACCATATTACATGTTTCCACTGTAGCAGCCGTCCAGGATTTATGCTCCTGGCACCATTCGTTGTCGCCACTAATGCTTTCGGTATAGCAACTCGTCCATTAATATTCGCTTTATGGAGTTATCGGCGGACAGTATCGATAGATTCAGGGTCTCGCAGATGGCTATTGGGCTCTGAAGCCACCTTAGCCACCTTAGCCACCCTAGTTTTGTAAAATATGGCATTTCAGTCTTTCATCGCTATTTTTTATTTTCAATGTCCGGTTTCAGGCTAGCTGCCCATCTTTAGATCATGTATGGCAGTAACTTGTCAGTACAGAACTATCAGTTCGCTGTTAGTTATGACAAATAGCGAGCAAAGACAAGCCATATTTATTTGATGAATGATCGCGGAAGTCCCATTCAGACAATCATGTCTAGTTTTGATAAACCCTAGTGTTGTGTTTTGACGTAATTCGTGTTACCATACGACGATCTCAGCAATTTAGTTTTCCTTTGCGCCTACTATTACGTTTTCACGATGATGTCTTCCCATGTTTTGTGTGGGCTGTCATGATTGTTGGAACATTCGCTCTTAAAACATTCAGTAAGTTGGCTGTCTTTGTTACCGACGCTCCAGCTAATCGAGGCCGCACAGTCTGCCCTCTTTGGAACTGTTGGGTCTTTCATTGCACGTCGAGCTCTGCCTCTGAATGCAAATAGGAAGTGTGCCCTACTCGAAAACCTGCACTAGTCCGTACCGAACACGCACAGTCCAGCGTCTCACACGTCTTACCAACGTTCTTGACCGTCAAACAACCATCCCACTATTACCACAGCTCACATATTGCCTATCCTCTGGATGAGCTGGACTATACACGAGTTTACACAACGCGTTGTTACCTCTGCAAACTCGAAATTTTCTGTAATGGTTTACTTGAAAGATATACACCTAATAACTATAACAAAGATATTCAATACCTTATTGAGCGAACGTCTCAAGCTGTACAATGCAGGTGAACATTTTCTCCGAATAGTTTCCTGGTAATCAAATATGTATTTCATAGCGGCCACCACATCCACACCAGCACTTTGGCGAAAGCTCACGTGGTCGGAGTTTTTATACCCGACGCCACGCTCAGTGCGTTCTGTCACTGGCGGCGTGAGTCTGCAGTAAAGCACGCGTATGTGGTTAGAGGGGTACAGACCACGTTTCTGAGCGTGTTATGACAAGCCGCTGAGAGTTGGAGTTGCTCGGAATGTAAAACAGTTTATAATAATATGGGAGTGGATATTTATGTCGTCGTCTCATGCAATACAAAGGCAATAAAAGTGTTCCGAGCAGAAAGTTAATTCCAGATATTTACTTCTGAAGTGATAAGATGCTTTGTATATGCAGTACGTATTTCCATTCAACTAGCAGAAGAATTTATAACTTTTCATATAATTTGAGATTGATAACTAGCACTTATTTTAATCCAACCCAAAGAGTGAAGTTTTCAAAGAAACATTTGAAAAAGCAATAAAACCCCACTATAACTACGAAAATTTAACATATAAAACATTACACATTTAGCGTTACAAAAATTAAAGAGCCGTAAGGTTCATTGAAGGCAACTTTTCTGTCAGAAGACTACTTGATTAAAAATATATTTCAACTGTTTTTCAATATAAGGAACAGTTAAGTAACATTTAACCCACTGAGGAAACTAACTTTATGTAGTATCAATGACTAACTTACAGTTTAGTGATTTTTGGAAGCACGCAGTAACTGATAATTTCTCAGCTCTTTTGTGGATTTCTTAATCTTCACCAAACAAGCCTGTGGACTGAGGAGATTCTGTGTATGCAGTGCTGGCAGGGCAGGAAAAGAAACTTTCCACGGACGTAATATAATCTGTTGCGAAGCTTCCTGTTTTTGCTGTTTGGATGGAACAGTGTTGCAACTGCATCAGGAAACGGCAGAATCAGCACCCTTAAATAACCCGACACTTTCAATCCACCCTGGATGAATTTCTACGGGCGAGCTTTCTCTACTTCTCGTTCAGCAGTTGATCTCCTGTCTCTGAATATTGGATTTAACGCATTAGCAAGATAGTGAAAGGACGCTACTGCTAGTTCTTTATTATTTTTTTTTTCTTGTGTTACAGTGTTCCATATCAGGGCTTTCTGAAAGATCGATCCATATTTCGAAGCTTGTGCGATGTATGTGCTGTCTACTTAAAGTCCTGGACTGCATAGGCCTCTGACAGCTGTCAAGATTAGTGGCGTCTTCGTAAAGTGTAAAATTATCCATGGTTTAATTGTCCAGTGTGCCCTGCTACAATTTATACATATAGAGTAGTAGTAAGAATGGGTTAGTGCTCTGATTCAATTAGGCGCATGAATTTAGAGTGAACTCTGTCAAAGCAAAAAATATCTCAAAAACTCAAAATAAAACGGTGTTTTTTATAAAACACCCTGGTTTTTATCTACCCTGTCGCTAACACAATGTAAGACAAAACGTGCATTCAAATTTCACCAGTATGCAGCCTCTTTGAATATTGTAGGAACTGCCATTTTCTAGACAACAGTTGTATGGATTTCGTCCAACCAAGTCCATTTCTGCAGTTTATCCTAGAAATAATTCACTAATCTGATGAGGCTTACGCTCTAGTTACATGAAATGCGAACGCAGTCAGAAAATTAAAAATCAAGGCTTGCTAATTGAGTTCAGTCCTGAAGCGTAGATGCACATCCTTGGGCCAGGACGTGGCAAATTCCTGGTACCAAAAGACATTGAGAACTGAGCCTAAGAGATGTACATCAGAATTGCGTGAATCTTCCATAGCTAAGAGCTGAAGGGTTATAGCCAATACACTTGTGAACTAGTATACAGTCTTTCATATTGGTATTAGTTCAACAAATTGCTTTCGTGCTATATTCAGAATCCTGTTTTAATATTCTGCAGCAGGTAACACGGACGACGACGACGACGACGACAAAGTGCAAAAGAACACAGATGACCCTTAGCGTTGTGTTTAATTTTGCCTAATCAAGTTTCAAGGTATTCACTTTTTTTAAGATACTTATGTTTCAGTTACTCACACAGCACAAACTTACAGAACACATTCAGCCATTGCAGACGTCTGTTTTACTGTCAATCTTTTCGAGGTTTAAAACAAAACACCTATAAAAATCAAGTATCTTGTCATTTTAAAAATGTTTAATGAGATTTAGTTTCGATGTTTCATTATCCATGCTGTATCTTACTGAATTCCGTGTCCATCCACAAATTTTTAATGGAATTTTATTTTAGTGTCCTGAACAGTTTTGTACCGTTATGCCCACCTTTAGGGGGCTATACTTAAGAACAGTTTATAAGGTTTTGAACAAGAACACTAGGTGTAAAACACACCCTACAGTTTAACTGAAGCCTGTTACAAAATAGTCTTGTTGCAAAGTTGACTATTTAGTGAGTGCGTCCTGTTTACCCTTAAAAATTTTGTGCTGCTGTTGAAAACTGAACAGGGAGAAACTAGGTAAACATCGCTCACTGGAAAAATTGCAGCAGCGGCCTACATGGTGCTTACTGTTCTGACACCTCACAGCGAGCGGTTCTAGGCGGTTCTAGGCGCTTCAGTCCGGAACCGCGCGACTGCTACGGTCGCAGGTTCGAATCCTGCCTCGGGCATGGATGTGTGTGATGTCCTTAGGTTAGTTAGGTTTAAGTATTCTAAGTTCTAGGGAACTGATGACCTCAGATGTTAAGTCGCATAGTGCTCAGAGCCATTTGAAC